>NC_141294.1:19722252-20329015 GCF_037954325.1 Fistularia commersonii | reverse complement strand
TGCAACATTTTAATTAGATATAGCCATATGGTCAAAAAGTGTTTATCTCACTGAGTTGAAGCTTTTTTGCAACAGAGGGACAATAACTAAGATTCCTTTCTAGCAGCTTGCTGGTGCTGAAATATGTTGAAAAGGGCATTATTCTGCATAATATAAGTCAAAATCATTGTGATCCTGCAACATTTTGATTAGATATAGCCATATGGTCAAAAAGTGTTTATCTCACTGAGTTGAAGCTTTTTTGCAACAGAGTGTAAATAACCAAATATTCCTTTCTAGCAGCTTGCTGGTGCTGAAATATGTTGAAAAAGGGCTTGATTCTGCATAATATAAGTCAAAATCATTGTGATCCTGCAACATTTTGAGTAGATATAGCCATATGGTCAAAAAGTGTTTATCTCACTGAGTTGAAGCTTTTTTTGCAACAGAGTGACAATAACTAAAGATTCCTTTCTAGCAGCTTGCTGGTGCTGAAATATGTTGAAAAGGGCATGATTCTGCATAAAATAAGTCAAAATCATTGTGATCCTGCAACATTTTGAAAGATTATAGCCATATGGTCAAAAAGTGTTTATCTCACTGAGTTGAAGCTTTTTTGCAACAGAGTGTAAATAACCAAAGATTCCTTTCTAGCAGCTTGCTGGTGCTGAAATATGTTGAAAAGGGCTTGATTCTGCATAATATAAGTCACAATCATTGTGATCCTGCAACATTTTAATTAGATATAGCCATATGGTCAAAAAGTGTTTATCTCACTGAGTTGAAGCTGTTTTGCAACAGAGTGTAAATAACCAAAGATTCCTTTCTAGCAGCTTGCTGGTGCTGAAATATGTTGAAAAGGGCATTATTCTGCATAATATAAGTCAAAATCATTGTGATCCTGCAACATTTTGATTAGATATAGCCATATGGTCAAAAAGTGTTTATCTCACTGAGTTGAAGCTTTTTTGCAACAGAGTGACAATAACTAAAGATTCCTTTCTAGCAGCTTGCTGGTGCTGAAATATGTTGAAAAGGGCTTGATTCTGCATAATATAAGTCAAAATCATTGTGATCCTGCAACATTTTAATTAGATATAGCCATATGGTCAAAAAGTGTTTATCTCACTGAGTTGAAGCTTTTTTGCAACAGAGGGACAATAACTAAAGATTCCTTTCTAGCAGCTTGCTGGTGCTGAAATATGTTGAAAAGGGCATTATTCTGCATAATATAAGTCAAAATCATTGTGATCCTGCAACATTTTGATTAGATATAGCCATATGGTCAAAAAGTGTTTATCTCACTGAGTTGAAGCTTTTTTGCAACAGAGTGTAAATAACCAAATATTCCTTTCTAGCAGCTTGCTGGTGCTGAAATATGTTGAAAAGGGCTTGATTCTGCATAATATAAGTCAAAATCATTGTGATCCTGCAACATTTTGAAAAGCTATAGCCATATGGTCAAAAAGTGTTTATCTCACTGAGTTGATGCTTTTTTGCAACAGAGTGTAAATAACTAAAGATTGCTTTCTAGCAGCTTGCTGGTGCTGAAATATGTTGAAAAGGGCTTGATTCTGCATAATATAAGTCAAAATCATTGTGATCCTGCAACATTTTGAAAAGCTATAGCCATATGGTCAAAAAGTGTTTATCTCACTGAGTTGAAGCTTTTTTGCAACATAGTGTAAATAACTAAAGATTGTTTTCTAGCAGCTTGCTGGTGCTGAAATATGTTGAAAAGGGCTTGATTCTGCATAATATAAGTCAAAATCATTGTGATCCTGCAACATTTTAATTAGATATAGCCATATGGTCAAAAAGTGTTTATCTCACTGAGTTGAAGCTTTTTTGCAACAGAGTGACAATAACTAAAGATTCCTTTCTAGCAGCTTGCTGGTGCTGAAATATGTTGAAAAGGGCATTATTCTGCATTATATAAGTCAAAATCATTGTGATCCTGCAACATTTTGATTAGATATAGCCATATGGTCAAAAAGTGTTTATCTCACTGAGTTGAAGCTTTTTTGCAACAGAGTGTAAATAACCAAATATTCCTTTCTAGCAGCTTGCTGGTGCTGAAATATGTTGAAAAGGGCTTGATTCTGCATAAGTCAAAATCATTGTGATCCTGCAACATTTTGAGTAGATATAGCCATATGGTCAAAAAGTGTTTATCTCACTGAGTTGAAGCTTTTTTGCAACAGAGTGACAATAACTAAAGATTCCTTTCTAGCAGCTTGCTGGTGCTGAAATATGTTGAAAAGGGCATGATTCTGCATAAAATAAGTCAAAATCATTGTGATCCTGCAACATTTTGAAAAGATATAGCCATATGGTCAAAAAGTGTTTATCTCACTGAGTTGAAGCTTTTTTTGCAACAGAGTGTAAATAACCAAAGATTCCTTTCTAGCAGCTTGCTGGTGCTGAAATATGTTGAAAAGGGCTTGATTCTGCATAATATAAGTCAAAATCATTGTGATCCTGCAACATTTTAATTAGATATAGCCATATGGTCAAAAAGTGTTTATCTCACTGAGTTGAAGCTGTTTTGCAACAGAGTGTAAATAACCAAAGATTCCTTTCTAGCAGCTTGCTGGTGCTGAAATATGTTGAAAAGGGCATTATTCTGCATAATATAAGTCAAAATCATTGTGATCCTGCAACATTTTGATTAGATATAGCCATATGGTCAAAAAGTGTTTATCTCACTGAGTTGAAGCTTTTTTGCAACAGAGGGACAATAACTAAAGATTCCTTTCTAGCAGCTTGCTGGTGCTGAAATATGTTGAAAAGGGCATTATTCTGCATAATATAAGTCAAAATCATTGTGATCCTGCAACATTTTGATTAGATATAGCCATATGGTCAAAAAGTGTTTATCTCACTGAGTTGAAGCTTTTTTGCAACAGAGTGTAAATAACCAAATATTCCTTTCTAGCAGCTTGCTGGTGCTGAAATATGTTGAAAAGGGCTTGATTCTGCATAATATAAGTCAAAATCATTGTGATCCTGCAACATTTTGAAAAGCTATAGCCATATGATCAAAAAGTGTTTATCTCACTGAGTTGAAGCTTTTTTGCAACAGAGTGTAAATAACTAAAGATTGCTTTCTAGCAGCTTGCTGGTGCTGAAATATGTTGAAAAGGGCTTGATTCTGCATAATATAAGTCAAAATCATTGTGATCCTGCAACATTTTGAAAAGCTATAGCCATATGGTCAAAAAGTGTTTATCTCACTGAGTTGATGCTTTTTTGCAACAGAGTGTAAATAACTAAAGATTGCTTTCT
Source organism: Fistularia commersonii (assembly GCF_037954325.1). NCBI lineage: Eukaryota > Metazoa > Chordata > Actinopteri > Syngnathiformes > Fistulariidae > Fistularia > Fistularia commersonii. The sequence continues at coordinate 20,325,748 of NC_141294.1, read as the reverse complement.
AGCAGCTTGCTGGTGCTGAAATATGTTGAAAAGGGCTTGATTCTGCATAATATAAGTCAAAATCATTGTGATCCTGCAACATTTTGAAAAGCTATAGCCATATGGTCAAAAAGTGTTTATCTCACTGAGTTGAAGCTTTTTTGCAACATAGTGTAAATAACTAAAGATTGTTTTCTAGCAGCTTGCTGGTGCTGAAATATGTTGAAAAGGGCTTGATTCTGCATAATATAAGTCAAAATCATTGTGATCCTGCAACATTTTAATTAGATATAGCCATATGGTCAAAAAGTGTTTATCTCACTGAGTTGAAGCTTTTTTGCAACAGAGTGACAATAACTAAAGATTCCTTTCTAGCAGCTTGCTGGTGCTGAAATATGTTGAAAAGGGCATTATTCTGCATTATATAAGTCAAAATCATTGTGATCCTGCAACATTTTGATTAGATATAGCCATATGGTCAAAAAGTGTTTATCTCACTGAGTTGAAGCTTTTTTGCAACAGAGTGACAATAACTAAAGATTCCTTTCTAGCAGCTTGCTGGTGCTGAAATATGTTGAAAAGGGCTTGATTCTGCATAATATAAGTCAAAATCATTGTGATCCTGCAACAGTTTGATTAGATATAGCCATATGGTCAAAAAGTGTTTATCTCACTGAGTTGAAGCTTTTTTGCAACAGAGTGTAAATAACCAAAGATTCCTTTCTAGCAGCTTGCTGGTGCTGAAATATGTTGAAAAGGGCTTGATTCTGCATAATATAAGTCAAAATCATTGTGATCCTGCAACATTTTGAAAAGATATAGCCATATGGTCAAAAAGTGTTTATCTCACTGAGTTAAAGCTTTTTTGCAACAGAGTGTAAATAACTAAAGATTGCTTTCTAGCAGCTTGCTGGTGCTGAAATATGTTGAAAAGGGCTTGATTCTGCATAATATAAGTCAAAATCATTGTGATCCTGCAACATTTTGAAAAGCTATAGCCATATGGTCAAAAAGTGTTTATCTCACTGAGTTGAAGCTTTTTTGCAACAGAGTGTAAATAACTAAAGATTGCTTTCTAGCAGCTTGCTGGTGCTGAAATATGTTGAAAAGGGCTTGATTCTGCATAATATAAGTCAAAATCATTGTGATCCTGCAACATTTTGAGTAGATATAGCCATATGGTCAAAAAGTGTTTATCTCACTGAGTTGAAGCTTTTTTGCAACAGAGTGACAATAACTAAAGATTGCTTTCTAGCTTCTAGCAGCTTGCTGGTGCTGAAATATGTTGAAAAGGGCTTGATTCTGCATAATATAAGTCAAAATCATTGTGATCCTGCAACATTTTGAGTAGATATAGCCATATGGTCAAAGAGTGTTTATCTCACTGAGTTGAAGCTTTTTTGCAACAGAGTGACAATAACTAAAGATTCCTTTCTAGCAGCTTGCTGGTGCTGAAATATGTTGAAAAGGGCTTGATTCTGCATAATATAAGTCAAAATCATTGTGATCCTGCAACAGTTTGATTAGATATAGCCATATGGTCAAAAAGTGTTTATCTCACTGAGTTGAAGCTTTTTTGCAACAGAGTGTAAATAACCAAAGATTCCTTTCTAGCAGCTTGCTGGTGCTGAAATATGTTGAAAAGGGCTTGATTCTGCATAATATAAGTCAAAATCATTGTGATCCTGCAACATTTTGAAAAGATATAGCCATATGGTCAAAAAGTGTTTATCTCACTGAGTTGAAGCTTTTTTGCAACAGAGTGTAAATAACTAAAGATTGCTTTCTAGCAGCTTGCTGGTGCTGAAATATGTTGAAAAGGGCTTGATTCTGCATAATATAAGTCAAAATCATTGTGATCCTGCAACATTTTGAAAAGCTATAGCCACATGGTCAAAAAGTGTTTATCTCACTGAGTTGAAGCTTTTTTGCAACAGAGTGTAAATAACTAAAGATTGCTTTCTAGCAGCTTGCTGGTGCTGAAATATGTTGAAAAGGGCTTGATTCTGCATAATATAAGTCAAAATCATTGTGATCCTGCAACATTTTAATTAGATATAGCCATATGGTCAAAAAGTGTTTATCTCACTGAGTTGAAGCTTTTTTGCAACAGAGTGTAAATAACCAAAGATTCCTTTCTAGCAGCTTGCTGGTGCTGAAATATGTTGAAAAGGGCTTGATTCTGCATAATATAAGTCAAAATCATTGTGATCCTGCAACATTTTGAAAAGATATAGCCATATGGTCAAAAAGTGTTTATCTCACTGAGTTGAAGCTTTTTTGCAACAGAGTGTAAATAACTAAAGATTGCTTTCTAGCAGCTTGCTGGTGCTGAAATATGTTGAAAAGGGCTTGATTCTGCATAATATAAGTCAAAATCATTGTGATCCTGCAACATTTATAAAAGCTATAGCCATATGGTCAAAAAGTGTTTATCTCACTGAGTTGAAGCTTTTTTGCAACAGAGTGTAAATAACTAAAGATTGCTTTCTAGCAGCTTGCTGGTGCTGAAATATGTTGAAAAGGGCTTGATTCTGCATAATATAAGTCAAAATCATTGTGATCCTGCAACATTTATAAAAGCTATAGCCATATGGTCAAAAAGTGTTTATCTCACTGAGTTGAAGCTTTTTTGCAACAGAGTGTAAATAACTAAAGATTGCTTTCTAGCAGCTTGCTGGTGCTGAAATATGTTGAAAAGGGCTTGATTCTGCATAATATAAGCCAAAATCATTGTGATCCTGCAACATTTTAATTAGATATAGCCATATGGTCAAAAAGTGTTTATCTCACTGAGTTGAAGCTTTTTTGCAACAGAGTGACAATAACTAAAGATTCCTTTCTAGCAGCTTGCTGGTGCTGAAATATGTTGAAAAGGGCTTGATTCTGCATAATATAAGTCAAAATCATTGTGATCCTGCAACATTTTGAAAAGATATAGCCATATGGTCAAAAAGTGTTTATCTCACTGAGTTGAAGCTTTTTTGCAACAGAGTGTAAATAACTAAAGATTGCTTTCTAGCAGCTTGCTGGTGCTGAAATATGTTGAAAAGGGCTTGATTCTGCATAATATAAGTCAAAATCATTGTGATCCTGCAACATTTTGATTAGATATAGCCATATGGTCAAAAAGTGTTTATCTCACTGAGTTGAAGCTTTTTTGCAACAGAGTGTAAATAACTAAAGATTGCTTTCTAGCAGCTTGCTGGTGCTGAAATATGTTGAAAAGGGCTTGATTCTGCATAATATAAGTCAAAATCATTGTGATCCTGCAACATTTTGAAAAGCTATAGCCATATGGTCAAAAAGTGTTTATCTCACTGAGTTGAAGCTTTTTTGCAACAGAGTGACAATAACTAAAGATTCCTTTCTAGCAGCTTGCTGGTGCTGAAATATGTTGAAAAGGGCTTGATTTTGCATAATATAAGTCAAAATCATTGTGATCCTGCAACATTTATAAAAGCTATAGCCATATGGTCAAAAAGTGTTTATCTCACTGAGTTGAAGCTTTTTTGCAACAGAGTGTAAATAACTGAAGATTGCTTTCTAGCAGCTTGCTGGTGCTGAAATATGTTGAAAAGGGCTTGATTCTGCATAATATAAGTCAAAATCATTGTGATCCTGACAAATTTATAAAAGCTATAGCCATATGGTCAAAAAGTGTTTATCTCACTGAGTTGAAGCTTTTTTGCAACAGAGTGTAAATAACTAAAGATTGCTTTCTAGCAGCTTGCTGGTGCTGAAATATGTTGAAAAGGGCTTGATTCTGCATAATATAAGTCAAAATCATTGTGATCCTGCAACATTTTAATTAGATATAGCCATATGGTCAAAAAGTGTTTATCTCACTGAGTTGAAGCTTTTTTGCAACAGAGTGTAAATAACCAAAGATTCCTTTCTAGCAGCTTGCTGGTGCTGAAATATGTTGAAAAGGGCTTGATTCTGCATAATATAAGTCAAAATCATTGTGATCCTGCAACATTTTGAAAAGATATAGCCATATGGTCAAAAAGTGTTTATCTCACTGAGTTGAAGCTTTTTTGCAACAGAGTGTAAATAACTAAAGATTGCTTTCTAGCAGCTTGCTGGTGCTGAAATATGTTGAAAAGGGCTTGATTCTGCATAATATAAGTCAAAATCATTGTGATCCTGCAACATTTATAAAAGCTATAGCCATATGGTCAAAAAGTGTTTATCTCACTGAGTTGAAGCTTTTTTGCAACAGAGTGTAAATAACTAAAGATTGCTTTCTAGCAGCTTGCTGGTGCTGAAATATGTTGAAAAGGGCTTGATTCTGCATAATATAAGTCAAAATCATTGTGATCCTGCAACATTTATAAAAGCTATAGCCATATGGTCAAAAAGTGTTTATCTCACTGAGTTGAAGCTTTTTGGCAACAGAGTGTAAATAACTGAAGATTGCTTTCTAGCAGCTTGCTGGTGCTGAAATATGTTGAAAAGGGCTTGATTCTGCATAATATAAGTCAAAATCATTGTGATCCTGCAACATTTTGATTAGATATAGCCATATGGTCAAAAAGTGTTTATCTCACTGAGTTGAAGCTTTTTTGCAACAGAGTGACAATAACTAAAGATTCCTTTCTAGCAGCTTGCTGGTGCTGAAATATGTTGAAAAGGGCTTGATTCTGCATAATATAAGTCAAAATCATTGTGATCCTGCAACATTTTGAGTAGATATAGCCATATGGTCAAAGAGTGTTTATCTCACTGAGTTGAAGCTTTTTTGCAACAGAGTGTAAATAACCAAAGATTCCTTTCTAGCAGCTTGCTGGTGCTGAAATATGTTGAAAAGGGCTTGATTCTGCATAATATAAGTCAAAATCATTGTGATCCTGCAACATTTTGAAAAGATATAGCCATATGGTCAAAAAGTGTTTATCTCACTGAGTTGAAGCTTTTTTGCAACAGAGTGTAAATAACTAAAGATTGCTTTCTAGCAGCTTGCTGGTGCTGAAATATGTTGAAAAGGGCTTGATTCTGCATAATATAAGTCAAAATCATTGTGATCCTGCAACATTTTGAAAAGCTATAGCCATATGGTCAAAAAGTGTTTATCTCACTGAGTTGAAGCTTTTTTGCAACATAGTGTAAATAACTAAAGATTGCTTTCTAGCAGCTTGCTGGTGCTGAAATATGTTGAAAAGGGCTTGATTCTGCATAATACAAGTCAAAATCATTGTGATCCTGCAACATTTTGAAAAGATATAGCCATATGGTCAAAAAGTGTTTATCTCACTGAGTTGAAGCTTTTTTGCAACAGAGTGTAAATAACTAAAGATTGCTTTCTAGCAGCTTGCTGGTGCTGAAATATGTTGAAAAGGGCTTGATTCTGCATAATATAAGTCAAAATCATTGTGATCCTGCAACATTTTGATTAGATATAGACATATGGTCAAAAAGTGTTTATCTCACTGAGTTGAAGCTTTTTTGAAACAGAGTGACAATAACTAAAGATTCCTTTCTAGCAGCTTGCTGGTGCTGAAATATGTTGAAAAGGGCTTGATTCTGCATAATATAAGTCAAAATCATTGTGATCCTGCAACATTTTAATTAGATATAGCCATATGGTCAAAAAGTGTTTATCTCACTGAGTTGAAGCTTTTTTGCAACAGAGGGACAATAACTAAAGATTCCTTTCTAGCAGCTTGCTGGTGCTGAAATATGTTGAAAAGGGCATTATTCTGCATAATATAAGTCAAAATCATTGTGATCCTGCAACATTTTGCTTAGATATAGCCATATGGTCAAAAAGTATTTATCTCACTGAGTTGAAGCTTTTTTGCAACAGAGTGTAAATAACCAAAGATTCCTTTCTAGCAGCTTGCTGGTGCTGAAATATGTTGAAAAGGGCTTGATTCTGCATAATATAAGTCAAAATCATTGTGATCCTGCAACATTTTGAAAAGATATAGCCATATGGTCAAAAAGTGTTTATCTCTCTGAGTTGAAGCTTTTTTGCAACAGAGTGACAATAACTAAAGATTCCTTTCTAGCAGCTTGCTGGTGCTGAAATATGTTGAAAAGGGCTTGATTCTGCATAATATAAGTCAAAATCATTGTGATCCTGCAACATTTTGAAAAGCTATAGCCATATGGTCAAAAAGTGTTTATCTCACTGAGTTTAAGCTTTTTTGCAACAGAGTGTAAATAACTAAAGATTGCTTTCTAGCAGCTTGCTGGTGCTGAAATATGTTGAAAAGGGCTTGATTCTGCATAATATAAGTCAAAATCATTGTGATCCTGCAACATTTTGATTAGATATAGCCATATGGTCAAAAAGTGTTTATCTCACTGAGTTGAAGCTTTTTTGCAACAGAGTGACAATAACTTAAGATCCTTTCTAGCAGCTTGCTGGTGCTGTAATATGTTGAAAAGGGCTTGATTCTGCATAATATAAGTCAAAATCATTGTGATCCTGCAACATTTTAATTAGATATAGCCATATGGTCAAAAAGTGTTTATCTCACTGAGTTGAAGCTTTTTTGCAACAGAGGGACAATAACTAAAGATTCCTTTCTAGCAGCTTGCTGGTGCTGAAATATGTTGAAAAGGGCATTATTCTGCATAATATAAGTCAAAATCATTGTGATCCTGCAACATTTTGCTTAGATATAGCCATATGGTCAAAAAGTATTTATCTCACTGAGTTGAAGCTTTTTTGCAACAGAGTGTAAATAACCAAAGATTCCTTTCTAGCAGCTTGCTGGTGCTGAAATATGTTGAAAAGGGCTTGATTCTGCATAATATAAGTCAAAATCATTGTGATCCTGCAACATTTTGAAAAGATATAGCCATATGGTCAAAAAGTGTTTATCTCTCTGAGTTGAAGCTTTTTTGCAACAGAGTGACAATAACTAAAGATTCCTTTCTAGCAGCTTGCTGGTGCTGAAATATGTTGAAAAGGGCTTGATTCTGCATAATATAAGTCAAAATCATTGTGATCCTGCAACATTTTGAAAAGCTATAGCCATATGGTCAAAAAGTGTTTATCTCACTGAGTTTAAGCTTTTTTGCAACAGAGTGTAAATAACTAAAGATTGCTTTCTAGCAGCTTGCTGTTGCTGAAATATGTTGAAAAGGGCTTGATTCTGCATAATATAAGTCAAAATCATTGTGATCCTGCAACATTTTGATTAGATATAGCCATATGGTCAAAAAGTGTTTATCTCACTGAGTTGAAGCTTTTTTGCAACAGAGTGACAATAACTTAAGATCCTTTCTAGCAGCTTGCTGGTGCTGTAATATGTTGAAAAGGGCTTGATTCTGCATAATATAAGTCAAAATCATTGTGATCCTGCAACATTTTGAAAAGATATAGACATATGGTCAAAAAGTGTTTACCTCACTGAGTTGAAGCTTTTTTGCAACAGAGTGACAATAACTAAAGATTCCTTTCTAGCAGCTTGCTGGTGCGGAAATATGTTGAAAAGGGCTTGATTCTGCATAATATAAGTCAAAATCATTGTGATCCTGCAACATTTTGAAAAGATATAGCTATATGGTCAAAAAGTGTTTATCTCATTGAGTTGAAGCTTTTTTGCAACAGAGTGACAATAACTAAAGATTCCTTTGTAGCAGCTTGCTGGTGCTGAAATATGTTGAAAAGGGCTTGATTCTGCATAATATGAGTCAAAATCATTGTGATCCTGCAACATTTTGAAAAGATATAGCAATATGGTCAAAAAGTGTTTATCTCACTGAGTTGAAGCTTTTTTGCAACAGAGTGTAAATAACCAAAGATTCCTTTCTAGCAGCTTGCTGGTGCTGAAATATGTTGAAAAGGGCTTGATTTTGCATAAAATAAGTCAAAATCATTGTGATCCTGCAACATTTTGAAAAGATATAGCCATATGGTCAAAAAGTGTTTATCTCACTGAGTTGAAGCTTTTTTGCAACAGAGTGACAATAACTAAAGATTCCTTTCTAGCAGCTTGCTGGTGCTGAAATATGTTGAAAAGGGCTTGATTCTTCATAATTTAAGTCAAAATCATTGTGATCCTGCAACATTTTGATTAGATATAGCCATATGGTCAAAAAGTGTTTATCTCACTGAGTTGAAGCTTTTTTGCAACTGAGTGTAAATAACCAAAGATTCCTTTCTAGCAGCTTGCTGTTGCAGAAATATGTTGAAAAGGGCTTGATTCTGCACCATATATATCAATATTATTGTGATCCTGCAACATATTCAAAAGATATAGCCTTATGGTCAAAAAGTGCTTATCTCAGTGAGTTGAAGCGTTTTTGATTTAGAGTGAAAGTAACTAAAGATTCCTTTCTAGCAGCTTGCTGGTGCTCAAATATGTTGTAAAGGACATGATTCTGCACCATATATGTCAAAATCTTTGAAATCCGGAAACATATTGATTAGATATAGCCAAATGGTCAAAAAGTGCTTATCTCACTGAGTTGAAGCGTTTTTTATTTAGAGTGAAAGTAACTTAAAATTCTTTACTAGCAGCTTGCTGGTGCTGAATATGTTGTAAAGGACATGATTCTGCATAATATATGTCAAAATCATTGTAATCCGCAACTTATTGATTAGATATAGCCATATGGTCAAAACAGTCTTATCTCACTGAGTTGAAGATTTTCTGATTTAGAGTGTAAATAACTTAAGATTCCTTTCTAGCAGCTTGCTGGTGCTGAAATATGTTGTAAAGGAAATGATTCTGCACCATATATGTCAATATCATTGTAATCCGGAACTTATTGATTAGATATAGCCATATGGTCAAAACAGTCTTATCTCACTGAGTTGAAGCTTTTTATAATTAGAGGGCAAACACCTAAAGATTCCTTTCCAGCAGCTTGGTGATGCTGAAATATGTTGTAAAGGACATGATTCTGCACCATATATGTCAAAATCATTGAAATCCGGAAACTTATTGATTAGATATAGCCATATGGTCAAAAACGTCTTATCTCACTGACTTGAAGCATTTTTGAATTAGAGTGCAAATAACTAAAGATTCCTTTCTAGCAGCTTGCTGGTGCTCAAATATGTTGTAAAGGACATGATTCTGCACCATATATGTCAATATCATTGTGATCCTGCAACATATTCAAAAGATATAGTCATACGGTCAAAAAGTGTTTATCTCACTGAGTTGAAGCTTTTTTGAATTTGAGTGCAAATGACTAAAGATTCCTTTCTAGCAGCTTGCTGGTGCTGAAATATGTTGTAAAGGACATGATTCTGCACCATATATGTCAAAATCATTGTGATCCTGCAACATATTCAAAAGATATAGCCATACGGTCAAAAAGTGTTTATCTCAATGAGTTGAAGCTTTTTTGAATTTGAGTGCAAACACCTAAAGATTCCTTTCTAGCAGCTTGCTGGTGGTGAAATATGTTGTAAAGGACATGATTCTGCACAATATATGTCAATATCATTGTGGTTCTGCAACATGTTCAAAATATATAGCCAAACAGTCAAAAGGTGCTTATCTCACTGAGTGAAGCGTTTTTGATTCAGAGTGAAAGCAACTTAAGATCCTTTACTAGCAGCTTGCTGGTGCAGAAATATATTGTAAAGGACATGATTCTGCACCATATATGTCAATATCATTGTGATCCTGCAACATATTCAAAAGATATAGCCATACGATCAAAAAGTGTTTATCTCACTGAGTGAAGCGTTTTTGATTTAGAGTGAAAACAACTTAAGATCCTTTACTATCAGCTTGCTGGTGCGGTAATATGTTATAAAGGACATGATTCTGCACCATATATGTCAATATCATTGTGATCCTGCAACATATTCAAAAGATATAGCCATACGGTCAAAAAGTGTTCATCTCACTGAGTTGAAGCTTTTTTGAATTAGAGTGCAAATATATAAAGGTTCCTTTCTAGCAGCTTGCTGGTGCTGAAATATGTTGTAAAGGACATGATTCTGCACCATATATGTCAAAATCATTGAAATCCGGAAACTTATTGATTAGATATAGCCATATGGTCAAAAAAGTCTTATCTCACTGAGTTGAAGCATTTTTGAATTAGAGTGCAAATAACTAAAGATTCCTTTCTAGCAGCTTGCTGGTGCTGAAATATGTTGTAAAGGACATGATTCTGCACTATATATGTCAATATCATTGTGATCCTGCAACATATTCAAAAGATATAGCCATACGGTCAAAAAGTGCTTATCTCACTGAGTTGAAGCGTTTTTGATTTAGAATTAAAGTAACTAAAGATTCCTTTCTAGCAGTTAGCTGGTGCTCAAATATGTTGTAAAGGACATGATTCTGCACCATATATGTCAAAATCATTGAAATCCGGAACCTTATTGATTAGATATAGCCAAATGGTCAAAAAAAACTTATCTCACTGAGTTGAAGCTTTTTTGAATTTGAGTGCAAATAACTAAAGATTCCTTTCTAGCAGCTTGCTGGTGCTGAAATATGTTGTAAAGGACATGATTCTGCACCATATATGTCAATATCATTTTGATCCTGCAACCTTTTCAAAAGATATAGCCATATGGTCAAAAAAGTCTTATCTCACTGAGTTGAAGCGTTTTTGAATTAGAGTGCAAATAACTAAAGATTCCTTTCTAGCAGCTTGCTGGTGCTGAAATATGTTGTAAAGGACATGATTCTGCACCATATATGTCAATATCATTGTGATCCTGCAACATATTCAAAAGATATAGCCATACGGTCAAAAAGTGCTTATCTCACTGAGTTGAAGCGTTTTTGATTTAGAATTAAAGTAACTAAAGATTCCTTTCTAGCAGTTAGCTGGTGCTCAAATATGTTGTAAAGGACATGATTCTGCACCATATATGTCAAAATCATTGAAATCCGGAACCTTATTGATTAGATATAGCCAAATGGTCAAAAAAAACTTATCTCACTGAGTTGAAGCTTTTTTGAATTTGAGTGCAAATAACTAAAGATTCCTTTCTAGCAGCTTGCTGGTGCTGAAATATGTTGTAAAGGACATGATTCTGCACCATATATGTCAATATCATTTTGATCCTGCAACATATTCAAAAGATATAGCCATACGATCATAAAGTTTTTATCTCAATGAGTTGAAGCTTTTTTGAATTTGAGTGCAAACAACTAAAGATTCCTTTCTAGCAGCTTGCTGGTGCTGAAATATGTTGTAAAGGACATGATTCTGCACCATATATGTCAATATCATTGTGATCCTGCAACCTTTTCAAAAGATATAGCAATACAGTCAAAAAGTGTTTATCTCAATGAGTTGAAGCTTTTTTGAATTTGAGTGCAAACAACTAAAGATTCCTTTCTAGCAGCTTGCTGGTGGTAAAATATGTTGTAAAGGACATGATTCTGCACAATATATGTCAATATCATTGTGGTTCTGCAACATGTTCAAAATATATAGCCTTACGGTCAAAAGGTGCTTATCTCACTGAGTGAAGCGTTTTTGATTTAGAGTGAAAGCAACTTAAGATCCTTTACTAGCAGCTTGCTGGTGCGGAAATATGTTGTAAAGGACATGATTCTGCACCATATATGTCAATATCATTGTGATCCTGCAACATATTCAAAAGATATAGCCATACGATCAAAAAGTGTTTATCTCACTGAGTTGAAGCTTTTTTGAATTTGAGTGCAAAAACTAAAGATTCCTTTCTAGCAGCTTGCTTGTGGTAAAATATGTTGTAAAGGACATGATTCTGTACAATATATGTCAATATCATTGTGGTTCTGCAACATGTTCAAAAGATATAGCCATACGGTCAAAAAGTGCTTATCTCACTGAGTGAAGCGTTTTTGATTCAGAGTGAAAGCAACTTAAGGTCCTTTACTAGCAGCTTGCTGGTGCGGAATTATGTTGTAAAGGACATGATTGTGCACCATATATGTCAATATCATTGTGATCCTGCAACATATTCAAAAGATATAGCCATACGGTCAAAAAGTGTTTATCTCTCTGAGTTGAAGCTTTTTTGAATTAGAGTGCAAATATATAAAGGTTCCTTTCTAGCAGCTTGCTGGTGCTGAAATATGTTGTAAAGGACATGATTCTGCACCATATATGTCAAAATCATTGAAATCCGGAAACTTATTGATTAGATATAGCCATATGGTCAAAAAAGTCTTATCTCACTGAGTTGAAGATTTTTTGAATTAGAGTGCAAATAACTAAAGATTCCTTTCTAGCAGCTTGCTGGTGCTGAAAAATGTTGTAAAGGACATGATTCTGCACTATATATGTCAATATCATTGTGATCCTGCAACATGTTCAAAATATATAGCCAAACAGTCAAAAGGTGCTTATCTCACTGAGTGAAGCGTTTTTGATTCAGAGTGAAAGCAACTTAAGATCCTTTACTAGCAGCTTGCTGGTGCAGAAATATATTGTAAAGGACATGATTCTGCACCATATATGTCAATATCATTGTGATCCTGCAACATATTCAAAAGATATAGCCATACGGTCAAAAAGTGCTTATCTCACTGAGTTGGAGCGTTTTTGATTTAGAATTAAAGTAACTAAAGATTCCTTTCTAGCAGTTAGCTGGTGCTCAAATATGTTGTAAAGGACATGATTCTGAACCATATATGTCAAAATCATTGAAATCCGGAACCTTATTGATTAGATATAGCCAAATGGTCAAAAAAAACTTATCTCACTGAGTTGAAGCGTTTTTGAATTAGAGTGCAAATAACTAAAGATTCCTTTCTAGCAGCTTGCTGGTGCTGAAATATGTTGTAAAGGACATGATTCTGCACCATATATGTCAATATCATTGTGATCCTGCAACATATTCAAAAGATATAGCCATACGGTCAAAAAGTGCTTATCTCACTGAGTTGAAGCGTTTTTGATTTAGAATTAAAGTAACTAAAGATTCCTTTCTAGCAGTTAGCTGGTGCTCAAATATGTTGTAAAGGACATGATTCAGCACCATATATGTCAAAATCATTGAAATCCAGAACCTTATTAATTAGATATAGCCAAATGGTCAAAAAAAACTTATCTCACTGAGTTGAAGCTTTTTTGAATTTGAGTGCAAATAACTAAAGATTCCTTTCTAGCAGCTTGCTGGTGCTGAAATATGTTGTAAAGGACATGATTCTGCACCATATATGTCAATATCATTTTGATCCTGCAACATATTCAAAAGATATAGCCATACGATCATAAAGTTTTTATCTCAATGAGTTGAAGCTTTTTTGAATTTGAGTGCAAACAACTAAAGATTCCTTTCTAGCAGCTTGCTGGTGCTGAAATATGTTGTAAAGGACATGATTCTGCACCATATATGTCAATATCATTGTGATCCTGCAACCTTTTCAAAAGATATAGCAATACAGTCAAAAAGTGTTTATCTCAATGAGTTGAAGCTTTTTTGAATTTGAGTGCAAACAACTAAAGATTCCTTTCTAGCAGCTTGCTGGTGGTAAAATATGTTGTAAAGGACATGATTCTGCACAATATATGTCAATATCATTGTGGTTCTGCAACATGTTCAAAAGATATAGCCTTACGGTCAAAAGGTGCTTATCTCACTCAGTGAAACGTTTTTGATTTAGAGTGAAAGCAACTTAAGATCCTTTACTAGCAGCTTGCTGGTGCGGAAATATGTTGTAAAGGACATGATTCTGCACCATATATGTCAATATCATTGTGATCCTGCAACATATTCAAAAGATATAGCCATACGGTCAAAAAGTGTTTATCTCACTGAGTTGAAGCTTTTTTGAATTTGAGTGCAAATAACTAAAGATTCCTTTTTAGCAGCTTGCTGGTGCTGAAATATGTTGTAAAGGACATGATTCTGCACCATATATGTCAAAATCATTGAAATCTGGAAACTTATTGATTAGATATAGCCATATGGTCAAAAAAGTCTTATCTTACTGAGTTGAAGCGTTTTTGAATTAGAGTGCAAATAACTAAAGATTCCTTTCTAGCAGCTTGCTGGTGCTGAAATATGTTGTAAAGGACATGATTTTGCACCATATATGTCAATATCATTGTGATCCTGCAACATATTCAAAAGATATAGCCATACGGTCAAAAAGTGCTTATCTCACTGAGTTGAAGCGTTTTTGATTTAGAGTTAAAGTAACAGAAGATTCCTTTCTAGCAGCTAACTGGTGCTCAAATATGTTGTAAAGGACATGATTCTGCACCATATATGTCAAAATCATTGAAATCCGGAACCTTATTGATTAGATATAGCCAAATGGTCAAAAAAGTCTTTTCTCACTGAGTTGAAGCTTTTTTGAATTTGAGTGCAAATAACTAAAGATTCCTTTCTAGCAGCTTGCTGGTGCTGAAATATGTTGTAAAGGACATGATTCTGCACCATATATGTCAATATCATTTTGATCCTGCAACAATTTCAAAAGATATAGCCATACGATCAAAAAGTTTTTATCTCAATGAGTTGAAGCTTTTTTAAATTAGAGTGCAAATAACTAAAGATTCCTTTCTAGCAGCTTGCTGGTGCTGACATATGTTGTAAAGGACATGATTCTGCACCATATATGTCAATATCATTGTGATCCTGCAACATATTCAAAAGATAAAGCCATACGGTCAAAAAGTGTTTATCTCACTGAGTTGAAGCGTTTTTGATTTAGAGTGAAAGCAACTTAAGATTCTTTACTAGCAGCTTGCTGGTGCTGAAATATGTTGTAAAGGACATGATTCTGCACCATATATGTCAATATCATTGTGATCCTGCAACATATTCAAAAGATAGAGCCATACGGTCAAAAAGTGTTTATCTCACTGAGTTGAAGCTTTTTTGAATTAGAGTGCAAATAACTAAAGATTCCTTTCTAGCAGCTTGCTGGTGCTGAAATATGTTGTAAAGGACATGATTCTGCATAATATATGTCAAAATCATTGTAATCCGGCAACTTATTGATTAGATATAGCCATATGGTCAAAACAGTCGTATCTCACTGAGTTGAAGATTTTTTGAATTAGAGTGCAAATAACTAAAGATTCCTTTATAGCAGCTTGCTGGTGCTGAAATATGTTGTAAAGGACATGATTCTGCACCATATATGTCAATATCATTGTGATCCTGCAACATATTCAAAAGATAAAGCCATACGGTCAAAAAGTGTTTATCTCACTGAGTTGAAGCGTTTTTGATTTAGAGTGAAAGCAACTTAAGATTCTTTACTAGCAGCTTGCTGGTGCTGAAATATGTTGTAAAGGACATGATTCTGCACCATATATGTCAATATCATTGTGATCCTGCAACATATTCAAAAGATAGAGCCATACGGTCAAAAAGTGTTTATCTCACTGAGTTGAAGCTTTTTTGAATTAGAGTGAAAATAACTAAAAATTCCTTTCTAGCAGCTTGCTGGTGCTGAAATATGTTGTAAAGGACATGATTCTGCATAATATATGTCAATATCATTGTAATCCGGCAACTTATTGATTAGATATAGCCATATCGTCAAAACAGTCTTATCTCACTGAGTTGAAGATTTTTTAAATTAGAGTGCAAATAACTAAAGATTCCTTTATAGCAGCTTGCTGGTGCTGAAATATGTTGTAAAGGACATGATTCTGCACCATATATGTCAATATCATTGTGATCCTGCAACATATTCAAAAGATAAAGCCTTACGGTCAAAAAGTGTTTATCTCACTGAGTTGAAGCGTTTTTGATTTAGAGTGAAAGCAACTTAAGATTCTTTACTAGCAGCTTGCTGGTGCTGAAATATGTTGTAAAGGACATGATTCTGCACCATATATGTCAATATCATTGTGATCCTGCAACATATTCAAAAGATAGAGCCATACGGTCAAAAAGTGTTTATCTCACTGAGTTGAAGCTTTTTATAATTAGAGTGCAAATAACTAAAGATTCCTTTCTAGCAGCTTGCTGGTGCTGAAATATGTTGTAAAGGACATGATTCTGCACCATATATGTCAAAATCATTGAAATCCGGAACCTTATTGATTAGATATAGCCAAATGGTCAAAAAAAACTTATCTCACTGAGTTGAAGCTTTTTTGAATTTAAGTGCAAATAACTAAAGATTCCTTTCTAGCAGCTTGCTGGTGCTGAAATATGTTGTAAAGGACATGATTCTGCACCATATATGTCAATATCATTTTGATCCTGCAACATATTCAAAAGATATAGCCATACGATCATAAAGTTTTTATCTCAATGAGTTGAAGCTTTTTTGAATTTGAGTGCAAACAACTAAAGATTCCTTTCTAGCAGCTTGCTGGTGCTGAAATATGTTGTAAAGGACATGATTCTGCACCATATATGTCAATATCATTGTGATCCTGCAACCTTTTCAAAAGATATAGCAATACAGTCAAAAAGTGTTTATCTCAATGAGTTGAAGCTTTTTTGAATTTGAGTGCAAACAACTAAAGATTCCTTTCTAGCAGCTTGCTGGTGGTAAAATATGTTGTAAAGGACATGATTCGGCACAATATATGTCAATATCATTGTGGTTCTGCAACATGTTCAAAAGATATAGCCTTATGGTCAAAAAGTGCTTATCTCACTGAGTGAAGCGTTTTTGATTTAGAGTGAAAGCAACTTAAGAACCTTTACTAGCAGCTTGCTGGTGCGGAAATATGTTGTAAAGGACATGATTCTGCACCATATATGTCAATATCATTGTGATCCTGCAACATATTCAAAAGATATAGCCATACGGTCAAAAAGTGTTTATCTCACTGAGTTGAAGCTTTTTTGAATTTGAGTGCAAATAACTAAAGATTCCTTTTTAGCAGCTTGCTGGTGCTGAAATATGTTGTAAAGGACATGATTCTGCACCATATATGTCAAAATCATTGAAATCCGGAAACTTATTGATTAGATATAGCCATATGGTCAAAAAAGTCTTATCTTACTGAGTTGAAGCGTTTTTGAATTAGAGTGCAAATAACTAAAGATTCCTTTCTAGCAGCTTGCTGGTGCTGAAATATGTTGTAAAGGACATGATTTTGCACCATATATATCAATATCATTGTGATCCTGCAACATATTCAAAAGATATAGCCATACGGTCAAAAAGTGCTTATCTCACTGAATTGAAGCTTTTTTGATTTAGAGTTAAAGTAACAGAAGATTCCTTTCTAGCAGCTAGCTGGTGCTCAAATATGTTGTAAAGGACATGATTCTGCACCATATATGTCAAAATCATTGTGATCCAGCAACATATTCAAAAGATATAGCCATACGGTCAAAAAGTGTTTATCTCACTGAGTTGAAGCGTTTTTGATTTAGAGTGTAAATAACTTAAGATTCCTTTCTAGCAGCTTGCTGGTGCTGAAATATGTTGTAAAGGACATGATTCTGCACCATATATGTCAATATCTTTATGATCCTGCAACATATTCAAAAGATATAGCCATACGATCAAAAAGTGTTTATCTCAATGAGTTGAAGCTTTTTTGAATTTGAGTGCAAACAACTAAAGATTCCTTTCTAGCAGCTTGCTGGTGCTGAAATATGTTTTAAAGGACATGATTCTGCACAATATATGTCAATATCATTGTGGTTCTGCAACATATTCAAAAGATATAGCCATACGGTCAAAAAGTGCTTATCTCACTGAGTGAAGCGTTTTTGATTTAGAGTGAAAGCAACTTAAGATCCTTTACTAGCAGCTTGCTGGTGCGGTAATATGTTGTAAAGGACATGATTCTGCACCATATATGTAAATATCATTGTGATCTTGCAACATATTCACAGGATATAGCCATACGGTCAAAAAGTGTTTATCTCACTGAGTTGAAGCTTTTTAGAAGTAGAGTGCAAATAACTAAAGATTCCTTTCTAGCAGCTTGCTGGTGCTGAAATATGTTGTAAAGGACATGATTCTGCACCATATATGTCAATATCATTGTGATCCTGCAACCTTTTCAAAAGATATAGCAATACAGTCAAAAAGTGTTTATCTCAATGAGTTGAAGCTTTTTTGAATTTGAGTGCAAACAACTAAAGATTCCTTTCTAGCAGCTTGCTGGTGGTAAAATATGTTGTAAAGGACATGATTCTGCACAATATATGTCAATATCATTGTGGTTCTGCAACATGTTCGAAATATATAGCCATACGGTCAAAAGGTGCTTATCTCACTCAGTGAAGCGTTTTTGATTCAGAGTGAAAGCAACTTAAGATCCTTTACTAGCAGCTTGCTGGTGCGGGAATATGTTGTAAAGGACATGATTCTGCACCATATATGTCAATATCATTGTGATCCTGCAACATATTCAAAAGATATAGCCATACGGTCAAAAAGTGTTTATCACACTGAGTTGAAGCTTTTTTGAATTTGAGTGCAAATAACTAAAGATTCCTTTCTAGCAGCTTGCAGGTGCTGAAATATGTTGTAAAGGACATGATTCTGCACCATATATGTCAAAATCATTGAAATCCGGAAACTTATTGATTAGATATAGCCATATGGTCAAAAAAGTCTTATCTCAATGAGTTGAAGCGTTTTTGAATTAGAGTGCAAATAACTAGAGATTCCTTTCTAGCAGCTTGCTGGTGCTGAAATATGTTGTAAAGGACAAGATTCTGCACCATAAATGTCAAAATCATTGAAATCCGGAAACTTATTGATTAGATATAGTCATATGGTCAAAACAGTCTTATCTCACTGAGTTGAAGCGTTTTTGATTTAGAGTGAAAGTAACTTAAACTTCTTTACTAGCAGCTTGCTGGTGCTGAAATATGTTTCTAAAGGCCATGATTCTGCACCATATATGTCAATATCATTTTGATCCTGCAACATATTCAAAAGATATAGCCATACGATCAAAAAGTTTTTATCTCAATGAGTTGAAGCTTTTTTAAATTAGAGTGCAAATAACTAAAGATTCCTTTCTAGCAGCTTGCTGGTGCTGAAATATGTTGTAAAGGACATGATTCTGCACCATATATGTCAATATCATTTTGATCCTGCAACATATTCAAAAGATATAGCCATACGATCAAAAAGTTTTTATCTCAATGAGTTGAAGCTTTTTTAAATTAGAGTGCAAATAACTAAAGATTCCTTTCTAGCAGCTTGCTGGTGGTAAAATATGTTGTAAAGGACATGATTCTGCACCATATATGTCAATATCATTGTGATCCTGCAACATATTCAAAAGATAAAGCCATACGGTCAAAAAGTGTTTATCTCACTGAGTTGAAGCGTTTTTGATTTAGAGTGAAAGCAACTTAAGATTCTTTACTAGCAGCTTGCTGGTGCTGAAATATGTTGTAAAGGACATGATTCTGCACCATATAGGTCAATATCATTGTGATCCTGCAACATATTCAAAAGATAGAGCCATACGGTCAAAAAGTGTTTATCTCACTGAGTTGAAGCTTTTTTAAATTAGAGTGCAAATAACTAAAGATTCCTTTCTAGCAGCTTGCTGGTGCTGAAATATGTTGTAAAGGACATGATTCTGCACCATATATGTCAATATCATTGTGATCCTGCAACATATTCAAAAGATAAAGCCATATGGTCAAAAAGTGTTTATCTCACTGAGTTGAAGCGTATTTGATTTAGAGTGAAAGCAACTTAAGATTCTTTACTAGCAGGTTGCTGATGCTGAAATATGTTGTAAAGGACATGATTCTGCACCATATATGTCAATATCATTGTGATCCTGCAACATATTCAAAATATATAGCCATACGGTCAAAAAGTGCTTATCTCACTGAGTTGAAGCTTTTTTGAATTAGAGTGCAATTAACTAAAGATTCCTTTCTAGCAGCTTGCTGGTGCTGAAATATGTTGTCAAGGACATGATTCTGCACCATATATGTCAATATCATTGTAATCCGGCAACTTATTGATTACATATAGCCATATTGTCAAAACAGTCTTATCTCACTGAGTTGAAGCTTTTCTGATTTAGAGTGTAAGTTACTTAAGATTCCTTACTAGCAGCTTGCTGGTGCTGAAATATGTTGTAAGGGACATGATTCTGCACAATATATGTCAATATCATTGTGGTCCTGCAACATATTCAAAAGGTGTAGCCATACGGTCAAAAAGTGCTTATCTCACTGAGTGAAGCGTTTTTGATTTAGAGTGAAAAAACTTAAGATCCTTTACTAACAGCTTGCTGGTGCGGTATTATATTGTAAAGGACATGATTCTGCACCATATATGTCAATATCATTGTGATCCTGCAACATATTCAAAAGATATAGCCATACGGTCAAAAAGTGTTTATCTCACTGAGTTGAAGCTTTTTAGAATTAGACTGCAAATAACTAAAGATTCCTTTCTAGCAGCTTGCTGGTGCTGAAATATGTTGTAAAGGACATGATTCTGCACCATATATGGCAAAATCATTGAAATCCGGAAACTTATTTATTAGATATACCCATATGGTCAAAAAAGTCTTATCTTACTGAGTTGAAGCGTTTTTAAATTAGAGTGCAAATAACTAAAGATTCCTTTCTAGCAGCTTGCTGGTGCTGAAATATGTTGTAAAGGACATGATTCTGCACCATATATGTCAATATCATTGTGATCCTGCAACATATTCAAAAGATATAGTCATACGGTCAAAAAGTGTTTATCTCACTGAGTTGAAGCTTTTTTGAATTTGAGTGCAAATGACTAAAGATTCCTTTCTAGCAGCTTGCTGGTGGTGAAATATGTTGTAAAGGACATGATTCTGCACCATATATGTCAAAATCATTGTGATCCTGCAACATATTCAAAAGATATAGCCATACGGTCAAAAAGTGTTTATCTCAATGAGTTGAAGCTTTTTTGAATTTGAGTGCAAACAACTAAGTTTCCTTTCTAGCAGCTTTTGGTGGTGAAATATGTTGTAAAGGACATGATTCTGCACAATATATGTCAATATCATTGTGGTTTTGCAACATGTTCAAAAGATATAGCCATACGGTCAAAAGGTGCTTATCTCACTGAGTGAAAAGTTTTTGATTCAGAGTGAAAGCAACTTAAGATCCTTTACTAGCAGCTTGCTGGTGCGGAAATATATTGTAAAGGACATGATTCTGCACGATATATGTCAATATCATTGTGATCCTGTAACATATTCAAAAGATATAGCCATACGGTCAAAAAGTGTTTATCTCATTGAGTTGAAGCTTTTTTGAATTAGAGTGCATATAACTAAAGATTCCTTTCTAGCAGCTTGCTGGTGCTGAAATATGTTGTAAAGGACATGATTCTGCACCATATATGTCAAAATCATTGAAATCCGGAAACTTATTGATTAGATATAGCCATACGGTCAAAAAAGTCTTATCTCACTGAGTTGAAGCGTTTTTGAATTAGAGTGCAAATAACTACAGATTCCTTTCTAGCAGCTTGCTGGTGCTGAAATATGTTGTAAAGGACATGATTCTGCACCATATATGTCAATATCATTGTGATCCAGCAACATATTCAAAAGATATAGCCATACGGTCAAAAAGTGTTTATCTCACTGAATTGAAGCGTTTTTGATTTAGAGTGTAAATAACTTAAGATTCCTTTCTAGCAGCTTGCTGGTGCTGAAATATGTTGTAAAGGACATGATTCTGCACCATATATGTCAATATCTTTATGATCCTGCAACATATTCAAAAGATATAGCCATACGATCAAAAAGTGTTTCTCTCAATGAGTTGAAGCTTTTTTGAATTTGAGTGCAAACAACTAAAGATTCCTTTCTAGCAGCTTGCTGGTGCTGAAATATGTTGTAAAGGACATGATTCTGCACAATATATGTCAATATCATTGTGGTCCTGCAACATATTCAAAAGATATAGCCATACGGTCAAAAAGTGCTTATCTCACTGAGTGAAGCGTTTTTGATTTAGAGTGAAAGCAACTTAAGATCCTTTACTAGCAGCTTGCTGGTGCGGTAATATGTTGTAAAGGACATGATTCTGCACCATATATGTAAATATCATTGTGATCTTGCAACATATTCACAGGATATAGCCATACGGTCAAAAAGTGTTTATCTCACTGAGTTGAAGCTTTTTAGAATTAGAGTGCAAATAACTAAATATTCCTTTCTAGCAGCTTGCTGGTGCTGAAATATGTTGTAAAGGACATGATTCTGCACCATATATGTCAATATCATTGTGATCCTGCAACCTTTTCAAAAGATATAGCAATACAGTCAAAAAGTGTTTATCTCAATGAGTTGAAGCTTTTTTGAATTTGAGTGCAAACAACTAAAGATTCCTTTCTAGCAGCTTGCTGGTGGTATAATATGTTGTAAAGGACATGATTCTGCACAATATATGTCAATATCATTGTGGTTTTGCAACATGTTCAAAAGATATAGCCATACGGTCAAAAGGTGCTTATCTCACTGAGTGAAAAGTTTTTGATTCAGAGTGAAAGCAACTTAAGATCCTTTACTAGCAGCTTGCTGGTGCGGAAATATATTGTAAAGGACATGATTCTGCACCATATATGTCAATATCATTGTGATCCTGTAACATATTCAAAAGATTTAGCCATACGGTCAAAAAGTGTTTATCTCATTGAGTTGAAGCTTTTTTGAATTAGAGTGCATATAACTAAAGATTCCTTTCTAGCAGCTTGCTGGTGCTGAAATATGTTGTAAAGGACATGATTCTGCACCATATATGTCAAAATCATTGAAATCCGGAAACTTATTGATTAGATATAGCCATACGGTCAAAAAAGTCTCATCTCACTGAGTTGAAGCGTTTTTGAATTAGAGTGCAAATAACTACAGATTCCTTTCTAGCAGCTTGCTGGTGCTGAAATATGTTGTAAAGGACATGATTCTGCACCATATATGTCAATATCATTGTGATCCAGCAACATATTCAAAAGATATAGCCATACGGTCAAAAAGTGTTTATCTCACTGAGTTGAAGCGTTTTTGATTTAGAGTGTAAATAACTTAAGATTCCTTTCTAGCAGCTTGCTGGTGCTGAAATATGTTGTAAAGGACATGATTCTGCACCATATATGTCAATATCTTTATGATCCTGCAACATATTCAAAAGATATAGCCATACGATCAAAAAGTGTTTATCTCAATGAGTTGAAGCTTTTTTGAATTTGAGTGCAAACAACTAAAGATTCATTTCTAGCAGCTTGCTGGTGCTGAAATATGTTGTAAAGGACATCATTCTGCACAATATATGTCAATATCATTGTGGTCCTGCAACATATTCAAAAGATATAGCCATACGGTCAAAAAGTGCTTATCTCACTGAGTGAAGCGTTTTTGATTTAGAGTGAAAGCAACTTAAGATCCTTTACTAGCAGCTTGCTGGTGCGGTAATATGTTGTAAAGGACATGATTCTGCACCATATATGTAAATATCATTGTGATCTTGCAACATATTCACAGGATATAGCCATACGGTCAAAAAGTGTTTATCTCACTGAGTTGAAGCTTTTTAGAATTAGAGTGCAAATAACTAAAGATTCCTTTCTAGCAGCTTGCTGGTGCTGAAATATGTTGTAAAGGACATGATTCTGCACCATATATGTCAATATCATTGTGATCCTGCAACCTTTTCAAAAGATATAGCAATACAGTCAAAAAGTGTTTATCTCAATGAGTTGAAGCTTTTTTGAATTTGAGCGCAAACAACTAAAGATTCCTTTCTAGCAGCTTGCTGGTGGTAAAATATGTTGTAAAGGACATGATTCTGCACAATATATGTCAATATCATTGTGGTTCTGTAACATGTTCGAAATATATAGCCATACGGTCAAAAGGTGCTTATCTCACTTAGTGAAGCGTTTTTGATTCAGAGTGAAAGCAACTTAAGATCCTTTACTAGCAGCTTGCTGGTGCGGAAATATGTTGTAAAGGACATGATTCTGCACCATATATGTCAATATCATTGTGATCCTGCAACATATTCAAAAGATATAGCCATACGGTCAAAAAGTGTTTATCACACTGAGATGAAGCTTTTTTGAATTTGAGTGCAAATAACTAAAGATTCCTTTCTAGCAGCTTGCAGGTGCTGAAATATGTTGTAAAGGACATGATTCTGCACCATATATGTCAAAATCATTGAAATCCGGAAACTTATTGATTAGATATAGCCATATGGTCAAAAAAGTCTTATCTCAATGAGTTGAAGCGTTTTTGAATTAGAGTGCAAATAACTAAAGATTCCTTTCTAGCAGCTTGCTGGTGCTGAAATATGTTGAAAAGGACATGATTTTGCACCATATATGTCAATATCATTGTGATCCTGCAACATATTCAAAAGATATAGCCATACGGTCAAAAAGTGCTTATCTCACTGAGTTGAAGCGTTTTTGATTTAGAGTTAAAGTAACTAAAGATTCCTTTCTAGCAGCTAGCTGGTGCTCAAATATTTTGTAAAGGACATGATTCTGCACCATATATATCAAAATCATTGAAATCCGGAACCTTATTGATTAGATATAGCCAAATGGTCAAAAAAGTCTTATCTCACTGAGTTGAAGCGTTTTTGAATTAGAGTGCAAATAACTAAAGATTCCTTTCTAGCAGCTTGCTGGTGTTGAAATATGTTGAAAAGGACATGATTCTGCACCATATATGTCAATATCATTTTGATCCTGCAACATATTCAAAAGATATAGCCATACGATCAAAACGTTTTTATGTCAATGAGTTGAAGCTTTTTTGAATTTGAGTGCAAACAACTAAAGATTCCTTTCTAGCAGCTTGCTGGTGCTGAAATATGTTGTAAAGGACATGATTCTGCACAATATATGTCAATATCATTGTGGTCCTGCAACATATTCAAAAGACATAGCCATACGGTCAAAAAGTGTTTATCTCACTGAGTGAAGCGTTTTTGATTTAGAGTGAAAGCAACTTAAGATCCTTTACGAGCAGCTTGCTGGTGCGGTATTATGTTGTAAAGGACATGATTCTGCACCATATATGTCAATATCATTGTGATCCTGCAACATATTCAAAAGATATAGCCATACGGTCAAAAAGTGTTTATCTCACTGAGTTGAAGCTTTTTTGAATTAGAGTGCAAATAACTAAAGATTCCTTTCTAGCAGCTTGCTGGTGCTGAAATATGTTGTAAAGGACAAGATTCTGCACCATATATGTCAAAATCATTGAAATCCGGAAACTTATTGATTAGATATAGTCATATGGTCAAAACAGTCTTATCTCACTGAGTTGAAGCGTTTTTGATTTAGAGTGAAAGTAACTTAAACTTCTTTACTAGCAGCTTGCTGGTGCTGAAATATGTTTCTAAAGGCCATGATTCTGCACCATATATGTCAATATCATTGTGATCCTGCAACATATTCAAAAGATATAGCCATACGGTCAAAAAGTGTTTATCTCACTGAGTTGAAGCGTTTTTGAATTAGAGTGCAAATAACTAAAGATTCCTTTCTAGCAGCTTTCTGGTGCTGAAATATGTTGTAAAGGACATGATTCTGCACCATATATGTCAATATCATTTTGATCCTGCAACATATTCAAAAGATATAGCCATACGGTCAAAAAGTGCTTATCTCACTGAGTTGAAGCGTTTTTGATTTAGAGTTAAAGTAACAGAAGATTCCTTTCTAGCAGCTAGCTGGTGCTCAAATATGTTGTAAAGGACATGATTCTGCACCATATATGTCAATATCATTGTGATCCTGCAACATATTCAAAAGATAAAGCCATACGGTCAAAAAGTGTTTTTCTCACTGAGTTGAAGCGTTTTTGATTTAGAGTGAAAGCAACTTAAGATTCTTTACTAGCAGCTTGCTGGTGCTGAAATATGTTGTAAAGGACATGATTCTGCACCATATATGTCAATATCATTGTGATCCTGCAACATATTCAAAAGATAGAGCCATACGGTCAAAAAGTGTTTATCTCACTGAGTTGAAGCTTTTTTGAATTAGAGTGCAAATAACTAAAGATTCCTTTCTAGCAGCTTGCTGGTGCTGAAATATGTTGTAAAGGACATGATTCTGCATAATATATGTCAAAATCATTGTAATCCGGCAACTTATTGATTAGATATAGCCATATGGTCAAAACAGTCTTATCTCACTGAGTTGAAGATTTTTTGAATTAGAGTGCAAATAACTAAAGATTCCTTTATAGCAGCTTGCTGGTGCTGAAATATGTTGTAAAGGACATGATTCTGCACCATATATGTCAATATCATTGTGATCCTGCAACATATTCAAAAGATAGAGCCATACGGTCAAAAAGTGTTTATCTCACTGAGTTGAAGCTTTTTTGAATTAGAGTGCAAATAACTAAAGATTCCTTTCTAGCAGCTTGCTGGTGCTGAAATATGTTGTAAAGGACATGATTCTGCACCATATATGTCAAAATCATTGAAATCCGGAAACTTATTGATTAGATATAGCCATATGGTCAAAAACGTCTTATCTCACTGACTTGAAGCATTTTTGAATTAGAGTGCAAATAACTAAAGATTCCTTTCTAGCAGCTTGCTGGTGCTCAAATATGTTGTAAAGGACATGATTCTGCACCATATATGTCAATATCATTGTGATCCTGCAACATATTCAAAAGATATAGTCATACGGTCAAAAAGTGTTTATCTCACTGAGTTGAAGCTTTTTTGAATTTGAGTGCAAATGACTAAAGATTCCTTTCTAGCAGCTTGCTGGTGCTGAAATATGTTGTAAAGGACATGATTCTGCATAATATATGTCAAAATCATTGTAATCCGGCAACTTATTGATTAGATATAGCCATATGGTCAAAACAGTCTTATCTCACTGAGTTGAAGATTTTTTGAATTAGAGTGCAAATAACTAAAGATTCCTTTATAGCAGCTTGCTGGTGCTGAAATATGTTGTAAAGGACATGATTCTGCACCATATATGTCAATATCATTGTGATCCTGCAACATATTCAAAAGATAAAGCCATACGGTCAAAAAGTGTTTATCTCACTGAGTTGAAGCGTTTTTGATTTAGAGTGAAAGCAACTTAAGATTCTTTACTAGCAGCTTGCTGGTGCTGAAATATGTTGTAAAGGACATGATTCTGCACCATATATGTCAATATAATTGTGATCCTGCAACATATTCAAAAGATAGAGCCATACGGTCAAAAAGTGTTTATCTCACTGAGTTGAAGCTTTTTATAATTAGAGTGCAAATAACTAAAGATTCCTTTCTAGCGGCTTGCTGGTGCTGAAATATGTGGTAAAGGACATGATTCTGCACCATATATGTCAAAATCATTGAAATCCGGAAACTTATTGATTAGATATAGCCATATGGTCAAAAACGTCTTATCTCACTGACTTGAAGCATTTTTGAATTAGAGTGCAAATAACTAAAGATTCCTTTCTAGCAGCTTGCTGGTGCTCAAATATGTTGTAAAGGACATGATTCTGCACCATATATGTCAATATCATTGTGATCCTGCAACATATTCAAAAGATATAGTCATACGGTCAAAAAGTGTTTATCTCACTGAGTTGAAGCTTTTTTGAATTTGAGTGCAAATGACTAAAGATTCCTTTCTAGCAGCTTGCTGGTGCTGAAATATGTTGTAAAGGACATGATTCTGCACCATATATGTCAAAATCATTGTGATCCTGCAACATATTCAAAAGATATAGCCATACGGTCAAAAAGTGTTTATCTCAATGAGTTGAAGCTTATTTGAATTTGAGTGCAAACAACTAAAGATTCCTTTCTAGCAGCTTACTGGTGGTGAAATATGTTGTAAAGGACATGATTCTGCACAATATATGTCAATATCATTGTGGTTCTGCAACATGTTCAAAAGATATAGCCATACAGTCAAAAGGTGCTTATCTCACTGAGTGAAGCGTTTTTGATTCAGAGTGAAAGCAACTTAAGATCCTTTACTAGCAGCTTGCTGGTGCGGAAATATATTGTAAAGGACATGATTCTGCACCATATATGTCAATATCATTGTGATCCTGCAACATATTCAAAAGATATAGCCATACGGTCAAAAAGTGCTTTTCTCACTGAGTGAAGCGTTTTTGATTTAGAGTGAAAACAACTTAAGATCCTTTACTAGCAGCTTGCTGGTGCGGTAATATGTTATAAAGGACATGATTCTGCACCATATATGTAAATATCATTGTGATCTTGTGACATATTCACAAGATATAGCCATATGGTCAAAAAGTGTTTATCTCACTGAGTTGAAGCTTTTTAGAATTAGAGTGCAAATAACTAAAGATTCCTTTCTAGCAGCTTGCTGATGCTGAAATATGTTGTAAAGGACAGGATTCTGCACCATATATGTCAATATCATTGTGATCCTGCAACATATTCAAAAGATATAGCCATACGGTCAAAAAGTGTTTATCTCACTGAGTTGAAGCTTTTTTGAATTTGAGTGCAAACAACTAAAAATTCCTTTCTAGCAGCTTGCTTGTGGTAAAATATGTTGTAAAGGACATGATTCTGCACAATATATGTCAATATCATTGTGGTTCTGCAACATGTTCAAAAGATATAGCCATACGGTCAAAAAGTGCTTATCTCACTGAGTGAAGCGTTTTTGATTCAGAGTGAAAGCAACTTAAGATCCTTTACTAGCAGCTTGCTGGTGCGGAATTATGTTGTAAAGGACATGATTGTGCACCATATATGTCAATATCATTGTGATCCTGCAACATATTCAAAAGATATAGCCATACGGTCAAAAAGTGTTTATCTCACTGAGTTGAAGCTTTTTTGAATTAGAGTGCAAATATATAAACGTTCCTTTCTAGCAGCTTGCTGGTGCTGAAATATGTTGTAAAGGACATGATTCTGCACCATATATGTCAAAATCATTGAAATCCGGAAACTTATTGATTAGATATAGCCATATGGTCAAAAAAGTCTTATCTCACTGAGTTGAAGCGTTTTTGAATTAGAGTGCAAATAACTAAAGATTCCTTTCTAGCAGCTTGCTGGTGCTGAAATATGTTGTAAAGGACATGATTCTGCACCATATATGTCAATATCATTGTGATCCTGCAACATATTCAAAAGATATAGCCATACGGTCAAAAAGTGCTTATCTCACTGAGTTGAAGCGTTTTTGATTTAGAATTAAAGTAACTAAAGATTCCTTTCTAGCAGTTAGCTGATGCTGAAATATGTTGTAAAGGACATGATTCTGCACCATATATGTCAAAATCATTGAAATCCGGAACCTTATTGATTAGACATAGCCAAATGGTCAAAAAAAACTTATCTCACTGAGTTGAAGCTTTTTTGAATTTGAGTGCAAATAACTAAAGATTCCTTTCTAGCAGCTTGCTGGTGCTGAAATATGTTGTAAAGGACATGATTCTGCACCATATATGTCAATATCATTTTGATCCTGCAACATATTCAAAAGATATAGCCATACGATCATAAAGTTTTTATCTCAATGAGTTGAAGCTTTTTTGAATTTGAGTGAAACAACTAAAGATTCCTTTCTAGCAGCTTGCTGGTGCTGAGATATGTTGTAAAGGACATGATTCTGCACCATATATGTCAATATCATTGTGATCCTGCAACTTTTTCAAAAGATATAGCAATACAGTCAAAAAGTGTTTATCTCAATGAGTTGAAGCTTTTTTGAATTTGAGTGCAAACAACTAAAGATTCCTTTCTAGCAGCTTGCTGGTGGTAAAATATGTTGTAAAGGACATGATTCTGCACAATATATGTCAATATCATTGTGGTTCTGAAACATGTTCAAAAGATATAGCCTTACGGTCAAAAGGTGCTTATCTCACTGAGTGAAGCGTTTTTGATTCAGAGTGAAAGCAACTTAAGATCCTTTACTAGCAGCTTGCTGGTGCGGAAATATGTTGTAAAGTACATGATTCTGCACCATATATGTCAATATCATTGTGATCCTGCAACATACTCAAAAGATATAGCCATACGGTCAAAAAGTGTTTATCTCACTGAGTTGAAGCTTTTTTGAATTTGAGTGCAAATAACTAAAGATTCCTTTTTAGCAGCTTGCTGGTGCTGAAATATGTTGTAAAGGACATGATTCTGCACCATATATGTCAAAATCATTGAAATCCGGAAACTTATTGATTAGATATAGCCATATGGTCAAAAAAGTCTTATCTTACTGAGTTGAAGCATTTTTGAATTAGAGTGCAAATAACTAAAGATTCCTTTCTAGCAGCTTGCTGGTGCTGAAATATGTTGTAAAGGACATGATTTTGCACCATATATGTCAATATCATTGTGATCCTGCAACATATTCAAAAGATATAGCCATACGGTCAAAAAGTGCTTATCTCACTGAGTTGAAGCGTTTTTGATTTAGAGTTAAAGTAACAGAAGATTCCTTTCTAGCAGCTAGCTGGTGCTCAAATATGTTGTAAAGGACATGATTCTGCACCATATATGTCAAAATCATTGAAATCCGGAACCTTATTGATTACATATAGCCAAATGGTCGAAAAAGTCTTTTCTCACTGAGTTGAAGCTTTTTTGAATTTGAGTGCAAATAACTAAAGATTCCTTTCTAGCAGCTTGCTGGTGCTGAAATATGTTGTAAAGGACATGATTCTGCACCATATATGTCAATATCATTTTGATCCTGCAACATATTCAAAAGATATAGCCGTACGATCAAAAAGTTTTTATCTCAATGAGTTGAAGCTTTTTTAAATTAGAGTGCAAATAACTAAAGATTCCTTTCTAGCAGCTTGCTGGTGCTGACATATGTTGTAAAGGACATGATTCTGCACCATATATGTCAATATCATTGTGATCCTGCAACATATTCAAAAGATAAAGCCATACGGTCAAAAAGTGTTTATCTCACTGAGTTGAAGCGTTTTTGATTTAGAGTGAAAGCAACTTAAGATTCTTTACTAGCAGCTTGCTGGTGCTGAAATATGTTGTAAAGGACATGATTCTGCACCATATATGTCAATATCATTGTGATCCTGCAACATATTCAAAAGATAGAGCCATACGGTCAAAAAGTGTTTATCTCACTGAGTTGAAGCTTTTTTGAATTAGAGTGCAAATAACTAAAGATTCCTTTCTAGCAGCATCCTGGTGCTGAAATATGTTGTAAAGGACATGATTCTGCACCATATAGGTCAATATCATTTTGATCCTGCAACATATTCAAAACATATAGCCATACGGTCAAAAAGTGTTTATCTCACTGAGTTGAAGCTTTTTTAAATTAGAGTGCAAATAACTAAAGATTCCTTTCTAGTGGCTTGCTTGTGCTGAAATATGTTGTAAAGGACAAGATTCTGCACCATATATGTCAATATCATTGTGATCCTGCAACATATTCAAAAGATAAAGCCATATGGTCAAAAAGTGTTTATCTCACTGAGTTGAAGCGTTTTTGATTTAGAGTGAAAGCAACTTAAGATTCTTTACTAGCAGGTTGCTGATGCTGAAATATGTTGTAAAGGACATGATTCTGCACCATATATGTCAATATCATTGTGATCCTGCAACATATTCAAAATATATAGCCATACGGTCAAAAAGTGCTAATCTCACTGAATTGAAGCTTTTTTGAATTAGAGTGCAATTAACTAAAGATTCCTTTCTAGCAGCTTGCTGGTGCTGAAATATGTTGTAAAGGACATGGTTCTGCACCATATATGTCAATATCATTGTAATCCGGCAACTTATTGATTACATATAGCCATATTGTCAAAACAGTCTTATCTCACTGAGTTGAAGCTTTTCTGATTTAGAGTGTAAGTTACTTAAGATTCCTTACTAGCAGCTTGCTGTTGCTGAAATATGTTGTAAAGGACATGATTCTGCACCATATATGTCAATATCATTGTGATCCTGCAACATATTCATAAGATATAGCCATACAGTCAAAAAGTGCTTATCTCACTGAGTTGAAGCGTTTTTGATTTAGAGTTAAAGTAACTAAAGATAACTTTCTAGCAGCTTGCTGGTGCTGAAATATGTTGTAAAGGACATGATTCTGCACCATATATGTCAAAATCATTGAAATCCGGAACCTTATTGATTAGATATAGCCAAATGGTCAAAAAAGTCTTATCTCACTGAGTTGAAGATTTTTTGAATTAGAGTGCAAATAACTAAAGATTCCTTTCTAGCAGCTTGCTGGTGCTGAAATATGTTGTAAAGGACATGATTTTGCACCATATATGTCAATATCATTGTGATCCTGCAACATATTCAAAAGATATAGCCATACGGTCAAAAAGTGCTTATCTCACTGAGTTGAAGCGTTTTTGATTTAGAGTTAAAGTAACAGAATATTCCTTTGTAGCAGCTAGCTGGTGCTCAAATATGTTGTAAAGGACATGATTCTGCACCATATATGTCAAAATCATTGAAATCCGGAACCTTATTGATTACATATAGCCAAATGGTCAAAAAAGTCTTTTCTCACTGAGTTGAAGCTTTTTTGAATATGAGTGCAAATAACTAAAGATTCCTTTCTAGCAGCTTGCTGGTGCTGAAATATGTTGTAAAGGACATGATTCTGCACCATATATGTCAATATCATTTTGATCCTGCAACATATTCAAAAGATATAGCCATACGATCAAAAAGTTTTTATCTCAATGAGTTGAAGCTTTTTTAAATTAGAGTGCAAATAACTAAAGATTCCTTTCTAGCAGCTTGCTGGTGCTGACATATGTTGTAAAGGACATGATTCTGCACCATATATGTCAATATCATTGTGATCCTGCAACATATTCAAAAGATAAAGCCATATGGTCAAAAAGTGTTTATCTCACTGAGTTGAAGCGTTTTTGATTTAGAGTGAAAGCAACTTAAGATTCTTTACTAGCAGCTTGCTGGTGCTGAAATATGTTGTAAAGGACATGATTCTGCACCATATATGTCAATATCATTGTGATCCTGCAACCTTTTCAAAAGATATAGCAATACAGTCAAAAAGTGTTTATCTCAATGAGTTGAAGCTTTTTTGAATTTGAGTAAAAACAACTAAAGATTCCTTTCTAGCAGCTTGCTGGTGGTAAAATATGTTGTAAAGGACATGATTCTGCACAATATATGTCAATATCATTGTGGTTCTGAAACATGTTCAAAAGATATAGCCTTACGGTCAAAAGGTGCTTATCTCACTGAGTGAAGCGTTTTTGATTCAGAGTGAAAGCAACTTAAGATCCTTTACTAGCAGCTTGCTGGTGCGGAAATATGTTGTAAAGTACATGATTCTGCACCATATATGTCAATATCATTGTGATCCTGCAACATACTCAAAAGATATAGCCATACGGTCAAAAAGTGTTTATCTCACTGAGTTGAAGCTTTTTTGAATTTGAGTGCAAATAACTAAAGATTCCTTTTTAGCAGCTTGCTGGTGCTGAAATATGTTGTAAAGGACATGATTCTGCACCATATATGTCAAAATCATTGAAATCCGGAAACTTATTGATTAGATATAGCCATATGGTCAAAAAAGTCTTATCTTACTGAGTTGAAGCATTTTTGAATTAGAGTGCAAATAACTAAAGATTCCTTTCTAGCAGCTTGCTGGTGCTGAAATATGTTGTAAAGGACATGATTTTGCACCATATATGTCAATATCATTGTGATCCTGCAACATATTCAAAAGATATAGCCATACGGTCAAAAAGTGCTTATCTCACTGAGTTGAAGCGTTTTTGATTTAGAGTTAAAGTAACAGAAGATTCCTTTCTAGCAGCTAGCTGGTGCTCAAATATGTTGTAAAGGACATGATTCTGCACCATATATGTCAAAATCATTGAAATCCGGAACCTTATTGATTACATATAGCCAAATGGTCGAAAAAGTCTTTTCTCACTGAGTTGAAGCTTTTTTGAATTTGAGTGCAAATAACTAAAGATTCCTTTCTAGCAGCTTGCTGGTGCTGAAATATGTTGTAAAGGACATGATTCTGCACCATATATGTCAATATCATTTTGATCCTGCAACATATTCAAAAGATATAGCCATACGATCAAAAAGTTTTTATCTCAATGAGTTGAAGCTTTTTTAAATTAGAGTGCAAATAACTAAAGATTCCTTTCTAGCAGCTTGCTGGTGCTGACATATGTTGTAAAGGACATGATTCTGCACCATATATGTCAATATCATTGTGATCCTGCAACATATTCAAAAGATAAAGCCATACGGTCAAAAAGTGTTTATCTCACTGAGTTGAAGCGTTTTTGATTTAGAGTGAAAGCAACTTAAGATTCTTTACTAGCAGCTTGCTGGTGCTGAAATATGTTGTAAAGGACATGATTCTGCACCATATATGTCAATATCATTGTGATCCTGCAACATATTCAAAAGATAGAGCCATACGGTCAAAAAGTGTTTATCTCACTGAGTTGAAGCTTTTTTGAATTAGAGTGCAAATAACTAAAGATTCCTTTCTAGCAGCATCCTGGTGCTGAAATATGTTGTAAAGGACATGATTCTGCACCATATAGGTCAATATCATTTTGATCCTGCAACATATTCAAAACATATAGCCATACGGTCAAAAAGTGTTTATCTCACTGAGTTGAAGCTTTTTTGAATTAGAGTGCAAATAACTAAAGATTCCTTTCTAGCAGCTTGCTGGTGCTGAAATATGTTGTAAAGGACATGATTCTGCACCATATATGTCAATATCATTGTGATCCTGCAACATATTCAAAAGATAAAGCCATATGGTCAAAAAGTGTTTATCTCACTGAGTTGAAGCGTTTTTGATTTAGAGTGAAAGCAACTTAAGATTCTTTACTAGCAGGTTGCTGATGCTGAAATATGTTGTAAAGGACATGATTCTGCACCATATATTTCAATATCATTGTGATCCTGCAACATATTCAAAATATATAGCCATACGGTCAAAAAGTGCTAATCTCACTGAATTGAAGCTTTTTTGAATTAGAGTGCAATTAACTAAAGATTCCTTTCTAGCAGCTTGCTGGTGCTGAAATATGTTGTCAAGGACATGATTCTGCACCATATATGTCAATATCATTGTAATCCGGCAACTTATTGATTACATATAGCCATATTGTCAAAACAGTCTTATCTCACTGAGTTGAAGCTTTTCTGATTTAGAGTGTAAGTTACTTAAGATTCCTTACTAGCAGCTTGCTGGTGCTGAAATATGTTGTAAAGGACATGATTCTGCACCATATATGTCAATATCATTGTGATCCTGCAACATATTCATAAGATATAGCCATACGGTCAAAAAGTGCTTATCTCACTGAGTTGAAGCGTTTTTGATTTAGAGTTAAAGTAACTAAAGATAACTTTCTAGCAGCTTGCTGGTGCTGAAATATGTTTTAAAGGACATGATTCTGCACCATATATGTCAATATCATTGTGATCCTGCAACATACTCAAAAGATATAGCCATACGGTCAAAAAGTGTTTATCTCACTGAGTTGAAGCTTTTTTGAATTTGAGTGCAAATAACTAAAGATTCCTTTTTAGCAGCTTGCTGGTGCTGAAATATGTTGTAAAGGACATGATTCTGCACCATATATGTCAAAATCATTGAAATCCGGAAACTTATTGATTAGATATAGCCATATGGTCAAAAAAGTCTTATCTTACTGAGTTGAAGCATTTTTGAATTAGAGTGCAAATAACTAAAGATTCCTTTCTAGCAGCTTGCTGGTGCTGAAATATGTTGTAAAGGACATGATTTTGCACCATATATGTCAATATCATTGTGATCCTGCAACATATTCAAAAGATATAGCCATACGGTCAAAAAGTGCTTATCTCACTGAGTTGAAGCGTTTTTGATTTAGAGTTAAAGTAACAGAAGATTCCTTTCTAGCAGCTAGCTGGTGCTCAAATATGTTGTAAAGGACATGATTCTGCACCATATATGTCAAAATCATTGAAATCCGGAACCTTATTGATTACATATAGCCAAATGGTCGAAAAAGTCTTTTCTCACTGAGTTGAAGCTTTTTTGAATTTGAGTGCAAATAACTAAAGATTCCTTTCTAGCAGCTTGCTGGTGCTGAAATATGTTGTAAAGGACATGATTCTGCACCATATATGTCAATATCATTTTGATCCTGCAACATATTCAAAAGATATAGCCATACGATCAAAAAGTTTTTATCTCAATGAGTTGAAGCTTTTTTAAATTAGAGTGCAAATAACTAAAGATTCCTTTCTAGCAGCTTGCTGGTGCTGACATATGTTGTAAAGGACATGATTCTGCACCATATATGTCAATATCATTGTGATCCTGCAACATATTCAAAAGATAAAGCCATACGGTCAAAAAGTGTTTATCTCACTGAGTTGAAGCGTTTTTGATTTAGAGTGAAAGCAACTTAAGATTCTTTACTAGCAGCTTGCTGGTGCTGAAATATGTTGTAAAGGACATGATTCTGCACCATATATGTCAATATCATTGTGATCCTGCAACATATTCAAAAGATAGAGCCATACGGTCAAAAAGTGTTTATCTCACTGAGTTGAAGCTTTTTTGAATTAGAGTGCAAATAACTAAAGATTCCTTTCTAGCAGCATCCTGGTGCTGAAATATGTTGTAAAGGACATGATTCTGCACCATATAGGTCAATATCATTTTGATCCTGCAACATATTCAAAACATATAGCCATACGGTCAAAAAGTGTTTATCTCACTGAGTTGAAGCTTTTTTAAATTAGAGTGCAAATAACTAAAGATTCCTTTCTAGTGGCTTGCTTGTGCTGAAATATGTTGTAAAGGACATGATTCTGCACCATATATGTCAATATCATTGTGATCCTGCAACATATTCAAAAGATAAAGCCATATGGTCAAAAAGTGTTTATCTCACTGAGTTGAAGCGTTTTTGATTTAGAGTGAAAGCAACTTAAGATTCTTTACTAGCAGGTTGCTGATGCTGAAATATGTTGTAAAGGACATGATTCTGCACCATATATGTCAATATCATTGTGATCCTGCAACATATTCAAAATATATAGCCATACGGTCAAAAAGTGCTAATCTCACTGAATTGAAGCTTTTTTGAATTAGAGTGCAATTAACTAAAGATTCCTTTCTAGCAGCTTGCTGGTGCTGAAATATGTTGTCAAGGACATGATTCTGCACCATATATGTCAATATCATTGTAATCCGGCAACTTATTGATTACATATAGCCATATTGTCAAAACAGTCTTATCTCACTGAGTTGAAGCTTTTCTGATTTAGAGTGTAAGTTACTTAAGATTCCTTACTAGCAGCTTGCTGGTGCTGAAATATGTTGTAAAGGACATGATTCTGCACCATATATGTCAATATCATTGTGATCCTGCAACATATTCATAAGATATAGCCATACGGTCAAAAAGTGCTTATCTCACTGAGTTGAAGCGTTTTTGATTTAGAGTTAAAGTAACTAAAGATAACTTTCTAGCAGCTTGCTGGTGCTGAAATATGTTTTAAAGGACATGATTCTGCACCATATATGTCAAAATCATTGAAATCCGGAACCTTATTGATTAGATATAGCCAAATGGTCAAAAAAGTCTTATCTCACTGAGTTGAAGATTTTTTGAATTAGAGTGCAAATAACTAAAGATTCCTTTCTAGAAGCTTACTGGTGATCAAATATGTTGTAAAGGACATGATTCTGCACCATATATGTCAAAATCATTGAAATCCGGAACCTTATTGATTACATATAGCCAAATGGTCAAAAAAGTCTTTTCTCACTGAGTTGAAGCTTTTTTGAATTTGAGTGCAAATAACTAAAGATTCCTTTCTAGCAGCTTGCTGGTGCTGAAATATGTTGTAAAGGACATGATTCTGCACCATATATGTCAAAATCATTGAAATCCGGAACCTTATTGATTAGATATAGCCAAATGGTCAAAAAAGTCTTATCTCAATGATTTGAAGCATTTTTGAATTTGAGTGCAAATAACTAAAGATTCCTTTCTAGCAGCTTGCTGGTGCTGAAATATGTTGTAAAGGACATGATTCTGCACCATATATGTCAATATCATTATGATCCTGCAACATATTCAAAAGATATAGCCATACGGTCAAAAAGTGTTTATCTCAAGGATTTGAAGCTTTTTTGAATTTGAGTGCAAACTACTAAAGATTCCTTTCTAGCAGCTTGCTGGTGCTGAAATATGTTCTAAAGGACATGATTCTGCACCATATATGTCAATATCATATTGGTCCTGCAACATATTCAAAAGATATAGCCATTCGGTCAAAAAGTGCTTATCTCACTGAGTGAAGCGTTTTTGATTTAGAGTGAAAGCAACTTAAGATCCTTTACTAGCAGCTTGCTTGTGTGGAAATATGTTGTAAAGGACATGATTGTGCACCATATATGTCAATATCATTGTGATCCTGCAACATATTAAAAGATATAGCCATACGGTCAAAAAGTGTTTATCTCACTGAGTTGAAGCTTTTTTGAAATAGAGTGCAAATAACTAAAGATTCCTTTCTAGCAGCTTGCTGGTGCTGAAATATGTTGTAAAGGACATGATTCTGCACCATATATGTCAAAATCATTGAAATCCGGAAACTTATTGATTAGATATAGCCATATGGTCAAAAAAGTCTTATCTCACTGACTTGAAGCGTTTTTGAATTAGAGTGCAAATAACTAAAGATTCCTTTTTAGCAGCTTGCTGGTGCTGAAATATATTGTAAAGGACATGATTCTGCACCATATATGTCAATATCATTTTGATCCTGCAACATATTCAAAAGATATAGCCATAGGGTCAAAAAGTGTTTATCTCAATGAGTTGAAGCTTTTTTGAATTTGAGTGCAAACAACTAAAGATTCCTTTGTAGCAGCTTACTGGTGCTGAAATATGTTGTAAAGGACATGATTCTGCACAATATATGTCAATATCATTGTGGTCCTAAAACATATTCAAAGGATATAGCCATACGGTAAAAAAGTGCTTATCTCACCGAGTTGAAGCGTTTTTAATAAAGATTGTAAGTAACTTTAGATTCCTTTCTAGAGGCTTGCTGGTGCTGAACTATGTTGTAAAGGACATGATTCTGCACCATATATGTCAAAATCATTGTGTTCCTGCAACATATTCAAAAGATATAGCCATACCTTCAAATAGTGCTTATCTCACTGAGTTGAAGCGTTTTAGATTTAGAGTGTAAGTAACTTAAGATTCCTTACTAGAGGCTTGCTGGTGCTGAAATATGTTTTAAAGGACAGGACTCTGCACCATATATGTGAATGTCATTGTGATCCTGCAAGATATTCAAAAGATATAGCCATACGGTCAAATAGTGCTTATCTCACTGAGTTGAAGGTTTTTTGATTTAGAGTGTAAATAACTAAAGATTCCTTTCTAGCAGCTCGCTGCTACTGAAATATGTTGTAAAGGACATGATTCTGCACCATATAAGTCAATATCATTGTGATCCTGCAACATATTCAAAAGATATAGCCATACGGTCAACAAGTGCTTATCTCACTGAGTTGAAGGTTTTTTGATTTA
Source organism: Fistularia commersonii (assembly GCF_037954325.1). NCBI lineage: Eukaryota > Metazoa > Chordata > Actinopteri > Syngnathiformes > Fistulariidae > Fistularia > Fistularia commersonii. The sequence continues at coordinate 20,286,376 of NC_141294.1, read as the reverse complement.
GAGTGTAAATAACTAAAGATTCCTTTCTAGCAGCTCGCTGCTGCTGAAATATGTTGTAAAGGACATGATTCTGCACCATATAAGTCAATATCATTGTGATCCTGCAACATATTCAAAAGATATAGCCATACGGTCAAAAAGTGCTTATCTCACTGAGTTGAAGCGTTTTTGATTTAGAGTGTAAATAACTAAAGATTCCTTTTTAGCAGCTTGCTGTTGCTGAAATATGTTGAAAATGATATGATTCTGCATAATATATGTCTAAATCATTGTAATCAGGCAACTTATTGATTAGATATACCCATATGGTCTAAAAAGTCTTGTCTCACTGAGTTGAAGCTTTTTTGAAGTAGAGTGCAAATAACTTAAGATTCCTTTCTAGAGGCTTGCTGGTGCTGAACTATGTTGTAAAGGACATGATTCTGCACCATATATGTCAAAATCATTGTGTTCCTGCAACATATTCAAAAGATATAGCCATACGGTCAAATAGTGCTTATCTCACTAAGTTGAAGCGTTTTAGATTTAGAGTGTAAGTAACTTAAGATTCCTTACTAGAGGCTTGCTGGTGCTGAAATATGTTGTAAAGGACAGGACTCTGCACCATATATGTCAATATCATTGTGATCCTGCAACATATTCAAAAGATATAGCCATACGGTCAACAAGTGCTTATCTCACTGAGTTGAAGGTTTTTTGATTTAGAGTGTAAATAACTAAAGATTCCTTTCTAGCAGCTCGCTGCTGCTGAAATATGTTGTAAAGGACATGATTCTGCACCATATAAGTCAATATCATTGTGATCCTGCAACATATTCAAAAGATATAGCCATACGGTCAAAAAGTGGTTATCTCACTGAGTTGAAGCGTTTTTGATTTAGAGTGTAAATAACTAAAGATTCCTTTCTAGCAGCTTGCTGTTGCTGAAATATGTTGAAAAGGATATGATTCTGCATAATATATGTCTAAATCATTGTAATCAGGCAACTTATGGATTAGATATACCCATATGGTCTAAAAAGTCTTGTCTCACTGAGTTGAAGCTTTTTTGAAGTAGAGTGCAAATAACTTAAGATTCCTTACTAGCAGCTTGCTGGTGCTGAAATATGTTGTAAAGGACAGGATTCTGCACCATATAGGTCAATATCACTGTGATCTTGCAACATATTCAAAAGATATAGCCATACGGTCAAAAAGTGCTTATCTCACTGAGTTGAAGCGTTTTTGATTTAGAGTGTAAATAACTAAAGATTCCTTTCTAGCAGCTTGCTGTTGCTGAAATATGTTGAAAAGGATATGATTCTGCATAATATATGTCTAAATCATTGTAATCAGGCAACTTATGGATTAGATATACCCATATGGTCTAAAAAGTCTTGTCTCACTGAGTTGAAGCTTTTTTGAAGTAGAGTGCAAATAACTTCAGATTCCTTACTAGCAACTTGCTGGTGCTGAAATATGTTGTAAAGGACAGGATTCTGCACCATATAGGTCAATATCATTGTTATCTTGCAACATATTCAAAAGATATAGCCATACGGTCAAAAAGTGCTTATCTCACTGAGTTGAAGCGTTTTTGATTTAGAGTGTAAATAACTAAAGATTCCTTTCTAGCAGCTTGCTGTTGCTGATATATGTTGAAAAGGACATGACTCTGCATAATATATTTCAATATCATTGTAATCAGGCAACTTATTGATTAGATATAGCCATATGGTCAAAAAAGTCTTGTCTCACTGAGTTGAAGCTTTTTTGATTTAGAGTGTAAGTAACTTAAGATTTCTTACTAGAGACTTGCTGGTGCTGAAATATGTTGAAAAGGACATGACTCTGCATAATATATGTCAATATCATTGTAATCAGGCAACTTATTGATTTGATATAGCCATAAGGTTAAAAAAGTCTTGTCTCACTGACTTGAAGCTTTTTTGAATTAGAGTGCAAATAACTTAAGATTCCTTACTAGAAGCTTACTGGTGCTGAAATATGTTGAAAAGGACATGATTCTGCAGAATATATGTCAAAATCATTTCAATCCGGCAATTTATTGAAAAGATATAGCCATATTGTCAAAAAAGTCTTATCTCACTTAGTTGAAGCTTTTTTTATTTAGAGTGTACATAACTAAAGATTCCTTTCTAGCAGCTTGCTGGTGCTGAAATATGTTGAGGAGGACATAATTCTACACCATATATGTCAATATCATTGTGTTCCTGCAACATATTCAAAAGATATAGCCATACGGTCAAATAGTGCTTATCTCAGTGAGTTGAAGCGTTTTAGATTTAGAGTGTAAGTAACTTAAGATTCCTTACTAGAGGCTTGCTGGTGCTGAAATATGTTTTAAAGGACAGGACTCTGCACCATATATGTCAATATCATTGTGATCCTGCAACATATTCAAAAGATATAGCCATACGGTCAACAAGTGCTTATCTCACTGAGTTGAAGGTTTTTTGATTTAGAGTGTAAATAACTAAAGATTCCTTTCTAGCAGCTCGCTGCTGCTGAAATATGTTGTAAAGGACATGATTCTGCACCATATAAGTCAATATCATTGTGATCCTGCAACATATTCAAAAGATATAGCCATACGGTCAAAAAGTGCTTATCTCACTGAGTTGAAGTGTTTTTGATTTAGAGTGTAAATAACTAAAGATTCCTTTCTAGCAGCTTGCTGTTGCTGAAATATGTTGAAAATGATATGATTCTGCATAATATATGTCTAAATCATTGTAATCAGGCAACTTATTGATTAGATATACCCATATGGTCTAAAAAGTCTTGTCTCACTGAGTTGAAGCTTTTTTGAAGTAGAGTGCAAATAACTTAAGATTCCTTACTAGCAGCTTGCTGGTGCTGAAATATGTTGTAAAGGACAGGATTCTGCACCATATAGGTCAATATCATTGTGATCTTGCAACATATTCAAAAGATATAGCCATACGGTCAAAAAGTGCTTATCTCACTGAGTTGAAGCGTTTTTGATTTAGAGTGTAAATAACTAAAGATTCCTTTCTAGCAGCTTGCTGTTGCTGATATATGTTAAAAAGGACATGACTCTGCTTAATATATGTCAATATCATTGTAATCAGGCAACTTATTGATTAGATATAGCCATATGGTCAAAAAAGTCTTGTCTCACTGAGTTGAAGCTTTTTTGATTTAGAGTGTAAGTAACTTAAGATTTCTTACTAGAGGCTTGCTGGTGCTGAAATATGTTGAAAAGGACATGACTCTGCATAATATATGTCAATATCATTGTAATCAGGCAACTTATTGATTTGATATAGCCATAAGGTTAAAAAAGTCTTGTCTCACTGACTTGAAGCTTTTTTGAATTAGAGTGCAAATAACTTAAGATTCCTTACTAGAAGCTTACTGGTGCTGAAATATGTTGAAAAGGACTTGATTCTGCATAATATATGTCAAAATCATTTTAATCCGGCAATTTATTGAAAAGATATAGCCATATTGTCAAAAAAGTCCTATCTCACTTAGTTGAAGCTTTTTTTATTTAGAGTGTACATAACTAAAGATTCCTTTCTAGCAGCTTGCTGGTGCTGAAATATGTTGAGGAGGACATAATTCTACACCATATATGTCAATATCATTGTGATCCTGCAACATATTCAAAGGATATAGCCATACGGTAAGAAAGTGCTTATCTCAATGAGTTGAAGGTTTTTAATAAAGATTGTAAGTAACTTTAGATTCCTTTCTAGAGGCTTGCTGGTGCTGAACTATGTTGTAAAGGACATGATTCTGCACCATATAAGTCAATATCATTGTGATCCTGCAACATATTCAAAAGATATAGCCATACGGTCAAAAAGTGCTTATCTCACTGAGTTGAAGCGTTTTTGATTTAGAGTGTAAATAACTAAAGATTCCTTTCTAGCAGCTTGCTGTTGCTGAAATATGTTGAAAAGGATATGATTCTGCATAATATATGTCTAAATCATTGTAATCAGGCAACTTATGGATTAGATATACCCATATGGTCTAAAAAGTCTTGTCTCACTGAGTTGAAGCTTTTTTGAAGTAGAGTGCAAATAACTTAAGATTCCTTACTAGCAGCTTGCTGGTGCTGAAATATGTTGTAAAGGACAGGATTCTGCACCATATAGGTCAATATCATTGTGATCTTGCAACATATTCAAAAGATATAGCCATACGGTCAAAAAGTGCTTATCTCACTGAGTTGAAGCGTTTTTGATTTAGAGTGTAAATAACTAAAGATTCCTTTCTAGCAGCTTGCTGTTGCTGAAATATGTTGAAAAGGATATGATTCTGCATAATATATGTCTAAATCATTGTAATCAGGCAACTTATGGATTAGATATACCCATATGGTCTAAAAAGTCTTGTCTCACTGAGTTGAAGCTTTTTTGAAGTAGAGTGCAAATAACTTCAGATTCCTTACTAGCAACTTGCTGGTGCTGAAATATGTTGTAAAGGACAGGATTCTGCACCATATAGGTCAATATCATTGTGATCTTGCAACATATTCAAAAGATATAGCCATACGGTCAAAAAGTGCTTATCTCACTGAGTTGAAGCGTTTTTGATTTAGAGTGTAAATAACTAAAGATTCCTTTCTAGCAGCTTGCTGTTGCTGATATATGTTGAAAAGGACATGACTCTGCATAATATATTTCAATATCATTGTAATCAGGCAACTTATTGATTAGATATAGCCATATGGTCAAAAAAGTCTTGTCTCACTGAGTTGAAGCTTTTTTGATTTAGAGTGTAAGTAACTTAAGATTTCTTACTAGAGACTTGCTGGTGCTGAAATATGTTGAAAAGGACATGACTCTGCATAATATATGTCAATATCATTGTAATCAGGCAACTTATTGATTTGATATAGCCATAAGGTTAAAAAAGTCTTGTCTCACTGACTTGAAGCTTTTTTGAATTAGAGTGCAAATAACTTAAGATTCCTTACTAGAAGCTTACTGGTGCTGAAATATGTTGAAAAGGACATGATTCTGCAGAATATATGTCAAAATCATTTCAATCCGGCAATTTATTGAAAAGATATAGCCATATTGTCAAAAAAGTCTTATCTCACTTAGTTGAAGCTTTTTTTATTTAGAGTGTACATAACTAAAGATTCCTTTCTAGCAGCTTGCTGGTGCTGAAATATGTTGAGGAGGACATAATTCTACACCATATATGTCAATATCATTGTGTTCCTGCAACATATTCAAAAGATATAGCCATACGGTCAAATAGTGCTTATCTCAGTGAGTTGAAGCGTTTTAGATTTAGAGTGTAAGTAACTTAAGATTCCTTACTAGAGGCTTGCTGGTGCTGAAATATGTTTTAAAGGACAGGACTCTGCACCATATATGTCAATATCATTGTGATCCTGCAACATATTCAAAAGATATAGCCATACGGTCAACAAGTGCTTATCTCACTGAGTTGAAGGTTTTTTGATTTAGAGTGTAAATAACTAAAGATTCCTTTCTAGCAGCTCGCTGCTGCTGAAATATGTTGTAAAGGACATGATTCTGCACCATATAAGTCAATATCATTGTGATCCTGCAACATATTCAAAAGATATAGCCATACGGTCAAAAAGTGCTTATCTCACTGAGTTGAAGTGTTTTTGATTTAGAGTGTAAATAACTAAAGATTCCTTTCTAGCAGCTTGCTGTTGCTGAAATATGTTGAAAATGATATGATTCTGCATAATATATGTCTAAATCATTGTAATCAGGCAACTTATTGATTAGATATACCCATATGGTCTAAAAAGTCTTGTCTCACTGAGTTGAAGCTTTTTTGAAGTAGAGTGCAAATAACTTAAGATTCCTTACTAGCAGCTTGCTGGTGCTGAAATATGTTGTAAAGGACAGGATTCTGCACCATATAGGTCAATATCATTGTGATCTTGCAACATATTCAAAAGATATAGCCATACGGTCAAAAAGTGCTTATCTCACTGAGTTGAAGCGTTTTTGATTTAGAGTGTAAATAACTAAAGATTCCTTTCTAGCAGCTTGCTGTTGCTGATATATGTTAAAAAGGACATGACTCTGCTTAATATATGTCAATATCATTGTAATCAGGCAACTTATTGATTAGATATAGCCATATGGTCAAAAAAGTCTTGTCTCACTGAGTTGAAGCTTTTTTGATTTAGAGTGTAAGTAACTTAAGATTTCTTACTAGAGGCTTGCTGGTGCTGAAATATGTTGAAAAGGACATGACTCTGCATAATATATGTCAATATCATTGTAATCAGGCAACTTATTGATTTGATATAGCCATAAGGTTAAAAAAGTCTTGTCTCACTGACTTGAAGCTTTTTTGAATTAGAGTGCAAATAACTTAAGATTCCTTACTAGAAGCTTACTGGTGCTGAAATATGTTGAAAAGGACTTGATTCTGCATAATATATGTCAAAATCATTTTAATCCGGCAATTTATTGAAAAGATATAGCCATATTGTCAAAAAAGTCCTATCTCACTTAGTTGAAGCTTTTTTTATTTAGAGTGTACATAACTAAAGATTCCTTTCTAGCAGCTTGCTGGTGCTGAAATATGTTGAGGAGGACATAATTCTACACCATATATGTCAATATCATTGTGATCCTGCAACATATTCAAAGGATATAGCCATACGGTAAGAAAGTGCTTATCTCAATGAGTTGAAGGTTTTTAATAAAGATTGTAAGTAACTTTAGATTCCTTTCTAGAGGCTTGCTGGTGCTGAACTATGTTGTAAAGGACAGGATTCTGCACCATATAGGTCAATATCATTGTGATCTTGCAACATATTCAAAAGATATAGCCATACGGTCAAAAAGTGCTTATCTCACTGAGTTGAAGCGTTTTTGATTTAGAGTGTAAATAACTAAAGATTCCTTTCTAGCAGCTTGCTGTTGCTGAAATATGTTGAAAAGGATATGATTCTGCATAATATATGTCTAAATCATTGTAATCAGGCAACTTATGGATTAGATATACCCATATGGTCTAAAAAGTCTTGTCTCACTGAGTTGAAGCTTTTTTGAAGTAGAGTGCAAATAACTTCAGATTCCTTACTAGCAACTTGCTGGTGCTGAAATATGTTGTAAAGGACAGGATTCTGCACCATATAGGTCAATATCATTGTGATCTTGCAACATATTCAAAAGATATAGCCATACGGTCAAAAAGTGCTTATCTCACTGAGTTGAAGCGTTTTTGATTTAGAGTGTAAATAACTAGAGATTCCTTTCTAGCAGCTTGCTGTTGCTGATATATGTTGAAAAGGACATGACTCTGCATAATATATTTCAATATCATTGTAATCAGGCAACTTATTGATTAGATATAGCCATATGGTCAAAAAAGTCTTGTCTCACTGAGTTGAAGCTTTTTTGATTTAGAGTGTAAGTAACTTAAGATTTCTTACTAGAGGCTTGCTGGTGCTGAAATATGTTGAAAAGGACATGACTCTGCATAATATATGTCAATATCATTGTAATCAGGCAACTTATTGATTTGATATAGCCATAAGGTTAAAAAAGTCTTGTCTCACTGACTTGAAGCTTTTTTGAATTAGAGTGCAAATAACTTAAGATTCCTTACTAGAAGCTTACTGGTGCTGAAATATGTTGAAAAGGACATGATTCTGCAGAATATATGTCAAAATCATTTCAATCCGGCAATTTATTGAAAAGATATAGCCATATTGTCAAAAAAGTCTTATCTCACTTAGTTGAAGCTTTTTTTATTTAGAGTGTAAATAACTATAGATTCCTTTCTAGCAGCTTGCTGGTGCTGAAATATGTTGAGGAGGACATAATTCTACACCATATATGTCAATATCATTGTGTTCCTGCAACATATTCAAAAGATATAGCCATACGGTCAAATAGTGCTTATCTCAGTGAGTTGAAGCGTTTTAGATTTAGAGTGTAAGTAACTTAAGATTCCTTACTAGAGGCTTGCTGGTGCTGAAATATGTTTTAAAGGACAGGACTCTGCACCATATATGTGAATGTCATTGTGATCCTGCAACATATTCAAAAGATATAGCCATACGGTCAAATAGTGCTTATCTCACTGAGTTGAAGCGTTTTAGATTTAGAGTGTAAGTAACTTAAGATTCCTTACTAGAGGCTTGCTGGTGCTGAAATATGTTGTAAAGGACATGACTCTGCACCATATATGTCAATATCATTGTGATCCTGCAACATATTCAAAAGATATAGCCATACGGTCAAAAAGTGCTTATCTCACTGAGTTGAAGTGTTTTTGATTTAGAGTTTAAATAACTAAAGATTCCTTTCTAGCAGCTTGCTGTTGCTGAAATATGTTGACAATGATATGATTCTGCATAATATATGTCTAAATCATTGTAATCAGGCAACTTATTGATTAGATATACCCATATGGTCTAAAAAGTCTTGTCTCACTGAGTTGAAGCTTTTTTGAAGTAGAGTGCAAATAACTTAAGATTCCTTACTAGCAGCTTGCTGGTGCTGAAATATGTTGTAAAGGACAGGATTCTGCACCATATAGGTCAATATCATTGTGATCTTGCAACATATTCAAAAGATATAGCCATACGGTCAAAAAGTGCTTATCTCACTGAGTTGAAGCGTTTTTGATTTAGAGTGTAAATAACTAAAGATTCCTTTCTAGCAGCTTACTGTTGCTGATATATGTTGAAAAGGACATGACTCTGCTTAATATATGTCAATATCATTGTAATCAGGCAACTTATTGATTAGATATAGCCATATGGTCAAAAAAGTCTTGTCTCACTGAGTTGAAGCTTTTTTGATTTAGAGTGTAAGTAACTTAAGATTTCTTACTAGAGGCTTGCTGGTGCTGAAATATGTTGAAAAGGACATGACTCTGCATAATATATGTCAATATCATTGTAATCAGGCAACTTATTGATTTGATATAGCCATAAGGTTAAAAAAGTCTTGTCTCACTGACTTGAAGCTTTTTTGAATTAGAGTGCAAATAACTTAAGATTCCTTACTAGAAGCTTACTGGTGCTGAAATATGTTGAAAAGGACATGATTCTGCATAATATATGTCAAAATCATTTTAATCCGGCAATTTATTGAAAAGATATAGCCATATTGTCAAAAAAGTCCTATCTCACTTAGTTGAAGCTTTTTTATTTAGAGTGTACATAACTAAAGATTCCTTTCTAGCAGCTTGCTGGTGCTGAAATATGTTGAGGAGGACATAATTCTACACCATATATGTCAATATCATTGTGATCCTGCAACATATTCAAAGGATATAGCCATACGGTAAGAAAGTGCTTATCTCAATGAGTTGAAGCGTTTTTAATAAAGATTGTAAGTAACTTTAGATTCCTTTCTAGAGGCTTGCTGGTGCTGAACTATGTTGTAAAGGACATGATTCTGCACCATATATGTCAAAATCATTGTGTTCCTGCAACATATTCAAAAGATATAGCCATACGGTCAAATAGTGCTTATCTCAGTGAGTTGAAGCGTTTTAGATTTAGAGTGTAAGTAACTTAAGATTCCTTACTAGAGGCTTGCTGGTGCTGAAATATGTTGTAAAGGACAGGACTCTGCACCATATATGTCAATATCATTGTGATCCTGCAACATATTCAAAAGATATAGCCATACGGTCAACAAGTGCTTATCTCACTGAGTTGAAGGTTTTTTGATTTAGAGTGTAAATAACTAAAGATTCCTTTCTAGCAGCTCGCTGCTGCTGAAATATGTTGTAAAGGACATGATTCTGCACCATATAAGTCAATATCATTGTGATCCTGCAACATATTCAAAAGATATAGCCATACGGTCAAAAAGTGCTTATCTCACTGAGTTGAAGCGTTTTTGATTTAGAGTGTAAATAACTAAAGATTCCTTTCTAGCAGCTTGCTGTTGCTGAAATATGTTGAAAAGGATATGATTCTGCATAATATATGTCTAAATCATTGTAATCAGGCAACTTATGGATGAGATATACCCATATGGTCTAAAAAGTCTTGTCTCACTGAGTTGAAGCTTTTTTGAAGTAGAGTGCAAATAACTTAAGATTCGTTACTAGCAGCTTGCTGGTGCTGAAATATGTTGTAAAGGACAGGATTCTGCACCATATAGGTCAATATCATTGTGATCTTGCAACATATTCAAAAGATATAGCCATACGGTCAAAAAGTGCTTATCTCACTGAGTTGAAGCGTTTTTGATTTAGAGTGTAAATAACTAAAGATTCCTTTCTAGCAGCTTGCTGTTGCTGATATATGTTGAAAAGGACATGACTCTGCATAATATATGTCAATATCATTGTAATCAGGCAACTTATTGATTAGATATAGCCATATGGTCAAAAAAGTCTTGTCTCACTGAGTTGAAGCTTTTTTGATTTAGAGTGTAAGTAACTTAAGATTTCTTACTAGAGGCTTGCTGGTGCTGAAATATGTTGAAAAGGACATGACTCTGCATAATATATGTCAATATCATTGTAATCAGGCAACTTATTGATTATATATAGCCATAAGGTTAAAAAAGTCTTGTCTCACTGACTTGAAGCTTTTTTGAATTAGAGTGCAAATAACTTAAGATTCCTTACTAGAAGCTTACTGGTGCTGAAATATCTTGAAAAGGACATGATTCTGCAGAATATATGTCAAAATCATTTCAATCCGGCAATTTATTGAAAAGATATAGCCATATTGTCAAAAAAGTCTTATCTCACTTAGTTGAAGCTTTTTTTATTTAGAGTGTACATTACTAAAGATTCCTTTCTAGCAGCTTGCTGGTGCTGAAATATGTTGAGGAGGACATAATTCTACACCATATATGTCAATATCATTGTGATCCTGCAACATATTCAAAGGATATAGCCATACGGTAAGAAAGTGCTTATCTCAGTGAGTTGAAGCGTTTTTAATAAAGATTGTAAGTAACTTTAGATTCCTTTCTAGAGGCTTGCTGGTGCTGAACTATGTTGTAAAGGACATGATTCTGCACCATATATGTCAAAATCATTGTGTTCCTGCAACATATTCAAAAGATATAGCCATACGGTCAAATAGTGCTTATCTCAGTGAGTTGAAGCGTTTTAGATTTAGAGTGTAAGTAACTTAAGATTCCTTACTAGAGGCTTGCTGGTGCTGAAATATGTTTTAAAGGACAGGACTCTGCACCATATATGTGAATGTCATTGTGATCCTGCAACATATTCAAAAGATATAGCCATACGGTCAAATAGTGCTTATCTCACTGAGTTGAAGCGTTTTAGATTTAGAGTGTAAGTAACTTAAGATTCCTTACTAGAGGCTTGCTGGTGCTGAAATATGTTGTAAAGGACATGACTCTGCACCATATATGTCAATATCATTGTGATCCTGCAACATATTCAAAAGATATAGCCATACGGTCAACAAGTGCTTATCTCACTGAGTTGAAGGTTTTTCGATTTAGAGTGTAAATAACTAAAGATTCCTCTCTAGCAGCTCGCTGCTGCTGAAATATGTTGTAAAGGACATGATTCTGCACCATATAAGTCAATATCATTGTGATCCTGCAACATATTCAAAAGATATAGCCATACGGTCAAAAAGTGCTTATCTCACTGAGTTGAAGCGTTTTTGATTTAGAGTGTAAATAACTAAAGATTCCTTTCTAGCAGCTTGCTGTTGCTGATATATGTTGAAAAGGACATGACTCTGCTTAATATATGTCAATATCATTGTAATCAGGCAACTTATTGATTAGATATAGCCATATGGTCAAAAAAGTCTTGTCTCACTGAGTTGAAGCTTTTTTGATTTAGAGTGTAAGTAACTTAAGATTTCTTACTAGAGGCTTGCTGGTGCTGAAATATGTTGAAAAGGACATGACTCTGCATAATATATGTCAATATCATTGTAATCAGGCAACTTATTGATTTGATATAGCCATAAGGTTAAAAAAGTCTTGTCTCACTGACTTGAAGCTTTTTTGAATTAGAGTGCAAATAACTTAAGATTCCTTACTAGAAGCTTACTGGTGCTGAAATATGTTGAAAAGGACATGATTCTGCATAATATATGTCAAAATCATTTTAATCCGGCAATTTATTGAAAAGATATAGCTATATTGTCAAAAAAGTCTTATCTAACTTAGTTGAAGCTTTTTTTATTTAGAGTGTACATAACTAAAGATTCCTTTCTAGCAGCTTGCTGGTGCTGAAATATGTTGAGGAGGACATAATTCTACACCATATATTTCAATATCATTGTGATCCTGCAACATATTCAAAGGATATAGCCATACGGTAAGAAAGTGCTTCTCTCAATGAGTTGAAGCGTTTTTAATAAAGATTGTAAGTAACTTTAGATTCCTTTCTAGAGGCTTGCTGGTGCTGAACTATGTTGTAAAGGACATGATTCTGAACCATATATGTCAAAATCATTGTGTTCCTGCAACATATTCAAAAGATATAGCCATACGGTCAAATAGTGCTTATCTCACTGAGTTGAAGCGTTTTAGATTTAGAGTGTAAGTAACTTAAGATTCCTTACTAGAGGCTTGCTGGTGCTGAAATATGTTGTAAAAGACAGGACTCTGCACCATATATGTCAATATCATTGTGATCCTGCAACATATTCAAAAGATATAGCCATACGGTCAACAAGTGCTTATCTCACTGAGTTGAAGGTTTTTTGATTTAGAGTGTAAATAACTAAAGATTCCTTTCTAGCAGCTCGCTGCTGCTGAAATATGTTGTAAAGGACATGATTCTGCACCATATAAGTCAATATCATTGTGATCCTGCAACATATTCAAAAGATATAGCCATACGGTCAAAAAGTGCTTATCTCACTGAGTTGAAGCGTTTTTGATTTAGAGTGTAAATAACTATAGATTCCTTTCTAGCAGCTTGCTGTTGCTGAAATATGTTGAAAAGGATATGATTCTGCATAATATATGTCTAAATCATTGTAATCAGGATACTTATTGATTAGATGTACCCATATGGTCTAAAAAGTCTTGTCTCACTGAGTTGAAGCTTTTTTGAAGTAGAGTGCAAATAACTTAAGATTCCTTACTAGCAGCTTGCTGGTGCTGAAATATGTTGTAAAGGACAGGATTCCGCACCATATAGGTCAATATCATTGTGATCTTGCAACATATTCAAAAGATATAGCCATACGGTAAAAAAGTGCATATCTCACCGAGTTGAGGCCTTTTTTAGAAAGAGTGTAAGTAACTTTAGCTTTGTTACTAGCAGCTTTCTGGTGCTGAAATATGTTGTAAAGGACATGATTCTGCACCATATAAGTCAATATCATTGTGATCCTGCAACATATTCAAAAGATATAGCCATACGGTCAAAAAGTGCTTATCTCACTGAGTTGAAGCGTTTTTGATTTAGAGTGTAAATAACTAAAGATTCCTTTCTAGCAGCTTGCTGTTGCTGATATATGTTGAAAAGGACATGACTCTGCTTAATATATGTCAATATCATTGTAATCAGGCAACTTATTGATTAGATATAGCCATATGGTCAAAAAAGTCTTGTCTCACTGAGTTGAAGCTTTTTTGATTTAGAGTGTAAGTAACTTAAGATTTCTTACTAGAGGCTTGCTGGTGCTGAAATATGTTGAAAAGGACATGACTCTGCATAATATATGTCAATATCATTGTAATCAGGCAACTTATTGATTTGATATAGCCATAAGGTTAAAAAAGTCTTGTCTCACTGACTTGAAGCTTTTTTGAATTAGAGTGCAAATAACTTAAGATTCCTTACTAGAAGCTTACTGGTGCTGAAATATGTTGAAAAGGACATGATTCTGCATAATATATGTCAAAATCATTTCAATCCGGCAATTTATTGAAAAGATATAGCCATATTGTCAAAAAAGTCTTATCTCACTTAGTTGAAGCTTTTTTTATTTAGAGTGTACATAACTAAAGATTCCTTTCTAGCAGCTTGCTGGTGCTGAAATATGTTGAGGAGGACATAATTCTACACCATATATGTCAATATCATTGTGATCCTGCAACATATTCAAAGGATATAGCCATACGGTAAGAAAGTGCTTCTCTCAATGAGTTGAAGCGTTTTTAATAAAGATTGTAAGTAACTTTAGATTCCTTTCTAGAGGCTTGCTGGTGCTGAACTATGTTGTAAAGGACATGATTCTGAACCATATATGTCAAAATCATTGTAATCAGGCAACTTATTGATTAGATGTACCCATATGGTCTAAAAAGTCTTGTCTCACTGAGTTGAAGCTTTTTTGAAGTAGAGTGCAAATAACTTAAGATTCCTTACTAGCAGCTTGCTGGTGCTGAAATATGTTGTAAAGGACAGGATTCCGCACCATATAGGTCAATATCATTGTGATCTTGCAACATATTCAAAAGATATAGCCATACGGTAAAAAAGTGCATATCTCACCGAGTTGAGGCCTTTTTTAGAAAGAGTGTAAGTAACTTTAGCTTTGTTACTAGCAGCTTTCTGGTGGTGAAATATGTTGTAAAGGACATGATTCTGCACCATATATGTCAATATCATTGTGATCCTGCAAAATTTTCAAACTATATTGCCATATGGTCAAAAAGTGCTTATCTCACTGAGTTGAAGCGTTTTTGATTTAGAGTGTAAATAACTTAAGATTCCTTTCTAACAGCTTGCTGGTGCTGAAATATGTTGAAAAGGATATGATTCTGCATAATATATGTCAAAATCATTTTAATCCGGCAACTTATTGAAAAGATATAGCCATATGGTCAAATCAGTCTTATCTCACTGAGTTGAAATTTTTTTTTGATTTAGAGTGTAAATAAATAAAGATTCCTTTCTAGCAGCTTGCTGGTGCTTAAATATGTAGAAAAGGACATGATTCTGCACCATATAAGTCAATATCATTGTGATCATGCAACATATTCAAAAGATATAGCCATATGGTCAAATCAGTCTTATCTCACTGAATTGAAGATTTTTTTGATTTGGAGTGTAAATAAAACAAAGATTCCTTTCTAGCAGCTTGCTGGTGCTGAAATATGTTGTAAAGGACATGATTTTGCACCATATATGTCAAAATCATTTTTATCCGGCAATTTATTGAAAAGATATAGCCATATGGTAAAAAAAGTCTTATCTCACCGGGTTTAAGCGTTTCTGATTTAGAGTGTAAGTAACTCAAGATTCCTAACTAGCAGCTTGCTGGTGCTGAAATATGTTATAAAGGACATGATTCTGCACCATATATGTCAATATCATTGTGATCCAGCATGATATTCATTAGATATAGCCATACAGTCAAAAATGCTTATCTCACTGAGTTGAAGCTTTTTTGATTTAGAGTGTAAATAACTAAAGATTCCTTTCTAGCACCTTGCTGGTGCTGAAATATGTTGAAAAGGACATGATTCTGCAAGATATGTGTCAAAATCATTATAATCCGGCAACTTATTGAAAACATATAGCCATGTGGTCAAAACAGTCTTATCTCACTGAGTTGAAGCTTTTTTGAATTAGAGTGCAAATAACTAAAGATTCCTTTCTAGCAGTTTGCTTGTGCTGAAATATGTTGTAAAGGACATGATTCTGCACCATATATGTCAATATCATTGTGATCATGCAACAAATTCAAAAGATATAGACATACGGTAAAAAAGTGCTTAACTCACTGAGTTGAAGTGTTTTTGATTTAGGGTGTAAGTAACTTAAGATTATTTACTAGCAGCTTGCTGGTGCTGAAATATGTTGTAAAGGAAATGATTTTGCACCAAATATGTCAATGTCATTGTGATCCTGCAACATATCTAAAAGATAAAGCCATTCGGACAAAAAGTGCTTATCTCACTGAGTTGAAGCGTTTTTGATATAGAGTGTAAATAAATAAAGATTCCCTTCTAGCTGCTTGCTGGTGGTGAAAAATGTTTCAAAGGACATGATTCTGCATTATATATGTCAAAATCATTTTAATCCGGCAACTTATTGAAAAGATATAGCCATATGGTTAAAACAGTCTTATCTCGCTGAGTTTAAGCTTTTTTTGATTTAGAGTTTAAATAACTAAAGATTCCCGATCTAGCAGCTTGGTGATGCTAAAATATGTTGAAAAGGACATGATTCTGCATAATATATGTCAAAATCATTTTAATCCGTCAATCTATTGAAGCAATTCGGTAAAAAGAGTGCTTATCTCCCTTAGTTGAAGCGTTTTTGATTTAGAGTGTAAGTAACTTAAGATTACTTTCTAGCAGCTTGCTGGTGCTGAAATATGTTGTAAAGGACATGATTCTGCATAATATATGTCAATATCATTGTGATCCTGTCACATATTCAAAAGATATAGCCATACGGTCAAAAAGTGCTTATCTCACTGAGTTGTACTGTTTTTTATTTAGAGTGTAAGTAACTTAAGATCCCTTACTACAGGCTTGCTGGTGCTGAAATATGTTGTAATGGACAGGATTCTGCACCATATATGTCAATATGATTGTGAACCCGGCAACACATTCAAAAGATATAGCCAGACGGTCAAAAAGTGCTTATCTCACAGAGTTGAAGTGTTTTTGATTTAGAGTGTAAGGAACTTAAGATTCTTTACTAGCAGCTTGCTGGTGCTGAAATATATTGTAAAGGACATGATTTTGCACCATATATGTCAATATCATTGTGATCTTGCAACATATTTAAAAGATAAAGCCATACGGTCAAATAGTGCTTATCTCACTGAATTGAAGCGTTTTTAATATAGAGTGTAAATAAATAAAGATTCCTTCTAGCAGCTTGCTGGTGCTGAAATATGTTTAAAAGGACATGATTCTGCACCATATATTCAAAATCATTTTAATCCGGCAACTTATTGAAAACATATAGCAATATGGTCAAAACAGTCTTATCTCTCTGAGTTGAAGCTTTTTTGATTTAGAGTGTAAATAACTAAAAATTCGTTTCTAACAACTTGCTGGTGCTGAAATATGTTGTAAAAGACATGATTCTGCACAATATATGTCAAAATCATTAAAATCCGGAAACTTATTGATTAGATATAGCCATACGGTCAAAAATGTCTTATCTCTCTGAGTTGAAGCTTTTTTGATTTAGAGTGTAAATAACTAAAAAATCGTTTCTAACAACTTGCTGGTGCTGAAATATGTTGTAAAAGACATGATTCTGCACCATATATGTCAATATCATTGTTATCCTCTCACATATTCAGAAGATATAGCCATACGGTCATAAAGTACTTATCTCACTGAGTTGAAGTGTTTTTGATTTAGAGTGTAAGTAACTTCAGATTCTTTACTAGCAGCTTGGTGATGCTAAAATATGTTGAAAAGGATATGATTCTGCATATTATATGTCAATATCATTGTGATCATGACATATATTCAAAAGATATAGCCATAAGGTCAAAAAAGTCTTACCTCACTAAGTTGAAGATTTTTTTGATTTGGAGTGTAAATAACTAAAAATTCCATTCTAGCAGCTTGCTTGTGCTGAAATATGTTATAAAGGACATGATTCTGCACCATATATGTCAATATCATTGTGATCCTGCAACAAATTCAAAAGATATAGCCATACGGTCAAAAAGTGCTTATCTCACTGATTTGATGCGTTTTTGATATAGAGTGTAAATAACTAAAGATTCCTTTCTAGCAGCTTGCTGGTGATGAATATGTTGAAAAGGAATTGATTCTGCATAATATATGTAGAAAATCATTGTAATCCAGCAACTTAATGAAAAGATATAGCCATATGGTCAAAAAAGTCTTATCTCACTGAGTTGAAGCTTTTTTGATTTAGAGTTTAAATAACTAAAGATTCCTTTCCAGCAGCTTGCTGGTACTGAAATATGTTGTAAAGGACATGATTTTGCACCATATATGTCATTATCATTGTGATCCTGCAACATATTCAAAAGATATAGTCATACGGTCAAAAAGTGCTTATATCACTGAGTTGAAGAGTCTTTCATTTAGAGTACAAGTAACTTAAGATTCTTTACTAGCAGCTTGCTGGTGCTGAAATATGTTATAAAGGACATGATTCTGCACCATATATGTCAATATCATTGTGATCCTGTCACATATTCAAAAGATATAGCCATACGGTCAAAAAGTGCTTATCTCACTGAGTTGAAGTGTTTTTTATTTAGAGTGTAAGTAACTTTAGATTCCTTACTAGAGGCTTGCTGGTGCTTAAATATGTTGTAATGGACAGGATTCTGCACCATATATGTCAATATGATTGTGATCCTGCAACACATTCAAAAGATATAGCCTGACGGTCAAAAACTGCTTATCTCACAGAGTTGAAGTGTTTTTGATTTAGAGTGTAAGGAACTTAAGATTCTTTACTAGCAGCTTGCTTGTGCTGAAATATGTTGTAAAGGACGTGATTTTGCACCATATATGTCAATATCATTGTGATCTTGCAACATATTTAAAAGATATAGCCATACGGTCAAAAAGTGCTTATCTCACTGATTTGATGCGTTTTTGATATAGAGTGTAAATAACTAAAGATTCCTTTCTAGCAGATTGCTGGTGCTGAAATATGTTGAAAAGGACATGATTCTGCATAATATATGTCAAAATCATTGTGATCCTGCAACATTTTGAAAAGACATAGCCATATGTTAAAAAAGTGTTTATCTCACTGAGTTGAAGCTTTTTTGCAACAGAGTGTAAATAACTAAAGATTCCTTTCTAGCAGCTTGCTGGTACTGAAATATGTTGTAAAGGACATGATTCTGCACCATATATGTCATTATCATTGTGATCCTGCAACATATTCAAAAGATATAGTCATACGGTCAAAAATTGCTTATATCACTGAGTTGAAGAGTCTTTCATTTAGAGTGTAAGTAACTTAAGATTCTTTACTAGCAGCTTGCTGGTGCTGAAATATGTTGTAAAAGACATGATTCTGCATAATATATGTCAATATCATTGTGATCCTGTAACATATTCAAAAGATATAGCCATACGGTCAAAAAGTGCTTATCTCACTGAGTTGAAGTGTTTTTTATTTAGAGTGTAAGTAACTTAAGATTCCTTACTAGAGGCTTGCTGGTGCTGAAATATGTTGTAATGGACAGGATTCTGCACCATATATGTCAATATGATTGTGATCCTGCAACAAATTCAAAAGATATAGCTAGACGGTCAAAAAGTGCTTATCTCACAGAGTTAAAGTGTTTTTGATTTAGAGTGTGAGGAACTTAAGATTCTTTACTAGCAGCTTACTGGTGCTGAAATATGTTGTAAAGGACATGATTTTGCACCATATATGTCAATATTATTGTGATCTTGCAACATATTTAAAAGATAAAGCCATACGGTCAAAAAGTGCTTATCACACTGAATTGACGCGTTTTTGATATAGAGTGTAAATAACTAAAGATTCCTTTCTAACAGCTTGCTTGTGCTGACATATGTTGTAAAGGACATGATTCTGCACCATATATGTCAATATCATTGTGATCCTGCAACATTTTCAAAAGATATAGCCATATGGTCAACAAGTGCTTATCTCACTGAGTTGAAGCGTTTTTGATTTAGAGTGTAAATAACTAAACATTCCTTACTAGCAACTTGCTGGTGGTGAAATATGTTGTAAAGGACATGATTCTGCACCATATATGTCAATATCATTGTGATCCTGCAACATTTTCAAAAGATATAGCCATATGGTCAACAAGTGCTTATCTCACTGAGTTGAAGCGTTTTTGATTTAGAGTGTAAATAACTAAACATTCCTTACTAGCAACTTGCTGGTGGTGAAATATGTTGTAAAGGACATGATTCTGCACCATATATGTCAATATCATTGTGATCCTGCAAAATTTTCAAACTATATTGCCATATGGTCAAAAAGTGCTTATCTCACTGAGTTGAAGCGTTTTTAATAAAGAGTGTAAATAACTAAAGATTCCTTTCTAGCAGCTTGCTGGTGCTGAAATATGTTGAAAAGGACATGATTATGCACCATACATGTCAAAATCATTTTAATCCCGCAACTTATTGAAAAGATATAGCCACATGGTCAAAACAGTCTTATCTCTCTGAGTTGAAGCTTTTTTGATTTAGAGTGTAAATAACTAAAGATTCATTTCTAGGAGGTTGCTGGTGCTGAAATATGTTGTAGAGGACATGATTTTGCACCATATATGTCAATATCATTGTGATCTTGCAACATATTTAAAAGATAAAGCCATACGGTCAAAAAGTGCTTATCTCTCTGAGTTGAAGCGTTTTTGATTTAGAGTGTAAGTAACTGAAGATTCCTTTCTAGCAGCTGACTGGTGCTGAAATATGTTTAAAATGACATTATTTTGTACCATATTTGTCAATATCATTGTGATCCTGCAACATATTCAAAAAATATAGCCATACGGTCAGAAAGTGTTTATCTCACTTGGTTGAAGCTTTTTTGATTTAGAGTGTAAATAAATAAAGATTCCTTTCTAGCAGCTTGCTGGTGCTGAAATATGTTGTAAAGGACATGATTCTGCACCACATATGTCAATATCATTGTGATCCTGCAACAAATTCAAAAGATATAGCCATACGGTCAAAAAGTGCTTATCTCACTGATTTGATGCGTTTTTGATATAGAGTATAAATAACTAAAGATTCCTTTCTAGCAGCTTGCTGGTGATGAAATATGTTGAAAATGAATTGATTCTGCATAATATATGTCAAAATCATTGTAATCCGGCAACTTAATGAAAAGATATAGCCATATGGTCAAAAAAGTCTTATCTCACTGAGTTGAAGCTTTTTTGATTTAGAGTTTAAATAACTAAAGATTCCTTTCTAGCAGCTTGCTGGTACTGAAATATGTTGTAAAGGACATGATTCTGCACCATATATGTCAATATCATAGTGATCTTGCAACATATTTAAAAGATAAAGCCATACGGTCAAAAAGTGCTTATCTCACTGAGTTGAAGCGTTTTTGATATAGAGTGTAAATAAATAAAGATTCCTTTCTAACAGCTTGCTGGTGCTGAAATATGTTGAAAAGGACATGATTCTGCATAATATATGTCAAAATCATTTTAATCCGGCAACTTAATGAAAAGATATAGCAATTTGGTCAAAACAGTCTTATCTCTCTGAGTTGAAGCTTTTTTGATTTAGAGTGTAAATAACTAAAAATTCGTTTCTAACAACTTGCTGGTGCTGAAATATGTTGTAAAAGACATGATTCTGCACCATATATGTCAATATCATTGTGATCCTGCAACATATTCAAAAGATATAGCCATACGGTCAAAAAGTACTTCTCTCACTGAGTTGAAGCTTTTTTTGATTTAGAGTGTAAATAACTATAAATTCCTTTCTAGCAGCTTGCTGGTGCTTAAATATGTTGTAAAGGACATGATTCTGCACCATATATGTCAATATCATTGTTATCCTCTCACATATTCAGAAGATATAGCCATACGGTCATAAAGTGCTTATCTCACTGAGTTGAAGTGTTTTTGATTTAGAGTGTAAGTAACTTAAGATTCTTTACTAGCAGCTTCCTGGTGCTGAAATATGTTGTAAAGGACATGATTCTGCACCATATATGTCAATATCATTGTGATACTGCACCATATTCAAAAGATATAGCCATACGGTCAAATAGTGCTTATCTCACTGAGTTGAAGCGTTTTTGATATAGAGTGTAAATAAATAAAGATTCCTTTCTAGCAGCTTGCTGGTGCTGAAATATGTTGTAAAGGACATGATTCTGCACCATATATGTCAATATCATTGTGATCCTCTCACAAACTCAAAAGATATAGCCATACGGTCATAAAGTGCTTATCTCACTGAGTTGAAGTGTTTTTGATTTAGAGTGTAAGTAACTTAAGATTCTTTACTAGCAGCTTGGTGATGCTAAAATATGTTGAAAAGGATATGATTCTGCATATTATATGTCAATATCATTGTGATCATGCAACATATTCAAAAGATATAGCCATATGGTCAAATCAGTCTTATCTCACTAAGTTGAAGATTTTTTTGATTTGGAGTGTAAATAACTAAAAATTCCTTTTTAGCAGCTTGCTGGTGCTGAAATATGTTGTAAAGAACATGATTCTGCACCATGTATGTCAATATCATTGTGATCCTGCAACAAATTAAAAAGATATAGCCATACGGTCAAAAAGTGCTTATCTCACTGAGTTGATGCGTTTCTGATTTAGAGTGTAAGTAACTCAAGATTCCTTACTAGCGGCTTGCTGGTGCTGAAATATGTTGTAAAGGACATGATTCTGCACCATATATGTCAATATCATTGTGATCCAGCAACATTTTCATTAGATATAGCCATACAGTCAAAAATTGCTTATCTCACTTAATTGAAGCTTTTTTGATTCAGAGTGTAAATAACTAAAGATTCCTTTCTAGCAGCTTGCTGGTGCTGAAATATGTTTAAAAGGACATGATTTTAAATAATATATGTCAAAATCATTTTAATCCGGCATCTTATTGAAAAGATATAGCCATATGGTCAAAAAAGTCATATCTCACTGAGTTGAAGCTTTTTTTGATTTAGAGTGCAAATATCTAAAGATTCCTTTCTAGCAGCTTGTTGGTGCTGACATATGTTGTAAAGGACAAAGGTCTGCACCATATATGTCAATATTATTATGATCATAAAACATATTCAAGAGATATAGCCATTGGGTCAAAAAGTGCTTATCTCACTGAGTTGAAGCGTGTTTGATTTAAGGTGTAAATAACTAAACATTCCTTACTAGCCACTTGCTGGTGGTGAAATATGTTGTAAAGGACATGATTCTACACCATATATGTCAATATCATTGTGATCCTGCAAAATTTTCAAAATATATAGCCATATGGTCAAAAAGTGCTTATCTCACTGAGTTGAAGCGTTTTTAATAAAGAGTGCAAATAACTAAAGATTCCTTTCTAGCAGCTTGCTGGTGCTGAAATATGTTGAAAAGGACATGATTTTGCACCATATATGTCAAAATCATTTTAATCCCGCAACTTATTGAAAAGATATAGCCATATGGTCAAAACAGTCTTATCTCTCTGAGTTGAATCTTTTTTAATTTAGAGTGTAAATAACTAAAGATTCCTTTTTAGCAGGTTGCTGGTGCTGAAATATGTTGAAAAGGACATGATTCTGCATTATATATGTCAATATCATTGTGATCCATCAACATATTCATTAGATATTGCCATATAGTAAAAAGTGGTTATCTCACTGAGTTGAAGCTTTTTAGATTTAGAGTGTAAATTACTAAAGATTCCTTTCTAGCAGCTTGCTGGTGCTGAAATATTTTGAAAATGACATGATTCTGCATAATATATGTCAAAATCATTGTAATCCAAAACGTATTGATTAGATATAGCCATATGGTCAAAAAAGTCTTTTCTCAGTGAGTTGAAGCTTTTTTGATTTAGAGTGCAAATAACTAAAGATTCCTTTCTAGCAGCTTGCTGGTGCTGACATATGTTGTAAAGAACATAATTCTGAACCATATATGTCAATATTATTGTGATCATAAAACATTTTCAAAAGATATAGCCATATGGTCAAAAAGTGCTTATCTTACTGAGTTGAAGCGTTTTTGATTTATAGTGGAAGTAACTTTAGATTCCTTACTAGCAGCTTGCTGGTGGTGAAATATCTTGTAAAGGACATGATTCTGCACCATATATGTCAATATCATTGTGATCCTGCAAAATGTTCATAATATATAGCCATATGGTCAAAAAGTGCTTATCTCACTGAGTTGAAGCATTTTTAATAAAGAGTGTAAATAACTAAAGATTCCTTTCTAGCAGGTTGCTGGTGCTGAAATATGTTGAAAAGGACATGACTCTGCATTATATATGTCAGAATCTTTTTAATCCGGCAATTTATTGAAAAGATGTAGCCATATGCTCAAAAAAGTCTTTTCGCACTGAGTTGAAGATTTTTCTATTTCAAGTATAAATAACTAAAGATTCCTTACTGGCAGCTTGCTGATGCTGAAATATGTTGAAAAGGACAGGATTCTGCACCATATATGTCAATATCATTGTGATCCTGCAACATTTTCAAAAGATATAGCCATATGGTCAAAAAGTGCTTATCTCACTGAGTTGATGCATTTTTAATAAAGAGTGTAAATAACTAAAGATTCCTTTCTAGCAGCTTGCTGGTGCTGAAATATGTTGAAAAGGACATGATTATGCACCATACATGTCAATATCATTTTAATCCCGCAACTTATTGAAAAGATATAGCCATATGGTCAAAACAGTCTTATCTCTCTGAGTTGAAGCTTTTTTGATTTAGAGTGTAAATAACTAAAGATTCATTTCTAGGAGGTTGCTGGTGCTGAAATATGTTGTAAAGGACATGATTTTGCACCATATATGTCAATATCATTGTGATCTTGCAACATATTTAAAAGATATAGCCATACGGTCAAAAAGTGCTTATCTCACTGAGTTGAAGCGTTTTTGATTTAGAGTGTGAGTAACTGAAGATTCCTTTCTAGCAGCTGACTGGTGCTGAAATATGTTTAAAATGACATTATTCTGTACCATATTTGTCAATATCATTGTGATCCTGCAACATATTCAAAAAATATAGCTTTACGGTCAAAAAGTGTTTATCTCACTGGGTTGAAGCTTTTTTGATTTAGAGTGTAAATAACTAAAGATTCCTTTCTATCAGCTTGCTTGTGCTGAAATATTTTGAAAACGACATGATTCTGCATAATATATGACAATATCATTGTCATCTCGCAAAATTTTCAAAAGATATATCCATATGGTCAAAAAGTGCTTATCTCACTGAGTTGAAGCGTCTTTAATAAAGAGTATAAATAACTAAAGATTCCTTTCTAGCAGCTTGCTGGTGATGAAATTTGTTGAAAAGGACATGAATCTGCATTGTATATGTCAAAATCATTTTAATCCGGCAACTTATTGAAAAGATATAGCCATACAGTCAAAAGTGCTTATCTCACTGAGTTGAAGCTTTTTTGATTTAGAGTGTAATTTACTAAAGATTCCTTTCTAGCAGCTTGCTGGTGATGAAATATGTTGAAAAGGACATGAATCTGCATTGTATATGTCAAAATCATTTTAATCCGGCAACTTATTGAAAAGATATAGCCATATGGTCAAAACAGTCTTAACTTACTGAGTTGAAGCTTTTTTGATTTAGAGTGTAAAAAACTGAAGATTCCTTTCTAGCAGCTTGCTGGTGCTGAAATATGTTGTAAAGGACATGATTCTGCACCATATATGTCAATATCATTATGATCCAGCAACATTTTCATTAGATATAGGCATCCAGTCAAAAAGTGCTTATCTCACTGAATTGAAGCTTTTTTTATTTGGATTGTAAATAACTAAAGATTCATTTCTAGCAGCTTGCTGGTGCTGATATATGTTGAAAAGGACATGGTTTTGCATAATATATGTCAAAATCATTTTCATTCGGCAACTTATTGAAAAGATATAGCCATATGGTCAAAAAAGTCATATCTCACTGAGCTGAAGCTGTTTTGATTTAGAGTGAAAATAACTAAAGTTTCCTTTCTAGCAGCTTGCTGGTGCTGACATATGTTGTAAAGAACATAATTCTGAACCATATATGTCAATATTATTGTGATCATAAAACATTTTCAAAAGATATGGCCATATGGTCAAAGAGTGCTTATCTTACTGAGTTGAAGCGTTTTTGATTTATAGTGGAAGTAACTTTAGATTCCTTACTAGCAGCTTGCTGGTGGTGAAATATCTTGTAAAGGACATGATTCTGCACCATATATGTCAATATCATTGTGATCCTGCAAAATTTTCATAATATATAGCCATATGGTCAGAAAGTGCTTATCTCACTGAGTTGAAGCATTTTTAATAAAGAGTGTAAATAACTAAAGATTCCTTTCTAGCAGGTTGCTGGTGCTGAAATATGTTGAAAAGGACATGATTCTGCATTATATATGTCAGAATCTTTTTAATCCGGCAATTTATTGAAAAGATATAGCCATATGCTCAAAAAAGTCTTAACTCACTGAGTTGAAGCTTTTTTTATTTAGAGTGTAAATAACTGAAGATTCCTTTCTAGCAGCTTGCTGGTGGTGAAATATGTTGTAAAGGACATGATTCTGCACCATATATGTCAATATCATTGTGATCCTGCAACATTTTCAAAAGATATAGCCATATAGTCAAAAAGTGCTTCTCTCACTGAGTTGAAGTGTTTTTAATAAAGAATGAAAATAACTAAAGATTCAATTCTAGCAGCTTGCTGGTGCTGAAATATGTTGTAAAGGACATGATTCTGCACCATATATGTCAATATCATTGTGATCCTGCAACGTATTCAAAAGATATAGCCATACGGTCAAAAAGTGCTTTTCTCATTGAGTTGAAGCTTTTTTGATGTAGAGTGTAAGAAACTTAAGATTCCTTACTAGCAGCTTGCTGGTGCTGAAATATGTTGAAAAGGACATGATTCTGCATAATATATGTCAAAATCTTTTTAATCCAGCAATTTATTGAAAAGACTTAGCCATATGATCAAAAAAGTTCTTATCTCAATGGGTTGAAGCTTTTTTGATTTAGAGTGTAAATAAGTAAAGATTCCTTTCTAGCAGCTTGCTGGTGCTGAAATATGTTGTAAAGGACATGATTCTGCATAATACATGTCAAAATCATTTTAATCCCGCAAATTGTTGAAAAGATATAGAAATATGGTCAAAAAAGTCTTATCTCACTGTGTTGAATCTTTTTTGATTTAGACTGTAAATAACTAAAGATTCCTTTCTAGCAGCTTGTTGGTGCTTAAATATGTTGAAAAGGACATGATTCTGCATAATATATGTCAAAATCATTTTAATCATGCAACTTATTGAAAAGATATAGCCATATGGTCAAAACACTCTTATCTCACTGAGTCGAAGCTGTTTTCATTTAGAGTGTAAATAAATAAAGATTCCTTTCTAGCAGCTTGCTGGTGCTGAAATATATTGCAAAGGACATGATTCTGCACCATATATCTCAATATCATTGTGATCCAGCCACATATTCATTAGATATAGCCATACAGTCAAAAAGTTCTTATCTCACTGAGTTGAAGCTTTTTTGATTGAGAGTGTATATAACTAAATATTCCTTTCTAGCAGCTTGTTGGTGCTGAAATATGTTGAAAAGGACTAGATTCTGCATGATATATGTCAAAATCATTTTAATCCGGCAACTTATTTAAAAGATATAGCCATATGGTCAAAACAGTCTTATCTCACTAAGTTGAACCTTTATTGATTTAGAGTGTAAATAACTAAAGATTCCTTTCTAGCAGCTCTCTGGTGCTGAAATATGTTGCAAAGGAAATAATTCTGCACCATATATGTCAATATCATTGTGATCCTGCAACATATTCAAAAGATATAACCATATGGTCAAAAAGTGCTGATCTCACTCAGTTGAAGCTGTTTTGATTTTGAGTGGAAGTAACTTAAGATTCCTTTCTAGCAGCTTGCTGGTGCTGAAATATGTTGTCAAGGACATGATTCTGCACCATACATGTCAATATCATTGTGATCCAGCAAAATATTCATTAGATATAGCCATACAGTCAAAAAGTGCTTATCTCACTGAGGTGAAGTTTTTTTGATTTAGAGTGTAAATAACTAAACATTCCTTTCTAGCAGCTTGCTGGTGCTGATATATGTTGAACAGGACAAGATTCTGCAAAATATATGTCAAAATCATTTTAATCCGGCAACTTATTGGAAAGATATAGCCATATGGTCAAAAAAGTCTTATCTAACTGAGTTGAGGCTGTTTTGATTTTGAGTGTAAATGACTAAAGATTCCTTTCTAGCAGCTTGCTGGTGCTGAAATATGTTGTAAAGGACATGATTCTGCACCATATATGTCAATATCATTGTGATCCAGCAACATATTCATTAGATATAGCCATAGAGTCAAAAATTGCTTAACTCAATAAGTTGAAGCTTTTTTAATTTAGAGTGTAAATAACTTAAGATTCATTACTAGCAGCTTGCTGGTGCTGAAATATGTTGTAAAGGACATGATTCTGCACCATATATGTCAATATCATTGTGATCCAGCAACAAATTCATTAGATATAGCCATACAATCAAAAAGTGCTTATCTCACTGAGTTGAAGCTTTTTTGATTTACAGTGTAAATAACTAAATATTCCTCTCTAGCAGCTTGCTGGTACTGAAATATGTTGAAAAGGACGTGATTCTGCATAATACATGTCAAAATCATTTTAATCAGGCAACTTATTGGAAAGATATAGCCATATGGTCAATAAAGTCTTATCTAACTGAGTTGAAGCTGATTTGATTTTGAGTGTAAATAACTAAAGATTCCTTTGCAGCAGCTTGTGGTGCTGAAATATGTTGTAAAGGACATGATTCTGCACAATATATGTCAATATCATTGTGATCCTGCAACATATGCAAAAGATATAGACATACGGTCAAAAAGTGCTTATCTCACTGAGTTGAAGCGTTTTTTATTTAGAGTGTAAGTAACTTAAGATTCCTTTCCAGCGGCTTGCTGGTACTGAAATATGTTGTAAAGGACATGATTCTGCACCATATATGTCAATATCATTTTGATCCAGCAAAATATTCATTAGACATAGCCATAGAGTCAAAAAGTGCTTAACTAAATGAATTGAAGCTTTTTTAATTTAGAGTGTAAATAACTTTAGATTCATTACTAGCAGCTTGCTGGTGCTGAAATATGTTGTAAAGGACATGATTCTGCACCATATATGTCAATATCATTGTGATCAAGCAACATATTCAATAGATATAGCCATAAAATCAAAAAGTGCTTATCTCACTGAGTTGAAGCTTTTCTGATTTTCAGTGTAAATAACTAAAGATTCCTTTCTAGCAGCTTGCTGGTGCTGGAATATGTTGTAAAGGACATAATTCTGCACCATATATGTCAATATTATTGTGATCTTGCAAAATATTCAAAATATATAGCCATATGGTCAAAAAGTACTTATCTCACTGAGTTGAAGCGTTTTTTATTTAGACTGTAAATAAATAAAGATTCCTTTCTAGCAGCTTGCTGGTGCTGGTATATGTTGAAAAGGACATGATTCTGCATAATATATTTCAAAATCATTTGAATCCGGCAACTTATTGAAAAGATATAGCCATATGGTCAAAACAGTCTTATCTCACTGAGTTGAAGCGTTTTTGATTTAGAGTGTAAATAACTAAAGATTCCTTTCTAGCAGCTTGCTGGCCCTGAAATATGTTGAAAAGGACATGATTCTGCACCATATATGTCAATATCATTGTGATCCAGCACCATATGCATTAGATATAGCCATACAGTCAAAAAGTGCTTATCTCACTGTGTTGAAGCTTTTTCTATTTAGAGTGTAAATATCTAAAGATTCCTTTCCAGCAGCTTGCTGGTGCTGAAATATGTTGAAAAGGACATGATTCTGCATAATATATGTCAAAATCATTGTAATTCAGCAACTTATTGATTAGATATAGCGATATGGTCAAAACAGTCTTATCTCACAGAGTTGAAGCTTTTTTTGATTCAGACTGTAAATAACTAAAGATTCCTTACTAGCAGCTTGCTGGTGCTGAAATATGTTGAAAAGGACATGATTCTGCATAATATATGTCAAAATCATTTTGATCTGCCAAATTATTGAAAAGATATAGCCATATGGTCAAAACAGTCTTACCTCAACGAGTTGAAGCTTTTTTAATTCAGAGTGTAAATAACTAAAGATTCCTTCCTAGCAGCTTGCTGGTGCTGAAATATGTTGTAAAGGACATAATTCTGCACCATATATGTCAATATCATTGTGATCCTGCAGCATATTCAAATGGTATAGCCTCACGGTCAAAAAGTGCTTATCTCACTGAGTTGAAGCGTTTTTGATTTAGAGTTTAAGTAACTTAAGATTCCTTACTAGCAGCTTGCTGGTGCTGAAATATGTTGTAAAGGACATGATTCTGCACCATATATGTCAATATAATTGTGATTCAGCAACATATTCATTAGATATAGCCATACAGTCAAAAAGTGCTTATCTCACTGAGTTGAAGCGTTTTGATTTAAAATGTGTAAATAACTAAAGATTTCTTACTAGCAGCTTGCTGGTTCTGAAATATGTTGAAAAGGACATGATTCTGCATAATACATGTCAATATCATGGTAATCCGGCAACTTATTGAAAAGATATAGCCATATGGTCAAAAAAGTCTTATCTCACTGAGTTGAAGCTTTTTTGATTTCGAGTGTAAATAACTAAAGATTCCTTTCTAGCAGGTTGCTAGGCTGAAATATGTTGAAAAGGACATGATTCTGCACCATATATGTCAATATCATTGTGATCCTGCAACATTTTCAAAAGATATAGCCATATGGTCAAAAAGTACTTATCTCACTGAGTTGAAGCATTTTTGATTTAGAGTGTAAGTAACTTAAGATTCCTTTCTAGCAGCTTGCTGGTGTTGAAATATGTTGAAAAGGACACGATTCTGCATAATATATGCGATATCATTGTGATCCTACAACACATTCAAAAGATAAAGCCATACGGTCAAAAAGTGCTTATATCAATGAGTTGAAGCGTTTTTGATTAAAAGTGTAAATAACTAAAGATTCCTTTCTACCAGCTTGCTGGGGCTGAAATATGTTGAAAAGGACATGGTTCTGCACCATATATATCAAAATCATTTGAATCCGGCAACTTATTGAAAAGATATAGCCATATGGTCAAAACAGTCTTATCTCAACGAGTTGAAGCTTTTTTAATTTAGAGTGTAAATAACTAAAGGTTCCTTTCTAGCAGCTTGCTGGTGCTGAAATATGTTGTAAAGGGCATGATTCTGCACCATATATGTAGATATAATTGTGATTCAGCAACATATTCATTAGATATAGCCATACAGTCAAAAAGTGCTTATCTCACTGAGTTGAAGCGTTTTGATTTAAAATGTGTAAATAACTAAAGATTCCTTACTAGCAGCTTGCTGGTGCTGAAATATGTTGAAAAGGACATGATTCTGCATAATACATGTCAAAATCATGTTACTCCGGCAACTTATTGAAAAGATATAGCCATATGGTCAAAAAAGGGTTATCTCACTGAGTTGAAGCTTTTTTGATTTCGAGTGTAAATAACTAAAGATTCCTTTCTAGCAGGTTGCTAGGCTGAAATATGTTGAAAAGGAAATGATTCTGCATAATAAATGTCAAAATCATTTAAATCCGGCAACTGATTGAAAAGATATAGCCATATGGTCAAAAAAGTCTTATCTCACTGAGTTGAAGCTGTTTTGATTTAGAGTGTAAATAACTAAAGATTCCTTTCTAGCAGCTTGCTGGTGCTGAAATATGTTGTAAAGGACATAATTCTGCACCATATATGTCAATATTATTGTGATCCTGCAATATATTCAAAAGATATAGCCTTATGGTCAAAAAGTGCTTATCTCACTGAGTTGAAGCGTTTTTGATTTAGAGTGTAAGTAACTTAAGATTCATTACTAGCAGCTTGCTGGTGCGGAAATATGTTGTAAAGGACATGATTCTGCACCATATATGTCAATATCATTGTGATCCAGCAACATATTCATTAGATATAGCCATAGAGTCAAAAAGTGCTTAACTCAATGAGTTGAAGCTTTTTTAATTTAGAGTGTAAATAACTAAAGATTCCTTTTTAGCAGCTTGCTGGTACTGAAATATGTTGAAAAGGGCGTGATTCTGCATAATACATGTCAAAATCATTTTAATCCGGCAACTTGTTGGAAAGATATAGCCATACGGTCAAAAAGTGCTTATCTCACTGAGTTGAAGCTGTTTTGATTTTGAGTGTAAGTAACTTAAGATTCCTTTCTAGCAGCTTGCTGGTGCTGAAATATGTTGTAAAGGACATGATTCTGCACCATATATGTCAATATCATTGTGATCCAGCAACATATTCATTAGATATAGCCATACAATCAAAAAGTGCTTATCTCATTGAGTTGAAACTTTTTTGATTTAGAGTGTAAATAACTAAAGATTCCTTTCTAGCAGCTTGGTGGTGCTGAAATATGTTGAAAAGGACATGATTCTGCATTATATATGTCAAAATCATTTTTATCCGGCAACTTATTGAAAAGATATAGCCATATGGTCAAAACAGTCTTATCTCACGGAGTTGAAGCTTTTTTTGAATTAGAGTGTAAATAAATAACGATTCCTTTGTAGCAGCTTGCTGGTGCTGAAATATGTTGTAAAGGACATGATTCTGCACCATACATGTCAAAATCACTGTAATCCAGCAAAAGGTTCAAAAGATAAAGTCATGTAGTCAAAAAGTGCTAATTTCACCGAGTTGAAGCGCTTTTTTGTACGGAGTAAAAGTAAGTAATGCATTTCATCAAGCTGTTGTCTGATGTTTAAATATGTTGAAGAGGACATTATTCTGCACAACACTTGGCAAAATCATTCATTTCCAGCAAAAGATTCAAAAGATTAAGCCATGTAGTCAAAAAGTGCTTATCTCGCCAAGTTGAAGCGTTTTTGGGACAGAGTAAAAATAAATAATTGTTGCACACGTGAATGATAATTATTCAGTGTGTAGGTTTTGTGGGTTTTATTGTCGGCTGTAACACAGACATTAGCAACATTACTGGCGTCCAACCTCTTTGCCGCTCACACAGCACTGAACTAATGCTGTGACCGCGTCTCGGCAAACTAAACACAGTTTCCCTTATTCACACAACCAGTATAGCAATTGCTCCCATTTCCCCTCTGTATACGTACATTTACACACATTCCAAACCGAAACTCGGCTCAAATACACAGTAGTCCCGCCACGCGGCTAAAGCTAGCTAGCGGCTAGCAATCGCACGCTAGTAGCACTACCCAAGCTACTGTCGACCTAAACCCTACAAGTTAAACGGCCATTCACTCACTTCACCGGGACTCTTTCGCTCGGTTCTACCTATTCACGTGTCGTTATAAATCTTTACCTGTAACACAGACATTAGCCACATTACTGGCTTCCAACCTCTTTTCCGCCAACACAGCACTGAACTAATGCTGTGACCGCGTCTCGGCAAAATAATCACAGTTGGTTTCATGCCATCCTGTGGTGGAACGTTGTACTATATACTTACAAACAGTGAGTGAGAGGAAAGGAGCAAGTTGCTAACACAGGAAATAAAATAAATGAAATATCAAAAAAAAAGGGAGGGGGATGACTGGTATTTGCCCTCTCACATTATGAATTTCATCAAGCTGGTGTCTGAAGTTGAAATATGTTGAGTAGGACATTATACTGCACAACATGTGGAAAAATCATTCATATCCAGCAACAGGTTCATAAGATATAGCCATGTAGTCAAAAAGTGCTTATCTCACCTCGTTGAGGCGTTTTTGGTGCACAGTGAAAATAACTAATGAATTTCATCAAGGTTTTGTAAGGTGTTGAAATATGTTGAACAGGACATGATTCTGCACAATATGTGTAAAGATTACTGTGATCCAGCAGCAGGTTCAAAAGATAAAGCCATGTCGTCAAAAAGTTCTTATCTAACCTAATGAAGCATTTTTGGTATAGAGTATTAATAAGTGCTTATATATGTGTCAAAAGCCATGGAGTCAAAAAGTGCTTATCTCACCCAGTTGAAGTGTTTTTTGTACGGAGTAAAAATAAGTAATGAATTTCATCAAGCTGGTTTTTGGTGTTGAAAGATGTTGAATAGGACATGATTCTGCACAAGATGAGTCAAAATCTTTCATTTCCAGCAAAAGGTTCAAAAGATATAGCCATGTAGTAAAAAAGTGCTTATCTCACCGCGTTGAGGCGTTTTTGGTACAGAGTCTAAATCACAAATGATATTCATCAAGCTGGTGTCAGCTGTTGAAAGATGTTGTACAGGACATGAATCTGCACAAGATGAGTCAAAATCATTCATTTCCAGCAAAAGGTTCCAAAGATACAGCCTTTTGGTTAAAAACCGCTCATCTGAGTTGAAACTTTTTTGATTTAGAGTGTAAATAACTAAAGATTCCTTTCTAGCAGCTTGGTGGTGCTGAAATATGTTGAAAAGGACATGATTCTGCATTATATATGTCAAAATCATTTTTATCCGGCAACTTATTGAAAAGATATAGCCATATGGTCAAAACAGTCTTATCTCACGGAGTTGAAGCTTTTTTTGAATTAGAGTGTAAATAAATAACGATTCCTTTGTAGCAGCTTGCTGGTGCTGAAATATGTTGTAAAGGACATGATTCTGCACCATACATGTCAAAATCACTGTAATCCAGCAAAAGGTTCAAAAGATAAAGTCATGTAGTCAAAAAGTGCTAATTTCACCGAGTTGAAGCGCTTTTTTGTACGGAGTAAAAGTAAGTAATGCATTTCATCAAGCTGTTGTCTGATGTTTAAATATGTTGAAGAGGACATTATTCTGCACAACACTTGGCAAAATCATTCATTTCCAGCAAAAGATTCAAAAGATTAAGCCATGTAGTCAAAAAGTGCTTATCTCGCCAAGTTGAAGCGTTTTTGGGACAGAGTAAAAATAAATAATTGTTGCACACGTGAATGATAATTATTCAGTGTGTAGGTTTTGTGGGTTTTATTGTCGGCTGTAACACAGACATTAGCAACATTACTGGCGTCCAACCTCTTTGCCGCTCACACAGCACTGAACTAATGCTGTGACCGCGTCTCGGCAAACTAAACACAGTTTCCCTTATTCACACAACCAGTATAGCAATTGCTCCCATTTCCCCTCTGTATACGTACATTTACACACATTCCAAACCGAAACTCGGCTCAAATACACAGTAGTCCCGCCACGCGGCTAAAGCTAGCTAGCGGCTAGCAATCGCACGCTAGTAGCACTACCCAAGCTACTGTCGACCTAAACCCTACAAGTTAAACGGCCATTCACTCACTTCACCGGGACTCTTTCGCTCGGTTCTACCTATTCACGTGTCGTTATAAATCTTTACCTGTAACACAGACATTAGCCACATTACTGGCTTCCAACCTCTTTTCCGCCAACACAGCACTGAACTAATGCTGTGACCGCGTCTCGGCAAAATAATCACAGTTGGTTTCATGCCATCCTGTGGTGGAACGTTGTACTATATACTTACAAACAGTGAGTGAGAGGAAAGGAGCAAGTTGCTAACACAGGAAATAAAATAAATGAAATATCAAAAAAAAAGGGAGGGGGATGACTGGTATTTGCCCTCTCACATTATGAATTTCATCAAGCTGGTGTCTGAAGTTGAAATATGTTGAGTAGGACATTATACTGCACAACATGTGGAAAAATCATTCATATCCAGCAACAGGTTCATAAGATATAGCCATGTAGTCAAAAAGTGCTTATCTCACCTCGTTGAGGCGTTTTTGGTGCACAGTGAAAATAACTAATGAATTTCATCAAGGTTTTGTAAGGTGTTGAAATATGTTGAACAGGACATGATTCTGCACAATATGTGTAAAGATTACTGTGATCCAGCAGCAGGTTCAAAAGATAAAGCCATGTCGTCAAAAAGTTCTTATCTAACCTAATGAAGCATTTTTGGTATAGAGTATTAATAAGTGCTTATATATGTGTCAAAAGCCATGGAGTCAAAAAGTGCTTATCTCACCCAGTTGAAGTGTTTTTTGTACGGAGTAAAAATAAGTAATGAATTTCATCAAGCTGGTTTTTGGTGTTGAAAGATGTTGAATAGGACATGATTCTGCACAAGATGAGTCAAAATCTTTCATTTCCAGCAAAAGGTTCAAAAGATATAGCCATGTAGTAAAAAAGTGCTTATCTCACCGCGTTGAGGCGTTTTTGGTACAGAGTCTAAATCACAAATGATATTCATCAAGCTGGTGTCAGCTGTTGAAAGATGTTGTACAGGACATGAATCTGCACAAGATGAGTCAAAATCATTCATTTCCAGCAAAAGGTTCCAAAGATACAGCCTTTTGGTTAAAAACCGCTCATCTGAGTTGAAGCGTTTTTGGTACAGAGTCTAAATAATATATGAATTCTTTCAAGCTGGTGTCCAGCACTGAAATATGTTGAATAGGACATGATTCTGCACATTACATGTCAAAATCACTCTAATCCAGCCACAAGTTCAAAAGACATAACCATGGAGTCAAAAAGTGCTTATCTCACCGAGTTGAAGTGTTTTTGTACAGAGTCTAAATAACAAATGGAATTCATCAAGCTGGTGTCTGCTGTTGAAATATGTTGAACATATGAACAGGACATATCAAAAAAAAAGGGAGGGGGATGTCTGGTATTTGCCCTCTCACATTATGAATTTCATCAAGCTGGTGTCTGAAGTTGAAATATGTTGAGTAGGACATTATACTGCACAACATGTGGAAAAATCATTCATATCCAGCAACAGGTTCATAAGATATAGCCATGCAGTCAAAAAGTGCTTATCTCACCGCGTTGAAGCGTTTTTGGTGCACAGTGAAAAAACTAATGAATTTCATCAAGCTGTTGTAAGGTGTTGAATATGTTGAACAGGACATGATTCTGCACAATATGTGTCAAAATTACTGTTATCCAGCAGCAGGTTCAAAAGATAAAGCCATGTAGTCAAAAAGGGCTTATCTAACCTAATGAAGCATTTTTTGTATAGAGTCTTAATAAGTGCTTATATATGTGTCAAAAGCCATGGAGTCAAAAAGTGCTTATCTCACCCAGTTGAAGTGTTTTTTGTACGGAGTAAAAATTAGTAATGAATTTCATCAAGCTGGTTTTTGGTGTTGAAAGATGTTGAATAGGACATGATTCTGCACGTTACATGTGTCAAAATCATTCATATCCAGCAAAAGGTTCAAAAGACATAGCTATGTATTCAAAAAGGGCTTATCTCACCTAGTTGAAGAGTTTTTGGTACAGAATCTAAATAACAAAAGAAATTCATCAAGCTGACGTCTGCTGTTGAAATATGTTGAACAGGACAAGATTCTGCACAACATCTGTCAAAATCATTCATTTCCAGTGAAATGGTTCAAAAGATATAGCTTTGTGGTCAAACAGTGCTTATCTCATTGAGTTGAAGTGTTTTTGTTATAGAGTGAATTCTTTCAAGCTGGTGTCTTGTACTGAAATATATTGAATAGGACATTATTTTGCACAATATGTTTCAAAAATGCTGTATTCCAGCCACAGGTTCATAAGATGTAGCCATGTAGTCATAAAGTGCTTATCTCACCGAGTTTTTGCGTTTTTGGTACAGAGGCTAAATAACAAATGATATTCATCAAGCTGGTGTCAGCTGTTGAAATATGTTTAACAGGACATGATTCTGCACAAGGTGCGTCAAAATCATTCATATCCAGAAAAAGGTTCCAAAGATACAGCCTTTTGGTCAAAAACCGCTCATCTGAGTTGAAGTGTTTTTGGTACAGAGTCTAAATAATATATGAATTCTTTCAAGCTGGTGTCTAGCACTGAAATTTGTTGAATATGACATGATTCTTCACATTACATTTCAATCACTGTAATCCAGCCACAAGTTCAAAAGACATAACCATGGAGTCAAAAAGTGCTTATCTCACCGAGTTGAAGTGTTTTTGTACAGAGTCTAAATAACAAATGGAATTCATCAAGTTGGTGTTTGGTACTGACATATGTTGAACAGGACATGATTTTGCACAAGATGAGTCAAAATCTTTCATTTCCAGCAAACGGTTCCAAAGATACAGCCTTTTGGTCAAAAAGTGTTTATCTCACCGAGTTGAAGCGTTTTTGGTACAGAGTCTAAATAACAAATGGAATTCATCAAGCTGGTGTCTGCTGTTGAAATATGTTGAACAGGACATGATTCTGCACAAGATGAGTCAAAATCACTGTATTCCAGCCACAGGTTCATAAGATATAGCCATGTAGTCAAAAAGTGCTTATCTCACCGAGTTTTGGCGTTTTCGGTACAGAGTCTAAATAACAAATGAAATTCATCAAGCTGATGTTTGTACTGAAAACTGTTGAACAGGACATGATTCTGCACCTTACACGTCCAATGACTGTAATCCAGCAAAAGGTTCAAAAGATAAAGCCATTTAGTCAAAAAGTGCTTATTTCACCGAGTTGAAGCGCTTTTGGTACGGAGAAAAAGTAAGTAATGCATTTCATCAAGCTGTTGTCTGATGTTTAAATATGTTGAAGAGGACATTATTCTGCACAACACTTGGCAAAATCATTCATTTCCAGCAAAAGATTCAAAAGATTAAGCCATGTAGTCAAAAAGTGCTTATCTCACCAAGTTGAAGCGTTTTTGGGACAGAGTAAAAATAAATAATTGTTGCACACGTGAATGATAATTATTCAGTGTGTAGGTTTTGTGGGTTTTATTGTCGGCTGTAACACAGACATTAGCAACATCACTGGCGTCCAACCTCTTTGCCGCTCACACAGCACTGAACTAATGCTGTGACCGCGTCTCGGCAAACTAAACACAGTTTCCCTTATTCACACAACCAGTATAGCAATTGCTCCCATTTCCCCTCTGTATACGTACATTTACACACATTCCAAACCGAAACTCGGCTCAAATACACAGTAGTCCCGCCACGGGGCTAAAGTTAGCTAGCGGCTCGCAATCGCACGCTAGTAGCACTACCCAAGCTACTGTCGACCTAAACCCTACAAGTTAAACGGCCATTCACTCACTTCACCGGGACTCTTTCGCTCGGTTCTACCTCTTCACGTGTCGTTATAAATCTTTACCAGTAACACAGACATTAGCCACATTACTGGCTTCCAACCTCTTTTCCGCCAACACAGCACTGAACTAATGCTGTGACCGCGTCTCGGCAAACTAAACACAGTTTCCCTTATTCACACAACCAGTATAGCAATTGCTCCCATTTCCCCTCTGTATACGTACATTTACACACATTCCAAACCGAAACTCGGCTCAAATACACAGTAGTCCCGCCACGGGGCTAAAGTTAGCTAGCGGCTCGCAATCGCACGCTAGTAGCACTACCCAAGCTACTGTCGACCTAAACCCTACAAGTTAAACGGCCATTCACTCACTTCACCGGGACTCTTTCGCTCGGTTCTACCTCTTCACGTGTCGTTATAAATCTTTACCAGTAACACAGACATTAGCCACATTACTGGCTTCCAACCTCTTTTCCGCCAACACAGCACTGAACTAATGCTGTGACCGCGTCTCGGCAAAATAATCACAGTTGGTTTCATGCCATCCTCTGGTGGAATGTGGTACTATATACTTACAAACAGTGAGTGAGAGGAAAGGAGCAAGTTGCTAACACAGGAAATAAAATAAATGAAATATCAAAAAAAAAGGGAGGGGGATGTCTGGTATTTGCCATCTCACATTATGAATTTCATCAAGCTGGTGTCTGAAGTTGAAATATGTTGAGTAGGACATTATACTGCACAACATGTGGAAAAATCCTTCATATCCAGCAACAGGTTCATGAGATATGGCCATGTAGTCAAAAAGTGCTTATCTCACCTCGTTGAGGCGTTTTTGGTGCACAGTGAAAATAACTAATGAATTTCATCAAGCTTTTGTAAGGTGTTGAAATATGTTGAACAGGACGTGATTCTGCACAATATGTGTAAAGATTACTGTGATCCAGCAGCAGGTTCAAAAGATAAAGCCATGTCGTCAAAAAGTTCTTATCTAACCTAAATGAAGCATTTTTGGTATAGAGTCTTAATAAGTGCTTATATATGTGTCAAAAGCCATGGAGTCAAAAAGTGCTTATCTCACCCAGTTGAAGTGTTTTTTGTACGGAGTAAAAATAAGTAATGAATTTCATCAAGCTGGTTTTTGGTGTTGAAAGATGTTGAATAGGACATGATTCTGCACAAGATGAGTCAAAATCACTGTATTCCAGCCACAGGTTCATAAGGTATAGCCGTGTAGTCAAAAAGTGCGTGTCTCACCGAATTTTGGCGTTTTTGGTACAGAGTCTAAATAACAAATGAAATTCATCAAGCTGATGTTTGTACTGAAAACTGTTGAACAGGACATGATTCTGCACCTTACATGTCAAAATCACTGTGATCAAGCAAAAGGTTCAAAAGATAAAGCCATTTAGTCAAAAAGTGCTTATTTCACCGAGTTGAAGCGCTTTTGGTACGGAGAAAAAGTAAGTAATGCATTTCATCAAGCTGTTGTCTGATGTTTAAATATGTTGAAGAGGACATTATTCTGCACAACACTTGGCAAAATCATTCATTTCCAGCAAAAGATTCAAAAGATTAAGCCATGTAGTCAAAAAGTGCTTATCTCACCAAGTTGAAGCGTTTTTGGGACAGAGTAAAAATAAATAATTGTTGCACACGTGAATGATAATTATTCAGTGTGTAGGTTTTGTGGGTTTTATTGTCGGCTGTAACACAGACATTAGCAACATCACTGGCGTCCAACCTCTTTGCCGCTCACACAGCACTGAACTAATGCTGTGACCGCGTCTCGGCAAACTAAACACAGTTTCCCTTATTCACACAACCAGTATAGCAATTGCTCCCATTTCCCCTCTGTATACGTACATTTACACACATTCCAAACCGAAACTCGGCTCAAATACACAGTAGTCCCGCCACGGGGCTAAAGTTAGCTAGCGGCTCGCAATCGCACGCTAGTAGCACTACCCAAGCTACTGTCGACCTAAACCCTACAAGTTAAACGGCCATTCACTCACTTCACCGGGACTCTTTCACTCGGTTCTACCTCTTCACGCGTCGTTATAAATCTTTACCAGTAACACAGACATTAGCCACATTACTGGCTTCCAACCTCTTTTCCGCCAACACAGCACTGAACTAATGCTGTGACCGCGTCTCGGCAAAATAATCACAGTTGGTTTCATGCCATCCTCTGGTGGAATGTGGTACTATATACTTACAAACAGTGAGTGAGAGGAAAGGAGCAAGTTGCTAACACAGGAAATAAAATAAATGAAATATCAAAAAAAAAGGGAGGGGGATGTCTGGTATTTGCCCTCTCACATAATGAATTTCATTAAGCTGGTGTCTGAAGTTGAAATATGTTGAACAGGACATGACTCTGCACAAGATGAGTCAAAATCTTTCATTTCCAGCAAAAGGTTCAAAAGATATAGCCATGTAGTAAAAAAGTGCTTATCTCACCGCGTTGAGGCGTTTTTGGTACAGAGTCTAAATCACAAATGAAATTCATCAAGCTGATGTTTGTACTGAAAACTGTTGAACAGGACATGATTCTGCACCTTACATGTCAAAATCACTGTGATCAAGCAAAAGGTTCAAAAGATAAAGCCATTTAGTCAAAAAGTGCTTATTTCACCGAGTTGAAGCGCTTTTGGTACGGAGAAAAAGTAAGTAATGCATTTCATCAAGCTGTTGTCTGATGTTTAAATATGTTGAAGAGGACATTATTCTGCACAACACTTGGCAAAATCATTCATTTCCAGCAAAAGATTCAAAAGATTAAGCCATGTAGTCAAAAAGTGCTTATCTCACCAAGTTGAAGCGTTTTTGGGACAGAGTAAAAATAAATAATTGTTGCACACGTGAATGATAATTATTATGTGTAGGTTTTGTGGGTTTTATTGTCGGCTGTAACACAGACATTAGCAACATCACTGGCGTCCAACCTCTTTGCCGCTCACACAGCACTGAACTAATGCTGTGACCGCGTCTCGGCAAACTAAACACAGTTTCCCTTATTCACACAACCAGTATAGCAATTGCTCCCATTTCCCCTCTGTATACGTACATTAACACACATTCCAAACCGAAACTCGGCTCAAATACACAGTAGTCCCGCCACGGGGCTAAAGTTAGCTAGCGGCTCGCAATCGCACGCTAGTAGCACTGCCCAAGCTACTGTCGACCTAAACCCTACAAGTTAAACGGCCATTCACTCACTTCACCGGGACTCTTTCGCTCGGTTCTACCTCTTCACGCGTCGTTATAAATCTTTACCTGTAACACAGACATTAGCCACATTACTGGCTTCCAACCTCTTTTCCGCCAACACAGCACTGAACTAATGCTGTGACCGCGTCTCTGCAAAATAATCACAGTTGGTTTCATGCCATCCTGTGGTGGAATGTGGTACTGTATACTTACAAACAGTGAGTGAGAGGAAAGGAGCAAGTTGTTAACGCAGGATATAAAATAAATGAAATATCAAAAAAAAAGGGAGGGGGATGTCTGGTATTTGCCCTCTCACATAATGAATTTCATTAAGCTGGTGTCTGAAGTTGAAATATGTTGAACAGGACATGACTCTGCACAAGATGAGTCAAAATCTTTCATTTCCAGCAAAAGGTTCAAAAGATATAGCCATGTAGTAAAAAAGTGCTTATCTCACCGCGTTGAGGCGTTTTTGGTACAGAGTCTAAATCACAAATGATATTCATCAAGCTGGTGTAAGCTGTTGAAATATGTTGTACAGGACATGAATCTGCACAAGATGAGTCAAAATCATTCATTTCCAGCAAAAGGTTCCAAAGATACAGCCTTTTGGTTAAAAACCGCTCATCTGAGTTGAAGCGTTTTTGGTACAGAGTCTAAATAATATATGAATTATTTCAAGCTGGTGTCCAGCACTGAAATATGTTGAATAGGACATGATTCTGCACATTACATGTCAAAATCACTTTAATCCAGCCACAAGTTCAAAAGACATAACCATGGAGTCAAAAAGTGCTTATCTCACCGAGTTGAAGTGTTTTTGTACAGAGTCTAAATAACAAATGGAATTCATCAACCTGGTGTCTGCTGTTGAAATATGTTGAACATATGAACAGGACATATCAAAAAAAAAGGGAGGGGGATGTCTGGTATTTGCCCTCTCACATTATGAATTTCATCAAGCTGGTGTCTGAAGTTGAAATATGTTGAGTAGGACATTATACTGCACAACATGTGGAAAAATCATTCATATCCAGCAACAGGTTCATAAGATATAGCCATGCAGTCAAAAAGTGCTTATCTCATCGCGTTGAAGCGTTTTTGGTGCACAGTGAAAAAACTAATGAATTTCATCAAGCTGTTGTATGGTGTTGAATATGTTGAACAGGACATGATTCTGCACAATATGTGTCAAAATTACTGTTATCCAGCAGCAGGTTCAAAAGATAAAGCCATGTAGTCAAAAAGGGCTTATCTAACCTAATGAAGCATTTTTTGTATAGAGTCTTAATAAGTGCTTATATATGTGTCAAAAGCCATGGAGTCAAAAAGTGCTTATCTCACCCAGTTGAAGTGTTTTTTGTACGGAGTAAAAATAAGTAATGAATTTCATCAAGCTGGTTTTTGGTGTTGAAAGATGT
This sequence comes from Fistularia commersonii, assembly GCF_037954325.1. Taxonomy (NCBI): domain Eukaryota; kingdom Metazoa; phylum Chordata; class Actinopteri; order Syngnathiformes; family Fistulariidae; genus Fistularia; species Fistularia commersonii. Next base: position 20,243,056 of record NC_141294.1, on the reverse strand, counting down.
TGAATAGGACATGATTCTGCACGTTACATGTGTCAAAATCATTCATATCCAGCAAAAGGTTCAAAAGACATAGCTATGTATTCAAAAAGGGCTTATCTCACCTAGTTGAAGAGTTTTTGGTACAGAATCTAAATAACAAAAGAAATTCATCAAGCTGACGTCTGCTGTTGAAATATGTTGAACAGGACAAGATTCTGCACAACATCTGTCAAAATTAATTCATTTCCAGTGAAATGGTTCAAAAGATATAGCTTTGTGGTCAAACAGTGCTTATCTCATTGAGTTGAAGTGTTTTTGTTATAGAGTGAATTCTTTCAAGCTGGTGTCTTGTACTGAAATATATTGAATAGGACATTATTTTGCACAATATGTTTCAAAAATGCTGTATTCCAGCCACAGGTTCATAAGATGTAGCCATGTAGTCATAAAGTGCTTATCTCACCGAGTTTTTGCGTTTTTGGTACAGAGGCTAAATAACAAATGATATTCATCAAGCTGGTGTCAGCTGTTGAAATATGTTTAACAGGACATGATTCTGCACAAGGTGCGTCAAAATCATTCATATCCAGAAAAAGGTTCCAAAGATACAGCCTTTTGGTCAAAAACCGCTCATCTGAGTTGAAGTGTTTTTGGTACAGAGTCTAAATAATATATGAATTCTTTCAAGCTGGTGTCTAGCACTGAAATTTGTTGAATATGACATGATTCTTCACATTACATTTCAATCACTGTAATCCAGCCACAAGTTCAAAAGACATAACCATGGAGTCAAAAAGTGCTTATCTCACCGAGTTGAAGTGTTTTTGTACAGAGTCTAAATAACAAATGGAATTCATCAAGTTGGTGTTTGGTACTGACATATGTTGAACAGGACATGATTTTGCACAAGATGAGTCAAAATCTTTCATTTCCAGCAAACGGTTCCAAAGATACAGCCTTTTGGTCAAAAAGTGTTTATCTCACCGAGTTGAAGCGTTTTTGGTACAGAGTCTAAATAACAAATGGAATTCATCAAGCTGGTGTCTGCTGTTGAAATATGTTGAACAGGACATGATTCTGCACAAGATGAGTCAAAATCACTGTATTCCAGCCACAGGTTCATAAGATATAGCCATGTAGTCAAAAAGTGCTTATCTCACCGAGTTTTGGCGTTTTCGGTACAGAGTCTAAATAACAAATGAAATTCATCAAGCTGATGTTTGTACTGAAAACTGTTGAACAGGACATGATTCTGCACCTTACATGTCAAAATCACTGTGATCAAGCAAAAGGTTCAAAAGATAAAGCCATTTAGTCAAAAAGTGCTTATTTCACCGAGTTGAAGCGCTTTTGGTACGGAGTAAAAGTAAGTTATGCATTTCATCAAGCTGTTGTCTGATGTTTAAATATGTTGAAGGGGACATTATTCTGCACAACACTTGGCAAAATCATTCATTTCCAGCAAAAGATTCAAAAGATTAAGCCATGTAGTCAAAAATTGCTTATCTCACCAAGTTGAAGCGTTTTTGGGACAGAGTAAAAATAAATAATTGTTGCACACGTGAATGATAATTATTCAGTGTGTAGGTTTTGTGGGTTTTATTGTCGGCTGTAACACAGACATTAGCAACATCACTGGCGTCCAACCTCTTTGCCGCTCACACAGCACTGAACTAATGCTGTGACCGCGTCTCGGCAAACTAAACACAGTTTCCCTTATTCACACAACCAGTATAGCAATTGCTCCCATTTCCCCTCTGTATACGTACATTTACACACATTCCAAACCGAAACTCGGCTCAAATACACAGTAGTCCCGCCACGGGGCTAAAGTTAGCTAGCGGCTCGCAATCGCACGCTAGTAGCACTACCCAAGCTACTGTCGACCTAAACCCTACAAGTTAAACGGCCATTCACTCACTTCACCGGGACTCTTTCGCTCGGTTCTACCTCTTCACGTGTCGTTATAAATCTTTACCAGTAACACAGACATTAGCCACATTACTGGCTTCCAACCTCTTTTCCGCCAACACAGCACTGAACTAATGCTGTGACCGCGTCTCGGCAAAATAATCACAGTTGGTTTCATGCCATCCTCTGGTGGAATGTGGTACTATATACTTACAAACAGTGAGTGAGAGGAAAGGAGCAAGTTGCTAACACAGGAAATAAAATAAATGAAATATCAAAAAAAAAGGGAGGGGGATGTCTGGTATTTGCCATCTCACATTATGAATTTCATCAAGCTGGTGTCTGAAGTTGAAATATGTTGAGTAGGACATTATACTGCACAACATGTGGAAAAATCCTTCATATCCAGCAACAGGTTCATAAGATATGGCCATGTAGTCAAAAAGTGCTTATCTCACCTCGTTGAGGCGTTTTTGGTGCACAGTGAAAATAACTAATGAATTTCATCAAGCTTTTGTAAGGTGTTGAAATATGTTGAACAGGACATGATTCTGCACAATATGTGTAAAGATTACTGTGATCCAGCAGCAGGTTCAAAAGATAAAGCCATGTCGTCAAAAAGTTCTTATCTAACCTAAATGAAGCATTTTTGGTATAGAGTCTTAATAAGTGCTTATATATGTGTCAAAAGCCATGGAGTCAAAAAGTGCTTATCTCACCCAGTTGAAGTGTTTTTTGTACGGAGTAAAAATAAGTAATGAATTTCATCAAGCTGGTTTTTGGTGTTGAAAGATGTTGAATAGGACATGATTCTGCACAAGATGAGTCAAAATCACTGTATTCCAGCCACAGGTTCATAAGGTATAGCCGTGTAGTCAAAAAGTGCGTGTCTCACCGAATTTTGGCGTTTTTGGTACAGAGTCTAAATAACAAATGAAATTCATCAAGCTGATGTTTGTACTGAAAACTGTTGAACAGGACATGATTCTGCACCTTACATGTCAAAATCACTGTGATCAAGCAAAAGGTTCAAAAGATAAAGCCATTTAGTCAAAAAGTGCTTATTTCACCGAGTTGAAGCGCTTTTGGTACGGAGAAAAAGTAAGTAATGCATTTCATCAAGCTGTTGTCTGATGTTTAAATATGTTGAAGAGGACATTATTCTGCACAACACTTGGCAAAATCATTCATTTCCAGCAAAAGATTCAAAAGATTAAGCCATGTAGTCAAAAAGTGCTTATCTCACCAAGTTGAAGCGTTTTTGGGACAGAGTAAAAATAAATAATTGTTGCACACGTGAATGATAATTATTCAGTGTGTAGGTTTTGTGGGTTTTATTGTCGGCTGTAACACAGACATTAGCAACATCACTGGCGTCCAACCTCTTTGCCGCTCACACAGCACTGAACTAATGCTGTGACCGCGTCTCGGCAAACTAAACACAGTTTCCCTTATTCACACAACCAGTATAGCAATTGCTCCCATTTCCCCTCTGTATACGTACATTTACACACATTCCAAACCGAAACTCGGCTCAAATACACAGTAGTCCCGCCACGGGGCTAAAGTTAGCTAGCGGCTCGCAATCGCACGCTAGTAGAACTACCCAAGCTACTGTCGACCTAAACCCTACAAGTTAAACGGCCATTCACTCACTTCACCGGGACTCTTTCACTCGGTTCTACCTCTTCACGCGTCGTTATAAATCTTTACCAGTAACACAGACATTAGCCACATTACTGGCTTCCAACCTCTTTTCCGCCAACACAGCACTGAACTAATGCTGTGACCGCGTCTCGGCAAAATAATCACAGTTGGTTTCATGCCATCCTCTGGTGGAATGTGGTACTATATACTTACAAACAGTGAGTGAGAGGAAAGGAGCAAGTTGCTAACACAGGAAATAAAATAAATGAAATATCAAAAAAAAAGGGAGGGGGATGTCTGGTATTTGCCCTCTCACATAATGAATTTCATTAAGCTGGTGTCTGAAGTTGAAATATGTTGAACAGGACATGACTCTGCACAAGATGAGTCAAAATCTTTCATTTCCAGCAAAAGGTTCAAAAGATATAGCCATGTAGTAAAAAAGTGCTTATCTCACCGCGTTGAGGCGTTTTTGGTACAGAGTCTAAATCACAAATGAAATTCATCAAGCTGATGTTTGTACTGAAAACTGTTGAACAGGACATGATTCTGCACCTTACATGTCAAAATCACTGTGATCAAGCAAAAGGTTCAAAAGATAAAGCCATTTAGTCAAAAAGTGCTTATTTCACCGAGTTGAAGCGCTTTTGGTACGGAGAAAAAGTAAGTAATGCATTTCATCAAGCTGTTGTCTGATGTTTAAATATGTTGAAGAGGACATTATTCTGCACAACACTTGGCAAAATCATTCATTTCCAGCAAAAGATTCAAAAGATTAAGCCATGTAGTCAAAAAGTGCTTATCTCACCAAGTTGAAGCGTTTTTGGGACAGAGTAAAAATAAATAATTGTTGCACACGTGAATGATAATTATTCAGTGTGTAGGTTTTGTGGGTTTTATTGTCGGCTGTAACACAGACATTAGCAACATCACTGGCGTCCAACCTCTTTGCCGCTCACACAGCACTGAACTAATGCTGTGACCGCGTCTCGGCAAACTAAACACAGTTTCCCTTATTCACACAACCAGTATAGCAATTGCTCCCATTTCCCCTCTGTATACGTACATTTACACACATTCCAAACCGAAACTCGGCTCAAATACACAGTAGTCCCGCCACGGGGCTAAAGTTAGCTAGCGGCTCGCAATCGCACGCTAGTAGCACTGCCCAAGCTACTGTCGACCTAAACCCTACAAGTTAAACGGCCATTCACTCACTTCACCGGGACTCTTTCGCTCGGTTCTACCTCTTCACGCGTCGTTATAAATCTTTACCTGTAACACAGACATTAGCCACATTACTGGCTTCCAACCTCTTTTCCGCCAACACAGCACTGAACTAATGCTGTGACCGCGTCTCTGCAAAATAATCACAGTTGGTTTCATGCCATCCTGTGGTGGAATGTGGTACTGTATACTTACAAACAGTGAGTGAGAGGAAAGGAGCAAGTTGTTAACGCAGGATATAAAATAAATGAAATATCAAAAAAAAAGGGAGGGGGATGTCTGGTATTTGCCCTCTCACATAATGAATTTCATTAAGCTGGTGTCTGAAGTTGAAATATGTTGAACAGGACATGACTCTGCACAAGATGAGTCAAAATCTTTCATTTCCAGCAAAAGGTTCAAAAGATATAGCCATGTAGTAAAAAAGTGCTTATCTCACCGCGTTGAGGCGTTTTTGGTACAGAGTCTAAATCACAAATGATATTCATCAAGCTGGTGTAAGCTGTTGAAATATGTTGTACAGGACATGAATCTGCACAAGATGAGTCAAAATCATTCATTTCCAGCAAAAGGTTCCAAAGATACAGCCTTTTGGTTAAAAACCGCTCATCTGAGTTGAAGCGTTTTTGGTACAGAGTCTAAATAATATATGAATTCTTTCAAGCTGGTGTCCAGCACTGAAATATGTTGAATAGGACATGATTCTGCACATTACATGTCAAAATCACTTTAATCCAGCCACAAGTTCAAAAGACATAACCATGGAGTCAAAAAGTGCTTATCTCACCGAGTTGAAGTGTTTTTGTACAGAGTCTAAATAACAAATGGAATTCATCAAGCTGGTGTCTGCTGTTGAAATATGTTGAACATATGAACAGGACATATCAAAAAAAAAGGGAGGGGGATGTCTGGTATTTGCCCTCTCACATTATGAATTTCATCAAGCTGGTGTCTGAAGTTGAAATATGTTGAGTAGGACATTATACTGCACAACATGTGGAAAAATCATTCATATCCAGCAACAGGTTCATAAGATATAGCCATGCAGTCAAAAAGTGCTTATCTCATCGCGTTGAAGCGTTTTTGGTGCACAGTGAAAAAACTAATGAATTTCATCAAGCTGTTGTAAGGTGTTGAATATGTTGAACAGGACATGATTCTGCACAATATGTGTCAAAATTACTGTTATCCAGCAGCAGGTTCAAAAGATAAAGCCATGTAGTCAAAAAGGGCTTATCTAACCTAATGAAGCATTTTTTGTATAGAGTCTTAATAAGTGCTTATATATGTGTCAAAAGCCATGGAGTCAAAAAGTGCTTATCTCACCCAGTTGAAGTGTTTTTTGTACGGAGTAAAAATAAGTAATGAATTTCATCAAGCTGGTTTTTGGTGTTGAAAGATGTTGAATAGGACATGATTCTGCACGTTACATGTGTCAAAATCATTCATATCCAGCAAAAGGTTCAAAAGACATAGCTATGTATTCAAAAAGGGCTTATCTCACCTAGTTGAAGAGTTTTTGGTACAGAATCTAAATAACAAAAGAAATTCATCAAGCTGACGTCTGCTGTTGAAATATGTTGAACAGGACAAGATTCTGCACAACATCTGTCAAAATCATTCATTTCCAGTGAAATGGTTCAAAAGATATAGCTTTGTGGTCAAACAGTGCTTATCTCATTGAGTTGAAGTGTTTTTGTTATAGAGTGAATTCTTTCAAGCTGGTGTCTTGTACTGAAATATATTGAATAGGACATTATTTTGCACAATATGTTTCAAAAATGCTGTATTCCAGCCACAGGTTCATAAGATGTAGCCATGTAGTCATAAAGTGCTTATCTCACCGAGTTTTTGCGTTTTTGGTACAGAGGCTAAATAACAAATGATATTCATCAAACTGGTGTCAGCTGTTGAAATATGTTTAACAGGACATGATTCTGCACAAGGTGCGTCAAAATCATTCATATCCAGAAAAAGGTTCCAAAGATACAGCCTTTTGGTCAAAAACCGCTCATCTGAGTTGAAGTGTTTTTGGTACAGAGTCTAAATAATATATGAATTCTTTCAAGCTGGTGTCTAGCACTGAAATTTGTTGAATATGACATGATTCTTCACATTACATTTCAATCACTGTAATCCAGCCACAAGTTCAAAAGACATAACCATGGAGTCAAAAAGTGCTTATCTCACCGAGTTGAAGTGTTTTTGTACAGAGTCTAAATAACAAATGGAATTCATCAAGTTGGTGTTTGGTACTGACATATGTTGAACAGGACATGATTCTGCACAAGATGAGTCAAAATCTTTCATTTCCAGCAAACGGTTCCAAAGATACAGCCTTTTGGTCAAAAAGTGTTTATCTCACCGAGTTGAAGCGTTTTTGGTACAGAGTCTAAATAACAAATGGAATTCATCAAGCTGGTGTCTGCTGTTGAAATATGTTGAACAGGACATGATTCTGCACAAGATGAGTCAAAATCACTGTATTCCAGCCACAGGTTCATAAGATATAGCCATGTAGTCAAAAAGTGCTTATCTCACCGAGTTTTGGCGTTTTCGGTACAGAGTCTAAATAACAAATGAAATTCATCAAGCTGATGTTTGTACTGAAAACTGTTGAACAGGACATGATTCTGCACCTTACATGTCCAATGACTGTAATCCAGCAAAAGGTTCAAAAGATAAAGCCATTTAGTCAAAAAGTGCTTATTTCACCGAGTTGAAGGGCTTTTGGTACGGAGAAAAAGTAAGTAATGCATTTCATCAAGCTGTTGTCTGATGTTTAAATATGTTGAAGAGGACATTATTCTGCACAACACTTGGCAAAATCATTCATTTCCAGCAAAAGATTCAAAAGATTAAGCCATGTAGTCAAAAAGTGCTTATCTCACCAAGTTGAAGCGTTTTTGGGACAGAGTAAAAATAAATAATTGTTGCACACGTGAATGATAATTATTCAGTGTGTAGGTTTTGTGGGTTTTATTGTCGGCTGTAACACAGACATTAGCAACATCACTGGCGTCCAACCTCTTTGCCGCTCACACAGCACTGAACTAATGCTGTGACCGCGTCTCGGCAAACTAAACACAGTTTCCCTTATTCACACAACCAGTATAGCAATTGCTCCCATTTCCCCTCTGTATACGTACATTTACACACATTCCAAACCGAAACTCGGCTCAAATACACAGTAGTCCCGCCACGGGGCTAAAGTTAGCTAGCGGCTCGCAATCGCACGCTAGTAGCACTACCCAAGCTACTGTCGACCTAAACCCTACAAGTTAAACGGCCATTCACTCACTTCACCGGGACTCTTTCGCTCGGTTCTACCTCTTCACGTGTCGTTATAAATCTTTACCAGTAACACAGACATTAGCCACATTACTGGCTTCCAACCTCTTTTCCGCCAACACAGCACTGAACTAATGCTGTGACCGCGTCTCGGCAAAATAATCACAGTTGGTTTCATGCCATCCTCTGGTGGAATGTGGTACTATATACTTACAAACAGTGAGTGAGAGGAAAGGAGCAAGTTGCTAACACAGGAAATAAAATAAATGAAATATCAAAAAAAAAGAGAGGGGGATGTCTGGTATTTGCCCTCTCACATAATGAATTTCATTAAGCTGGTGTCTGAAGTTGAAATATGTTGAACAGGACATGACTCTGCACAAGATGAGTCAAAATCTTTCATTTCCAGCAAAAGGTTCAAAAGATATAGCCATGTAGTAAAAAAGTGCTTATCTCACCGAGTTTTTGCGTTTTTGGTACAGAGGCTAAATAACAAATGATATTCATCAAGCTGGTGTCAGCTGTTGAAATATGTTTAACAGGACATGATTCTGCACAAGGTGCGTCAAAATCATTCATATCCAGAAAAAGGTTCCAAAGATACAGCCTTTTGGTCAAAAACCGCTCATCTGAGTTGAAGTGTTTTTGGTACAGAGTCTAAATAATATATGAATTCTTTCAAGCTGGTGTCTAGCACTGAAATTTGTTGAATATGACATGATTCTTCACATTACATTTCAATCACTGTAATCCAGCCACAAGTTCAAAAGACATAACCATGGAGTCAAAAAGTGCTTATCTCACCGAGTTGAAGTGTTTTTGTACAGAGTCTAAATAACAAATGGAATTCATCAAGTTGGTGTTTGGTACTGACATATGTTGAACAGGACATGATTCTGCACAAGATGAGTCAAAATCTTTCATTTCCAGCAAACGGTTCCAAAGATACAGCCTTTTGGTCAAAAAGTGTTTATCTCACCGAGTTGAAGCGTTTTTGGTACAGAGTCTAAATAACAAATGGAATTCATCAAGCTGGTGTCTGCTGTTGAAATATGTTGAACAGGACATGATTCTGCACAAGATGAGTCAAAATCACTGTATTCCAGCCACAGGTTCATAAGATATAGCCATGTAGTCAAAAAGTGCTTATCTCACCGAGTTTTGGCGTTTTCGGTACAGAGTCTAAATAACAAATGAAATTCATCAAGCTGATGTTTGTACTGAAAACTGTTGAACAGGACATGATTCTGCACCTTACATGTCCAATGACTGTAATCCAGCAAAAGGTTCAAAAGATAAAGCCATTTAGTCAAAAAGTGCTTATTTCACCGAGTTGAAGCGCTTTTGGTACGGAGTAAAAGTAAGTAATGCATTTCATCAAGCTGTTGTCTGATGTTTAAATATGTTGAAGGGGACATTATTCTGCACAACACTTGGCAAAATCATTCATTTCCAGCAAAAGATTCAAAAGATTAAGCCATGTAGTCAAAAAGTGCTTATCTCACCAAGTTGAAGCGTTTTTGGGACAGAGTAAAAATAAATAATTGTTGCACACGTGAATGATAATTATTCAGTGTGTAGGTTTTGTGGGTTTTATTGTCGGCTGTAACACAGACATTAGCAACATCACTGGCGTCCAACCTCTTTGCCGCTCACACAGCACTGAACTAATGCTGTGACCGCGTCTCGGCAAACTAAACACAGTTTCCCTTATTCACACAACCAGTATAGCAATTGCTCCCATTTCCCCTCTGTATACGTACATTTACACACATTCCAAACCGAAACTCGGCTCAAATACACAGTAGTCCCGCCACGGGGCTAAAGTTAGCTAGCGGCTCGCAATCGCACGCTAGTAGCACTACCCAAGCTACTGTCGACCTAAACCCTACAAGTTAAACGGCCATTCACTCACTTCACCGGGACTCTTTCGCTCGGTTCTACCTCTTCACGTGTCGTTATAAATCTTTACCAGTAACACAGACATTAGCCACATTACTGGCTTCCAACCTCTTTTCCGCCAACACAGCACTGAACTAATGCTGTGACCGCGTCTCGGCAAAATAATCACAGTTGGTTTCATGCCATCCTCTGGTGGAATGTGGTACTATATACTTACAAACAGTGAGTGAGAGGAAAGGAGCAAGTTGCTAACACAGGAAATAAAATAAATGAAATATCAAAAAAAAAGAGAGGGGGATGTCTGGTATTTGCCCTCTCACATAATGAATTTCATTAAGCTGGTGTCTGAAGTTGAAATATGTTGAACAGGACATGACTCTGCACAAGATGAGTCAAAATCTTTCATTTCCAGCAAAAGGTTCAAAAGATATAGCCATGTAGTAAAAAAGTGCTTATCTCACCGCGTTGAGGCGTTTTTGGTACAGAGTCTAAATCACAAATGATATTCATCAAGCTGGTGTCAGCTGTTGAAATATGTTGTACAGGACATGAATCTGCACAAGATGAGTCAAAATCATTCATTTCCAGCAAAAGGTTCCAAAGATACAGCCTTTTGGTTAAAAACCGCTCATCTGAGTTGAAGCGTTTTTGGTACAGAGTCTAAATAATATATGAATTCTTTCAAGCTGGTGTCCAGCACTGAAATATGTTGAATAGGACATGATTCTGCACATTACATGTCAAAATCACTTTAATCCAGCCACAAGTTCAAAAGACATAACCATGGAGTCAAAATGTGCTTATCTCACCGAGTTGAAGTTTTTTTGTACAGAGTCTAAATAACAAATGGAATTCATCAAGCTGGTGTCTGCTGTTGAAATATGTTGAACATATGAACAGGACATATCAAAAAAAAAGGGAGGGGGATGTCTGGTATTTGCCCTCTCACATTATGAATTTCATCAAGCTGGTGTCTGAAGTTGAAATATGTTGAGTAGGACATTATACTGCACAACATGTGGAAAAATCATTCATATCCAGCAACAGGTTCATAAGATATAGCCATGCAGTCAAAAAGTGCTTATCTCACCGCGTTGAAGCGTTTTTGGTGCACAGTGAAAAAACTAATGAATTTCATCAAGCTGTTGTAAGGTGTTGAATATGTTGAACAGGACATGATTCTGCACAATATGTGTCAAAATTACTGTTATCCAGCAGCAGGTTCAAAAGATAAAGCCATGTAGTCAAAAAGGGCTTATCTAACCTAATGAAGCATTTTTTGTATAGAGTCTTAATAAGTGCTTATATATGTGTCAAAAGCCATGGAGTCAAAAAGTGCTTATCTCACCCAGTTGAAGTGTTTTTTGTACGGAGTAAAAATAAGTAATGAATTTCATCAAGCTGGTTTTTGGTGTTGAAAGATGTTGAATAGGACATGATTCTGCACGTTACATGTGTCAAAATCATTCATATCCAGCAAAAGGTTCAAAAGACATAGCTATGTATTCAAAAAGGGCTTATCTCACCTAGTTGAAGAGTTTTTGGTACAGAATCTAAATAACAAAAGAAATTCATCAAGCTGACGTCTGCTGTTGAAATATGTTGAACAGGACAAGATTCTGCACAACATCTGTCAAAATCATTCATTTCCAGTGAAATGGTTCAAAAGATATAGCTTTGTGGTCAAACAGTGCTTATCTCATTGAGTTGAAGTGTTTTTGTTATAGAGTGAATTCTTTCAAGCTGGTGTCTTGTACTGAAATATATTGAATAGGACATTATTTTGCACAATATGTTTCAAAAATGCTGTATTCCAGTCACAGGTTCATAAGATGTAGCCATGTAGTCATAAAGTGCTTATCTCACCGAGTTTTTGCGTTTTTGGTACAGAGGCTAAATAACAAATGATATTCATCAAGCTGGTGTCAGCTGTTGAAATATGTTTAACAGGACATGATTCTGCACAAGGTGCGTCAAAATCATTCATATCCAGAAAAAGGTTCCAAAGATACAGCCTTTTGGTCAAAAACCGCTCATCTGAGTTGAAGTGTTTTTGGTACAGAGTCTAAATAATATATGAATTCTTTCAAGCTGGTGTCTAGCACTGAAATTTGTTGAATATGACATGATTCTTCACATTACATTTCAATCACTGTAATCCAGCCACAAGTTCAAAAGACATAACCATGGAGTCAAAAAGTGCTTATCTCACCGAGTTGAAGTGTTTTTGTACAGAGTCTAAATAACAAATGGAATTCATCAAGTTGGTGTTTGGTACTGACATATGTTGAACAGGACATGATTCTGCACAAGATGAGTCAAAATCTTTCATTTCCAGCAAACGGTTCCAAAGATACAGCCTTTTGGTCAAAAAGTGTTTATCTCACCGAGTTGAAGCGTTTTTGGTACAGAGTCTAAATAACAAATGGAATTCATCAAGCTGGTGTCTGCTGTTGAAATATGTTGAACAGGACATGATTCTGCACAAGATGAGTCAAAATCACTGTATTCCAGCCACATGTTCATAAGATATAGCCATGTAGTCAAAAAGTGCTTATCTCACCGAGTTTTGGCGTTTTCGGTACAGAGTCTAAATAACAAATGAAATTCATCAAGCTGATGTTTGTACTGAAAACTGTTGAACAGGACATGATTCTGCACCTTACATGTCCAATGACTGTAATCCAGCAAAAGGTTCAAAAGATAAAGCCATTTAGTCAAAAAGTGCTTATTTCACCGAGTTGAAGCGCTTTTGGTACGGAGTAAAAGTAAGTAATGCATTTCATCAAGCTGTTGTCTGATGTTTAAATATGTTGAAGGGGACATTATTCTGCACAACACTTGGCAAAATCATTCATTTCCAGCAAAAGATTCAAAAGATTAAGCCATGTAGTCAAAAAGTGCTTATCTCACCAAGTTGAAGCGTTTTTGGGACAGAGTAAAAATAAATAATTGTTGCACACGTGAATGATAATTATTCAGTGTGTAGGTTTTGTGGGTTTTATTGTCGGCTGTAACACAGACATTAGCAACATCACTGGCGTCCAACATCTTTGCCGCTCACACAGCACTGAACTAATGCTGTGACCGCGTCTCGGCAAACTAAACACAGTTTCCCTTATTCACACAACCAGTATAGCAATTGCTCCCATTTCCCCTCTGTATACATACATTTACACACATTCCAAACCGAAACTCGGCTCAAATACACAGTAGTCCCGCCACGGGGCTAAAGTTAGCTAGCGGCTCGCAATCGCACGCTAGTAGCACTACCCAAGCTACTGTCGACCTAAACCCTACAAGTTAAACGGCCATTCACTCACTTCACCGGGACTCTTTCGCTCGGTTCTACCTCTTCACGTGTCGTTATAAATCTTTACCAGTAACACAGACATTAGCCACATTACTGGCTTCCAACCTCTTTTCCGCCAACACAGCACTGAACTAATGCTGTGACCGCGTCTCGGCAAAATAATCACAGTTGGTTTCATGCCATCCTCTGGTGGAATGTGGTACTATATACTTACAAACAGTGAGTGAGAGGAAAGGAGCAAGTTGCTAACACAGGAAATAAAATAAATGAAATATCAAAAAAAAAGGGAGGGGGATGTCTGGTATTTGCCCTCTCACATAATGAATTTCATTAAGCTGGTGTCTGAAGTTGAAATATGTTGAACAGGACATGACTCTGCACAAGATGAGTCAAAATCTTTCATTTCCAGCAAAAGGTTCAAAAGATATAGCCATGTAGTAAAAAAGTGCTTATCTCACCGCGTTGAGGCGTTTTTGGTACAGAGTCTAAATCACAAATGATATTCATCAAGCTGGTGTCAGCTGTTGAAATATGTTGTACAGGACATGAATCTGCACAAGATGAGTCAAAATCATTCATTTCCAGCAAAAGGTTCCAAAGATACAGCCTTTTGGTTAAAAACCGCTCATCTGAGTTGAAGTGTTTTTGGTACAGAGTCTAAATAATATATGAATTCTTTCAAGCTGGTGTCCAGCACTGAAATATGTTGAATAGGACATGATTCTGCACATTACATGTCAAAATCACTTTAATCCAGCCACAAGTTCAAAAGACATAACCATGGAGTCAAAATGTGCTTATCTCACCGAGTTGAAGTGTTTTTGTACAGAGTCTAAATAACAAATGGAATTCATCAAGCTGGTGTCTGCTGTTGAAATATGTTGAACATATGAACAGGACATATCAAAAAAAAAGGGAGGGGGATGTCTGGTATTTGCCCTCTCACATTATGAATTTCATCAAGCTGGTGTCTGAAGTTGAAATATGTTGAGTAGGACATTATACTGCACAACATGTGGAAAAATCATTCATATCCAGCAACAGGTTCATAAGATATAGCCATGCAGTCAAAAAGTGCTTATCTCACCGCGTTGAAGCGTTTTTGGTGCACAGTGAAAAAACTAATGAATTTCATCAAGCTGTTGTAAGGTGTTGAATATGTTGAACAGGACATGATTCTGCACAATATGTGTCAAAATTACTGTTATCCAGCAGCAGGTTCAAAAGATAAAGCCATGTAGTCAAAAAGGGCTTATCTAACCTAATGAAGCATTTTTTGTATAGAGTCTTAATAAGTGCTTATATATGTGTCAAAAGCCATGGAGTCAAAAAGTGCTTATCTCACCCAGTTGAAGTGTTTTTCGTACGGAGTAAAAATAAGTAATGAATTTCATCAAGCTGGTTTTTGGTGTTGAAAGATGTTGAATAGGACATGATTCTGCACGTTACATGTGTCAAAATCATTCATATCCAGCAAAAGGTTCAAAAGACATAGCTATGTATTCAAAAAGGGCTTATCTCACCTAGTTGAAGAGTTTTTGGTACAGAATCTAAATAACAAAAGAAATTCATCAAGCTGACGTCTGCTGTTGAAATATGTTGAACAGGACAAGATTCTGCACAACATCTGTCAAAATCATTCATTTCCAGTGAAATGGTTCAAAAGATATAGCTTTGTGGTCAAACAGTGCTTATCTCATTGAGTTGAAGTGTTTTTGTTATAGAGTGAATTCTTTCAAGCTGGTGTCTTGTACTGAAATATATTGAATAGGACATTATTTTGCACAATATGTTTCAAAAATGCTGTATTCCAGCCACAGGTTCATAAGATGTAGCCATGTAGTCATAAAGTTCTTATCTCACCGAGTTTTTGCGTTTTTGGTACAGAGGCTAAATAACAAATGATATTCATCAAGCTGGTGTCAGCTGTTGAAATATGTTTAACAGGACATGATTCTGCACAAGGTGCGTCAAAATCATTCATATCCAGAAAAAGGTTCCAAAGATACAGCCTTTTGGTCAAAAACCGCTCATCTGAGTTGAAGTGTTTTTGGTACAGAGTCTAAATAATATATGAATTCTTTCAAGCTGGTGTCTAGCACTGAAATTTGTTGAATATGACATGATTCTTCACATTACATTTCAATCACTGTAATCCAGCCACAAGTTCAAAAGACATAACCATGGAGTCAAAAAGTGCTTATCTCACCGAGTTGAAGTGTTTTTGTACAGAGTCTAAATAACAAATGGAATTCATCAAGTTGGTGTTTGGTACTGACATATGTTGAACAGGACATGATTCTGCACAAGATGAGTCAAAATCTTTCATTTCCAGCAAACGGTTCCAAAGATACAGCCTTTTGGTCAAAAAGTGTTTATCTCACCGAGTTGAAGCGTTTTTGGTACAGAGTCTAAATAACAAATGGAATTCATCAAGCTGGTGTCTGCTGTTGAAATATGTTGAACAGGACATGATTCTGCACAAGATGAGTCAAAATCACTGTATTCCAGCCACATGTTCATAAGATATAGCCATGTAGTCAAAAAGTGCTTATCTCACCGAGTTTTGGCGTTTTCGGTACAGAGTCTAAATAACAAATGAAATTCATCAAGCTGATGTTTGTACTGAAAACTGTTGAACAGGACATGATTCTGCACCTTACATGTCCAATGACTGTAATCCAGCAAAAGGTTCAAAAGATAAAGCCATTTAGTCAAAAAGTGCTTATTTCACCGAGTTGAAGCGCTTTTGGTACGGAGTAAAAGTAAGTAATGCATTTCATCAAGCTGTTGTCTGATGTTTAAATATGTTGAAGGGGACATTATTCTGCACAACACTTGGCAAAATCATTCATTTCCAGCAAAAGATTCAAAAGATTAAGCCATGTAGTCAAAAAGTGCTTATCTCACCAAGTTGAAGCGTTTTTGGGACAGAGTAAAAATAAATAATTGTTGCACACGTGAATGATAATTATTCAGTGTGTAGGTTTTGTGGGTTTTATTGTCGGCTGTAACACAGACATTAGCAACATCACTGGCGTCCAACCTCTTTGCCGCTCACACAGCACTGAACTAATGCTGTGACCGCGTCTCGGCAAACTAAACACAGTTTCCCTTATTCACACAACCAGTATAGCAATTGCTCCCATTTCCCCTCTGTATACATACCACGGGGCTAAAGTTAGCTAGCGGCTCGCAATCGCACGCTAGTAGCACTACCCAAGCTACTGTCGACCTAAACCCTACAAGTTAAACGGCCATTCACTCACTTCACCGGGACTCTTTCGCTCGGTTCTACCTCTTCACGTGTCGTTATAAATCTTTACCAGTAACACAGACATTAGCCACATTACTGGCTTCCAACCTCTTTTCCGCCAACACAGCACTGAACTAATGCTGTGACCGCGTCTCGGCAAAATAATCACAGTTGGTTTCATGCCATCCTCTGGTGGAATGTGGTACTATATACTTACAAACAGTGAGTGAGAGGAAAGGAGCAAGTTGCTAACACAGGAAATAAAATAAATGAAATATCAAAAAAAAAGGGAGGGGGATGTCTGGTATTTGCCCTCTCACATAATGAATTTCATTAAGCTGGTGTCTGAAGTTGAAATATGTTGAACAGGACATGACTCTGCACAAGATGAGTCAAAATCTTTCATTTCCAGCAAAAGGTTCAAAAGATATAGCCATGTAGTAAAAAAGTGCTTATCTCACCGCGTTGAGGCGTTTTTGGTACAGAGTCTAAATCACAAATGATATTCATCAAGCTGGTGTCAGCTGTTGAAATATGTTGTACAGGACATGAATCTGCACAAGATGAGTCAAAATCATTCATTTCCAGCAAAAGGTTCCAAAGATACAGCCTTTTGGTTAAAAACCGCTCATCTGAGTTGAAGCGTTTTTGGTACAGAGTCTAAATAATATATGAATTCTTTCAAGCTGGTGTCCAGCACTGAAATATGTTGAATAGGACATGATTCTGCACATTACATGTCAAAATCACTTTAATCCAGCCACAAGTTCAAAAGACATAACCATGGAGTCAAAAAGTGCTTATCTCACCGAGTTGAAGTGTTTTTGTACAGAGTCTAAATAACAAATGGAATTCATCAAGCTGGTGTCTGCTGTTGAAATATGTTGAACATATGAACAGGACATATCAAAAAAAAAGGGAGGGGGATGTCTGGTATTTGCCCTCTCACATTATGAATTTCATCAAGCTGGTGTCTGAAGTTGAAATATGTTGAGTAGGACATTATACTGCACAACATGTGGAAAAATCATTCATATCCAGCAACAGGTTCATAAGATATAGCCATGCAGTCAAAAAGTGCTTATCTCATCGCGTTGAAGCGTTTTTGGTGCACAGTGAAAAAACTAATGAATTTCATCAAGCTGTTGTAAGGTGTTGAATATGTTGAACAGGACATGATTCTGCACAATATGTGTCAAAATTACTGTTATCCAGCAGCAGGTTCAAAAGATAAAGCCATGTAGTCAAAAAGGGCTTATCTAACCTAATGAAGCATTTTTTGTATAGAGTCTTAATAAGTGCTTATATATGTGTCAAAAGCCATGGAGTCAAAAAGTGCTTATCTCACCCAGTTGAAGTGTTTTTTGTACGGAGTAAAAATAAGTAATGAATTTCATCAAGCTGGTTTTTGGTGTTGAAAGATGTTGAATAGGACATGATTCTGCACGTTACATGTGTCAAAATCATTCATATCCAGCAAAAGGTTCAAAAGACATAGCTATGTATTCAAAAAGGGCTTATCTCACCTAGTTGAAGAGTTTTTGGTACAGAATCTAAATAACAAAAGAAATTCATCAAGCTGACGTCTGCTGTTGAAATATGTTGAACAGGACAAGATTCTGCACAACATCTGTCAAAATCATTCATTTCCAGTGAAATGGTTCAAAAGATATAGCTTTGTGGTCAAACAGTGCTTATCTCATTGAGTTGAAGTGTTTTTGTTATAGAGTGAATTCTTTCAAGCTGGTGTCTTGTACTGAAATATATTGAATAGGACATTATTTTGCACAATATGTTTCAAAAATGCTGTATTCCAGCCACAGGTTCATAAGATGTAGCCATGTAGTCATAAAGTGCTTATCTCACCGAGTTTTTGCGTTTTTGGTACAGAGGCTAAATAACAAATGATATTCATCAAGCTGGTGTCAGCTGTTGAAATATGTTTAACAGGACATGATTCTGCACAAGGTGCGTCAAAATCATTCATATCCAGAAAAAGGTTCCAAAGATACAGCCTTTTGGTCAAAAACCGCTCATCTGAGTTGAAGTGTTTTTGGTACAGAGTCTAAATAATATATGAATTCTTTCAAGCTGGTGTCTAGCACTGAAATTTGTTGAATATGACATGATTCTTCACATTACATTTCAATCACTGTAATCCAGCCACAAGTTCAAAAGACATAACCATGGAGTCAAAAAGTGCTTATCTCACCGAGTTGAAGTGTTTTTGTACAGAGTCTAAATAACAAATGGAATTCATCAAGTTGGTGTTTGGTACTGACATATGTTGAACAGGACATGATTCTGCACAAGATGAGTCAAAATCTTTCATTTCCAGCAAACGGTTCCAAAGATACAGCCTTTTGGTCAAAAAGTGTTTATCTCACCGAGTTGAAGCGTTTTTGGTACAGAGTCTAAATAACAAATGGAATTCATCAAGCTGGTGTCTGCTGTTGAAATATGTTGAACAGGACATGATTCTGCACAAGATGAGTCAAAATCACTGTATTCCAGCCACAGGTTCATAAGATATAGCCATGTAGTCAAAAAGTGCTTATCTCACCGAGTTTTGGCGTTTTCGGTACAGAGTCTAAATAACAAATGAAATTCATCAAGCTGATGTTTGTACTGAAAACTGTTGAACAGGACATGATTCTGCACCTTACATGTCCAATGACTGTAATCCAGCAAAAGGTTCAAAAGATAAAGCCATTTAGTCAAAAAGTGCTTATTTCACCGAGTTGAAGCGCTTTTGGTACGGAGTAAAAGTAAGTAATGCATTTCATCAAGCTGTTGTCTGATGTTTAAATATGTTGAAGGGGACATTATTCTGCACAACACTTGGCAAAATCATTCATTTCCAGCAAAAGATTCAAAAGATTAAGCCATGTAGTCAAAAAGTGCTTATCTCACCAAGTTGAAGCGTTTTTGGGACAGAGTAAAAATAAATAATTGTTGCACACGTGAATGATAATTATTCAGTGTGTAGGTTTTGTGGGTTTTATTGTCGGCTGTAACACAGACATTAGCAACATCACTGGCGTCCAACCTCTTTGCCGCTCACACAGCACTGAACTAATGCTGTGACCGCGTCTCGGTAAACTAAACACAGTTTCCCTTATTCACACAACCAGTATAGCAATTGCTCCCATTTCCCCTCTGTATACGTACATTTACACACATTCCAAACCGAAACTCGGCTCAAATACACAGTAGTCCCGCCACGGGGCTAAAGTTAGCTAGCGGCTCGCAATCGCACGCTAGTAGCACTACCCAAGCTACTGTCGACCTAAACCCTACAAGTTAAACGGCCATTCACTCACTTCACCGGGACTCTTTCGCTCGGTTCTACCTCTTCACGTGTCGTTATAAATCTTTACCAGTAACACAGACATTAGCCACATTACTGGCTTCCAACCTCTTTTCCGCCAACACAGCACTGAACTAATGCTGTGACCGCGTCTCGGCAAAATAATCACAGTTGGTTTCATGCCATCCTCTGGTGGAATGTGGTACTATATACTTACAAACAGTGAGTGAGAGGAAAGGAGCAAGTTGCTAACACAGGAAATAAAATAAATGAAATATCAAAAAAAAAGGGAGGGGGATGTCTGGTATTTGCCCTCTCACATAATGAATTTCATTAAGCTGGTGTCTGAAGTTGAAATATGTTGAACAGGACATGACTCTGCACAAGATGAGTCAAAATCTTTCATTTCCAGCAAAAGGTTCAAAAGATATAGCCATGTAGTAAAAAAGTGCTTATCTCACCGCGTTGAGGCGTTTTTGGTACAGAGTCTAAATCACAAATGATATTCATCAAGCTGGTGTCAGCTGTTGAAATATGTTGTACAGGACATGAATCTGCACAAGATGAGTCAAAATCATTCATTTCCAGCAAAAGGTTCCAAAGATACAGCCTTTTGGTTAAAAACCGCTCATCTGAGTTGAAGCGTTTTTGGTACAGAGTCTAAATAATATATGAATTCTTTCAAGCTGGTGTCCAGCACTGAAATATGTTGAATAGGACATGATTCTGCACATTACATGTCAAAATCACTTTAATCCAGCCACAAGTTCAAAAGACATAACCATGGAGTCAAAATGTGCTTATCTCACCGAGTTGAAGTGTTTTTGTACAGAGTCTAAATAACAAATGGAATTCATCAAGCTGGTGTCTGCTGTTGAAATATGTTGAACATATGAACAGGACATATCAAAAAAAAAGGGAGGGGGATGTCTGGTATTTGCCCTCTCACATTATGAATTTCATCAAGCTGGTGTCTGAAGTTGAAATATGTTGAGTAGGACATTATACTGCACAACATGTGGAAAAATCATTCATATCCAGCAACAGGTTCATAAGATATAGCCATGCAGTCAAAAAGTGCTTATCTCACCGCGTTGAAGCGTTTTTGGTGCACAGTGAAAATACTAATGAATTTCATCAAGCTGTTGTAAGGTGTTGAATATGTTGAACAGGACATGATTCTGCACAATATGTGTCAAAATTACTGTTATCCAGCAGCAGGTTCAAAAGATAAAGCCATGTAGTCAAAAAGGGCTTATCTAACCTAATGAAGCATTTTTTGTATAGAGTCTTAATAAGTGCTTATATATGTGTCAAAAGCCATGGAGTCAAAAAGTGCTTATCTCACCCAGTTGAAGTGTTTTTTGTACGGAGTAAAAATAAGTAATGAATTTCATCAAGCTGGTTTTTGGTGTTGAAAGATGTTGAATAGGACATGATTCTGCACGTTACATGTGTCAAAATCATTCATATCCAGCAAAAGGTTCAAAAGACATAGCTATGTATTCAAAAAGGGCTGATCTCACCTAGTTGAAGAGTTTTTGGTACAGAATCTAAATAACAAATGAAATTCATCAAGCTGACGTCTGCTGTTGAAATATGTTGAACAGGACAAGATTCTGCACAACATCTGTCAAAATCATTCATTTCCAGTGAAAAGGTTCAAAAGATATAGCTTTGTGGTCAAACAGTGCTTATCTCATTGAGTTGAAGTGTTTTTGTTATAGAGTGAATTCTTTCAAGCTGGTGTCTTGTACTGAAATATATTGAATAGGACATTATTTTGCACAATATGTTTCAAAAATGCTGTATTCCAGCCACAGGTTCATAAGATGTAGCCATGTAGTCATAAAGTGCTTATCTCACCGAGTTTTTGCGTTTTTGGTACAGAGGCTAAATAACAAATGATATTCATCAAGCTGGTGTCAGCTGTTGAAATATGTTTAACAGGACATGATTCTGCACAAGGTGCGTCAAAATCAGTCATATCCAGAAAAAGGTTCCAAAGATACAGCCTTTTGGTCAAAAACCGCTCATCTGAGTTGAAGTGTTTTTGGTACAGAGTCTAAATAATATATGAATTCTTTCAAGCTGGTGTCTAGCACTGAAATTTGTTGAATAGGACATGATTCTTCACATTACATTTCAATCACTGTAATCCAGCCACAAGTTCAAAAGACATAACCATGGAGTCAAAAAGTGCTTATCTCACCGAGTTGAAGTGTTTTTGTACAGAGTCTAAATAACAAATGGAATTCATCAAGTTGGTGTTTGGTACTGACATATGTTGAACAGGACATGATTTTGCACAAGATGAGTCAAAATCTTTCATTTCCAGCAAACAGTTCCAAAGATACAGCCTTTTGGTCAAAAAGTGTTTATCTCACCGAGTTGAAGCGTTTTTGGTACAGAGTCTAAATAACAAATGGAATTCATCAAGCTGGTGTCTGCTGTTGAAATATGTTGAACAGGACATGATTCTGCACAAGATGAGTCAAAATCACTGTATTCCAGCCACAGGTTCATAAGATATAGCCATGTAGTCAAAAAGTGCTTATCTCACCGAGTTTTGGCGTTTTTGGTACAGAGTCTAAATAACAAATGAAATTCATCAAGCTGATGTTTGTACTGAAAACTGTTGAACAGGACATGATTCTGCACCTTGCATGTCCAATGACTGTAATCCAGCAAAAGGTTCAAAAGATAAAGCCATTTAGTCAAAAAGTGCTTATTTCACCGAGTTGAAGCGCTTTTGGTACGGAGTAAAAGTAAGTAATGCATTTCATCAAGCTGTTGTCTGATGTTTAAATATGTTGAAGGGGACATTATTCTGCACAACACTTGGCAAAATCATTCATTTCCAGCAAAAGATTCAAAAGATTAAGCCATGTAGTCAAAAAGTGCTTATCTCACCAAGTTGAAGCGTTTTTGGGACAGAGTAAAAATAAATAATTGTTGCACACGTGAATGATAATTATTCAGTGTGTAGGTTTTGTGGGTTTTATTGTCGGCTGTAACACAGACATTAGCAACATCACTGGCGTCCAACCTCTTTGCCGCTCACACAGCACTGAACTAATGCTGTGACCGCGTCTCGGCAAACTAAACACAGTTTCCCTTATTCACACAACCAGTATAGCAATTGCTCCCATTTCCCCTCTGTATACGTACATTTACACACATTCCAAACCGAAACTCGGCTCAAATACACAGTAGTCCCGCCACGGGGCTAAAGTTAGCTAGCGGCTAGCAATCGCACGCTAGTAGCACTACCCAAGCTACTGTCGACCTAAACCCTACAAGTTAAACGGCCATTCACTCACTTCACCGGGACTCTTTCGCTCGGTTCTACCTCTTCACGTGTCGTTATAAATCTTTACCAGTAACACAGACATTAGCCACATTACTGGCTTCCAACCTCTTTTCCGCCAACACAGCACTGAACTAATGCTGTGACCGCGTCTCGGCAAAATAATCACAGTTGGTTTCATGCCATCCTCTGGTGGAATGTGGTACTATATACTTACAAACAGTGAGTGAGAGGAAAGGAGCAAGTTGCTAACACAGGAAATAAAATAAATGAAATATCAAAAAAAAAGGGAGGGGGATGTCTGGTATTTGCCATCTCACATTATGAATTTCATCAAGCTGGTGTCTGAAGTTGAAATATGTTGAGTAGGACATTATACTGCACAACATGTGGAAAAATCCTTCATATCCAGCAACAGGTTCATAAGATATAGCCATGTAGTCAAAAAGTGCTTATCTCACCTCGTTGAGGCGTTTTTGGTGCACAGTGAAAATAACTAATGAATTTCATCAAGCTTTTGTAAGGTGTCGAAATATGTTGAACAGGACATGACTCTGCACAATATGTGTAAAGATTACTGTGATCCAGCAGCAGGTTCAAAAGATAAAGCCATGTCGTCAAAAAGTTCTTATCTAACCTAAATGAAGCATTTTTGGTATAGAGTCTTAATAAGTGCTTATATATGTGTCAAAAGACATGGAGTCAAAAAGTGCTTATCTCACCCAGTTGAAGTGTTTTTTGTACGGAGTAAAAATAAGCAATGAATTTCATCAAGCTGGTTTTTGGTGTTGAAAGATGTTGAATAGGACATGATTCTGCACAAGATGAGTCAAAATCACTGTATTCCAGCCACAGGTTCATAAGGTATAGCCGTGTAGTCAAAAAGTGCGTGTCTCACCGAATTTTGGCGTTTTTGGTACAGAGTCTAAATCACAAATGAAATTCATCAAGCTGATGTTTGTACTGAAAACTGTTGAACAGGACATGATTCTGCACCTTACATGTCAAAATCACTGTGATCAAGCAAAAGGTTCAAAAGATAAAGCCATTTAGTCAAAAAGTGCTTATTTCACCGAGTTGAAGCGCTTTTGGTACGGAGAAAAAGTAAGTAATGCATTTCATCAAGCTGTTGTCTGATGTTTAAATATGTTGAAGAGGACATTATTCTGCACAACACTTGGCAAAATCATTCATTTCCAGTAAAAGATTCAAAAGATTAAGCCATGTAGTCAAAAAGTGCTTATCTCACCAAGTTGAAGCGTTTTTGGGACAGAGTAAAAATAAATAATTGTTGCACACGTGAATGATAATTATTCAGTGTGTAGGTTTTGTGGGTTTTATTGTCGGCTGTAACACAGACATTAGCAACATCACTGGCGTCCAACCTCTTTGCCGCTCACACAGCACTGAACTAATGCTGTGACCGCGTCTCGGCAAACTAAACACAGTTTCCCTTATTCACACAACCAGTATAGCAATTGCTCCCATTTCCCCTCTGTATACGTACATTTACACACATTCCAAACCGAAACTCGGCTCAAATACACAGTAGTCCCGCCACGGGGCTAAAGTTAGCTAGCGGCTCGCAATCGCACGCTAGTAGCACTACCCAAGCTACTGTCGACCTAAACCCTACAAGTTAAACGGCCATTCACTCACTTCACCGGGACTCTTTCGCTCGGTTCTACCTCTTCACGTGTCGTTATAAATCTTTACCAGTAACACAGACATTAGCCACATTACTGGCTTCCAACCTCTTTTCCGCCAACACAGCACTGAACTAATGCTGTGACCGCGTCTCGGCAAAATAATCACAGTTGGTTTCATGCCATCCTCTGGTGGAATGTGGTACTATATACTTACAAACAGTGAGTGAGAGGAAAGGAGCAAGTTGCTAACACAGGAAATAAAATAAATGAAATATCAAAAAAAAAGGGAGGGGGATGTCTGGTATTTGCCCTCTCACATAATGAATTTCATTAAGCTGGTGTCTGAAGTTGAAATATGTTGAACAGGACATGACTCTGCACAAGATGAGTCAAAATCTTTCATTTCCAGCAAAAGGTTCAAAAGATATAGCCATGTAGTAAAAAAGTGCTTATCTCACCGCGTTGAGGCGTTTTTGGTACAGAGTCTAAATAACAAATGAAATTCATCAAGCTGATGTTTGTACTGAAAACTGTTGAACAGGACATGATTCTGCACCTTACATGTCAAAATCACTGTGATCAAGCAAAAGGTTCAAAAGATAAAGCCATTTAGTCAAAAAGTGCTTATTTCACCGAGTTGAAGCGCTTTTGGTACGGAGTAAAAGTAAGTAATGCATTTCATCAAGCTGTTGTCTGATGTTTAAATATGTTGAAGAGGACATTATTCTGCACAACACTTGGCAAAATCATTCATTTCCAGTAAAAGATTCAAAAGATTAAGCCATGTAGTCAAAAAGTGCTTATCTCACCAAGTTGAAGCGTTTTTGGGACAGAGTAAAAATAAATAATTGTTGCACACGTGAATGATAATTATTCAGTGTGTAGGTTTTGTGGGTTTTATTGTCGGCTGTAACACAGACATTAGCAACATCACTGGCGTCCAACCTCTTTGCCGCTCACACAGCACTGAACTAATGCTGTGACCGCGTCTCGGCAAACTAAACACAGTTTCCCTTATTCACACAACCAGTATAGCAATTGCTCCCATTTCCCCTCTGTATACGTACATTTACACACATTCCAAACCGAAACTCGGCTCAAATACACAGTAGTCCCGCCACGGGGCTAAAGTTAGCTAGCGGCTAGCAATCGCACGCTAGTAGCACTACCCAAGCTACTGTCGACCTAAACCCTACAAGTTAAACGGCCATTCACTCACTTCACCGGGACTCTTTCGCTCGGTTCTACCTCTTCACGTGTCGTTATAAATCTTTACCAGTAACACAGACATTAGCCACATTACTGGCTTCCAACCTCTTTTCCGCCAACACAGCACTGAACTAATGCTGTGACCGCGTCTCGGCAAAATAATCACAGTTGGTTTCATGCCATCCTCTGGTGGAATGTGGTACTATATACTTACAAACAGTGAGTGAGAGGAAAGGAGCAAGTTGCTAACACAGGAAATAAAATAAATGAAATATCAAAAAAAAAGGGAGGGGGATGTCTGGTATTTGCCATCTCACATTATGAATTTCATCAAGCTGGTGTCTGAAGTTGAAATATGTTGAGTAGGACATTATACTGCACAACATGTGGAAAAATCCTTCATATCCAGCAACAGGTTCATAAGATATAGCCATGTAGTCAAAAAGTGCTTATCTCACCTCGTTGAGGCGTTTTTGGTGCACAGTGAAAATAACTAATGAATTTCATCAAGCTTTTGTAAGGTGTCGAAATATGTTGAACAGGACATGACTCTGCACAATATATGTAAAGATTACTGTGATCCAGCAGCAG
This sequence comes from Fistularia commersonii, assembly GCF_037954325.1. Classification (NCBI taxonomy): domain Eukaryota; kingdom Metazoa; phylum Chordata; class Actinopteri; order Syngnathiformes; family Fistulariidae; genus Fistularia; species Fistularia commersonii. Next base: position 20,216,461 of record NC_141294.1, on the reverse strand, counting down.
GTTCAAAAGATAAAGCCATGTCGTCAAAAAGTTCTTATCTAACCTAAATGAAGCATTTTTGGTATAGAGTCTTAATAAGTGCTTATATATGTGTCAAAAGACATGGAGTCAAAAAGTGCTTATCTCACCCAGTTGAAGTGTTTTTTGTACGGAGTAAAAATAAGTAATGAATTTCATCAAGCTGGTTTTTGGTGTTGAAAGATGTTGAATAGGACATGATTCTGCACAAGATGAGTCAAAATCACTGTATTCCAGCCACAGGTTCATAAGGTATAGCCGTGTAGTCAAAAAGTGCGTGTCTCACCGAATTTTGGCGTTTTTGGTACAGAGTCTAAATCACAAATGAAATTCATCAAGCTGATGTTTGTACTGAAAACTGTTGAACAGGACATGATTCTGCACCTTACATGTCAAAATCACTGTGATCAAGCAAAAGGTTCAAAAGATAAAGCCATTTAGTCAAAAAGTGCTTATTTCACCGAGTTGAAGCGCTTTTGGTACGGAGAAAAAGTAAGTAATGCATTTCATCAAGCTGTTGTCTGATGTTTAAATATGTTGAAGAGGACATTATTCTGCACAACACTTGGCAAAATCATTCATTTCCAGCAAAAGATTCAAAAGATTAAGCCATGTAGTCAAAAAGTGCTTATCTCACCAAGTTGAAGCGTTTTTGGGACAGAGTAAAAATAAATAATTGTTGCACACGTGAATGATAATTATTCAGTGTGTAGGTTTTGTGGGTTTTATTGTCGGCTGTAACACAGACATTAGCAACATCACTGGCGTCCAACCTCTTTGCCGCCGACACAGCACTGAACTAATGCTGTGACCGCGTCTCGGCAAACTAAACACAGTTTCCCTTATTTACACAACCAGTTGAGCAATTGCTCCCATTTCCCCTCTGTATACGTACATTTACACACATTCCAAACCGAAACTCGGCTCAAATACACAGTAGTCCCGCCACGGGGCTAAAGTTAGCTAGCGGCTAGCAATCGCACGCTAGTAGCACTACCCAAGCTACTGTCGACCTAAACCCTACAAGTTAAACGGCCATTCACTCACTTCACCTGGACTCTTTCGCTCGGTTCTACCTCTTCACGCGTCGTTATAAATCTTTACCTGTAACACAGACATTAGCCACATTACTGGCTTCCAACCTCTTTTCCGCCAACACAGCACTGAACTAATGCTGTGACCGCGTCTCTGCAAAATAATCACAGTTGGTTTCATGCCATCCTGTGGTGGAATGTGGTACTGTATACTTACAAACAGTGAGTGAGAGGAAAGGAGCAAGTTGTTAACGCAGGATATAAAATAAATGAAATATCAAAAAAAAAGGGAGGGGGATGTCTGGTATTTGCCCTCTCACATAATGAATTTCATTAAGCTGGTGTCTGAAGTTGAAATATGTTGAACAGGACATGACTCTGCACAAGATGAGTCAAAATCTTTCATTTCCAGCAAAAGGTTCAAAAGATATAGCCATGTAGTAAAAAAGTGCTTATCTCACCGCGTTGAGGCGTTTTTGGTACAGAGTCTAAATCACAAATGATATTCATCAAGCTGGTGTAAGCTGTTGAAATATGTTGTACAGGAAATGAATCTGCACAAGATGAGTCAAAATCATTCATTTCCAGCAAAAGGTTCCAAAGATACAGCCTTTTGGTTAAAAACCGCTCATCTGAGTTGAAGCGTTTTTGGTACAGAGTCTAAATAATATATGAATTCTTTCAAGCTGGTGTCCAGCACTGAAATATGTTGAATAGGACATGATTCTGCACATTACATGTCAAAATCACTTTAATCCAGCCACAAGTTCAAAAGACATAACCATGGAGTCAAAAAGTGCTTATCTCACCGAGTTGAAGTGTTTTTGTACAGAGTCTAAATAACAAATGGAATTCATCAAGCTGGTGTCTGCTGTTGAAATATGTTGAACATATGAACAGGACATATCAAAAAAAAAGGGAGGGGGATGTCTGGTATTTGCCCTCTCACATTATGAATTTCATCAAGCTGGTGTCTGAAGTTGAAATATGTTGAGTAGGACATTATACTGCACAACATGTGGAAAAATCATTCATATCCAGCAACAGGTTCATAAGATATAGCCATGCAGTCAAAAAGTGCTTATCTCACCGCGTTGAAGCGTTTTTGGTGCACAGTGAAAATACTAATGAATTTCATCAAGCTGTTGTAAGGTGTTGAATATGTTGAACAGGACATGATTCTGCACAATATGTGTCAAAATTACTGTTATCCAGCAGCAGGTTCAAAAGATAAAGCCATGTAGTCAAAAAGGGCTTATCTAACCTAATGAAGCATTTTTTGCATAGAGTCTTAATAAGTGCTTATATATGTGTCAAAAGCCATGGAGTCAAAAAGTGCTTATCTCACCCAGTTGAAGTGTTTTTTGTACGGAGTAAAAATAAGTAATGAATTTCATCAAGCTGGTTTTTGGTGTTGAAAGATGTTGAATAGGACATGATTCTGCACGTTACATGTGTCAAAATCATTCATATCCAGCAAAAGGTTCAAAAGACATAGCTATGTATTCAAAAAGGGCTGATCTCACCTAGTTGAAGAGTTTTTGGTACAGAATCTAAATAACAAATGAAATTCATCAAGCTGACGTCTGCTGTTGAAATATGTTGAACAGGACAAGATTCTGCACAACATCTGTCAAAATCATTCATTTCCAGTGAAAAGGTTTAAAAGATATAGCTTTGTGGTCAAACAGTGCTTATCTCATTGAGTTGAAGTGTTTTTGTTATAGAGTGAATTCTTTCAAGCTGGTGTCTTGTACTGAAATATATTGAATAGGACATTATTTTGCACAATATGTTTCAAAAATGCTGTATTCCAGCCACAGGTTCATAAGATGTAGCCATGTAGTCATAAAGTGCTTATCTCACCGAGTTTTTGCGTTTTTGGTACAGAGGCTAAATAACAAATGAAATTCATCAAGCTGATGTTTGTACTGAAAACTGTTGAACAGGACATGATTCTGCACCTTACATGTCAAAATCACTGTGATCAAGCAAAAGGTTCAAAAGATAAAGCCATTTAGTCAAAAAGTGCTTATTTCACCGAGTTGAAGCGCTTTTGGTACGGAGAAAAAGTAAGTAATGCATTTCATCAAGCTGTTGTCTGATGTTTAAATATGTTGAAGAGGACATTATTCTGCACAACACTTGGCAAAATCATTCATTTCCAGCAAAAGATTCAAAAGATTAAGCCATGTAGTCAAAAAGTGCTTATCTCACCAAGTTGAAGCGTTTTTGGGACAGAGTAAAAATAAATAATTGTTGCACACGTGAATGATAATTATTCAGTGTGTAGGTTTTGTGGGTTTTATTGTCGGCTGTAACACAGACATTAGCAACATCACTGGCGTCCAACCTCTTTGCCGCCGACACAGCACTGAACTAATGCTGTGACCGCGTCTCGGCAAACTAAACACAGTTTCCCTTATTTACACAACCAGTTGAGCAATTGCTCCCATTTCCCCTCTGTATACGTACATTTACACACATTCCAAACCGAAACTCGGCTCAAATACACAGTAGTCCCGCCACGGGGCTAAAGTTAGCTAGCGGCTAGCAATCGCACGCTAGTAGCACTACCCAAGCTACTGTCGACCTAAACCCTACAAGTTAAACGGCCATTCACTCACTTCACCGGGACTCTTTCGCTCGGTTCTACCTCTTCACGCGTCGTTATAAATCTTTACCTGTAACACAGACATTAGCCACATTACTGGCTTCCAACCTCTTTTCCGCCAACACAGCACTGAACTAATGCTGTGACCGCGTCTCTGCAAAATAATCACAGTTGGTTTCATGCCATCCTGTGGTGGAATGTGGTACTGTATACTTACAAACAGTGAGTGAGAGGAAAGGAGCAAGTTGTTAACGCAGGATATAAAATAAATGAAATATCAAAAAAAAAGGGAGGGGGATGTCTGGTATTTGCCCTCTCACATAATGAATTTCATTAAGCTGGTGTCTGAAGTTGAAATATGTTGAACAGGACATGACTCTGCACAAGATGAGTCAAAATCTTTCATTTCCAGCAAAAGGTTCAAAAGATATAGCCATGTAGTAAAAAAGTGCTTATCTCACCGCGTTGAGGCGTTTTTGGTACAGAGTCTAAATCACAAATGATATTCATCAAGCTGGTGTAAGCTGTTGAAATATGTTGTACAGGACATGAATCTGCACAAGATGAGTCAAAATCATTCATTTCCAGCAAAAGGTTCCAAAGATACAGCCTTTTGGTTAAAAATCGCTCATCTGAGTTGAAGCGTTTTTGGTACAGAGTCTAAATAATATATGAATTCTTTCAAGCTGGTGTCCAGCACTGAAATATGTTGAATAGGACATGATTCTGCACATTACATGTCAAAATCACTTTAATCCAGCCACAAGTTCAAAAGACATAACCATGGAGTCAAAATGTGCTTATCTCACCGAGTTGAAGTGTTTTTGTACAGAGTCTAAATAACAAATGGAATTCATCAAGCTGGTATCTGCTGTTGAAATATGTTGAACATATGAACAGGACATATCAAAAAAAAAGGGAGGGGGATGTCTGGTATTTGCCCTCTCACATTATGAATTTCATCAAGCTGGTGTCTGAAGTTGAAATATGTTGAGTAGGACATTATACTGCACAACATGTGGAAAAATCATTCATATCCAGCAACAGGTTCATAAGATATAGCCATGCAGTCAAAAAGTGCTTATCTCACCGCGTTGAAGCGTTTTTGGTGCACAGTGAAAATACTAATGAATTTCATCAAGCTGTTGTAAGGTGTTGAATATGTTGAACAGGACATGATTCTGCACAATATGTGTCAAAATTACTGTTATCCAGCAGCAGGTTCAAAAGATAAAGCCATGTAGTCAAAAAGGGCTTATCTAACCTAATGAAGCATTTTTTGTATAGAGTCTTAATAAGTGCTTATATATGTGTCAAAAGCCATGGAGTCAAAAAGTGCTTATCTCACCCAGTTGAAGTGTTTTTTGTACGGAGTAAAAATAAGTAATGAATTTCATCAAGCTGGTTTTTGGTGTTGAAAGATGTTGAATAGGACATGATTCTGCACGTTACATGTGTCAAAATCATTCATATCCAGCAAAAGGTTCAAAAGACATAGCTATGTATTCAAAAAGGGCTGATCTCACCTAGTTGAAGAGTTTTTGGTACAGAATCTAAATAACAAATGAAATTCATCAAGCTGACGTCTGCTGTTGAAATATGTTGAACAGGACAAGATTCTGCACAACATCTGTCAAAATCATTCATTTCCAGTGAAAAGGTTTAAAAGATATAGCTTTGTGGTCAAACAGTGCTTATCTCATTGAGTTGAAGTGTTTTTGTTATAGAGTGAATTCTTTCAAGCTGGTGTCTTGTACTGAAATATATTGAATAGGGCATTATTTTGCACAATATGTTTCAAAAATGCTGTATTCCAGCCACAGGTTCATAAGATGTAGCCATGTAGTCATAAAGTGCTTATCTCACCGAGTTTTTGCGTTTTTGGTACAGAGGCTAAATAACAAATGATATTCATCAAGCTGGTGTCAGCTGTTGAAATATGTTTAACAGGACATGATTCTGCACAAGGTGCGTCAAAATCAGTCATATCCAGAAAAAGGTTCCAAAGATACAGCCTTTTGGTCAAAAACCGCTCATCTGAGTTGAAGTGTTTTTGGTACAGAGTCTAAATAATATATGAATTCTTTCAAGCTGGTGTCTAGCACTGAAATTTGTTGAATAGGACATGATTCTTCACATTACATTTCAATCACTGTAATCCAGCCACAAGTTCAAAAGACATAACCATGGAGTCAAAAAGTGCTTATCTCACCGAGTTGAAGTGTTTTTGTACAGAGTCTAAATAACAAATGGAATTCATCAAGTTGGTGTTTGGTACTGACATATGTTGAACAGGACATGATTTTGCACAAGATGAGTCAAAATCTTTCATTTCCAGCAAACAGTTCCAAAGATACAGCCTTTTGGTCAAAAAGTGTTTATCTCACCGAGTTGAAGCGTTTTTGGTACAGAGTCTAAATAACAAATGGAATTCATCAAGCTGGTGTCTGCTGTTGAAATATGTTGAACAGGACATGATTCTGCACAAGATGAGTCAAAATCACTGTATTCCAGCCACAGGTTCATAAGATATAGCCATGTAGTCAAAAAGTGCTTATCTCACCGAGTTTTGGCGTTTTTGGTACAGAGTCTAAATAACAAATGAAATTCATCAAGCTGATGTTTGTACTGAAAACTGTTGAACAGGACATGATTCTGCACCTTGCATGTCCAATGACTGTAATCCAGCAAAAGGTTCAAAAGATAAAGCCATTTAGTCAAAAAGTGCTTATTTCACCGAGTTGAAGCGCTTTTGGTACGGAGTAAAAGTAAGTAATGCATTTCATCAAGCTGTTGTCTGATGTTTAAATATGTTGAAGGGGACATTATTCTGCACAACACTTGGCAAAATCATTCATTTCCAGCAAAAGATTCAAAAGATTAAGACATGTAGTCAAAAAGTGCTTATCTCACCAAGTTGAAGCGTTTTTGGGACAGAGTAAAAATAAATAATTGTTGCACACGTGAATGATAATTATTCAGTGTGTAGGTTTTGTGGGTTTTATTGTCGGCTGTAACACAGACATTAGCAACATCACTGGCGTCCAACCTCTTTGCCGCTCACACAGCACTGAACTAATGCTGTGACCGCGTCTCGGCAAACTAAACACAGTTTCCCTTATTCACACAACCAGTATAGCAATTGCTCCCATTTCCCCTCTGTATACGTACATTTACACACATTCCAAACCGAAACTCGGCTCAAATACACAGTAGTCCCGCCACGGGGCTAAAGTTAGCTAGCGGCTAGCAATCGCACGCTAGTAGCACTACCCAAGCTACTGTCGACCTAAACCCTACAAGTTAAACGGCCATTCACTCACTTCACCGGGACTCTTTCGCTCGGTTCTACCTCTTCACGTGTCATTATAAATCTTTACCAGTAACACAGACATTAGCCACATTACTGGCTTCCAACCTCTTTTCCGCCAACACAGCACTGAACTAATGCTGTGACCGCGTCTCGGCAAAATAATCACAGTTGGTTTCATGCCATCCTCTGGTGGAATGTGGTACTATATACTTACAAACAGTGAGTGAGAGGAAAGGAGCAAGTTGCTAACACAGGAAATAAAATAAATGAAATATCAAAAAAAAAGGGAGGGGGATGTCTGGTATTTGCCATCTCACATTATGAATTTCATCAAGCTGGTGTCTGAAGTTGAAATATGTTGAGTAGGACATTATACTGCACAACATGTGGAAAAATCCTTCATATCCAGCAACAGGTTCATAAGATATAGCCATGTAGTCAAAAAGTGCTTATCTCACCTCGTTGAGGCGTTTTTGGTGCACAGTGAAAATAACTAATGAATTTCATCAAGCTTTTGTAAGGTGTCGAAATATGTTGAACAGGACATGACTCTGCACAATATGTGTAAAGATTACTGTGATCCAGCAGCAGGTTCAAAAGATAAAGCCATGTCGTCAAAAAGTTCTTATCTAACCTAAATGAAGCATTTTTGGTATAGAGTCTTAATAAGTGCTTATATATGTGTCAAAAGACATGGAGTCAAAAAGTGCTTATCTCACCCAGTTGAAGTGTTTTTTGTACGGAGTAAAAATAAGTAATGAATTTCATCAAGCTGGTTTTTGGTGTTGAAAGATGTTGAATAGGACATGATTCTGCACAAGATGAGTCAAAATCACTGTATTCCAGCCACAGGTTCATAAGGTATAGCCGTGTAGTCAAAAAGTGCGTGTCTCACCGAATTTTGGCGTTTTTGGTACAGAGTCTAAATCACAAATGAAATTCATCAAGCTGATGTTTGTACTGAAAACTGTTGAACAGGACATGATTCTGCACCTTACATGTCAAAATCACTGTGATCAAGCAAAAGGTTCAAAAGATAAAGCCATTTAGTCAAAAAGTGCTTATTTCACCGAGTTGAAGCGCTTTTGGTACGGAGAAAAAGTAAGTAATGCATTTCATCAAGCTGTTGTCTGATGTTTAAATATGTTGAAGAGGACATTATTCTGCACAACACTTGGCAAAATCATTCATTTCCAGTAAAAGATTCAAAAGATTAAGCCATGTAGTCAAAAAGTGCTTATCTCACCAAGTCGAAGCGTTTTTGGGACAGAGTAAAAATAAATAATTGTTGCACACGTGAATGATAATTATTCAGTGTGTAGGTTTTGTGGGTTTTATTGTCGGCTGTAACACAGACATTAGCAACATCACTGGCGTCCAACCTCTTTGCCGCTCACACAGCACTGAACTAATGCTGTGACCGCGTCTCGGCAAACTAAACACAGTTTCCCTTATTCACACAACCAGTATAGCAATTGCTCCCATTTCCCCTCTGTATACGTACATTTACACACATTCCAAACCGAAACTCGGCTCAAATACACAGTAGTCCCGCCACGGGGCTAAAGTTAGCTAGCGGCTCGCAATCGCACGCTAGTAGCACTACCCAAGCTACTGTCGACCTAAACCCTACAAGTTAAACGGCCATTCACTCACTTCACCGGGACTCTTTCGCTCGGTTCTACCTCTTCACGTGTCGTTATAAATCTTTACCAGTAACACAGACATTAGCCACATTACTGGCTTCCAACCTCTTTTCCGCCAACACAGCACTGAACTAATGCTGTGACCGCGTCTCGGCAAAATAATCACAGTTGGTTTCATGCCATCCTCTGGTGGAATGTGGTACTATATACTTACAAACAGTGAGTGAGAGGAAAGGAGCAAGTTGCTAACACAGGAAATAAAATAAATGAAATATCAAAAAAAAAGGGAGGGGGATGTCTGGTATTTGCCCTCTCACATAATGAATTTCATTAAGCTGGTGTCTGAAGTTGAAATATGTTGAACAGGACATGACTCTGCACAAGATGAGTCAAAATCTTTCATTTCCAGCAAAAGGTTCAAAAGATATAGCCATGTAGTAAAAAAGTGCTTATCTCACCGCGTTGAGGCGTTTTTGGTACAGAGTCTAAATAACAAATGAAATTCATCAAGCTGATGTTTGTACTGAAAACTGTTGAACAGGACATGATTCTGCACCTTACATGTCAAAATCACTGTGATCAAGCAAAAGGTTCAAAAGATAAAGCCATTTAGTCAAAAAGTGCTTATTTCACCGAGTTGAAGCGCTTTTGGTACGGAGAAAAAGTAAGTAATGCATTTCATCAAGCTGTTGTCTGATGTTTAAATATGTTGAAGAGGACATTATTCTGCACAACACTTGGCAAAATCATTCATTTCCAGCAAAAGATTCAAAAGATTAAGCCATGTAGTCAAAAAGTGCTTATCTCACCAAGTTGAAGCGTTTTTGGGACAGAGTAAAAATAAATAATTGTTGCACACGTGAATGATAATTATTCAGTGTGTAGGTTTTGTGGGTTTTATTGTCGGCTGTAACACAGACATTAGCAACATCACTGGCGTCCAACCTCTTTGCCGCCGACACAGCACTGAACTAATGCTGTGACCGCGTCTCGGCAAACTAAACACAGTTTCCCTTATTTACACAACCAGTTGAGCAATTGCTCCCATTTCCCCTCTGTATACGTACATTTACACACATTCCAAACCGAAACTCGGCTCAAATACACAGTAGTCCCGCCACGGGGCTAAAGTTAGCTAGCGGCTAGCAATCGCACGCTAGTAGCACTACCCAAGCTACTGTCGACCTAAACCCTACAAGTTAAACGGCCATTCACTCACTTCACCGGGACTCTTTCGCTCGGTTCTACCTCTTCACGCGTCGTTATAAATCTTTACCTGTAACACAGACATTAGCCACATTACTGGCTTCCAACCTCTTTTCCGCCAACACAGCACTGAACTAATGCTGTGACCGCGTCTCTGCAAAATAATCACAGTTGGTTTCATGCCATCCTGTGGTGGAATGTGGTACTGTATACTTACAAACAGTGAGTGAGAGGAAAGGAGCAAGTTGTTAACGCAGGATATAAAATAAATGAAATATCAAAAAAAAAGGGAGGGGGATGTCTGGTATTTGCCCTCTCACATAATGAATTTCAAATAAGCTGGTGTCTGAAGTTGAAATATGTTGAACAGGACATGACTCTGCACAAGATGAGTCAAAATCTTTCATTTCCAGCAAAAGGTTCAAAAGATATAGCCATGTAGTAAAAAAGTGCTTATCTCACCGCGTTGAGGCGTTTTTGGTACAGAGTCTAAATCACAAATGATATTCATCAAGCTGGTGTAAGCTGTTGAAATATGTTGTACAGGAAATGAATCTGCACAAGATGAGTCAAAATCATTCATTTCCAGCAAAAGGTTCCAAAGATACAGCCTTTTGGTTAAAAACCGCTCATCTGAGTTGAAGCGTTTTTGGTACAGAGTCTAAATAATATATGAATTCTTTCAAGCTGGTGTCCAGCACTGAAATATGTTGAATAGGACATGATTCTGCACATTACATGTCAAAATCACTTTAATCCAGCCACAAGTTCAAAAGACATAACCATGGAGTCAAAAAGTGCTTATCTCACCGAGTTGAAGTGTTTTTGTACAGAGTCTAAATAACAAATGGAATTCATCAAGCTGGTGTCTGCTGTTGAAATATGTTGAACATATGAACAGGACATATCAAAAAAAAAGGGAGGGGGATGTCTGGTATTTGCCCTCTCACATTATGAATTTCATCAAGCTGGTGTCTGAAGTTGAAATATGTTGAGTAGGACATTATACTGCACAACATGTGGAAAAATCATTCATATCCAGCAACAGGTTCATAAGATATAGCCATGCAGTCAAAAAGTGCTTATCTCACCGCGTTGAAGCGTTTTTGGTGCACAGTGAAAATACTAATGAATTTCATCAAGCTGTTGTAAGGTGTTGAATATGTTGAACAGGACATGATTCTGCACAATATGTGTCAAAATTACTGTTATCCAGCAGCAGGTTCAAAAGATAAAGCCATGTAGTCAAAAAGGGCTTATCTAACCTAATGAAGCATTTTTTGCATAGAGTCTTAATAAGTGCTTATATATGTGTCAAAAGCCATGGAGTCAAAAAGTGCTTATCTCACCCAGTTGAAGTGTTTTTTGTACGGAGTAAAAATAAGTAATGAATTTCATCAAGCTGGTTTTTGGTGTTGAAAGATGTTGAATAGGACATGATTCTGCACGTTACATGTGTCAAAATCATTCATATCCAGCAAAAGGTTCAAAAGACATAGCTATGTATTCAAAAAGGGCTGATCTCACCTAGTTGAAGAGTTTTTGGTACAGAATCTAAATAACAAATGAAATTCATCAAGCTGACGTCTGCTGTTGAAATATGTTGAACAGGACAAGATTCTGCACAACATCTGTCAAAATCATTCATTTCCAGTGAAAAGGTTTAAAAGATATAGCTTTGTGGTCAAACAGTGCTTATCTCATTGAGTTGAAGTGTTTTTGTTATAGAGTGAATTCTTTCAAGCTGGTGTCTTGTACTGAAATATATTGAATAGGACATTATTTTGCACAATATGTTTCAAAAATGCTGTATTCCAGCCACAGGTTCATAAGATGTAGCCATGTAGTCATAAAGTGCTTATCTCACCGAGTTTTTGCGTTTTTGGTACAGAGGCTAAATAACAAATGAAATTCATCAAGCTGATGTTTGTACTGAAAACTGTTGAACAGGACATGATTCTGCACCTTACATGTCAAAATCACTGTGATCAAGCAAAAGGTTCAAAAGATAAAGCCATTTAGTCAAAAAGTGCTTATTTCACCGAGTTGAAGCGCTTTTGGTACGGAGAAAAAGTAAGTAATGCATTTCATCAAGCTGTTGTCTGATGTTTAAATATGTTGAAGAGGACATTATTCTGCACAACACTTGGCAAAATCATTCATTTCCAGCAAAAGATTCAAAAGATTAAGCCATGTAGTCAAAAAGTGCTTATCTCACCAAGTTGAAGCGTTTTTGGGACAGAGTAAAAATAAATAATTGTTGCACACGTGAATGATAATTATTCAGTGTGTAGGTTTTGTGGGTTTTATTGTCGGCTGTAACACAGACATTAGCAACATCACTGGCGTCCAACCTCTTTGCCGCCGACACAGCACTGAACTAATGCTGTGACCGCGTCTCGGCAAACTAAACACAGTTTCCCTTATTTACACAACCAGTTGAGCAATTGCTCCCATTTCCCCTCTGTATACGTACATTTACACACATTCCAAACGGAAACTCGGCTCAAATACACAGTAGTCCCGCCACGGGGCTAAAGTTAGCTAGCGGCTAGCAATCGCACGCTAGTAGCACTACCCAAGCTACTGTCGACCTAAACCCTACAAGTTAAACGGCCATTCACTCACTTCACCGGGACTCTTTCGCTCGGTTCTACCTCTTCACGCGTCGTTATAAATCTTTACCTGTAACACAGACATTAGCCACATTACTGGCTTCCAACCTCTTTTCCGCCAACACAGCACTGAACTAATGCTGTGACCGCGTCTCTGCAAAATAATCACAGTTGGTTTCATGCCATCCTGTGGTGGAATGTGGTACTGTATACTTACAAACAGTGAGTGAGAGGAAAGGAGCAAGTTGTTAACGCAGGATATAAAATAAATGAAATATCAAAAAAAAAGGGAGGGGGATGTCTGGTATTTGCCCTCTCACATAATGAATTTCATTAAGCTGGTGTCTGAAGTTGAAATATGTTGAACAGGACATGACTCTGCACAAGATGAGTCAAAATCTTTCATTTCCAGCAAAAGGTTCAAAAGATATAGCCATGTAGTAAAAAAGTGCTTATCTCACCGCGTTGAGGCGTTTTTGGTACAGAGTCTAAATCACAAATGATATTCATCAAGCTGGTGTAAGCTGTTGAAATATGTTGTACAGGACATGAATCTGCACAAGATGAGTCAAAATCATTCATTTCCAGCAAAAGGTTCCAAAGATACAGCCTTTTGGTTAAAAACCGCTCATCTGAGTTGAAGCGTTTTTGGTACAGAGTCTAAATAATATATGAATTCTTTCAAGCTGGTGTCCAGCACTGAAATATGTTGAATAGGACATGATTCTGCACATTACATGTCAAAATCACTTTAATCCAGCCACAAGTTCAAAAGACATAACCATGGAGTCAAAAAGTGCTTATCTCACCGAGTTGAAGTGTTTTTGTACAGAGTCTAAATAACAAATGGAATTCATCAAGCTGGTGTCTGCTGTTGAAATATGTTGAACATATGAACAGGACATATCAAAAAAAAAGGGAGGGGGATGTCTGGTATTTGCCCTCTCACATTATGAATTTCATCAAGCTGGTGTCTGAAGTTGAAATATGTTGAGTAGGACATTATACTGCACAACATGTGGAAAAATCATTCATATCCAGCAACAGGTTCATAAGATATAGCCATGCAGTCAAAAAGTGCTTATCTCACCGCGTTGAAGCGTTTTTGGTGCACAGTGAAAATACTAATGAATTTCATCAAGCTGTTTTAAGGTGTTGAATATGTTGAACAGGACATGATTCTGCACAATATGTGTCAAAATTACTGTTATCCAGCAGCAGGTTCAAAAGATAAAGCCATGTAGTCAAAAAGGGCTTATCTAACCTAATGAAGCATTTTTTGTATAGAGTCTTAATAAGTGCTTATATATGTGTCAAAAGCCATGGAGTCAAAAAGTGCTTATCTCACCCAGTTGAAGTGTTTTTTGTACGGAGTAAAAATAAGTAATGAATTTCATCAAGCTGGTTTTTGGTGTTGAAAGATGTTGAATAGGACATGATTCTGCACGTTACATGTGTCAAAATCATTCATATCCAGCAAAAGGTTCAAAAGACATAGCTATGTATTCAAAAAGGGCTGATCTCACCTAGTTGAAGAGTTTTTGGTACAGAATCTAAATAACAAATGAAATTCATCAAGCTGACGTCTGCTGTTGAAATATGTTGAACAGGACAAGATTCTGCACAACATCTGTCAAAATCATTCATTTCCAGTGAAAAGGTTTAAAAGATATAGCTTTGTGGTCAAACAGTGCTTATCTCATTGAGTTGAAGTGTTTTTGTTATAGAGTGAATTCTTTCAAGCTGGTGTCTTGTACTGAAATATATTGAATAGGACATTATTTTGCACAATATGTTTCAAAAATGCTGTATTCCAGCCACAGGTTCATAAGATGTAGCCATGTAGTCATAAAGTGCTTATCTCACCGAGTTTTTGCGTTTTTGGTACAGAGGCTAAATAACAAATGATATTCATCAAGCTGGTGTCAGCTGTTGAAATATGTTTAACAGGACATGATTCTGCACAAGGTGCGTCAAAATCAGTCATATCCAGAAAAAGGTTCCAAAGATACAGCCTTTTGGTCAAAAACCGCTCATCTGAGTTGAAGTGTTTTTGGTACAGAGTCTAAATAATATATGAATTCTTTCAAGCTGGTGTCTAGCACTGAAATTTGTTGAATAGGACATGATTCTTCACATTACATTTCAATCACTGTAATCCAGCCACAAGTTCAAAAGACATAACCATGGAGTCAAAAAGTGCTTATCTCACCGAGTTGAAGTGTTTTTGTACAGAGTCTAAATAACAAATGGAATTCATCAAGTTGGTGTTTGGTACTGACATATGTTGAACAGGACATGATTTTGCACAAGATGAGTCAAAATCTTTCATTTCCAGCAAACAGTTCCAAAGATACAGCCTTTTGGTCAAAAAGTGTTTATCTCACCGAGTTGAAGCGTTTTTGGTACAGAGTCTAAATAACAAATGGAATTCATCAAGCTGGTGTCTGCTGTTGAAATATGTTGAACAGGACATGATTCTGCACAAGATGAGTCAAAATCACTGTATTCCAGCCACAGGTTCATAAGGTATAGCCGTGTAGTCAAAAAGTGCGTGTCTCACCGAATTTTGGCGTTTTTGGTACAGAGTCTAAATCACAAATGAAATTCATCAAGCTGATGTTTGTACTGAAAACTGTTGAACAGGACATGATTCTGCACCTTACATGTCAAAATCACTGTGATCAAGCAAAAGGTTCAAAAGATAAAGCCATTTAGTCAAAAAGTGCTTATTTCACCGAGTTGAAGCGCTTTTGGTACGGAGAAAAAGTAAGTAATGCATTTCATCAAGCTGTTGTCTGATGTTTAAATATGTTGAAGAGGACATTATTCTGCACAACACTTGGCAAAATCATTCATTTCCAGTAAAAGATTCAAAAGATTAAGCCATGTAGTCAAAAAGTGCTTATCTCACCAAGTTGAAGCGTTTTTGGGACAGAGTAAAAATAAATAATTGTTGCACACGTGAATGATAATTATTCAGTGTGTAGGTTTTGTGGGTTTTATTGTCGGCTGTAACACAGACATTAGCAACATCACTGGCGTCCAACCTCTTTGCCGCTCACACAGCACTGAACTAATGCTGTGACCGCGTCTCGGCAAACTAAACACAGTTTCCCTTATTCACACAACCAGTATAGCAATTGCTCCCATTTCCCCTCTGTATACGTACATTTACACACATTCCAAACCGAAACTCGGCTCAAATACACAGTAGTCCCGCCACGGGGCTAAAGTTAGCTAGCGGCTCGCAATCGCACGCTAGTAGCACTACCCAAGCTACTGTCGACCTAAACCCTACAAGTTAAACGGCCATTCACTCACTTCACCGGGACTCTTTCGCTCGGTTCTACCTCTTCACGTGTCGTTATAAATCTTTACCAGTAACACAGACATTAGCCACATTACTGGCTTCCAACCTCTTTTCCGCCAACACAGCACTGAACTAATGCTGTGACCGCGTCTCGGCAAAATAATCACAGTTGGTTTCATGCCATCCTCTGGTGGAATGTGGTACTATATACTTACAAACAGTGAGTGAGAGGAAAGGAGCAAGTTGCTAACACAGGAAATAAAATAAATGAAATATCAAAAAAAAAGGGAGGGGGATGTCTGGTATTTGCCCTCTCACATAATGAATTTCATTAAGCTGGTGTCTGAAGTTGAAATATGTTGAACAGGACATGACTCTGCACAAGATGAGTCAAAATCTTTCATTTCCAGCAAAAGGTTCAAAAGATATAGCCATGTAGTAAAAAAGTGCTTATCTCACCGCGTTGAGGCGTTTTTGGTACAGAGTCTAAATAACAAATGAAATTCATCAAGCTGATGTTTGTACTGAAAACTGTTGAACAGGACATGATTCTGCACCTTACATGTCAAAATCACTGTGATCAAGCAAAAGGTTCAAAAGATAAAGCCATTTAGTCAAAAAGTGCTTATTTCACCGAGTTGAAGCGCTTTTGGTACGGAGAAAAAGTAAGTAATGCATTTCATCAAGCTGTTGTCTGATGTTTAAATATGTTGAAGAGGACATTATTCTGCACAACACTTGGCAAAATCATTCATTTCCAGCAAAAGATTCAAAAGATTAAGCCATGTAGTCAAAAAGTGCTTATCTCACCAAGTTGAAGCGTTTTTGGGACAGAGTAAAAATAAATAATTGTTGCACACGTGAATGATAATTATTCAGTGTGTAGGTTTTGTGGGTTTTATTGTCGGCTGTAACACAGACATTAGCAACATCACTGGCGTCCAACCTCTTTGCCGCCGACACAGCACTGAACTAATGCTGTGACCGCGTCTCGGCAAACTAAACACAGTTTCCCTTATTTACACAACCAGTTGAGCAATTGCTCCCATTTCCCCTCTGTATACGTACATTTACACACATTCCAAACCGAAACTCGGCTCAAATACACAGTAGTCCCGCCACGGGGCTAAAGTTAGCTAGCGGCTAGCAATCGCACGCTAGTAGCACTACCCAAGCTACTGTCGACCTAAACCCTACAAGTTAAACGGCCATTCACTCACTTCACCGGGACTCTTTCGCTCGGTTCTACCTCTTCACGCGTCGTTATAAATCTTTACCTGTAACACAGACATTAGCCACATTACTGGCTTCCAACCTCTTTTCCGCCAACACAGCACTGAACTAATGCTGTGACCGCGTCTCTGCAAAATAATCACAGTTGGTTTCATGCCATCCTGTGGTGGAATGTGGTACTGTATACTTACAAACAGTGAGTGAGAGGAAAGGAGCAAGTTGTTAACGCAGGATATAAAATAAATGAAATATCAAAAAAAAAGGGAGGGGGATGTCTGGTATTTGCCCTCTCACATAATGAATTTCAAATAAGCTGGTGTCTGAAGTTGAAATATGTTGAACAGGACATGACTCTGCACAAGATGAGTCAAAATCTTTCATTTCCAGCAAAAGGTTCAAAAGATATAGCCATGTAGTAAAAAAGTGCTTATCTCACCGCGTTGAGGCGTTTTTGGTACAGAGTCTAAATCACAAATGATATTCATCAAGCTGGTGTAAGCTGTTGAAATATGTTGTACAGGAAATGAATCTGCACAAGATGAGTCAAAATCATTCATTTCCAGCAAAAGGTTCCAAAGATACAGCCTTTTGGTTAAAAACCGCTCATCTGAGTTGAAGCGTTTTTGGTACAGAGTCTAAATAATATATGAATTCTTTCAAGCTGGTGTCCAGCACTGAAATATGTTGAATAGGACATGATTCTGCACATTACATGTCAAAATCACTTTAATCCAGCCACAAGTTCAAAAGACATAACCATGGAGTCAAAAAGTGCTTATCTCACCGAGTTGAAGTGTTTTTGTACAGAGTCTAAATAACAAATGGAATTCATCAAGCTGGTGTCTGCTGTTGAAATATGTTGAACATATGAACAGGACATATCAAAAAAAAAGGGAGGGGGATGTCTGGTATTTGCCCTCTCACATTATGAATTTCATCAAGCTGGTGTCTGAAGTTGAAATATGTTGAGTAGGACATTATACTGCACAACATGTGGAAAAATCATTCATATCCAGCAACAGGTTCATAAGATATAGCCATGCAGTCAAAAAGTGCTTATCTCACCGCGTTGAAGCGTTTTTGGTGCACAGTGAAAATACTAATGAATTTCATCAAGCTGTTGTAAGGTGTTGAATATGTTGAACAGGACATGATTCTGCACAATATGTGTCAAAATTACTGTTATCCAGCAGCAGGTTCAAAAGATAAAGCCATGTAGTCAAAAAGGGCTTATCTAACCTAATGAAGCATTTTTTGCATAGAGTCTTAATAAGTGCTTATATATGTGTCAAAAGCCATGGAGTCAAAAAGTGCTTATCTCACCCAGTTGAAGTGTTTTTTGTACGGAGTAAAAATAAGTAATGAATTTCATCAAGCTGGTTTTTGGTGTTGAAAGATGTTGAATAGGACATGATTCTGCACGTTACATGTGTCAAAATCATTCATATCCAGCAAAAGGTTCAAAAGACATAGCTATGTATTCAAAAAGGGCTGATCTCACCTAGTTGAAGAGTTTTTGGTACAGAATCTAAATAACAAATGAAATTCATCAAGCTGACGTCTGCTGTTGAAATATGTTGAACAGGACAAGATTCTGCACAACATCTGTCAAAATCATTCATTTCCAGTGAAAAGGTTTAAAAGATATAGCTTTGTGGTCAAACAGTGCTTATCTCATTGAGTTGAAGTGTTTTTGTTATAGAGTGAATTCTTTCAAGCTGGTGTCTTGTACTGAAATATATTGAATAGGACATTATTTTGCACAATATGTTTCAAAAATGCTGTATTCCAGCCACAGGTTCATAAGATGTAGCCATGTAGTCATAAAGTGCTTATCTCACCGAGTTTTTGCGTTTTTGGTACAGAGGCTAAATAACAAATGAAATTCATCAAGCTGATGTTTGTACTGAAAACTGTTGAACAGGACATGATTCTGCACCTTACATGTCAAAATCACTGTGATCAAGCAAAAGGTTCAAAAGATAAAGCCATTTAGTCAAAAAGTGCTTATTTCACCGAGTTGAAGCGCTTTTGGTACGGAGAAAAAGTAAGTAATGCATTTCATCAAGCTGTTGTCTGATGTTTAAATATGTTGAAGAGGACATTATTCTGCACAACACTTGGCAAAATCATTCATTTCCAGCAAAAGATTCAAAAGATTAAGCCATGTAGTCAAAAAGTGCTTATCTCACCAAGTTGAAGCGTTTTTGGGACAGAGTAAAAATAAATAATTGTTGCACACGTGAATGATAATTATTCAGTGTGTAGGTTTTGTGGGTTTTATTGTCGGCTGTAACACAGACATTAGCAACATCACTGGCGTCCAACCTCTTTGCCGCTCACACAGCACTGAACTAATGCTGTGACCGCGTCTCGGCAAACTAAACACAGTTTCCCTTATTCACACAACCAGTATAGCAATTGCTCCCATTTCCCCTCTGTATACGTACATTTACACACATTCCAAACCGAAACTCGGCTCAAATACACAGTAGTCCCGCCACGGGGCTAAAGTTAGCTAGCGGCTAGCAATCGCACGCTAGTAGCACTACCCAAGCTACTGTCGACCTAAACCCTACAAGTTAAACGGCCATTCACTCACTTCACCGGGACTCTTTCGCTCGGTTCTACCTCTTCACGTGTCGTTATAAATCTTTACCAGTAACACAGACATTAGCCACATTACTGGCTTCCAACCTCTTTTCCGCCAACACAGCACTGAACTAATGCTGTGACCGCGTCTCGGCAAAATAATCACAGTTGGTTTCATGCCATCCTCTGGTGGAATGTGGTACTATATACTTACAAACAGTGAGTGAGAGGAAAGGAGCAAGTTGCTAACACAGGAAATAAAATAAATGAAATATCAAAAAAAAAGGGAGGGGGATGTCTGGTATTTGCCCTCTCACATTATAAATTTCATCAAGCTGGTGTCTGAAGTTGAAATATGTTGAGTAGGACATTATACTCCACAACATGTGGAAAAATCCTTCATATCCAGCAACAGGTTCATAAGATATAGCCATGTAGTCAAAAAGTGCTTATCTCACCTCGTTGAGGCGTTTTTGGTGCACAGTGAAAATAACTAATGAATTTCATCAAGCTTTTGTAAGGTGTTGAATATGTTGAACAGGACATGATTCTGCACAATATGTGTAAAGATTACTGTGATCCAGCTGCAGGTTCAAAAGATAAAGCCATGTAGTCAAAAAGTTCTTATCTAACCTAATGAAGCATTTTTGGTATAGAGTCTTAATAAGTGCTTATATATGTGTCAACAGCCATGGAGTCAAAAAGTGCTTATCTCACCCAGTTGAAGTGTTTTTTGTACGGAGTAAAAATAAGTAATGAATTTCATCAAGCTGGTTTTTGGTGTTGAAAGATGTTGAATAGGACATGATTCTGCACAAGATGAGTCAAAATCACTGTATTCCAGCCACAGGTTCATAAGGTATAGCCGTGTAGTCAAAAAGTGCGTGTCTCACCGAATTTTGGCGTTTTTGGTACAGAGTGAAAATAACTAATGATATTCATCAAGCTGGTGTCAGATTTTGAAATATGTTGAACAGGACTTGATTATGCACAAGATGAGTCAAAATCTTACATTTCCAGCAAAAGTTTCCAAAGATTCAGCCTTTTTGTCCAAAAGTGCTTATATCATTGAGTTGAAGTGTTTTTGTTACACTGTGTAAATACATCTACTGATGCACCTGGACACATCCTCAGTGATGTTCCTGGGATCATCGGGTGTTTCGGGTCTTTCAACATCATACACCCTCATCCAGGTGACCCAGCCAGGGCTGATCAGGCCCCGGCTTGTGTCCAGTTGGCACATTAGCTACCATGATTCCATGGCTCTCCTCTCTTGAGCCACAGCCATCTTGAGGCCCTCTCAGCCGCTTCGGTGGTATTGCGGATGGCTCTTCTCCTATGCTGCCCGACGATGCCCAGACAACCCAGAGCACTGGCATAGGACCGGGCTGCAAATCCCCTGCAGCCCACTTCCACTGGAAGGCATTTTACCCTCCATCCTGCTTGCTGGCACCCCCTGACCAGTCCCGTGTACTTGGAGAGCTTCCTCTCAAAAGCCTCTTCCAGGCGGTCTTCCCACAGGACAGTCAACTCCAACATTATCACTTGCTTGGTGGCCTCTGATACAAGGACAATGTCAGGACGGAGGGTGGTGCTTGCAATATGGCTAGAGAACTTAAGCTGTTTTCCAAGGTCCACTATCAGCTGCCAGTCTCTTGCAGATGTCAGGATGCCTGCTGGTGTTCTTCTAGCTGTGGTCGCCTGCTCCCCAGCCCTGACAAAGCCAATGGAGTTCTTGGCAGGGCGGAACTGCTTTGCCCAAACCAACCCTGTGCTGAGTGCATCAGCGATGGTCTTCAGGACTTGGTCCTGCCTCCATCGGTAGCGCCCTTCTCCTAATGCTGTGGTGCAGCAGCTTAGGACATGTTCCAAGGTGCCTCTCTTAGAACACAATGGGCAGGCTGGCGACTCCGCCAAGCCCCAAGTATGCAGGTTCGATAGACTGGGCAGCACATCATACACTGCCTGGACAAGAAATTTGATGAGATGGGGCTCAGCTTTCCAGATCTCCGTCCAGGTAACTTTCCTCTCAAGCACATTTTCCCATCTTGTACAGGCACCCTGCTGTCTCATGCCCACCGCCTTGCACGATCTCGATTCCTCCACAGCTGCTCTCACCTCCTCTTGGACCAGGCGCCTCCTTTCCTTCCCCCTGATGTTCATTTGGGGGGTTGGGAAGGATCCTAGGCCAGCTCGGCCCCGTGTGACGACTCCCACCAGAGTCCTCTGGCACAGCCTAGCTTAAGCTGTTTCTACAGCCTCTTCTGCCTTCCACTTCCTGCCTGTCCTTACCTGGATTCCAGCATTAGCCACCTTCGGATCGCCGGAATCCCTGTACAGCACCACCTCTCTGGCTTTGGCTACCTTGAACTCCTCCTCCAAGGACTTGAAGGGCAGCTGCAGCTTGTTGTTGCGCCTATAAAGAGCAATGCTGCTCAGGCTCTTTGGTAACCCCAGCCATCTCCGGAGGTGGCTACTGACTTTCCTCTCCAGGGTTTCTACTGTGGAGAGTGGGACGGCATAGATGAGGAGCGGCCACAGGATCCTGGGGAGGATGCCGTGCTGGTAGACCCAAGCCTTGAATTTTCCAGGTAGACCAGACTTGTCCACAGACTTCAACCAGACATCCAACTCAGCGCAAGCTGTCTTTATGGATGCTGCATCTTTGAGAGAGCTGTCAAACATCTTGCCCAGGCTCTTGACTGGCCTCTCTGAGATCGTGGGGATAGCTGCACCTGCTATGTTGAAGCGGAACTTGTCTTCTACCTTCCCTTTCCTGAGCACCATCGACCTAGATTTGGCAGGTTTGAAGCTCATCCAGGCCCACACCATCATCTTCTCCAGCCCCTTCATAATCCACCGACATCCCGGAACTGATTCTGTGGTAACTGTTAGGTCATCCATAAATGCCCTAATGGGTGGCTGTCGTTGTCCAGAGCTCATCAGGGGTCCTCTGCACTCTGGCTCAGCAGACTTGGTGAGCATATTCATGGCCAGGGAGAATAGCGTCACAGAGAGAGTACACCCTGTGATGATGCCAATCTCCACCTTGTGCCAGCTGGATGAAATTGCTCCTGAAGAAACCCTCATGCTGAAGTTGTTGTAGTAGTCAGCGATGAGGTCTCTACATCTGCTCGGCACATGATGCTTTGCCAGAGTGAGCTGGACCAACCTATGGGGTATGGAGCCGAATGCATTGGCCAGGTCGAGCCATAACACTGACAAATTGCCCCTCAGCTCTCTAGCCTCCCGGATTAGCTGTGTCACCACCCCTGTGTGCTCCACACAGCCTGGCATTCCTGACACGCCCCCTTTCTGAACTGATGTGTCGATGTAGGTGTTTCTAGCCAGGTATGAGCCCAGTCTCTTGGCGATAGTGCTGAAGAAGATCTTTGATTCCACGCAAAGGAGGGAGATGATGCGGAACTGATCAAGCCGGGTGGAGCCTTCTTCCTTCGGAATCCATACTCCTTCGGCCCATCGCCATTGCTCTGGTATCTTCCCCTTTCTCCAGAAGACTCTCAGGATTTTCCACAGACGCATAAGCAGTTTGGGACAGTTCTTGTACACTTTGTACGAAGTGCCGCTTGGTCCTGGAGCAAAGCATGCTCTGGCTTTATGGACAACCTCCTTGATTTCCATTAGCCTCAGCTCCGACATGTCAAACTGCACCTCTGGCTCAGGGGGATCAATGAGGATGTCGCAGTCTCCCAGCTCCATTTCTCTTCTGGGGTCGCCGAACATCTGTGAGAGGTCTCGATCGATGTCTTCCCTTGAAGAGGTAAGTTTTCCACTGTGTTTCTGGCCTAGCAGGTCTTTTGTGAACTTGAAGGGGTTCTCGATAAAGGCCGTTCGTTTACGAGCCCTCTCACGTCGCCGCCTCCGATGCCACTCTGCTCGGCGTAGGACCCTTATCCTCTTCCGGTGGATGGCCATCAATTGGGTCAGGCCCGATCTCTCCTCCTCTCCTGCCTCCTTATACTGGCACTTCAGCGCTCTCATCTCCCTTCTGATGAGGTGGATCTGTTCTGCTCTGTGGTTCCTTGCGTAGGATGCTCCCGAGTTTTTCTTCTGCTCTTCGCCGAACCGTTCCACTGCTATGCCGACAATGATTGCTGTCATGGCATGCAGCTTTCACTCTGCCTCTTCTTTTGACGCAGTCTCCAGGATTTGGTCTACGTCATCGTCGAACTGCTTCCACAGTGAAGTCATGGTAGCTGCTGGCCACTTGATCCGCCTCCGCTCTGAATTGATGCTCGAGGAGCGCAAGGGCAGCGCTTGGAGGTTCCGAGCACTGTGGGGTGACTCCGGGCAAGGCCCCTCCTGCGTCTCACCAGGTGAAACACCTGTGCGTTGCGTTGCTCCTGCTCCTCCCAAGCACTTCTTCTTTGCTTGGTGGATCTTCAAGCCGTGCATGTTTTTACAAACCTTTCCACAAATACACTGTGAGCTCGTAGTCGTTTGTCCATTGCCTTGGTCTGTTACCAATGAATCCGTCCTGTTGGGGTGCTCACCCTCCCCCCCTCTCCGGCACCCCTGGGGGTATTTTTCATTGAATTCGTCGTAGCTTGATTGGGTTTGCTCCTCACGGTGGACACAGATTGGGTTGCCAGCCCGCTCTGCCCCGGTCGCCGTCTCTCCGAGCTGTCACTGTCTCTCCAGTAGTCACCATTCTATTCATGGTTGTCATACAGTCTTTCCTGGCTGTCACAGATGCCTCAGAGTCTAAATAACAAATGGAATTCATCAAGCTGGTGTCTTATACTGACATATGTTGAACAGAATATGATTCTGCACAAGATGAGACAAAATCAGTGTATTCCAGCCACAGGTTCATAAGATATAGCCAGGTAGTCAAAAAGTGCTTATCTCATTGAGTTGAAGCGTTTTTGGTACAGAGTGAAAATAAATAATGGATCTTTTCAAGCTGGTGTCTGGTACTGATATATGTTAAATAGGACATGATTCTGCACATTATGTGACAAAATCACTGTAATCCAAGCCATAGGTTCATAAGATATAGCCATGTAGTCGAAAAGTGCTTATCTCACCGAGTTAAAGCGTTTTTGGTACAGAGTCTAAATAACAAATGAAATTCATCAAGCAGGTGTTTGGTACTGAAATGTGTTGAACAGGACATGATTCTGCACCTTACATGTCAAAATCACTGTAATCCATTAAAAGGTTCAAAAGATAAAGCCATGTAGTCGAAAAGTGCTTATCTCACCGAGTTGAAGCGTTTTTGGTAAAGAGTCTAAATAAAAAATGAAATTCATCAAGTTGGTGTTTGGTACTGACATATGTTGAACAGGACATGATTTTGCACAAGATGAGTCAAATTCTTTCATTTCCAGCAAACGGTTCCAAAGATACAGCCTTTTGGTCAAAAAGTGCTTATCTCACCGAGTTGAAGCGTTTTTGGTACAAAGTCTAAATAACAAATGGAATACATCAAGCTGGTGTCTGCTGTTGAAATATGTTGAACAGGACATGATTCTGCACACGATGAGTCAAAATCACTGTATTCCAGCCACAGGTTCATAAGATATAGCCAGGTAGTCAAAAAGTGCTTATCTCATTGAGTTGAAGCGTTTTTGGTACAGAGTGAAAATAAATGATGGATTCTTTCAAGCTGGTGTCTGGTACTGAAATATGTTAAATGGGACATGATTCTGCACATTATGTGTCAAAATCACTGTAATCCAAGCCATAGGTTCATAAGATATAGCCATGTAGTCAAAAAGTACTTATCTCACCGAGTTGAAGCGTTTTTGGTTCAGAGTGAAAGTAAGTAATGCATTTCATCAACCTGGTGTCTGATGTTTAAATATCTTGAATAGGATATGATTCTGCACAACATGTGGAAAAATCATTCATATCTAGCAAAAAGTTCATAAGATATAGTCATGTAGTCAAAAAGTGCTTATCTCACTGAGTTGTAGGGTTTTTGGTACACTGGCTGTCACAGATGCCTCAGAGTCTAAATAACAAATGGAATTCATCAAGCTGGTGTCTTATACTGACATATGTTCAACAGGATGTGATTCTGCACAAGATGAGTCAAAATCAGTGTATTCCAGCCACAGGTTCATAAAATATAGCCATGTTGTCAAAAAGTGCTTATCTCACTGAGTTGAAGTGTATTTGGTACAGAATCTAAATACCAAATGGAATGCATTAAGCTAGTGTCTGATACTGAAATATGTTCAAAAGGACATGACTCTGCACAAGATGAGTCAAAATCATTCATTTCCAGCAATAGGTTCCAAAGATACAGCCTTTTGGTCAAAAACTGCTCATCTCATTGAGTTGAAGCATTTTTGGTACAGAGTGTGTATAACAAATGAACTCTTTCAAGCTGGTGTCTATTACTGAAATATGTTGAACTGGACATGATTTTGCACATTAAATGTCAAAATCACTGTAATCCAGCCACAGGTTCAGAAGATATAACCATGGAGTCAAAAAGTGCTAATCTCACCAAGTTGAAGAGTTTTTGGTACAGAGTCTAAATAACAAATGGAATTCATCAAGCTGGTGTTTGTTACTGAAATGTGTTGAACAGGACATGATTCTGCACAAGATGACTCAAAATCATTCATTCCCAGCAAAAGGTTCAAAAGATAAAAGATATAGCCATGTAGTCAAAAAGTACTACATGGCTGTTGAACCAGTTGAAGCGTTTTTGGTTCGGAGTAAAAGTAAGTAATGCATTTCATCAACCTGGTGTCTGATGTTTAAATATCTTGAATAGGATATGATTCTGCACAACATGTGGAAAAATCATTCATATCTACCAAAAAGGTCATAAGATATAGTCATGTAGTCAAAAAGTGTTTATCTCACTGAGTTGAGGTGTTTTTGGTATCGAGTGAAAATAACTAATGAATTTCATCAAGCTTTTGTCTGGTGTTGAAATATGTTGAACAGGACATGACTCTGCACAAGATGAGACAAAATCTTTAATTTCCAGCGAAAAGTTCCATAGATACAGCCTTTTGGTCAAAAACCGCTCATCTCATTGAGTTGAAGCGTTTTTGGTACAGAGTCTAAATAACAAATGAATTCTTTCAAGCTGGTGTCTAGTACTGAAATATGTTGAATAGGACATGATTCTGCAAATCATGATTCTCCAAATCACCATTTGGCAAAATCATTCATATCCAGCAAAGGGTTCAAAAGATAAAGCCATGTAGTCAAAAAGTGCTTATCTCACCAAGTTGAAGCGTTGTTGTTACAAAGTCTAAATAACAAATGAATTCTTTCAAGCTGGTGTCTTGTACTGAAATATGTTCAAAAGGACATGACTCTGCACAAGATGAGTCAAAATCATTCATTTCCAGCAAAAGGTTCCAAAGATTTAGCCATTTTATCAAAAAGTGCCATAACATTGAATCGAAGCATTTTTGATACAGAGTGAATATAACTAATTAATTCTTTCAAGCGGGTGTCTTGTACTGAAATATGTTGAATAGGACATGATTCTGCACATTACATGTCAAAAACCACTGTAATCCAGCCACAGGTTCAAAAGATATAGCCATGTAGTCAAAAAGTGCTTATCTCACCGAGTTGAAGCGTTTTTGGTAGAGAGTATATATAACAAATGAACTCTTTCAAGCTGGTGTCTATTACTGAAATATGTTGAATAGGACATGATTTTGCACATTAAATGTCAAAATCAGTGTAATCCAGCCACAGGTTCAGAAGATATAACCATGGAGTCAAAAAGTGCTAATCTCACCGAGTTGAAGAGTTTTTGGTACAGAGTCTAAATAACAAATGACATTCATTAAGCTGGTGTTTGGTACTGAACTATGTTGAACAAGACATGATTCTGCACAACTACTTCTTCTTCTTCTTCTTTCGGCTTTTCCCGTCAGGGGTCGCCACAGCGAGTCAACTTTCTCCATCTAACTCTATTCTCTGTATCTTTCTCTCTTACACCAACTACCTTCATATCCTCTCACTACATCCATAAATCTTCTCTTTGGTCTTCCTCGAGACCTCTTGCCTGGCAGCTCCAATTCCAGCATCCGTCTACCGATATATTCACTATCACTTCTCTGTACATGACCGAACCATCTCAGTCTGGCTTCTCTGACCTTCTCTCCAAAACATCTAACATGTGCCGTCCCTCTGATAGACTCATTCCTGATCCTATCTATCCTGGTCACTCCCAAAGAGAACCTCAACATCTTCATCTCTGCAACCTCTGGTTCTGCCTGCTGTCTTTTGGTCATTGGAACAGTTTCTAGTCCATACATCATCGCTGGTCTCACCACTGTCTTGTACACCTTTCTTTTTATTCTGGCTGAAAGTCTTCTATCACATATTACCCCTGACACTCTTCTCCACCCATTCCAACCTGCTTGGACGCGTCTCTTCACCTCTTTCCCGCATTCTCCGTTGCTCTGAACTGTTGACCCCAAGTACCTGAAATCCTCCAGCTTCTTGATCTCCACTCCCTGTAGCCTCACCGCTCCACCCGAGTTCCTCTCATTCACACACATATATTCTGTCTTGCTGCGACTAACTTTCATTCCTCTCCTTTCCAGAGCATACCTCCACCTCTCTAGATTTTCCTCTACCTGTTGTCTGCTCTCACAACAGATCACAATGTCATCCGCAAACATCATGGTCCATGGGGATTCCTGTCTAACCTCATCTGTCAGCCTATCCATCACCATTGCGAACAAGAAGGGGCTCAGAGCTGATCCCTGATGGAGACCCACCTCCACCTTGAACTTCTCGGTTACCCCTACAGCACACCGTACCAGTGTCTCACAGCGAGCATACATGTCCTGCACCAGTCTAACATACTTCTCTGCCACTCCAGACTTCCTCATACAATACCAGAGCTCCTCTCTTGGCACCCTGTCATATGCTTTTTCTAGGTCTACAAAAACGCAATCCAACTCCCTCTGGCCTTCTCTGTACTTTTCTATTAGCATTCTCAACGCAAATACTGCATCTGTAGTACTCTTTCTAGGCATGAAGCCATACTGCTGTTCACGAATGCTGACTTCTGCTCTCAATCTAGTTTCCACTACTCTTTCCCATAACTTCATTGTATGGCTCATCAACTTTATCCCTCTATAGTTTCCACAATTCTGCACATTCCCTTTGTTCTTAAAAATAGGCACCATCACACTTTGTCTCCATTCTTCAGGCATCTTCTCACTCTCTAAGATCCTGTTGAATAATCTCGTCAGGAAATCGACCGCTGCCTCTCCTAGACACTTCCACACCTCCACAGGTATATCATTAGGACCAACTGCTTTTCCACTCTTCATCCTCTTCAATGCCTTCCTCACTTCACTTTTACTAATTTTTGCTACTTTGTGGTCTACGATAATCACCTCTTTGACCCTTGCCTCTCTTTCATTTTCCACATTCATCAGTTCTTCAAAGTACTCTTTCCATCTTCCCATCACTCTTCTAGCATCTGTCAATACATTTCCCTCTCTGTCCTTTATCACCCGGACTTGTTGTACATCCTTTCCATCTTTATCTCTCTGTTTCGCCAACCTGTATAGATCATTCTCACCCTCCTTACTATCCAACCGAGCATACAAGTCATCATAAGCCCTTTGTTTTGTCTTTGCTACCTCTATCTTTACCTTTCGCCGCACCTCCCTGAACTCCTGTCTGTTCTCTTCAGTCCTCTCAGTATCCCACTTCTTTTTCGCTAACCGCTTTCTCTGTATACACTCCTGCACTTCCTCATTCCACCACCAAGTCTCCTTATCTACTTTCCTTCCAGATGACACACCAAGAACTCTTCTACCTGTCTCCCTGATAACACTAGCTGTTGTTGTCCAATCATCTGGAAGCTCACCCTGACCACCCAGAACCTTTCTCAATTCCTCCCTGAAAACCATGCAACACTCCTCCCTTTTCAGCTTCCACCATTTTGTCCTCTGCTCTGCCTTTGTCCTCTTCATCTTCCTTGTCACCAGAGTCATCCTACAAACCACCATCCTATGCTGTCTGGCTACACTCTCACCTACAACTACTTTGCAGTCACTGATCTCTTTCAGGTTACCTCGTCTATACAAGATGTAGTCTACCTGCGTGCTCCTACCTCCGCTCTTATAAGTTACCCTATGTTCCTGTTTTTTCTGGAAAAAGGTGTTCACTACAGCCATTTCCATCCTTTTTGCAAAATCTACCACCATCTGTCCCTCTGCATTCCTATCCTGGATACCAAATCTGCCCATCACTTCTTCATCCCCTCTATTGCCTTCACCGACATGTCCATTGAAGTCTGCACCAATGACCACTCTCTCATTTCTGGGAATATTCTGCATCACTTCATCTGACTCATTCCAGAACTTCTCCTTCTCTTCAGATTCACATCCCACCTGCGGGGCATAGCCACTAACAACATTGAGCATCACACCTTCGATTTCCAGTTTCAGACTCATAAGTCTATCTGACATTCTTTTCACCTCTAGGACGTTCCTAACAAACTCCTCCTTCAAGATAACTCCTGCTCCATTTCTCTTCTTGTCAGTACCATAATAGTACAAGTTAAAGCCTGCTCCTAAGCTTCTAGCCTTACTACCTTTCCACCTGGTCTCCTGGACACACAGTATATCCACCTTCCTTCTCTGCATCATGTCGACCAACTCTACCTTTTCCTGTCATAGTCCCAACATTCAAAGTCCCTACTCTCAGTCTCAGACTCTTTCCTTTCCTCCTCTCTCTCTGCTTCCGAACACGCACTCCTCCTCTTCTTCTTGTTCTTGTTCTTCGACCCACAGTAGCCCAATTTCCATTAGTACCCTGTAGGTCATCAGTACCAATGGCGGTCGTTGTTAACCCGGTCCGCGACCGATCCGGTATGGTATAGTTTTGGTTGACTCGCATATTTGGTTTTGGCAAAAGTTTTACGCCGGATGCCCTTCCTGACGCAACCCTCTGCATTTATCCGGGCTTGGGACCGTCACAGTGAGACACTGCTCCGTGCCCCCCCAAGGCAGGCTTGGAAAGGCACGGGCCAGTGCCGCCCTGAGGCTGCATTATAACATGATTCTGCACAACATGAGTCAAACTCTCTCATATCCGGCAAAAGGTTCCAAAGATACAGCCTTTTGGTGGAAAAGTATTTATCTCATTCAGTTGAAGCATTTTTGTACAGAGTGAATATAACTAATGAATTCTTTCAAGCTGGTGTCTGGTACTGAAATATGTTGAATAGGACATGATTCTGCACATTACATGTCAAAATCACTGTAATCCAGCCTTAGGTTAAAAAGATATAGCCATGTAGTCAAAAAGTGCTTATTTCACAGAGTTGAAGAGTTTTTGGGACAGAGTCTAAATAACAAATGGAATTCATCAAGCTGGTGTTTGTTACTGAAATGTGTTGAACAGGACATGATTCTGCACAAGATGACTCAAAATCATTCATTCCCAGCAAAAGGTTCTAAAGATACAGCCTTTTTGTGGAAAAGTATTTTTCTCATTGAGTTGAAGCATTTTGGTACGGAGTAAAAATAAGTCATGAGTTTCATCAAGCTGTTGTCTGGTCTTGAAATATGTTGAACAGGACATAACTCTGCACAAGATGAGTCAAAATCTCTCATATCCGGCAAAAGGTTCCAAAGATACAGCCTTTTGGTGGAAAAGTATTTATCTCACCGAGTTGAAGCATTTTTGGTACAGACTGAATATAACTAATGAATTCTTTCAAGCTGGTGTCTGATACTGATATATGTTGAGTAGGACATGATTCAGCACATTACATGTCAAAATCACTGTAATCCAGCAACAGGGTCAAAAGATATAGCAATGTAGTCAAAAAGTGCTTATCTCACAGAGTTGATGCGTTTTTGGTACAGAGTCTAAACAACAAATGGAATGCATTAAGCTGTTGTCTGGTGTTGAAATATGTTCAACGGGACATGACTCTGCACAAGATGAGTCAAAATCATTCATTTCCAGCAAAAGGTTCAAAATATACAGCCTTTTGGTCAAAAAGGGCTTATATCATTGAGTTGAAGAGTTTTTGTTACAGAGTCTAAATAACAAATGAAACTCATCAAGCTGTTGTTGTGTACTTAAATATGTTGAACAAGACATGATTCTGCACACGATGAGTAAAAATCACTGTATTCCAGCCAAAGGTTCATAAGATGTAGCCATTTAGTCAAAAAGTGCTTATCTCACCGAGTTGACGTGTTTTTGGTACAGAGTCTAAACAACAAATGGAATGCATTAAGCTGGTGTCTGATACTGAAATATGTTCAATGGGACATGACTCGGCACAAGATGAGTCAAAATCATTCATTTCCAGCAAAAGGTTCAAAATATACAGCCTTTTGGTCAAAAAGTGCTTATCTCACCGAGTTGAGGCGTTTTTGTTACACAGTGAAAAAAACTAATGAATTTCATCAAGCTGTTGTCTGGTGTTGAAATATGTTGAACTGGACATGAATCTGCACAAGATGAGTAAAAGTCATTAATTTCCAGCAAAAAATTCCCAAGATTTAGCCTTTTGGTGGAAAAGTATTTTTCTCATTGAGTTGAAGCATTTTTGGTACGGAGTAAAAATAAGTAATGACTTTCATCAAGATGTTGTCTGGTGTTGAAATATGTTGAATAGGACATGATTCTGCACAAGATGAGTCAAAATCACTGTATTCCAGCCACAGGTTCATAAGATACAGCCATGTAGTCAAAAAGTGCTTGTCTCACCGAGTTGAAGTGTTTTTGGTACAGAGTCTAAATAACAAATGGAATTCATCAAACTGGTGTTTGGAACTGAAATATGTTGAACAAGACATGATTCTGCACACGATGAGTCAAAATCATTCATTTCCAGCAAAAGGTTCAAATGATAAAGCCATGTAGTCAAAAAGTGCTTATCTCACCGAGTTAAAGCGTTTTTGGTACAGAGTGAAAAAAACTGATGAATTTCATCAAGCTGTTGTCTGGTGTTGAAATATGTTGAACAGGACATGATTCTGCACAAGATGAGTCAAAGTCATTAATTTCCAGCAAAAAGTTCCCAAGATTTAGCCTTTTGGTGGAAAAGTATTTGTCTCATTGAGTCGAAGCATTTTTGGTACGAGTAAAACTAAGTAATGAGTGTCATTAAGCTGTTGTCTGGTGTTGAAATATGTTGAATAGGACTTTAATCTTCACAATATGTGTTAAAATCATTGTAATCTAGCCTAAGGTTCAAAAGATATAGCCATGTAGTCAAAAAGTGCTTATCTCACTGAGTTGAAGCGTTTTTGGTACAGAGTCTAAATAACTAATGAAATTCATCAAGCTGGTTTCTGCTGTTGAAATATGTTGAACAGGATATGATTTTGCACATAATGAGTAAAAATCTTTCATTTCCAGCAAAAGTTTCCATAGAGTTAGCCTTTTCGTCAAAAAGTGCTTATATCATTGAGTTGAAGCATTTTTGGTACAGAGTGAATATAACTAATGAATTCTAGCAAGCTGGTGTCTGGTACTGAAATCTGTTGAATAGGACATGACTCTGCACATTACATGTCAAAAATCACTGTAATCCAGCCACAGGTTCAAAAGATACATCCATGTAGTCAAAAAGTGCTTATCTCACCGAGTTGAAGCGTTTTCGGTACAGAGTCTAAATAACAAATTAAATTCATCAAGCTGGTGTTTGTTACTGAAATGTGTTGAACAGGACATGATTCTGCACAAGATGACTCGAAATCATTCATTCCCAGCAAAAGGTTCAAAAGATAAGGCCATGTAATCAATAAGTGCTTATCTCACCTCTCATCTCATTGAGATGGAGCGTTTTTGGTACAGAGTCTAAATAACAAATGAATTTTTTCAAGCAAGTGTCGAGTACTGAAATAGGTTGAACAGGACATGATTTTGCACAATATGTGTCAAAATCATTGTAATCCAGCAAAAGGTTCAAAAGATTTAGCCATGTAGTCAAAAAGTGCTTATCTCACAAAGTTGAAGCGTTTTTCCGGGCTGCCTGCCAGAGTTTCTCCTCACCGAGTGTCTTTCTCATAAATTTTCTACTTTTCTTTTTAATTTTTATCTACTCTTCTCCTCAGTGAGAATTTAGTTGAGGTTTTTGCCACAATACTAGATGATGCTCCATTCGTTCTTTCTAATTTTCGCGGTGTGACAATTTAGTTAAGGTTTTTGCCACAATACTAGATGATGCTCCATTCGCTCTTTCTTGTTGTCGCGCTGTTTGGAGCACTCTTTTGCAAGCCGGATCCCGGTCCTGGTGGAGCCGCACCATGGCGCAATGGCTCCATTGTTTACACCCGGGATCAGCTGATGGAGCTTCGACACAGCGGCGAGATGGTGGAGAGGCACGAAATCCCTAAGGAGCTACGGAGGAAATACCGGGGCTGCAGGGCCAGGAGGAGATGGTGGGTGAGGAAGAGGAGATACAGACCGTATCTCCCCTCCATTGTGATGGGAAATGTGAGATCGCTGGGCAACAAGTTGGAGGAGTTAACAGCACTCACACGGAGCGACGGCGTGTTTCGTGAGGCCTCGGTGTTGTGCTTCACAGAAACGTGGCTAAACAACAACATACCGGACTCTGTTGTGAGTTTACCCGGCTTTCAGTTGGTGCGAGGGAACAGGAGTTGTGCCGGCAGCGGCAAGAAGAAAGGAGGAGGTGTCGCTGTGTTTGTTAACAACAAGTGGTGCAACCCCGGACACGTTACGGTGAAGGAGTGTGTTTGCTGCCCGGACATCGAACTGTTGGCGGTGAGTCTCCGGCCATACTATCTGCCCAGAGAGTTTTCCCACGCCATCATCATCACTGTTTACATCCCACCCTCTGCCAATGCACCGCGGGCTAATAACCTCATCAGCTCTGCGGTCGCGAGACTCAAGACCCGGCACCCCAGTGCCTTCATAGCCATCTCTGGGGATTTCAACCACGCCACCCTGTCATCATCTCTGCCCACTTTCAAACAGTTTGTGGACTGCAAGACAAGAGACAATAAAACTCTGGACCTGCTGTATGCCAATGCCAAGGACGCATACAGCTGCACAGCTCTCCCTGCTCTGGGCAGGGCAGACCACAACCTGGTCCACTTGAAGCCTCACTATGTTCCTGAAGTCCAGCAGCAACCTGTGATCACCAGAACTGTCCGGAGGTGGTCACAGGAGGCAGAACTGACTCTTCAGGGATGCTTCGAGACGATGGACTGGGATGTGCTCTGCGAAGACCAGGGAGACGACATCGGAAAACTCTCCGACTGCATAACTGACTATGTCAACTTCTGCACGGACAACATCATCCCCACGAAGACTGTGCGCTGTTTCTCAAACAACAAACCCTGGGTGACTAAGGGCATTAAGGACACGCTGAAAAGGAAGAAGGCGGCATTCAGGATCGGAGACAAGGAGGAACTGAAGAAGGTGCAGACTGAGCTGAGGGAGAAGATCGTAGAGGGAAAGGACAGTTACAGGAGGAAGCTGGAGAGCAAACTCCAGCAGAACAACATGAGGGAGGTGTGGAGTGGGTTGAAAACCATCTCTGGCCATGGAAAACAAGCAAGCCTGATGATGGAAGGAGACCTGCAGGAGGCAAACGAACTAAACCTGTTTTTTAACAGATTTGATGAAGGTGCCTCCGCCCACCCTCCCCCCAGCTCCTCTCAGGACTTTCCTTCCCCTGTGCCATCACCCCTCACTTTAAGGAGCTTTCCCCCTCCCCCACGCACCTCTTCGGCTTCCCTGGACGATGTCTCGTTAACACCTCAGCCCTCCTGCCCCCCAATGGGACTCTCTCCACCCCCTCCTGTCGCCTTCACCGCTGAGGAGGTGAGAAGAGAGTTCAGCCGCCTTCGTCCCAGGAAAGCTGCTGGCCCTGACGGCCTTAGCCCCAGAGTGCTGAAAGGATGTGCCTCTCAGCTGTTTGGGATCTTCTCACATCTCTTCAACCTGAGCCTGATCCAGATGGTTGTCCCCGACCGGTGGAAAACCTCATGCCTGGTTCCAGTGCCCAAGGTGAAGCATCCCAGGACACACAGCGACTACAGACCAGTGGCCCTGACATCACACGTCATGAAGTCGCTGGAGAGGGTCGTCCTGAGGCACCTTCGCACAGTCGTCGGACCTTCGCTGGACCCCCTGCAGTTCGCATACCAGCCACGTTACAGACGCCATCATCTTCCTGCTGCACAGAATCTACACACACCTGGAGGAGGCAGGAAGCACTGTGAGAGTCATGTTCTTTGACTTCTCCAGTGCTTTTAACACCATTCGACTTGCCCTGCTGAACAGGAAGCTTCTGGAC
Organism: Fistularia commersonii; assembly: GCF_037954325.1. NCBI lineage: Eukaryota > Metazoa > Chordata > Actinopteri > Syngnathiformes > Fistulariidae > Fistularia > Fistularia commersonii. The sequence continues at coordinate 20,180,607 of NC_141294.1, read as the reverse complement.
ATGCAGATAGATGCTCCACTCGCGGCCTGGATCAACAACTACCTCACAGGCCGGCCACAGTACGTGAGGCTGGGAAACATCACGTCGAACACCATTGTGAGCAGCACGGGGGCGCCGCAGGGGACAGTCCTGTCTCCCTTCCTGTTCACGCTCTACACCTCAGACTTCATGTTCTACCACTCGGTGGTGTCCAGCGTCATCTTCTACGCTGTTGTGTGCTGGGGCAGCAGGATCAAGACAGCTGACACCAACAGACTCAACAAGCTCATCAGGAGAGCTGGATCGGTCCTGGGCGTGGAGCTGGAGTCTGTTGTGCAGGTGTCAGAGAGGAGGATGCTGAGGAAGCTCCTCAGCATCATGGACAATGTCCATCACCCCCTGCATGCTACACTGACGTCCTGTCAGAGCTCTTTCAGCCGTAGACTGATACCACCGAGGAGCTCCACTGAACGCCACAGGAAGTCTTTCCTCCCTGAGGCGATCAGACTTTTTAATTCCTCTCCATTCAGCCGCCGGCAACCATAAAAACCTATCTTTAACCTAAAAAAAAACAAAAACTGTGCAATATTTCATTTCACTGTGCAATATTCAGAAACTGTGCAATATTTCATCTCATAACAGCTACACTGTGCAATATTTCATCTCATCTCATAACAGCTACACTACAATTTTCCCTTCTATCATACTATTGTGCACTCCTTACCTCACTTGTTACTAAGACACTTATAGTTTTATCACTGTTTACTAAGACACTTTATAGATTCACTGAGACACTTTATAGTTTATAGTTTATTTTTATTTCTATTTCTGCCTTTTCTTTTATTATCTATTACTGTTATATTTTCTGTAACTCTGGCACAGCAATTTCCGTCGGAATTGATAAAGTTGTTCTTATTCTTATTCTTATTTTTGGTACAGAGTCTAAATAACAAATTAAATTCATTAAGCAGGTGTTTGGTACTGAAATATGTTGAACAAGACATGATTCTGCACAAAATGACTCAAAATCTTTCATTTCATGCAAAAGGTTCAAAAGATATAGCCTTTTGGTCAAAAAGTGCTTATCTCACCGAGTTAAAGCATTTTTGGTACAGAGTGAAAATAACAAATGAATTTCATCAAGCTGTTGTCTGGTGTTGAAATATGTCTAACTGGACATGAATCTGCACAAGATGAGTCAAAGTCATTAATTTCCAGCAAAAGATTCGAAAGATACAGCCTTTTGGTGGAAAAGTATTTATCTCATTGAGTTGAAGCATTTTAGGTACGGAGTAAAAATAAGTAATGAGTTTCATCAAGCTGTTGTCTGGTGTTGAAATATGTTGAATAGGACATGAATCTGCAAAATATGTGTCAAAATCACTGTAATCCAGCCACAGGTTCAAAAGATATAGCCATGTAGTCAAAAAGTGCTTATCTCACCGAGTTGAAACATTTTTGGTACAGAGTCTAAAGAACAAATGAAATTCATCAAGCTGGTGTCTGGTACTGAAATGTGTTAAATAGGACATGATTTTTCACAAGATGAGTCAAAATCATTCATTTCCAGGAAAAGGTTCAAAAGATAAAGCCATGTAGACAATAAGTGCTTATCTCACCGAGTTAAAGCGCTTTTGTTACACACTTAAAATAACTAATGAATTTCATCAAGCTGGTGTCTGGTGTTGAAACATGTTGAACAGGACATAATTCTGCACAAGATGAGTCAAAATATTTCAATGATGTAAGCACTTTTTGTTAAAAACTGCTTATATCATTGAGTTGAAGCATTTATGGTACGGAGTAAAAATAAGTAATGAGTTTCATCAAGCTATTTTCTGGTGTTGAAATATGTTGAATATGACTTTATTCTGCACATTATGTGTCAGAATCATTGTAATCCAGCCTAAGTTTCAAAAGATATAGCCATGTAGTCAAAAAGCGCTTATCTCATCAAATTGAAGCGTTTTTGGTACACAGTCTAAATAACAATTGAACTTCATCAGGCTGTCGTCTGGTGTTGAAATATGTTGAACAGGACATGACTCAGCAAAAGTTGAGACAAAATCTTTCATTTCCAGCAAAAGGTTCCAAAGATACAGCCATTTGCTCAAAAACCGCTCATCTCATTGAGATGAAGCGTGTTTTGTACAGAGTCTAAATAACAAATGAAATTCATTAAGCAGGTGATTGGTACTGAAATATGTTGAACAGGACATGATTCTGCACAACATGACTCAAAATCTTTCATTTCATGCAAAAGGTTCAAAAGATATAGCCTTTTGGTCAAAAAGTGTTTATCTCAACGAGTTGAAGCGATTTTGTTACACAGTGAAAAAAACTGATGAATTTCATCAAGCTGTTGTCTGGTGTTGAAATATGTCTGACTAGACATGAATCTGCACAAGATGAGTAAAAGTCATCAATTTCCAGCAAATATTTCCCAAGCTTTAGCCTTTTGGTGGAAAAGTATTTTTCTCATTGAGTTGAAGCGTTTTTGGTACGGAGTAAAAATAAGTAATGAGTTTCATCAAGCTGTTGTCTGGTCTTGAAAGATGTTGAATAGGACTTTATTCTGCACAATATGTGTCAAAAATCATTGTAATCCAGCCTAAGGATCAAAAGATATAGCCATGTAGTAATAAAGTGGTTATCTCACCAAGTTGAAGCGTTTCTGGTACAAAGTCTAAATAAGAAAATTAATTTCATCAAGCTTTCATCTGGTGTTGAAATATGTTGAACAGGACATACTTCTGCACAAGATGAGACAAAATCTTTCATTTCCAGCAAAAGGTTCCAAAGATTTAGTCATGTAGTCAAAAAGTGCTTATCTCACCGAGTTGAAGCGTTTTTGGTAGAGAGTCTAAATAACAAATGAAATTCATCAAGCTGGTGTTTGTTATTGAAATGTGTTGAACAGGACCTGATTCTGCACAAGATGAGTCAAAATCTTTCATTTCCAGCAAAAGGTTCAAAAGATAAGGCCATGTAATCAATAAGTGCTTATCTCACCAAGTTGCAGTGTTTTTGTTACACACTGAAAATGAATTTCATCAAGCTGTTGTCTAGTGTTGAAATATGTTGAACTGGACATGATTCTCCACAAGATGAGACAAAATATTTCATTAAAAAAAAAAGGCTCCAAATATACAGCCTTTTGGTCAAAAACCGCTCATCTCATTGAGATGAAGCGTTTTTGGTACAGAGTCTAAATAACAAATGAATTCTTTCAAGCAAGTTTCGAGTACTGAAATAGGTTGAATAGGACATGATTCTGCAAACCATTTGGCAAAATCATTCATATCCAGCAAAAGGTTCATAAGATTTAGCCATGTAGTCAAAAAGTACTTATCTCACCGAGTTGAAGCCTTTTTGGTAAAGACTCTAAATAACTAATGAATTTCATCAAGCTGTCATCTGGTGTTGAAATATGTTGAACAGAAAATGATCCTGCACAAGTTGAGTCAAAGTCATTAATTTCCAGCAAAAAGTAACCCAATATTTAGCCTTTTGGTGGAAAAGTATTTTTCTCATTGAGTTGAAGCATTTTTGGTACGGAGTAAAAATAAGTAATGAGTTTCATCAAGCTGTTGTCTGGTTTTGAAATATGTTGAATAGGACTTTATTCTGCACAATATGTGTCAAAATCATTGTAATCCAGCTTAATGTTCAAAAGATATAGCCATGTAGTCAAAAAGTGCTCATATCACCGAGTTGAAGCGTTTTTGTTACACAGTGAAAATAACTAATGAATTACATCAAGCTGGTGTCTGGTGTTGAAATATGTTGAACTGGACATGAATCTGCACAAGATGAGTCAAAGTCATTAATTTCCCGCTAAAAGTTCCCGAGATTTAGCCTTTTGGTGGAAAAGTATTTTTCTCATTGAGTTGAAGCATTTTTGGTACGGAGTAAAAATAAGTAATGAGTTTCATCAAGCTGTTGTCTGGTGTTGAAATTAATGAATAGGACATGAATCTGCACACGATGAGTCAAAATCACCGTATTCCAGCCACAGGTTCATAAGATACAGCCATGTAGTCAAAAAGTGCTTATCTCACCGAGTTGAAGTGTTTTTGGTACGGAGTCTAAATAACAAATGGAATTCATCAAACTGGTGTTTGGTACTGAAATATGTTGAACAAGACATGATTCTGCACACGATGAGTCAAAATCATTCATTTCCAGCAAAAGGTTCAAAAGATAAAGCCATGAAGTCAAAAAGTGCTTATCTCACCGAGGTAAAGCGTTTTTGGTGCAGAGTGAAAATAACTAATGAATTTCAACAAGCTGTTGTCTGATGTTGAAATATGTTAAACAGAAAATGATTCTGCACAAGATGAGTCAAAGTCATTAATTTCCAGCAAAAAGTTCCAAAGATTTAGCCTTTTGGTGGAAAAGTCTATATCTCATTGAGTTGAAGCATTTTTGATACGGAGTAATAATAAGTAATGAGTTTCATCAAGCTGTTGTCTGGTTTTGAAATATGTTGAATAGGACTTTATTCTGCACAATATGTGTCAAAATCATTGTAATCCAGCTTAATGTTCAAAAGATATAGCCATGTAGTCAAAAAGTGCTCATATCACCGAGTTGAAGCGTTTTTGTTACACAGTGAAAATAACTAATGAATTACATCAAGCTGGTGTCTGGTGTTGAAATATGTTGAACTGGACATGAATCTGCACAAGATGAGTCAAAGTCATTAATTTCCAGCAAAAAGTTCCCAAGATTTAGCCTTTTGGTGGAAAAGTATTTATCTCATTGAGTCGAAGCATTTTTGGTACAGAGTAAAAATAAGTAATGAGTTTCATCAAGCTGTTGTCCAGTGTTGAAATATGTTGAATATGACTTTATTCTGCATATCATGTGTCAAAAATCATTGTAATCTAGCCCAAGGATCAAAAGGTATAGCCATGTAGTCAAAAAGTGCTTATCTCACCAAGTGGAAGCGTTTTTGTTCCAGAGTCTAAATAACAAATGAAATTCATCCAGCTGGTTTCTGCTGTTGAAATATGTTTAACAGGACATGATTCTGCACAAGATGAGTCAAAATCATTCATTTCCAGCAAAAGGTTCAAAAGATAAGGCCATGTAATTAATAAGTGCTTATTTCATTGAGCTGAAGCATTTTTGGTACAGAGTGAATATGACTCATGAATTCTTTCAAGCTGGTGTCTGGTACTGAAATATGTTGAATAGGACATGATTCTCCACATTACATGTCAAAAACCACTGTAATCCAGCCACAGGTTCAAAAGATATAGCCATGTAGTCAAAAAGTGCTTATCTCACAGAGTTGAAGTGTTTTTGGTACAGAGTCTAAATAACAAATGAAATCATCAAGCTGGTGTTTGTTACTGAAATCTGTTGAACAGGACATGATTCTGCACAAGATGAGTCAAAATCATTCATTTCCAGCAAAAGGTTCAAAAGATAAGGCCATGTAATCAATAAGTGCTTATCTCACCAAGTTGCAGCGTACACACTGAAAATAACTGATGAATTTCATCAAGCTGTTGTCTAGTGTTTAAATATGTTGAACAGGACATGATTCTCCACAAGATGAGACAAAATATTTCATTTCCAACAAACGGCTCCAAATATACAGCCATTTGGTCAAAAACCGCTCATCTCATTGAGATGAAGCATTTTTGGTACAGAGTCTAAATAACAAATGAATTCTTTCAAGCAAGTGTCGAGTACTGAAATAGGTTGAATAGGACATGATTCTGCAAACCATTTGGCAAAATCATTCATATCCAGCAAAAGGTTCATAAGATTTAGCCATGTAGTCAAAAAGTGCTTATCTCACCGAGTTGAAGCCTTTTTGGTAAAGACTCTAAATAACTAATGAATTTCATCAAGCTGTCATCTGGTGTTGAAATATGTTGAACAGAAAATGATCCTGCACAGGTTGAGTCAAAGTCATTAATTTCCAGCAAAAAGTAACCCAATATTTAGCCTTTTGGTGGAAAAGTATTTTTCTCATTGAGTTGAAGCATTTTTGGTACGTAGTAAAAATAAGTAATGAGTTTCATCAAGCTGTTGTCTGGTGTTGAAATATGTTGAATAAGACATGATTCTGCACAAGATGAGTCTAAATCACCGTATTCCAGCCACAGGTTCATAAGATACAGCCATGTAGTCAAAAAGTGCTTATCTCACCGAGTTGAAGTGTTTTTGGTACAGAGTCTAAATAACAAATGGAATTCATCAAACTGGTGTTTGGAACTGAAATATGTTGAACAAGACATGATTCTGCACACGATGAGTCAAAATCATTCATTTCCAGCAAAAGGTTCAAATGATAAAGCCATGAAGTCAAAAACTGCTTATCTCACCGAGGTAAAGCGTTTTATGTACAAAGTGAAAATAACTAATGAATTTCAGCAAGCTGTTGTCTGATGTTGAAATATGTTGAACAGAACATGATTCTGCACAAGATGAGTCAAAGTCATTAATTTCCAGCAAAAAGTTCCCAAGATTTAGCCTTTTGGTGGAAAAGTCTATATCTCGTTGAGTTGAAGCATTTTTGGTACGGAGTAATAATAAGTAATGAGTTTCATCAAGCTGTTGTCTGGTGTTGAAATATGTTGAATAGGACATGAATCTGCACACGATGAGTCAAAATCACCGTATTCCAGCTTAATGTTCAAAAGATATAGCCATGTAGTCAAAAAGTGCTTATCTCACCGAGCTGAAGCGTTTTTGGTACAGAGTCTAAATAACAAATGAAAATCATCAAGCTGGTGTTTGGTACTGAAATGTGTTGAACGGGACATGATTCTGCACAACATGAGTCAAAATCATTCATTTCCAGCAAAAGGTTCAAAACATAAAGCCATGTAGTCAAAAAGTGCTCATATCATCGAGTTGAAGCGTTTTTGTTACACGGTGAAAATAACTCATGAATTTCATCCAGCTGCTGTCTGGTGTTGAAATATGTTGAACTGGACATGAATCTGCACAAGATGAGTCAAAGTCATTAATTTCCCACAAAAAGTTCCCAAGATTTAGCCTTTTGGTGGAAAAGTATTTATCTCATTGAGTTGAAGCATTTTTGGTACGGAGTAAAAATAAGTAATGAGTTTCATCAAGCTGTTGACCTGTGTTGAAATATGTTGAATAGGACATGATTCTGCACAAGATGAGTCAAAATCACTGTATGCCAGCCACAGGTTCATAAGATATAGCCATGTAGTCAAAAAGTGCTTATCTCACCGAGTTGAAGCGTTTTTGGTACGGAGTCTAAATAACAAATGGAATTCATCAAACCGGAGATACAGACCATATCTCCCCTCCATTGTGATGGGAAATGTGAGATCACTGGGCAACAAGTTGGAGGAGTTAGCAGCACTCACACGGAGCGATGGCATGTTTCGTGAGACCTCGGTGTTGTGTTTCACAGAAACGTGACTAAACAACAACATACTGTGGTGAGTTTACCCGGCTTTCAGTTGGTGTGAGGGGAATGGAGTTGTGCCGGCAGCGGCAAGAAGAAAGGAGGAGGTGTCGCTGTGTTTGTTAACAACAAGTGGTGCAACCCCGGACACGATTCGGTGAAGGAGCGTGTTTGCTGCCCGGACATCGAACTGTTGGCGGTGAGTCTCCGGCCATACTATCTGCCCAGAGAGTTTTCCCACGCCATCATCATCACTGTTTACATCCCACCCTCTGCCGATGCACCGCGGGCTAATAACATCATCAGCTCTGCGGTCGCGAGACTCCAGACCCGGCACCCCAGTGCCTTCATAGCCATCTCTGGGGATTTCAATCACGCCACCCTGTCATCATCTCTGCCCACTTTCAAACAGTTTGTGGACTGCAAGACAAGAGACAATAAAACTCTGGACCTGCTGTATGCCAATGCCAAGGACGCATACAGCTGCACAGCTCTCCCTGCTCTGGGCAGGGCAGACCACAACGTGGTCCACTTGAAGCCTTGCTATGTTCCTGAAGACCAGCGGCAACCTGTGATCACCAGAAATGTCCGGAGGTGGTCACAGGAGGCAGAACTGACTGTTCAGGGATGCTTCGAGACGACGGACTGGGATGTGCTCTGCGAAGACCAGGGAGACGACATCAGAAAACTCTCCGACTGCATAACTGACTATGTCAACTTCTGTACGGACAACATCATCCCCACGAAGACTGTGTGCTGTTTCTCAAACAACAAACCCTGGGTGACTAAGGGCATTAAGGACACGCTGAAAAGGAAGAGGGCGGCATTCAGGATCGGAGACAAGGAGGAACTGAAGAAGGTGCAGACTGAGCTGAGAGAGAAGATCGTAGAGGGAAAGGACAGTTACAGGAGGAAGCTGGAGAGCAAACTCCAGCAGAACAACATGAGGGAGGTGTGGAGTGGGTTGAAAACCATCTCTGGCCATGGAAAACAAGCAAGCCTGATGATGGAAGGAGACCTGCAGGAGGCAAACGAACTAAACCTGTTTTCTAACAGATTTGATGAAGGTGCCTCCGCCCACCCTCCCCCCAGCTCCTCTCAGGACTTTCCTTCCCCTGTGCCATCACCCCTCACTTTAAGGAGCTTTCCCCCTCCCCCACGCACCTCTTCGGCTTCCCTGGACGATGTCTCGTTAACACCTCAGCCCTCCTGCCCCCCAATGGGACTCTCTCCACCACCTCCTGTCGCCTTCACCGCTGAGGAGGTGAGAAGAGAGTTCAGCCGCCTTCGTCCCAGGAAAGCTGCTGGCCCTGACGGCCTTAGCCCCAGAGTGCTGAAAGGATGTGCCTCTCAGCTGTTTGGGATCTTCTCACATCTCTTCAACCTGAGCCTGATCCAGATGGTTGTCCCCGACCGGTGGAAAACCTCATGCCTGGTTCCAGTGCCCAAGGTGAAGCATCCCAGGACACACAGCGACTACAGACCAGTGGCCCTGACATCACACGTCATGAAGTCGCTGGAGAGGGTCGTCCTGAGGCACCTTCGCACAGTCGTCGGACCTTCGCTGGACCCCCTGCAGTTCGCATACCAGCCACGTTACAGACGCCATCATCTTCCTGCTGCACAGAATCTACACACACCTGGAGGAGGCAGGAAGCACTGTGAGAGTCATGTTCTTTGACTTCTCCAGTGCTTTTAACACCATTCGACTTGCCCTGCTGAACAGGAAGCTTCTGGACATGCAGATAGATGCTCCACTCGCGGCCTGGATCAACAACTACCTCACAGGCCGGCCGCAGTACGTGAGGCTGGGAAACATCACGTCGAACACCATTGTGAGCAGCACGGGGGCGCCGCAGGGGACAGTCCTGTCTCCCTTCCTGTTCACGCTCTACACCTCAGACTTCATGTTCTACCACTCGGTGGTGTCCAGCGTCATCTTCTACGCTGTTGTGTGCTGGGGCAGCAGGATCAAGACAGCTGACACCAACAGACTCAACAAGCTCATCAGGAGAGCTGGATCGGTCCTGGGCGTGGAGCTGGAGTCTGTTGTGCAGGTGTCAGAGAGGAGGATGCTGAGGAAGCTCCTCAGCATCATGGACAATGTCCATCACCCCCTGCATGCTACACTGACGTCCTGTCAGAGCTCTTTCAGCCGTAGACTGATACCACCGAGGAGCTCCACTGAACGCCACAGGAAGTCTTTCCTCCCTGAGGCGATCAGACTTTTTAATTCCTCTCCATTCAGCCGCCGGCAACCATAAAAACCTATCTTTAACCTAAAAAAAAACAAAAACTGTGCAATATTTCATTTCACTGTGCAATATTCAGAAACTGTGCAATATTTCATCTCATAACAGCTACACTGTGCAATATTTCATCTCATCTCATAACAGCTACACTACAATTTTCCCTTCTATCATACTATTGTGCACTCCTTACCTCACTTGTTACTAAGACACTTATAGTTTTATCACTGTTGACTAAGACACTTTATAGATTCACTGAGACACTTTATAGTTTATAGTTTATTTTTATTTCTAATTCTACCTTTTCTTTTATTATTTCTTACTGTTATATTTTCTGTAACTCTGGCACAGCAATTTCCATCGGGATTAATAAAGTTGTTTTTATTCTTATTCTTATTCTTATTTTTGGTACAGAGTCTAAATAATATATGAATTTCATCAAGCTGTTGTCTGGTGTTGAAATTTGTTGAACAGGACATAATTCTGCACAAGATGAGTCAAAATCTTTCATTTCCAGCAAAAGGTTCCAAAGATTTAGCCTTTTTGTCAAAAAGTGCTTATATCATTGAGTTGAAGCATTTTTGGTACGGAGTAAAAATAAGTAATGAGTTTCATCAAGCTGTTGTCTGGTGTTGAAATATGTTGAATAGGACTTTATTCTGCACAATATGTGTCAAAATCATTGTAATCCAGCCTAAGGTTCAAATGATATAGCCATGTAGTCAAAAAGTGCTTATCTCACCGAGTTGAAGCGTTTTTGGTACAGAGTCTAAACAACAAATGAATTTCGTCAAGCTGTCATCTGGTGTTGAAATATGTTGAACAGGACATGACTCTGCACAAGATGAGACAAAATCTTTCATTTCCAGCAAAATGTTCCAAAGATACAGCCTTTTGGTCAAGAACCGCTCATCTCATTGAATTGAAGCGTTTTTTGTACAGAGTCTAAATGACAAATGAATTCTTTCGAGCAAGTGTCGAGTACTGAAATAGGTTGAATAGGACATAATTCTGCACACCATTTGGCAAAATCATTCATATCCAACAAAAGGTTCATAGGATATATATATGTAGTCAAAAAGGGCTTATCTCACCAAATTGAAGCGTTTTTGGTACTGAGTCTAAAAAGCAAATGACTTTCATCAAGCTGTCGTCTGGTGTTGAAATATGATGAACAGGACATATTCTGCACAAGATGAGTCAAAATCTTTCATTTCCAGCAAAAGGTTCCAAAGATTTAGCCATTTTATCAAAAAGTGCTATAACATTGAATCGAAGCATTTTTGATACAGAGTGAATATAACTAATGAATTCTTTCAAGCGGGTGTCTGGTACTGAAACATGTTGAATAGGACATGATTCTCCACATTACATGTCAAAATCACTGTAATCCAGCCACAGGTTCAAAGATATAGCCATGTAGTCAAAAACTGCTTATCTCACCGAGTTGAAGTGTTGTTGGTACAGAGTCTAAATAACAAATAAAATTCATCAAGCTGGTGTTTGGTACTGAAATGTGTTGAACAGGACATGATTCTGCACAAGATGAGTCAAAATCTTTCATTTCCAGCAAAAGGTTCAAAAGATAAGGCCATGTAGTCAAGAAGAGCTTATCTCACCGAGTTGCAGCGTTTTTGTTACACACTGAAGAGTGTGCTATAGAGTGCTATAGAGTGAAAAAAACTAATGAATTTCATAAAGCTGTTGTCTGGTGTTGAAATATGTTGAACAGGACATAATTCTGCACAAGATGAGTCAAAGTCATTAATTTCCAGCAAAAAGTTCCCAATATTTATCCTTTTGGTGGAAAAGTATTTATCTCATTGAGTTGAAGCATTTTTGGTATGGAGTAAAAATAAGTAATGAATTTCATCAAGCTGTTGTCTGGTGTTGAAATATGTTGAATAGGACTTTATTCTGCAAAATATGTGTCAAAATCACTGTAATCCAGCCACAGGTTCAAAAGATATAGCCATGTAGTCAAAAAGTGCTTATCTCACCGAGTTGAATCGTTTTTGGTACAGAGTCTAAATAACAAATGAAAATCATCAAGCTGGTGTTTGGTACTGAAATGTGTTGAATAGCACATGATTCTGCACAATACATGTCAAAATCACTGTAATCAAACCACATGTTCAAAAGATATAGCCATGACGTCAAAAAGTGCTTATCTCACAGAGTTAAAGTGGTTTTTGGTACAGAGTGAAAATAACTAATGAATTTCATCAAGCTGGTTTTTGATGTTCAATTATGTTGAATAACACACGATATTGCACAACATGTGTCAAAATTAGTCATTTCCAGCAAGAGGTTCAAAAGATAAAATCTTGTGGTCAAAAAGTGCTTATCTCTCCGAGTTGAAGCGTCTTTGGTACAAAGTGGATAAAAAATAATGAATTCTTTCAAGCTGGTGTCTGGTACTGCAATATGTTGAATAGGACATGATTCTGCACAATGTATCTCAAAATCATTCATAGCTAGTTAAGGATTCAAAGATATAGCCTCGTTGTCAAAAAGTGCTTCTCTCACCCAGTTGAATTGTATTTGGTACAAAGTAGAAAAAAACTAATGAATTTCATCAAGCTGTTGTGTGGTGTTGAAATATGTTGAATAACGCATGATTCTGGACAACATTTGTCAAAATCATTCATTTCCAGCAAAAGGTTCAAAAGATATAGCCTTGTGGTCAAAAAGTGCTATTTATCTGAAGCCTTTTTGTGCAAAGTGAAAATAACAAATGAAATTCATCAAGCTGGTGTCTGGTGTTGAAATATGTTAAATAGTATGTGATTCTGCACAATATATGTCAAAATTACTGTAATCAAGCAACATGTTAGAAAGATATAGCCATGTCGTCAAAAAGTGCTTATTTCACCGAGTTGAAGCATTTTTGGTACAGAGTGAAAATAACCAATGAATTTTATCAAGCTGGTGTCTGGAGTTGAAATATGTTGAATATGATATGATTTTGCACAATATGTGTCAAAATCAATGTAATCCAGCCACAGGTTCAAAAGATATACCCATGTAGTCAATAAGTGCTTATCTCACCAAGTTGAAGTTTTTGTGGTACAGAGTGAAAGTAACTCATGAAATTCATCAAGCTGGAGTCTGCTCTTTTAATATGTTGAATAACACATGATTCTGCACAATATGTGTCAAAATCATTCATATCCAGCCACAATTTCAAAAGATATAGCCTTGTGATCAAAAGTGCTCACCCCAGCGAGTTGAATCATTTTTGGTACAGAATGAAAAAAACGAATAAATTTCATCAAGCTGGAGTCTGCTCTTTTAATATGTTGAATAACACATGATTCTGCACAATATATGTCAAAATCACTGTAATCAAACCACATGTTCAAAAGATACAGCCATGACGTCAAAAAGTGCTTATCTCACAGAGTTAAAGTGGTTTTTGGTACAGAGTGAAAATAACTAATGAATTTCATCAAGCTGGTTTTTGATGTTTAATTATGTTGAATAACACACGATATTGCACAACATGTGTCAAAATTAGTCATTTCCAGCAAGAGGTTCAAAAGATAAAATCTTGTGGTCAAAAAGTGCTTATCTCTCCGAGTTGAAGCGTCTTTGGTACAAAGTGGATAAAAAATAATGAATTCTTTCAAGCTGGTGTCTGGTACTGCAATATGTTGAATAGGACATGATTCTGCACAATATATCTCAAAATCATTCATAGCTAGTTAAGGATTCAAAGATATAGCCTCGTTGTCAAAAAGTGCTTCTCTCACCCAGTTGAATTGTATTTGGTACAAAGTAGAAAAAAACTAATGAATTTCATCAAGCTGTTGTGTGGTGTTGAAATATGTTGAATAACGCATGATTCTGGACAACATTTGTCAAAATCATTCATTTCCAGCAAAAGGTTCAAAAGATATAGCCTTGTGGTCAAAAAGTGCTATTTATCTGAAGCCTTTTTGTACAAAGTGAAAATAACAAATGAAATTCATCAAGCTGGTGTCTGGTGTTGAAATATGTTAAATAGTATGTGATTCTGCGCAATATATGTCAAAATTACTGTAATCAAGCTACATGTTCAAAAGATATAGCCATGTAGTCAAAAAAATGCAGCCTCAGGGCGGCACTGGCCCGTGCCTCTCCAAGCCTGCCTTGGGGGTACACGGAGCAGTGTCTCCCTGTGCCGGTCCCAAGCCCGGATAAATGCAGAGGGTTGCGTCAGGAAGGGCATCCGGCGTAAAACTTTTGCCAAAACCAAGTATGCGAGACAACCAAAACTATACCATACCGGATCGGTCGCGGACCGGGTTAACAACGACCGCCATTGGTACTGATGACCTACAGGGTACTAATGGAAATTGGGCTACTGTGGGTCGAAGAACAAGAACAAGAAGAAGAGGAGGAGTGCGTGTTCGGAAGCAGAGAGAGAGGAGGAAAGGAAAGAGTCTGGGACTGAGAGTAGGGACTTTGAATGTTGGGACTATGACAGGAAAAGGTAGAGAGTTGGTGGACATGATGCAGAGAAGGAAGGTGGATATACTGTGTGTCCAGGAGACCAGGTGGAAAGGTAGTAAGGCTAGAAGCTTAGGAGCAGGCTTTAACTTGTACTATTATGGTACTGACAAGAAGAGAAATGGAGTAGGAGTTATCTTGAAGGAGGAGTTTGTTAGGAACGTCCTAGAGGTGAAAAGAATGTCAGATAGACTTATGAGTCTGAAACTGGAAATCGAAGGTGTGATGCTCAATGTTGTTAGTGGCTATGCCCCGCAGGTGGGATGTGAATCTGAAGAGAAGGAGAAGTTCTGGAATGAGTCAGATGAAGTGATGCAGAATATTCCCAGAAATGAGAGAGTGGTCATTGGTGCAGACTTCAATGGACATGTCGGTGAAGGCAATAGAGGGGATGAAGAAGTGATGGGCAGATTTGGTATCCAGGATAGGAATGCAGAGGGACAGATGGTGGTAGATTTTGCAAAAAGGATGGAAATGGCTGTAGTGAACACCTTTTTCCAGAAAAAAACAGGAACATAGGGTAACTTATAAGAGCGGAGGTAGGAGCACGCAGGTAGACTACATCTTGTATAGACGAGGTAACCTGAAAGAGATCACTGACTGCAAAGTAGTTGTAGGTGAGAGTGTAGCCAGACAGCATAGGATGGTGGTTTGTAGGATGACTTTGGTGACAAGGAAGATGAAGAGGACAAACGCAGAGCAGAGGACAAAATGGTGGAAGCTGAAAAGGGAGGAGTGTTGCATGGTTTTCAGGGAGGAATTGAGAAAGGTTCTGGGTGGTCAGGGTGAGCTTCCAGATGATTGGACAACAACAGCTAGTGTTATCAGGGAGACAGGTAGAAGAGTTCTTGGTGTGTCATCTGGAAGGAAAGTAGATAAGGAGACTTGGTGGTGGAATGAGGAAGTGCAGGAGTGTATACAGAGAAAGCGGTTAGCGAAAAAGAAGTGGGATACTGAGAGGACTGAAGAGAACAGACAGGAGTTCAGGGAGGTGCGGCGAAAGGTAAAGATAGAGGTAGCAAAGGCAAAACAAAGGGCTTATGATGACTTGTATGCTCGGTTGGATAGTAAGGAGGGTGAGAATGATCTATACAGGTTGGCGAAACAGAGAGATAAAGATGGAAAGGATGTACAACAGGTCCGGGTGATAAAGGACAGAGAGGGAAATGTATTGACAGATGCTAGAAGAGTGATGGGAAGATGGAAAGAGTACTGTGAGGAACTGATGAATGTGGAAAATGAAAGAGAGGCAAGGGTCGAAGAGGTGATTATCGTAGACCACAAAGTAGCAAAAATTAGTAAAAGTGAAGTGAGGAAGGTATTGAAGAGGATGAAGAGTGGAAAACCAGTTGGTCCTGATGATATACCTGTGGTGGTGTGGAAGTGTCTAGGAGAGGCAGCGGTAGATTTTCTGACTCGATTATTCAACAGGATCTTAGAGAGTGAGAAGATGCCTGAAGAATGGAGACAAAGTGTGATGGTGCCTATTTTTAAGAATAAAGGGGATGTACAGAATTGTGGCAACTACAGAGGGATAAAGTTGATGAGCCATACAATGAAGTTATGGGAAAGAGTAGTGGAAACTAGATTGAGAGCAGAAGTCAGCATTTGTGAACAGCAGTATGGCTTCATGCCTAGGAAGAGTACTACAGATGCAGTATTGCGTTGAGAATGCTAATAGAAAAGTACAGAGAAGGCCAGAGGGAGTTGCATTGTGTTTTTGTAGACCTAGAAAAAGCATATGACAGGGTGCCAAGAGAGGAGCTCTGGTATTGTATGAGGAAGTCTGGAGTGGCAGAGAAGTATGTTAGACTGGTGCAGGACATGTATGCTAGCTGTGAGACACTGGTACGGTGGTCTGTAGGGGTAACCGAGAAGTTCAAGGTGGAGGTGGGACTCCATCAGCGATCAGCTCTGAGCCCCTTCTTGTTCGCAATGGTGATGGATAGGCTGACAGATGAGGTTAGACAGGAATCCCCATGGACCATGATGTTTGCGGATGACATTGTGATCTGTAGTGAGAGCAGACAACAGGTAGAGGAAAATCTAGAGAGGTGGAGGTATGCTCTGGAAAGGAGAGGAATGAAAGTTAGTCGCAGCAAGACAGAATATATGTGTGTGAACGAGAGGAACTCGGGTGGAGCGGTGAGGCTACAGGGAATGGAGATCAAGAAGCTGGAGGATTTCAGGTACTTAGGGTCAACAGTCCAGAGCAACGGAGAGTGCGGAAAAGAGGTGAAGAGACGGGTCCAAGCAGGTTGGAATGGGTGGAGAAAAGTGTCAGGGGTACTATGTGATAGAAGACTATCGGCCAGAATAAAAGGAAAGGTGTACAAGACAGTGGTGAGACCAGCGATGATGTATGGACTAGAAACTGTTACAATGACCAAAAGACAGCAGGCAGAACTAGAGGTTGCAGAGATGAAGATGTTGAGGTTCTCTTTGGGAGTGACCAGGATGGATAGGATCAGGAATGAGTCTATCAGAGGGACGGCACATGTTAGATGTTTTGGAGAGAAGGTCAGAGAAGCCAGACTGAGATGGTTCGGTCATGTACAGAGAAAGTTGACTCGCTGTGGCGACCCCTAACGGTAAAAGCCGAAAGAAGAAGAAGAAGAAGAAGAAGTCAAAAAGTGCTTATTTCACCGAGTTGAAGCATTTTTGGTACAGAGTGAAAATAACCAATGAATTTCATCAAGCTGGTGTCTGGAGTTGAAATATGTTGAATATGATATGATTTTGCACAATATGTGTCAAAATCAATGTAATCCAGCCACAGGTTCAAAAGATATACCCATGTAGTCAATAAGTGCTTATCTCACCGAGTTGAAGTTTTTGTGGTACAGAGTGAAAG
Organism: Fistularia commersonii; assembly: GCF_037954325.1. Lineage (NCBI taxonomy): Eukaryota > Metazoa > Chordata > Actinopteri > Syngnathiformes > Fistulariidae > Fistularia > Fistularia commersonii. Next base: position 20,163,626 of record NC_141294.1, on the reverse strand, counting down.
TAACTCATGAAATTCATCAAGCTGGAGTCTGCTCTTTTAATATGTTGAATAACACATGATTCTGCACAATATGTGTCAAAATCATTCATATCCAGCCACAATTTCAAAAGATATAGCCTTGTGATCAAAAGTGCTCATCCCACCGAGTTGAATCGTTTTTGGTACAGAATGAAAAAATCGAATGAATTTCATCAAGCTGGTGTCTGTTACTGAAATAAGTTTAATAACACATGATTCTGCACAATAAATGTCAAAATCACTGTAATCAAACCACATGTTCAAAAGATATAGCCATGTAGTCAAAAAGTGCTTATCTCACCGAGTTGAAGCATTTTTGGTACAGAGTGAAAATAACCAGTGAATTTTATCAAGCTGGTGTCTGGTGTTGAAATATGTTGAATAGGACATGATTGTGCACAATATGCTTCAAAATCATTCATATCCAGCAAAAGATTCAAAGTGGAAGAAATGAATGAATTTCATCAAGCTGGTGTCTGGTACTTAAATAAGTTTAATAACACATGATTCTGCACAACATGTGTCAAAATCATTCCTTTCCAAAGGTTCAAAAGGTATAGCCTTGTGGTCAAAAAGTGCTTATCTCACCCAGTTGAAGTATATTTGGTACAAAGTAGAAAAAAACTAATGAATTTCATCAAGATGGAATCTGTCACCGAAATATGTTAAATAGTATGTGATTCTGCACAATATATGTCAAAATCACTGTAATAGAGCAACTTGTTCAAAAGAAATAGCCATGTAGTCAAGAAGTGCTTGTCTCACCGAGTTGAAGCATTTTTGGTACAGAGTGAAAATAACTAATGAATTTCATCAAGCTGTTGTGTGGTGTTGAAATATGTTTAATAACTCATGATTCTGCACAACATTTCTCACAATCATTTATTTCAAGCAAAAGGTTCAAAAGATATAGCCTTGTGGTCAAAAAGTGCTATTTATCTAGCCGAGTTTGAAGCGTTTTTGGTACAAAGTGAAAAAGAAGTCATGAATTCTTCAAGCAAGTGCCTGCTGCTGAAATATGTTGAATAGGACATTATTCTGCACAATATGTGTCAAAATCACTGTTGTCAATTTACAGGCTCAAAAGATAGCCATGTAGTCAAAAAGTGCTTATCTCACCGAGTTGAAGTTTATTTTGGTACAGAGTGAAAATAACTGATGACTTTCATCAAGCTGTCTTCTGGTGTTGAAATATGTTGAATAGGGCATGATTCTGCACAATATGTGTCAAAATCATTCATATCCAGCAAAAAGTTCCAAAGATATACCCTTGTGGTCAAAAAGTGCTTATGTCCTTACCTCACCAAGTTGAAGCGTATTTGGAACAAAGTGGAAAAAACAAAAATGAACGCTTTCAAGCTGGTGTCTGGTACTGTTTAATAAGACCTGATTCTGCACAATATATGTCAAAATCATTTCAATCCAGTCACAGGTTCAAAAGATATAGCCATGTATGGAAAAAGTGCTTAACTTTCCGAGTTGAAGCGTTTTTGGCACAAAGTGGAAGAAGCTAATGAATTCTATCAAGGTGGTGTTTGGTACTGTAAAATGTTGAATAGGACATGACTCTGCACAAATATGTCAAAATCACTGTAATCCAGCCACAGGTTTAAAAGATATAGCCATGTAGCCAAAAAGTGCTTATAGTAACGAGTTGAAGCGGTTTTGGTACAGAGTACAAATAATTAATGAATGTCATCAAGCTTATTGTATTTTAAGAACGAACTTTATTGCAGGCAGCATGAAACACACGGAACGTTCTTCTTTTACGAGACGCAAAAAACACGCAGACGTAACACACTGATATAGCATTAGCGCCACCTATAGGTAAAAGTACCGCCCATTTACAACACTCCCACTTACTTTTACCAATAGCACCAAGTCCTGAGAAAATAATATTTCAAAGCTGTGTTCTTCCACAACAACAAAAACTGTAAACTTACACCCCATTTTTTAAGACAGTATTCCTTTCACATTGGTTATACTGGAACTCTCTTTCACATTTTTTAGAAATTGCTTTGACCAGGCAGCGTTCTTCGTACACCTGTCAAGCATTTTTAAACAAAAAAGAGTCCGATCTCGCCCCTGAGATATTCAAATCTGTGTCTAACGAGTGGCTTGGTAAAGATATCCGCTTTCATGTCATTTGTTAGACAATATTGCAGTTCAATTTGTCCATTCTGCACACATTCACGGATATAGTGGTAGCGAATGTCTATGTATTTGGTCCTGGAGTGATTTACAGGAATGTTTGCAATTGCGATGGCTCCTTGGTTATCTTCAAGGTTCACTGTGGACACAGACTCTACACCGAGATCACACAGTAGTTGTTTCAGCCAGATTCCTTCTTGAGCTGCTTGACTGAGTGAGATGTATTCAGCTTCTGCTGTTGAAAGTGCTACTGATGATTGTTTCTTGCTGAGCCAGCTCACTGCACCTCCACTCAGAAGAAAGATGTTGCCTGTTGTTGACCGGCAATCATCTTGATCTCCAGCCCAGTCAGCGTCCGAGTATCCGATTAAAGCTCCGGAGTCTGACCTCTCATATTTCAAAGCAAGATTTAATGTCCCTTTCAAGTATCGAAGTATCCTCTTTACAGCAGTCAGATGTGAAGCATCTGGATTTGCATTGAACTTCGACACAGCACTCACAGCTTGAGCTATGTCCGGTCTTGTCGCCATGGCAGCATACAGCAGACTTCCAGCCATTGACTGATAGGTATGCTGGTGCACTGACATACTGACACCATCACTCCTTTTTAGCCTGACTTTGGCATCTGCAGGAGTTGCCGCAGGATTTGCATTATCCATTCCATACTTCCGAAGTATGGCTTCAATGTAATGCTTCTGCTGAAGAATGATACGATTCTTTTCTTTATCTTGGATGACAGAGATGCCTAGGATGTAGGACAGCTCACCCATGTCTTTCATCTTGTAGCGCTCCTTGAGAGCTGCTTTGAGCTCGTCCATGCTCTCAGTCGACTCTGTAATCAGGATCAAATCATCCACGTAAACTGCTAGTATTTCAAGCTCTTGTCTTGATCTCTCGTTGGGAAGGATCCTAGGCCAGCTCGGCCCCGTGTGACGACTCCCACCAGAGTCCTCTGGCACAGCCTAGCTTAAGCTGTTTCTACAGCCTCTTCTGCCTTCCACTTCCTGCCTGTCCTTACCTGGATTCCAGCATTAGCCACCTTCGGATCGCCGGAATCCCTGTACAGCACCACCTCTCTGGCTTTGGCTACCTTGAACTCCTCCTCCAAGGACTTGAAGGGCAGCTGCAGCTTGTTGTTGCGCCTATAAAGAGCAATGCTGCTCAGGCTCTTTGGTAACCCCAGCCATCTCCGGAGGTGGCTACTGACTTTCCTCTCCAGGGTTTCTACTGTGGAGAGTGGGACGGCATAGATGAGGAGCGGCCACAGGATCCTGGGGAGGATGCCGTGCTGGTAGACCCAAGCCTTGAATTTTCCAGGTAGACCAGACTTGTCCACAGACTTCAACCAGACATCCAACTCAGCGCAAGCTGTCTTTATGGATGCTGCATCTTTGAGAGAGCTGTCAAACATCTTGCCCAGGCTCTTGACTGGCCTCTCTGAGATCGTGGGGATAGCTGCACCTGCTATGTTGAAGCGGAACTTGTCTTCTACCTTCCCTTTCCTGAGCACCATCGACCTAGATTTGGCAGGTTTGAAGCTCATCCAGGCCCACACCATCATCTTCTCCAGCCCCTTCATAATCCACCGACATCCCGGAACTGATTCTGTGGTAACTGTTAGGTCATCCATAAATGCCCTAATGGGTGGCTGTCGTTGTCCAGAGCTCATCAGGGGTCCTCTGCACTCTGGCTCAGCAGACTTGGTGAGCATATTCATGGCCAGGGAGAATAGCGTCACAGAGAGAGTACACCCTGTGATGATGCCAATCTCCACCTTGTGCCAGCTGGATGAAATTGCTCCTGAAGAAACCCTCATGCTGAAGTTGTTGTAGTAGTCAGCGATGAGGTCTCTACATCTGCTCGGCACATGATGCTTTGCCAGAGTGAGCTGGACCAACCTATGGGGTATGGAGCCGAATGCATTGGCCAGGTCGAGCCATAACACTGACAAATTGCCCCTCAGCTCTCTAGCCTCCCGGATTAGCTGTGTCACCACCCCTGTGTGCTCCACACAGCCTGGCATTCCTGACACGCCCCTTTTCTGAACTGATGTGTCGATGTAGGTGTTTCTAGCCAGGTATGAGCCCAGTCTCTTGGCGATAGTGCTGAAGAAGATCTTTGATTCCACGCAAAGGAGGGAGATGATGCGGAACTGATCAAGCCGGGTGGAGCCTTCTTCCTTCGGAATCCATACTCCTTCGGCCCATCGCCATTGCTCTGGTATCTTCCCCTTTCTCCAGAAGACTCTCAGGATTTTCCACAGACGCATAAGCAGTTTGGGACAGTTCTTGTACACTTTGTACGAAGTGCCGCTTGGTCCTGGAGCAAAGCATGCTCTGGCTTTATGGACAACCTCCTTGATTTCCATTAGCCTCAGCTCCGACATGTCAAACTGCACCTCTGGCTCAGGGGGATCAATGAGGATGTCGCAGTCTCCCAGCTCCATTTCTCTTCTGGGGTCGCCGAACATCTGTGAGAGGTCTCGATCGATGTCTTCCCTTGAAGAGGTAAGTTTTCCACTGTGTTTCTGGCCTAGCAGGTCTTTTGTGAACTTGAAGGGGTTCTCGATAAAGGCCGTTCGTTTACGAGCCCTCTCACGTCGCCGCCTCCGATGCCACTCTGCTCGGCGTAGGACCCTTATCCTCTTCCGGTGGATGGCCATCAATTGGGTCAGGCCCGATCTCTCCTCCTCTCCTGCCTCCTTATACTGGCACTTCAGCGCTCTCATCTCCCTTCTGATGAGGTGGATCTGTTCTGCTCTGTGGTTCCTTGCGTAGGATGCTCCCGAGTTTTTCTTCTGCTCTTCGCCGAACCGTTCCACTGCTATGCCGACAATGATTGCTGTCATGGCATGCAGCTTTCACTCTGCCTCTTCTTTTGACGCAGTCTCCAGGATTTGGTCTACGTCATCGTCGAACTGCTTCCACAGTGAAGTCATGGTAGCTGCTGGCCACTTGATCCGCCTCCGCTCTGAATTGATGCTCGAGGAGCGCAAGGGCAGCGCTTGGAGGTTCCGAGCACTGTGGGGTGACTCCGGGCAAGGCCCCTCCTGCGTCTCACCAGGTGAAACACCTGTGCGTTGCGTTGCTCCTGCTCCTCCCAAGCACTTCTTCTTTGCTTGGTGGATCTTCAAGCCGTGCATGTTTTTACAAACCTTTCCACAAATACACTGTGAGCTCGTAGTCGTTTGTCCATTGCCTTGGTCTGTTACCAATGAATCCGTCCTGTTGGGGTGCTCACCCTCTCCCCCTCTCCGGCACCCCTGGGGGTATTTTTCATTGAATTCGTCGTAGCTTGATTGGGTTTGCTCCTCACGGTGGACACAGATTGGGTTGCCAGCCCGCTCTGCCCCGGTCGCCGTCTCTCCGAGCTGTCACTGTCTCTCCAGTAGTCACCATTCTATTCATGGTTGTCATACAGTCTTTCCTGGCTGTCACAGATGCCTCAGAGTCTAAATAACAAATGGAATTCATCAAGCTGGTGTCTTATACTGACATATGTTGAACAGAATATGATTCTGCACAAGATGAGACAAAATCAGTGTATTCCAGCCACAGGTTCATAAGATATAGCCAGGTAGTCAAAAAGTGCTTATCTCATTGAGTTGAAGCGTTTTTGGTACAGAGTGAAAATAAATAATGGATCTTTTCAAGCTGGTGTCTGGTACTGATATATGTTAAATAGGACATGATTCTGCACATTATGTGACAAAATCACTGTAATCCAAGCCATAGGTTCATAAGATATAGCCATGTAGTCGAAAAGTGCTTATCTCACCGAGTTAAAGCGTTTTTGGTACAGAGTCTAAATAACAAATGAAATTCATCAAGCAGGTGTTTGGTACTGAAATGTGTTGAACAAGACATGATTCTGTACACGATGAGTCAAAATCATTCATTTCCAGCAAAAGGTTCAAATGATAAAGCCATGTAGTCAAAAAGTGCTTATCTCACCGAGTTAAAGCGTTTTTGGTACAGAGTGAAAAAAACTGATGAATTTCATCAAGCTGTTGTCTGGTGTTGAAATATGTTGAAGAGGACATGATTCTGCACAAGATGAGTCAAAGTCATTAATTTCCAGCAAAAAGTTCCCAAGATTTAGCCTTTTGGTGGAAAAGTATTTGTCTCATTGAGTCGAAGCATTTTTGGTACGAGTAAAACTAAGTAATGAGTGTCATTAAGCTGTTGTCTGGTGTTGAAATATGTTGAATAGGACTTTAATCTTCACAATATGTTTTAAAATCATTGTAATCTAGCCTAAGGTTCAAAAGATATAGCCATGTAGTCAAAAAGTGCTTATCTCGCTGAGTTGAAGCGTTTTTGGTACAGAGTCTAAATAACTAATGAAATTCATCAAGCTGGTTTCTGCTGTTGAAATATGTTGAACAGGATATGATTTTGCACATAATGAGTAAAAATCTTTCATTTCCAGCAAAAGTTTCCATAGAGTTAGCCTTTTCGTCAAAAAGTGCTTATATCATTGAGTTGAAGCATTTTTGGTACAGAGTGAATATAACTAATGAATTCTAGCAAGCTGGTGTCTGGTACTGAAATCTGTTGAATAGGACATGACTCTGCACATTACATGTCAAAAATCACTGTAATCCAGCCACAGGTTCAAAAGATACATCCATGTAGTCAAAAAGTGCTTATCTCACCGAGTTGAGGCGTTTTTGGTGCACAGTGAAAATAACTAATGAATTTCATCAAGCTTTTGTAAGGTGTTGAATATGTTGAACAGGACATGATTCTGCACAATATGTGTAAAGATTACTGTGATCCAGCTGCAGGTTCAAAAGATAAAGCCATGTAGTCAAAAAGTTCTTATCTAACCTAATGAAGCATTTTTGGTATAGAGTCTTAATAAGTGCTTATATATGTGTCAACAGCCATGGAGTCAAAAAGTGCTTATCTCACCCAGTTGAAGTGTTTTTTGTACGGAGTAAAAATAAGTAATGAATTTCATCAAGCTGGTTTTTGGTGTTGAAAGATGTTGAATAGGACATGATTCTGCACAAGATGAGTCAAAATCACTGTATTCCAGCCACAGGTTCATAAGGTATAGCCGTGTAGTCAAAAAGTGCGTGTCTCACCGAATTTTGGCGTTTTTGGTACAGAGTGAAAATAACTAATGATATTCATCAAGCTGGTGTCAGATTTTGAAATATGTTGAACAGGACTTGATTATGCACAAGATGAGTCAAAATCTTACATTTCCAGCAAAAGTTTCCAAAGATTCAGCCTTTTTGTCCAAAAGTGCTTATATCATTGAGTTGAAGTGTTTTTGTTACACTGTGTAAATACATCTACTGATGCACCTGGACACATCCTCAGTGATGTTCCTGGGATCATCGGGTGTTTCGGGTCTTTCAACATCATACACCCTCATCCAGGTGACCCAGCCAGGGCTGATCAGGCCCCGGCTTGTGTCCAGTTGGCACATTAGCTACCATGATTCCATGGCTCTCCTCTCTTGAGCCACAGCCATCTTGAGGCCCTCTCAGCCGCTTCGGTGGTATTGCGGATGGCTCTTCTCCTATGCTGCCCGACGATGCCCAGACAACCCAGAGCACTGGCATAGGACCGGGCTGCAAATCCCCTGCAGCCCACTTCCACTGGAAGGCATTTTACCCTCCATCCTGCTTGCTGGCACCCCCTGACCAGTCCCGTGTACTTGGAGAGCTTCCTCTCAAAAGCCTCTTCCAGGCGGTCTTCCCACAGGACAGTCAACTCCAACATTATCACTTGCTTGGTGGCCTCTGATACAAGGACAATGTCAGGACGGAGGGTGGTGCTTGCAATATGGCTAGAGAACTTAAGCTGTTTTCCAAGGTCCACTATCAGCTGCCAGTCTCTTGCAGATGTCAGGATGCCTGCTGGTGTTCTTCTAGCTGTGGTCGCCTGCTCCCCAGCCCTGACAAAGCCAATGGAGTTCTTGGCAGGGCGGAACTGCTTTGCCCAAACCAACCCTGTGCTGAGTGCATCAGCGATGGTCTTCAGGACTTGGTCCTGCCTCCATCGGTAGCGCCCTTCTCCTAATGCTGTGGTGCAGCAGCTTAGGACATGTTCCAAGGTGCCTCTCTTAGAACACAATGGGCAGGCTGGCGACTCCGCCAAGCCCCAAGTATGCAGGTTCGATAGACTGGGCAGCACATCATACACTGCCTGGACAAGAAATTTGATGAGATGGGGCTCAGCTTTCCAGATCTCCGTCCAGGTAACTTTCCTCTCAAGCACATTTTCCCATCTTGTACAGGCACCCTGCTGTCTCATGCCCACCGCCTTGCACGATCTCGATTCCTCCACAGCTGCTCTCACCTCCTCTTGGACCAGGCGCCTCCTTTCCTTCCCCCTGATGTTCATTTGGGGGGTTGGGAAGGATCCTAGGCCAGCTCGGCCCCGTGTGACGACTCCCACCAGAGTCCTCTGGCACAGCCTAGCTTAAGCTGTTTCTACAGCCTCTTCTGCCTTCCACTTCCTGCCTGTCCTTACCTGGATTCCAGCATTAGCCACCTTCGGATCGCCGGAATCCCTGTACAGCACCACCTCTCTGGCTTTGGCTACCTTGAACTCCTCCTCCAAGGACTTGAAGGGCAGCTGCAGCTTGTTGTTGCGCCTATAAAGAGCAATGCTGCTCAGGCTCTTTGGTAACCCCAGCCATCTCCGGAGGTGGCTACTGACTTTCCTCTCCAGGGTTTCTACTGTGGAGAGTGGGACGGCATAGATGAGGAGCGGCCACAGGATCCTGGGGAGGATGCCGTGCTGGTAGACCCAAGCCTTGAATTTTCCAGGTAGACCAGACTTGTCCACAGACTTCAACCAGACATCCAACTCAGCGCAAGCTGTCTTTATGGATGCTGCATCTTTGAGAGAGCTGTCAAACATCTTGCCCAGGCTCTTGACTGGCCTCTCTGAGATCGTGGGGATAGCTGCACCTGCTATGTTGAAGCGGAACTTGTCTTCTACCTTCCCTTTCCTGAGCACCATCGACCTAGATTTGGCAGGTTTGAAGCTCATCCAGGCCCACACCATCATCTTCTCCAGCCCCTTCATAATCCACCGACATCCCGGAACTGATTCTGTGGTAACTGTTAGGTCATCCATAAATGCCCTAATGGGTGGCTGTCGTTGTCCAGAGCTCATCAGGGGTCCTCTGCACTCTGGCTCAGCAGACTTGGTGAGCATATTCATGGCCAGGGAGAATAGCGTCACAGAGAGAGTACACCCTGTGATGATGCCAATCTCCACCTTGTGCCAGCTGGATGAAATTGCTCCTGAAGAAACCCTCATGCTGAAGTTGTTGTAGTAGTCAGCGATGAGGTCTCTACATCTGCTCGGCACATGATGCTTTGCCAGAGTGAGCTGGACCAACCTATGGGGTATGGAGCCGAATGCATTGGCCAGGTCGAGCCATAACACTGACAAATTGCCCCTCAGCTCTCTAGCCTCCCGGATTAGCTGTGTCACCACCCCTGTGTGCTCCACACAGCCTGGCATTCCTGACACGCCCCCTTTCTGAACTGATGTGTCGATGTAGGTGTTTCTAGCCAGGTATGAGCCCAGTCTCTTGGCGATAGTGCTGAAGAAGATCTTTGATTCCACGCAAAGGAGGGAGATGATGCGGAACTGATCAAGCCGGGTGGAGCCTTCTTCCTTCGGAATCCATACTCCTTCGGCCCATCGCCATTGCTCTGGTATCTTCCCCTTTCTCCAGAAGACTCTCAGGATTTTCCACAGACGCATAAGCAGTTTGGGACAGTTCTTGTACACTTTGTACGAAGTGCCGCTTGGTCCTGGAGCAAAGCATGCTCTGGCTTTATGGACAACCTCCTTGATTTCCATTAGCCTCAGCTCCGACATGTCAAACTGCACCTCTGGCTCAGGGGGATCAATGAGGATGTCGCAGTCTCCCAGCTCCATTTCTCTTCTGGGGTCGCCGAACATCTGTGAGAGGTCTCGATCGATGTCTTCCCTTGAAGAGGTAAGTTTTCCACTGTGTTTCTGGCCTAGCAGGTCTTTTGTGAACTTGAAGGGGTTCTCGATAAAGGCCGTTCGTTTACGAGCCCTCTCACGTCGCCGCCTCCGATGCCACTCTGCTCGGCGTAGGACCCTTATCCTCTTCCGGTGGATGGCCATCAATTGGGTCAGGCCCGATCTCTCCTCCTCTCCTGCCTCCTTATACTGGCACTTCAGCGCTCTCATCTCCCTTCTGATGAGGTGGATCTGTTCTGCTCTGTGGTTCCTTGCGTAGGATGCTCCCGAGTTTTTCTTCTGCTCTTCGCCGAACCGTTCCACTGCTATGCCGACAATGATTGCTGTCATGGCATGCAGCTTTCACTCTGCCTCTTCTTTTGACGCAGTCTCCAGGATTTGGTCTACGTCATCGTCGAACTGCTTCCACAGTGAAGTCATGGTAGCTGCTGGCCACTTGATCCGCCTCCGCTCTGAATTGATGCTCGAGGAGCGCAAGGGCAGCGCTTGGAGGTTCCGAGCACTGTGGGGTGACTCCGGGCAAGGCCCCTCCTGCGTCTCACCAGGTGAAACACCTGTGCGTTGCGTTGCTCCTGCTCCTCCCAAGCACTTCTTCTTTGCTTGGTGGATCTTCAAGCCGTGCATGTTTTTACAAACCTTTCCACAAATACACTGTGAGCTCGTAGTCGTTTGTCCATTGCCTTGGTCTGTTACCAATGAATCCGTCCTGTTGGGGTGCTCACCCTCTCCCCCTCTCCGGCACCCCTGGGGGTATTTTTCATTGAATTCGTCGTAGCTTGATTGGGTTTGCTCCTCACGGTGGACACAGATTGGGTTGCCAGCCCGCTCTGCCCCGGTCGCCGTCTCTCCGAGCTGTCACTGTCTCTCCAGTAGTCACCATTCTATTCATGGTTGTCATACAGTCTTTCCTGGCTGTCACAGATGCCTCAGAGTCTAAATAACAAATGGAATTCATCAAGCTGGTGTCTTATACTGACATATGTTGAACAGAATATGATTCTGCACAAGATGAGACAAAATCAGTGTATTCCAGCCACAGGTTCATAAGATATAGCCAGGTAGTCAAAAAGTGCTTATCTCATTGAGTTGAAGCGTTTTTGGTACAGAGTGAAAATAAATAATGGATCTTTTCAAGCTGGTGTCTGGTACTGATATATGTTAAATAGGACATGATTCTGCACATTATGTGACAAAATCACTGTAATCCAAGCCATAGGTTCATAAGATATAGCCATGTAGTCGAAAAGTGCTTATCTCACCGAGTTAAAGCGTTTTTGGTACAGAGTCTAAATAACAAATGAAATTCATCAAGCAGGTGTTTGGTACTGAAATGTGTTGAACAGGACATGATTCTGCACCTTACATGTCAAAATCACTGTAATCCATTAAAAGGTTCAAAAGATAAAGCCATGTAGTCGAAAAGTGCTTATCTCACCGAGTTGAAGCGTTTTTGGTAAAGAGTCTAAATAAAAAATGAAATTCATCAAGTTGGTGTTTGGTACTGACATATGTTGAACAGGACATGATTTTGCACAAGATGAGTCAAATTCTTTCATTTCCAGCAAACGGTTCCAAAGATACAGCCTTTTGGTCAAAAAGTGCTTATCTCACCGAGTTGAAGCGTTTTTGGTACAAAGTCTAAATAACAAATGGAATACATCAAGCTGGTGTCTGCTGTTGAAATATGTTGAACAGGACATGATTCTGCACACGATGAGTCAAAATCACTGTATTCCAGCCACAGGTTCATAAGATATAGCCAGGTAGTCAAAAAGTGCTTATCTCATTGAGTTGAAGCGTTTTTGGTACAGAGTGAAAATAAATGATGGATTCTTTCAAGCTGGTGTCTGGTACTGAAATATGTTAAATGGGACATGATTCTGCACATTATGTGTCAAAATCACTGTAATCCAAGCCATAGGTTCATAAGATATAGCCATGTAGTCAAAAAGTACTTATCTCACCGAGTTGAAGCGTTTTTGGTTCAGAGTGAAAGTAAGTAATGCATTTCATCAACCTGGTGTCTGATGTTTAAATATCTTGAATAGGATATGATTCTGCACAACATGTGGAAAAATCATTCATATCTAGCAAAAAGTTCATAAGATATAGTCATGTAGTCAAAAAGTGCTTATCTCACTGAGTTGTAGGGTTTTTGGTACACTGGCTGTCACAGATGCCTCAGAGTCTAAATAACAAATGGAATTCATCAAGCTGGTGTCTTATACTGACATATGTTCAACAGGATGTGATTCTGCACAAGATGAGTCAAAATCAGTGTATTCCAGCCACAGGTTCATAAAATATAGCCATGTTGTCAAAAAGTGCTTATCTCACTGAGTTGAAGTGTATTTGGTACAGAATCTAAATACCAAATGGAATGCATTAAGCTAGTGTCTGATACTGAAATATGTTCAAAAGGACATGACTCTGCACAAGATGAGTCAAAATCATTCATTTCCAGCAATAGGTTCCAAAGATACAGCCTTTTGGTCAAAAACTGCTCATCTCATTGAGTTGAAGCATTTTTGGTACAGAGTGTGTATAACAAATGAACTCTTTCAAGCTGGTGTCTATTACTGAAATATGTTGAACTGGACATGATTTTGCACATTAAATGTCAAAATCACTGTAATCCAGCCACAGGTTCAGAAGATATAACCATGGAGTCAAAAAGTGCTAATCTCACCAAGTTGAAGAGTTTTTGGTACAGAGTCTAAATAACAAATGGAATTCATCAAGCTGGTGTTTGTTACTGAAATGTGTTGAACAGGACATGATTCTGCACAAGATGACTCAAAATCATTCATTCCCAGCAAAAGGTTCAAAAGATAAAAGATATAGCCATGTAGTCAAAAAGTACTACATGGCTGTTGAACCAGTTGAAGCGTTTTTGGTTCGGAGTAAAAGTAAGTAATGCATTTCATCAACCTGGTGTCTGATGTTTAAATATCTTGAATAGGATATGATTCTGCACAACATGTGGAAAAATCATTCATATCTACCAAAAAGGTCATAAGATATAGTCATGTAGTCAAAAAGTGTTTATCTCACTGAGTTGAGGTGTTTTTGGTATCGAGTGAAAATAACTAATGAATTTCATCAAGCTTTTGTCTGGTGTTGAAATATGTTGAACAGGACATGACTCTGCACAAGATGAGACAAAATCTTTAATTTCCAGCGAAAAGTTCCATAGATACAGCCTTTTGGTCAAAAACCGCTCATCTCATTGAGTTGAAGCGTTTTTGGTACAGAGTCTAAATAACAAATGAATTCTTTCAAGCTGGTGTCTAGTACTGAAATATGTTGAATAGGACATGATTCTGCAAATCATGATTCTCCAAATCACCATTTGGCAAAATCATTCATATCCAGCAAAGGGTTCAAAAGATAAAGCCATGTAGTCAAAAAGTGCTTATCTCACCAAGTTGAAGCGTTGTTGTTACAAAGTCTAAATAACAAATGAATTCTTTCAAGCTGGTGTCTTGTACTGAAATATGTTCAAAAGGACATGACTCTGCACAAGATGAGTCAAAATCATTCATTTCCAGCAAAAGGTTCCAAAGATTTAGCCATTTTATCAAAAAGTGCTATAACATTGAATCGAAGCATTTTTGATACAGAGTGAATATAACTAATTAATTCTTTCAAGCGGGTGTCTTGTACTGAAATATGTTGAATAGGACATGATTCTGCACATTACATGTCAAAAACCACTGTAATCCAGCCACAGGTTCAAAAGATATAGCCATGTAGTCAAAAAGTGCTTATCTCACCGAGTTGAAGCGTTTTTGGTAGAGAGTATATATAACAAATGAACTCTTTCAAGCTGGTGTCTATTACTGAAATATGTTGAATAGGACATGATTTTGCACATTAAATGTCAAAATCAGTGTAATCCAGCCACAGGTTCAGAAGATATAACCATGGAGTCAAAAAGTGCTAATCTCACCGAGTTGAAGAGTTTTTGGTACAGAGTCTAAATAACAAATGACATTCATTAAGCTGGTGTTTGGTACTGAACTATGTTGAACAAGACATGATTCTGCACAACTACTTCTTCTTCTTCTTCTTTCGGCTTTTCCCGTCAGGGGTCGCCACAGCGAGTCAACTTTCTCCATCTAACTCTATTCTCTGTATCTTTCTCTCTTACACCAACTACCTTCATATCCTCTCACTACATCCATAAATCTTCTCTTTGGTCTTCCTCGAGACCTCTTGCCTGGCAGCTCCAATTCCAGCATCCGTCTACCGATATATTCACTATCACTTCTCTGTACATGACCGAACCATCTCAGTCTGGCTTCTCTGACCTTCTCTCCAAAACATCTAACATGTGCCGTCCCTCTGATAGACTCATTCCTGATCCTATCTATCCTGGTCACTCCCAAAGAGAACCTCAACATCTTCATCTCTGCAACCTCTGGTTCTGCCTGCTGTCTTTTGGTCATTGGAACAGTTTCTAGTCCATACATCATCGCTGGTCTCACCACTGTCTTGTACACCTTTCTTTTTATTCTGGCTGAAAGTCTTCTATCACATATTACCCCTGACACTCTTCTCCACCCATTCCAACCTGCTTGGACGCGTCTCTTCACCTCTTTCCCGCATTCTCCGTTGCTCTGAACTGTTGACCCCAAGTACCTGAAATCCTCCAGCTTCTTGATCTCCACTCCCTGTAGCCTCACCGCTCCACCCGAGTTCCTCTCATTCACACACATATATTCTGTCTTGCTGCGACTAACTTTCATTCCTCTCCTTTCCAGAGCATACCTCCACCTCTCTAGATTTTCCTCTACCTGTTGTCTGCTCTCACAACAGATCACAATGTCATCCGCAAACATCATGGTCCATGGGGATTCCTGTCTAACCTCATCTGTCAGCCTATCCATCACCATTGCGAACAAGAAGGGGCTCAGAGCTGATCCCTGATGGAGACCCACCTCCACCTTGAACTTCTCGGTTACCCCTACAGCACACCGTACCAGTGTCTCACAGCGAGCATACATGTCCTGCACCAGTCTAACATACTTCTCTGCCACTCCAGACTTCCTCATACAATACCAGAGCTCCTCTCTTGGCACCCTGTCATATGCTTTTTCTAGGTCTACAAAAACGCAATCCAACTCCCTCTGGCCTTCTCTGTACTTTTCTATTAGCATTCTCAACGCAAATACTGCATCTGTAGTACTCTTTCTAGGCATGAAGCCATACTGCTGTTCACGAATGCTGACTTCTGCTCTCAGTCTAGTTTCCACTACTCTTTCCCATAACTTCATTGTATGGCTCATCAACTTTATCCCTCTATAGTTTCCACAATTCTGCACATTCCCTTTGTTCTTAAAAATAGGCACCATCACACTTTGTCTCCATTCTTCAGGCATCTTCTCACTCTCTAAGATCCTGTTGAATAATCTCGTCAGGAAATCGACCGCTGCCTCTCCTAGACACTTCCACACCTCCACAGGTATATCATTAGGACCAACTGCTTTTCCACTCTTCATCCTCTTCAATGCCTTCCTCACTTCACTTTTACTAATTTTTGCTACTTTGTGGTCTACGATAATCACCTCTTTGACCCTTGCCTCTCTTTCATTTTCCACATTCATCAGTTCTTCAAAGTACTCTTTCCATCTTCCCATCACTCTTCTAGCATCTGTCAATACATTTCCCTCTCTGTCCTTTATCACCCGGACTTGTTGTACATCCTTTCCATCTTTATCTCTCTGTTTCGCCAACCTGTATAGATCATTCTCACCCTCCTTACTATCCAACCGAGCATACAAGTCATCATAAGCCCTTTGTTTTGTCTTTGCTACCTCTATCTTTACCTTTCGCCGCACCTCCCTGAACTCCTGTCTGTTCTCTTCAGTCCTCTCAGTATCCCACTTCTTTTTCGCTAACCGCTTTCTCTGTATACACTCCTGCACTTCCTCATTCCACCACCAAGTCTCCTTATCTACTTTCCTTCCAGATGACACACCAAGAACTCTTCTACCTGTCTCCCTGATAACACTAGCTGTTGTTGTCCAATCATCTGGAAGCTCACCCTGACCACCCAGAACCTTTCTCAATTCCTCCCTGAAAACCATGCAACACTCCTCCCTTTTCAGCTTCCACCATTTTGTCCTCTGCTCTGCCTTTGTCCTCTTCATCTTCCTTGTCACCAGAGTCATCCTACAAACCACCATCCTATGCTGTCTGGCTACACTCTCACCTACAACTACTTTGCAGTCACTGATCTCTTTCAGGTTACCTCGTCTATACAAGATGTAGTCTACCTGCGTGCTCCTACCTCCGCTCTTATAAGTTACCCTATGTTCCTGTTTTTTCTGGAAAAAGGTGTTCACTACAGCCATTTCCATCCTTTTTGCAAAATCTACCACCATCTGTCCCTCTGCATTCCTATCCTGGATACCAAATCTGCCCATCACTTCTTCATCCCCTCTATTGCCTTCACCGACATGTCCATTGAAGTCTGCACCAATGACCACTCTCTCATTTCTGGGAATATTCTGCATCACTTCATCTGACTCATTCCAGAACTTCTCCTTCTCTTCAGATTCACATCCCACCTGCGGGGCATAGCCACTAACAACATTGAGCATCACACCTTCGATTTCCAGTTTCAGACTCATAAGTCTATCTGACATTCTTTTCACCTCTAGGACGTTCCTAACAAACTCCTCCTTCAAGATAACTCCTGCTCCATTTCTCTTCTTGTCAGTACCATAATAGTACAAGTTAAAGCCTGCTCCTAAGCTTCTAGCCTTACTACCTTTCCACCTGGTCTCCTGGACACACAGTATATCCACCTTCCTTCTCTGCATCATGTCGACCAACTCTACCTTTTCCTGTCATAGTCCCAACATTCAAAGTCCCTACTCTCAGTCTCAGACTCTTTCCTTTCCTCCTCTCTCTCTGCTTCCGAACACGCACTCCTCCTCTTCTTCTTGTTCTTGTTCTTCGACCCACAGTAGCCCAATTTCCATTAGTACCCTGTAGGTCATCAGTACCAATGGCGGTCGTTGTTAACCCGGTCCGCGACCGATCCGGTATGGTATAGTTTTGGTTGACTCGCATATTTGGTTTTGGCAAAAGTTTTACGCCGGATGCCCTTCCTGACGCAACCCTCTGCATTTATCCGGGCTTGGGACCGTCACAGTGAGACACTGCTCCGTGCCCCCCCAAGGCAGGCTTGGAAAGGCACGGGCCAGTGCCGCCCTGAGGCTGCATTATAACATGATTCTGCACAACATGAGTCAAACTCTCTCATATCCGGCAAAAGGTTCCAAAGATACAGCCTTTTGGTGGAAAAGTATTTATCTCATTCAGTTGAAGCATTTTTGTACAGAGTGAATATAACTAATGAATTCTTTCAAGCTGGTGTCTGGTACTGAAATATGTTGAATAGGACATGATTCTGCACATTACATGTCAAAATCACTGTAATCCAGCCTTAGGTTAAAAAGATATAGCCATGTAGTCAAAAAGTGCTTATTTCACAGAGTTGAAGAGTTTTTGGGACAGAGTCTAAATAACAAATGGAATTCATCAAGCTGGTGTTTGTTACTGAAATGTGTTGAACAGGACATGATTCTGCACAAGATGACTCAAAATCATTCATTCCCAGCAAAAGGTTCTAAAGATACAGCCTTTTTGTGGAAAAGTATTTTTCTCATTGAGTTGAAGCATTTTGGTACGGAGTAAAAATAAGTCATGAGTTTCATCAAGCTGTTGTCTGGTCTTGAAATATGTTGAACAGGACATAACTCTGCACAAGATGAGTCAAAATCTCTCATATCCGGCAAAAGGTTCCAAAGATACAGCCTTTTGGTGGAAAAGTATTTATCTCACCGAGTTGAAGCATTTTTGGTACAGACTGAATATAACTAATGAATTCTTTCAAGCTGGTGTCTGATACTGATATATGTTGAGTAGGACATGATTCAGCACATTACATGTCAAAATCACTGTAATCCAGCAACAGGGTCAAAAGATATAGCAATGTAGTCAAAAAGTGCTTATCTCACAGAGTTGATGCGTTTTTGGTACAGAGTCTAAACAACAAATGGAATGCATTAAGCTGTTGTCTGGTGTTGAAATATGTTCAACGGGACATGACTCTGCACAAGATGAGTCAAAATCATTCATTTCCAGCAAAAGGTTCAAAATATACAGCCTTTTGGTCAAAAAGGGCTTATATCATTGAGTTGAAGAGTTTTTGTTACAGAGTCTAAATAACAAATGAAACTCATCAAGCTGTTGTTGTGTACTTAAATATGTTGAACAAGACATGATTCTGCACACGATGAGTAAAAATCACTGTATTCCAGCCAAAGGTTCATAAGATGTAGCCATTTAGTCAAAAAGTGCTTATCTCACCGAGTTGACGTGTTTTTGGTACAGAGTCTAAACAACAAATGGAATGCATTAAGCTGGTGTCTGATACTGAAATATGTTCAATGGGACATGACTCGGCACAAGATGAGTCAAAATCATTCATTTCCAGCAAAAGGTTCAAAATATACAGCCTTTTGGTCAAAAAGTGCTTATCTCACCGAGTTGAGGCGTTTTTGTTACACAGTGAAAAAAACTAATGAATTTCATCAAGCTGTTGTCTGGTGTTGAAATATGTTGAACTGGACATGAATCTGCACAAGATGAGTAAAAGTCATTAATTTCCAGCAAAAAATTCCCAAGATTTAGCCTTTTGGTGGAAAAGTATTTTTCTCATTGAGTTGAAGCATTTTTGGTACGGAGTAAAAATAAGTAATGACTTTCATCAGGATGTTGTCTGGTGTTGAAATATGTTGAATAGGACATGATTCTGCACAAGATGAGTCAAAATCACTGTATTCCAGCCACAGGTTCATAAGATACAGCCATGTAGTCAAAAAGTGCTTGTCTCACCGAGTTGAAGTGTTTTTGGTACAGAGTCTAAATAACAAATGGAATTCATCAAACTGGTGTTTGGAACTGAAATATGTTGAACAAGACATGATTCTGCACACGATGAGTCAAAATCATTCATTTCCAGCAAAAGGTTCAAATGATAAAGCCATGTAGTCAAAAAGTGCTTATCTCACCGAGTTAAAGCGTTTTTGGTACAGAGTGAAAAAAACTGATGAATTTCATCAAGCTGTTGTCTGGTGTTGAAATATGTTGAACAGGACATGATTCTGCACAAGATGAGTCAAAGTCATTAATTTCCAGCAAAAAGTTCCCAAGATTTAGCCTTTTGGTGGAAAAGTATTTGTCTCATTGAGTCGAAGCATTTTTGGTACGAGTAAAACTAAGTAATGAGTGTCATTAAGCTGTTGTCTGGTGTTGAAATATGTTGAATAGGACTTTAATCTTCACAATATGTGTTAAAATCATTGTAATCTAGCCTAAGGTTCAAAAGATATAGCCATGTAGTCAAAAAGTGCTTATCTCACTGAGTTGAAGCGTTTTTGGTACAGAGTCTAAATAACTAATGAAATTCATCAAGCTGGTTTCTGCTGTTGAAATATGTTGAACAGGATATGATTTTGCACATAATGAGTAAAAATCTTTCATTTCCAGCAAAAGTTTCCATAGAGTTAGCCTTTTCGTCAAAAAGTGCTTATATCATTGAGTTGAAGCATTTTTGGTACAGAGTGAATATAACTAATGAATTCTAGCAAGCTGGTGTCTGGTACTGAAATCTGTTGAATAGGACATGACTCTGCACATTACATGTCAAAAATCACTGTAATCCAGCCACAGGTTCAAAAGATACATCCATGTAGTCAAAAAGTGCTTATCTCACCGAGTTGAAGCGTTTTCGGTACAGAGTCTAAATAACAAATTAAATTCATCAAGCTGGTGTTTGTTACTGAAATGTGTTGAACAGGACATGATTCTGCACAAGATGACTCGAAATCATTCATTCCCAGCAAAAGGTTCAAAAGATAAGGCCATGTAATCAATAAGTGCTTATCTCACCTCTCATCTCATTGAGATGGAGCGTTTTTGGTACAGAGTCTAAATAACAAATGAATTTTTTCAAGCAAGTGTCGAGTACTGAAATAGGTTGAACAGGACATGATTTTGCACAATATGTGTCAAAATCATTGTAATCCAGCAAAAGGTTCAAAAGATTTAGCCATGTAGTCAAAAAGTGCTTATCTCACAAAGTTGAAGCGTTTTTCCGGGCTGCCTGCCAGAGTTTCTCCTCACCGAGTGTCTTTCTCATAAATTTTCTACTTTTCTTTTTAATTTTTATCTACTCTTCTCCTCAGTGAGAATTTAGTTGAGGTTTTTGCCACAATACTAGATGATGCTCCATTCGTTCTTTCTAATTTTCGCGGTGTGACAATTTAGTTAAGGTTTTTGCCACAATACTAGATGATGCTCCATTCGCTCTTTCTTGTTGTCGCGCTGTTTGGAGCACTCTTTTGCAAGCCGGATCCCGGTCCTGGCGGAGCCGCACCATGGCGCAATGGCTCCATTGTTTACACCCGGGATCAGCTGATGGAGCTTCGACACAGCGGCGAGATGGTGGAGAGGCACGAAATCCCTAAGGAGCTACGGAGGAAATACCGGGGCTGCAGGGCCAGGAGGAGATGGTGGGTGAGGAAGAGGAGATACAGACCGTATCTCCCCTCCATTGTGATGGGAAATGTGAGATCGCTGGGCAACAAGTTGGAGGAGTTAACAGCACTCACACGGAGCGACGGCGTGTTTCGTGAGGCCTCGGTGTTGTGCTTCACAGAAACGTGGCTAAACAACAACATACCGGACTCTGTTGTGAGTTTACCCGGCTTTCAGTTGGTGCGAGGGAACAGGAGTTGTGCCGGCAGCGGCAAGAAGAAAGGAGGAGGTGTCGCTGTGTTTGTTAACAACAAGTGGTGCAACCCCGGACACGTTACGGTGAAGGAGTGTGTTTGCTGCCCGGACATCGAACTGTTGGCGGTGAGTCTCCGGCCATACTATCTGCCCAGAGAGTTTTCCCACGCCATCATCATCACTGTTTACATCCCACCCTCTGCCAATGCACCGCGGGCTAATAACCTCATCAGCTCTGCGGTCGCGAGACTCAAGACCCGGCACCCCAGTGCCTTCATAGCCATCTCTGGGGATTTCAACCACGCCACCCTGTCATCATCTCTGCCCACTTTCAAACAGTTTGTGGACTGCAAGACAAGAGACAATAAAACTCTGGACCTGCTGTATGCCAATGCCAAGGACGCATACAGCTGCACAGCTCTCCCTGCTCTGGGCAGGGCAGACCACAACCTGGTCCACTTGAAGCCTCACTATGTTCCTGAAGTCCAGCAGCAACCTGTGATCACCAGAACTGTCCGGAGGTGGTCACAGGAGGCAGAACTGACTCTTCAGGGATGCTTCGAGACGATGGACTGGGATGTGCTCTGCGAAGACCAGGGAGACGACATCGGAAAACTCTCCGACTGCATAACTGACTATGTCAACTTCTGCACGGACAACATCATCCCCACGAAGACTGTGCGCTGTTTCTCAAACAACAAACCCTGGGTGACTAAGGGCATTAAGGACACGCTGAAAAGGAAGAAGGCGGCATTCAGGATCGGAGACAAGGAGGAACTGAAGAAGGTGCAGACTGAGCTGAGGGAGAAGATCGTAGAGGGAAAGGACAGTTACAGGAGGAAGCTGGAGAGCAAACTCCAGCAGAACAACATGAGGGAGGTGTGGAGTGGGTTGAAAACCATCTCTGGCCATGGAAAACAAGCAAGCCTGATGATGGAAGGAGACCTGCAGGAGGCAAACGAACTAAACCTGTTTTTTAACAGATTTGATGAAGGTGCCTCCGCCCACCCTCCCCCCAGCTCCTCTCAGGACTTTCCTTCCCCTGTGCCATCACCCCTCACTTTAAGGAGCTTTCCCCCTCCCCCACGCACCTCTTCGGCTTCCCTGGACGATGTCTCGTTAACACCTCAGCCCTCCTGCCCCCCAATGGGACTCTCTCCACCACCTCCTGTCGCCTTCACCGCTGAGGAGGTGAGAAGAGAGTTCAGCCGCCTTCGTCCCAGGAAAGCTGCTGGCCCTGACGGCCTTAGCCCCAGAGTGCTGAAAGGATGTGCCTCTCAGCTGTTTGGGATCTTCTCACATCTCTTCAACCTGAGCCTGATCCAGATGGTTGTCCCCGACCGGTGGAAAACCTCATGCCTGGTTCCAGTGCCCAAGGTGAAGCATCCCAGGACACACAGCGACTACAGACCAGTGGCCCTGACATCACACGTCATGAAGTCGCTGGAGAGGGTCGTCCTGAGGCACCTTCGCACAGTCGTCGGACCTTCGCTGGACCCCCTGCAGTTCGCATACCAGCCACGTTACAGATGCCATCATCTTCCTGCTGCACAGAATCTACACACACCTGGAGGAGGCAGGAAGCACTGTGAGAGTCATGTTCTTTGACTTCTCCAGTGCTTTTAACACCATTCGACTTGCCCTGCTGAACAGGAAGCTTCTGGACATGCAGATAGATGCTCCACTCGCGGCCTGGATCAACAACTACCTCACAGGCCGGCCACAGTACGTGAGGCTGGGAAACATCACGTCGAACACCATTGTGAGCAGCACGGGGGCGCCGCAGGGGACAGTCCTGTCTCCCTTCCTGTTCACGCTCTACACCTCAGACTTCATGTTCTACCACTCGGTGGTGTCCAGCGTCATCTTCTACGCTGTTGTGTGCTGGGGCAGCAGGATCAAGACAGCTGACACCAACAGACTCAACAAGCTCATCAGGAGAGCTGGATCGGTCCTGGGCGTGGAGCTGGAGTCTGTTGTGCAGGTGTCAGAGAGGAGGATGCTGAGGAAGCTCCTCAGCATCATGGACAATGTCCATCACCCCCTGCATGCTACACTGACGTCCTGTCAGAGCTCTTTCAGCCGTAGACTGATACCACCGAGGAGCTCCACTGAACGCCACAGGAAGTCTTTCCTCCCTGAGGCGATCAGACTTTTTAATTCCTCTCCATTCAGCCGCCGGCAACCATAAAAACCTATCTTTAACCTAAAAAAAAACAAAAACTGTGCAATATTTCATTTCACTGTGCAATATTCAGAAACTGTGCAATATTTCATCTCATAACAGCTACACTGTGCAATATTTCATCTCATCTCATAACAGCTACACTACAATTTTCCCTTCTATCATACTATTGTGCACTCCTTACCTCACTTGTTACTAAGACACTTATAGTTTTATCACTGTTTACTAAGACACTTTATAGATTCACTGAGACACTTTATAGTTTATAGTTTATTTTTATTTCTATTTCTGCCTTTTCTTTTATTATCTATTACTGTTATATTTTCTGTAACTCTGGCACAGCAATTTCCGTCGGAATTGATAAAGTTGTTCTTATTCTTATTCTTATTTTTGGTACAGAGTCTAAATAACAAATTAAATTCATTAAGCAGGTGTTTGGTACTGAAATATGTTGAACAAGACATGATTCTGCACAAAATGACTCAAAATCTTTCATTTCATGCAAAAGGTTCCAAAGATATAGCCTTTTGGTCAAAAAGTGCTTATCTCACCGAGTTAAAGCATTTTTGGTACAGAGTGAAAATAACAAATGAATTTCATCAAGCTGTTGTCTGGTGTTGAAATATGTCTAACTGGACATGAA
The DNA here is from genome assembly GCF_037954325.1 of Fistularia commersonii. Taxonomy (NCBI): domain Eukaryota; kingdom Metazoa; phylum Chordata; class Actinopteri; order Syngnathiformes; family Fistulariidae; genus Fistularia; species Fistularia commersonii. The sequence goes on along the minus strand of NC_141294.1, from coordinate 20,139,826 downwards.
TCTGCACAAGATGAGTCAAAATCATTAATTTCCAGCAAAAGATTCGAAAGATACAGCCTTTTGGTGGAAAAGTATTTATCTCATTGAGTTGAAGCATTTTAGGTACGGAGTAAAAATAAGTAATGAGTTTCATCAAGCTGTTGTCTGGTGTTGAAATATGTTGAATAGGACATGAATCTGCAAAATATGTGTCAAAATCACTGTAATCCAGCCACAGGTTCAAAAGATATAGCCATGTAGTCAAAAAGTGCTTATCTCACCGAGTTGAAACATTTTTGGTACAGAGTCTAAAGAACAAATGAAATTCATCAAGCTGGTGTCTGGTACTGAAATGTGTTAAATAGGACATGATTTTTCACAAGATGAGTCAAAATCATTCATTTCCAGGAAAAGGTTCAAAAGATAAAGCCATGTAGACAATAAGTGCTTATCTCACCGAGTTAAAGCGCTTTTGTTACACACTTAAAATAACTAATGAATTTCATCAAGCTGGTGTCTGGTGTTGAAACATGTTGAACAGGACATAATTCTGCACAAGATGAGTCAAAATATTTCAATGATGTAAGCACTTTTTGTTAAAAACTGCTTATATCATTGAGTTGAAGCATTTATGGTACGGAGTAAAAATAAGTAATGAGTTTCATCAAGCTATTTTCTGGTGTTGAAATATGTTGAATATGACTTTATTCTGCACATTATGTGTCAGAATCATTGTAATCCAGCCTAAGTTTCAAGAGATATAGCCATGTAGTCAAAAAGCGCTTATCTCATCAAATTGAAGCGTTTTTGGTACACAGTCTAAATAACAATTGAACTTCATCAGGCTGTCGTCTGGTGTTGAAATATGTTGAACAGGACATGACTCAGCAAAAGTTGAGACAAAATCTTTCATTTCCAGCAAAAGGTTCCAAAGATACAGCCATTTGCTCAAAAACCGCTCATCTCATTGAGATGAAGCGTGTTTTGTACAGAGTCTAAATAACAAATGAAATTCATTAAGCAGGTGATTGGTACTGAAATATGTTGAACAGGACATGATTCTGCACAACATGACTCAAAATCTTTCATTTCATGCAAAAGGTTCAAAAGATATAGCCTTTTGGTCAAAAAGTGTTTATCTCAACGAGTTGAAGCGATTTTGTTACACAGTGAAAAAAACTGATGAATTTCATCAAGCTGTTGTCTGGTGTTGAAATATGTCTGACTAGACATGAATCTGCACAAGATGAGTAAAAGTCATCAATTTCCAGCAAATATTTCCCAAGCTTTAGCCTTTTGGTGGAAAAGTATTTTTCTCATTGAGTTGAAGCGTTTTTGGTACGGAGTAAAAATAAGTAATGAGTTTCATCAAGCTGTTGTCTGGTCTTGAAAGATGTTGAATAGGACTTTATTCTGCACAATATGTGTCAAAAATCATTGTAATCCAGCCTAAGGATCAAAAGATATAGCCATGTAGTAATAAAGTGGTTATCTCACCAAGTTGAAGCGTTTCTGGTACAAAGTCTAAATAAGAAAATTAATTTCATCAAGCTTTCATCTGGTGTTGAAATATGTTGAACAGGACATACTTCTGCACAAGATGAGACAAAATCTTTCATTTCCAGCAAAAGGTTCCAAAGATTTAGCCATGTAGTCAAAAAGTGCTTATCTCACCGAGTTGAAGCGTTTTTGGTAGAGAGTCTAAATAACAAATGAAATTCATCAAGCTGGTGTTTGTTATTGAAATGTGTTGAACAGGACCTGATTCTGCACAAGATGAGTCAAAATCTTTCATTTCCAGCAAAAGGTTCAAAAGATAAGGCCATGTAATCAATAAGTGCTTATCTCACCAAGTTGCAGTGTTTTTGTTACACACTGAAAATGAATTTCATCAAGCTGTTGTCTAGTGTTGAAATATGTTGAACTGGACATGATTCTCCACAAGATGAGACAAAATATTTCATTAAAAAAAAAAGGCTCCAAATATACAGCCTTTTGGTCAAAAACCGCTCATCTCATTGAGATGAAGCGTTTTTGGTACAGAGTCTAAATAACAAATGAATTCTTTCAAGCAAGTTTCGAGTACTGAAATAGGTTGAATAGGACATGATTCTGCAAACCATTTGGCAAAATCATTCATATCCAGCAAAAGGTTCATAAGATTTAGCCATGTAGTCAAAAAGTACTTATCTCACCGAGTTGAAGCCTTTTTGGTAAAGACTCTAAATAACTAATGAATTTCATCAAGCTGTCATCTGGTGTTGAAATATGTTGAACAGAAAATGATCCTGCACAAGTTGAGTCAAAGTCATTAATTTCCAGCAAAAAGTAACCCAATATTTAGCCTTTTGGTGGAAAAGTATTTTTCTCATTGAGTTGAAGCATTTTTGGTACGGAGTAAAAATAAGTAATGAGTTTCATCAAGCTGTTGTCTGGTTTTGAAATATGTTGAATAGGACTTTATTCTGCACAATATGTGTCAAAATCATTGTAATCCAGCTTAATGTTCAAAAGATATAGCCATGTAGTCAAAAAGTGCTCATATCACCGAGTTGAAGCGTTTTTGTTACACAGTGAAAATAACTAATGAATTACATCAAGCTGGTGTCTGGTGTTGAAATATGTTGAACTGGACATGAATCTGCACAAGATGAGTCAAAGTCATTAATTTCCCGCTAAAAGTTCCCGAGATTTAGCCTTTTGGTGGAAAAGTATTTTTCTCATTGAGTTGAAGCATTTTTGGTACGGAGTAAAAATAAGTAATGAGTTTCATCAAGCTGTTGTCTGGTGTTGTAATTAATGAATAGGACATGAATCTGCACACGATGAGTCAAAATCACCGTATTCCAGCCACAGGTTCATAAGATACAGCCATGTAGTCAAAAAGTGCTTATCTCACCGAGTTGAAGTGTTTTTGGTACGGAGTCTAAATAACAAATGGAATTCATCAAACTGGTGTTTGGTACTGAAATATGTTGAACAAGACATGATTCTGCACACGATGAGTCAAAATCATTCATTTCCAGCAAAAGGTTCAAAAGATAAAGCCATGAAGTCAAAAAGTGCTTATCTCACCGAGGTAAAGCGTTTTTGGTGCAGAGTGAAAATAACTAATGAATTTCAACAAGCTGTTGTCTGATGTTGAAATATGTTAAACAGAAAATGATTCTGCACAAGATGAGTCAAAGTCATTAATTTCCAGCAAAAAGTTCCAAAGATTTAGCCTTTTGGTGGAAAAGTCTATATCTCATTGAGTTGAAGCATTTTTGATACGGAGTAATAATAAGTAATGAGTTTCATCAAGCTGTTGTCTGGTTTTGAAATATGTTGAATAGGACTTTATTCTGCACAATATGTGTCAAAATCATTGTAATCCAGCTTAATGTTCAAAAGATATAGCCATGTAGTCAAAAAGTGCTCATATCACCGAGTTGAAGCGTTTTTGTTACACAGTGAAAATAACTAATGAATTACATCAAGCTGGTGTCTGGTGTTGAAATATGTTGAACTGGACATGAATCTGCACAAGATGAGTCAAAGTCATTAATTTCCAGCAAAAAGTTCCCAAGATTTAGCCTTTTGGTGGAAAAGTATTTATCTCATTGAGTCGAAGCATTTTTGGTACAGAGTAAAAATAAGTAATGAGTTTCATCAAGCTGTTGTCTAGTGTTGAAATATGTTGAATATGACTTTATTCTGCATATTATGTGTCAAAAATCATTGTAATCTAGCCCAAGGATCAAAAGGTATAGCCATGTAGTCAAAAAGTGCTTATCTCACCAAGTGGAAACGTTTTTGTTCCAGAGTCTAAATAACAAATGAAATTCATCCAGCTGGTTTCTGCTGTTGAAATATGTTTAACAGGACATGATTCTGCACAAGATGAGTCAAAATCATTCATTTCCAGCAAAAGGTTCAAAAGATAAGGCCATGTAATTAATAAGTGCTTATTTCATTGAGCTGAAGCATTTTTGGTACAGAGTGAATATGACTCATGAATTCTTTCAAGCTGGTGTCTGGTACTGAAATATGTTGAATAGGACATGATTCTCCACATTACATGTCAAAAACCACTGTAATCCAGCCACAGGTTCAAAAGATATAGCCATGTAGTCAAAAAGTGCTTATCTCACAGAGTTGAAGTGTTTTTGGTACAGAGTCTAAATAACAAATGAAATCATCAAGCTGGTGTTTGTTACTGAAATCTGTTGAACAGGACATGATTCTGCACAAGATGAGTCAAAATCATTCATTTCCAGCAAAAGGTTCAAAAGATAAGGCCATGTAATCAATAAGTGCTTATCTCACCAAGTTGCAGCGTACACACTGAAAATAACTGATGAATTTCATCAAGCTGTTGTCTAGTGTTTAAATATGTTGAACAGGACATGATTCTCCACAAGATGAGACAAAATATTTCATTTCCAACAAACGGCTCCAAATATACAGCCATTTGGTCAAAAACCGCTCATCTCATTGAGATGAAGCATTTTTGGTACAGAGTCTAAATAACAAATGAATTCTTTCAAGCAAGTGTCGAGTACTGAAATAGGTTGAATAGGACATGATTCTGCAAACCATTTGGCAAAATCATTCATATCCAGCAAAAGGTTCATAAGATTTAGCCATGTAGTCAAAAAGTGCTTATCTCACCGAGTTGAAGCCTTTTTGGTAAAGACTCTAAATAACTAATGAATTTCATCAAGCTGTCATCTGGTGTTGAAATATGTTGAACAGAAAATGATTCTGCACAGGTTGAGTCAAAGTCATTAATTTCCAGCAAAAAGTAACCCAATATTTAGCCTTTTGGTGGAAAAGTATTTTTCTCATTGAGTTGAAGCATTTTTGGTACGTAGTAAAAATAAGTAATGAGTTTCATCAAGCTGTTGTCTGGTGTTGAAATATGTTGAATAAGACATGATTCTGCACAAGATGAGTCTAAATCACCGTATTCCAGCCACAGGTTCATAAGATACAGCCATGTAGTCAAAAAGTGCTTATCTCACCGAGTTGAAGTGTTTTTGGTACAGAGTCTAAATAACAAATGGAATTCATCAAACTGGTGTTTGGAACTGAAATATGTTGAACAAGACATGATTCTGCACACGATGAGTCAAAATCATTCATTTCCAGCAAAAGGTTCAAATGATAAAGCCATGAAGTCAAAAACTGCTTATCTCACCGAGGTAAAGCGTTTTATGTACACAGTGAAAATAACTAATGAATTTCAGCAAGCTGTTGTCTGATGTTGAAATATGTTGAACAGAACATGATTCTGCACAAGATGAGTCAAAGTCATTAATTTCCAGCAAAAAGTTCCCAAGATTTAGCCTTTTGGTGGAAAAGTCTATATCTCGTTGAGTTGAAGCATTTTTGGTACGGAGTAATAATAAGTAATGAGTTTCATCAAGCTGTTGTCTGGTGTTGAAATATGTTGAATAGGACATGAATCTGCACACGATGAGTCAAAATCACCGTATTCCAGCTTAATGTTCAAAAGATATAGCCATGTAGTCAAAAAGTGCTTATCTCACCGAGCTGAAGCGTTTTTGGTACAGAGTCTAAATAACAAATGAAAATCATCAAGCTGGTGTTTGGTACTGAAATGTGTTGAACGGGACATGATTCTGCACAACATGAGTCAAAATCATTCATTTCCAGCAAAAGGTTCAAAACATAAAGCCATGTAGTCAAAAAGTGCTCATATCATCGAGTTGAAGCGTTTTTGTTACACGGTGAAAATAACTCATGAATTTCATCCAGCTGCTGTCTGGTGTTGAAATATGTTGAACTGGACATGAATCTGCACAAGATGAGTCAAAGTCATTAATTTCCCACAAAAAGTTCCCAAGATTTAGCCTTTTGGTGGAAAAGTATTTATCTCATTGAGTTGAAGCTTTTTTGGTACGGAGTAAAAATAAGTAATGAGTTTCATCAAGCTGTTGACCTGTGTTGAAATATGTTGAATAGGACATGATTCTGCACAAGATGAGTCAAAATCACTGTATGCCAGCCACAGGTTCATAAGATATAGCCATGTAGTCAAAAAGTGCTTATCTCACCGAGTTGAAGCGTTTTTGGTACGGAGTCTAAATAACAAATGGAATTCATCAAACCGGAGATACAGACCATATCTCCCCTCCATTGTGATGGGAAATGTGAGATCACTGGGCAACAAGTTGGAGGAGTTAGCAGCACTCACACGGAGCGATGGCATGTTTCGTGAGACCTCGGTGTTGTGTTTCACAGAAACGTGACTAAACAACAACATACTGTGGTGAGTTTACCCGGCTTTCAGTTGGTGTGAGGGGAATGGAGTTGTGCCGGCAGCGGCAAGAAGAAAGGAGGAGGTGTCGCTGTGTTTGTTAACAACAAGTGGTGCAACCCCGGACACGATTCGGTGAAGGAGCGTGTTTGCTGCCCGGACATCGAACTGTTGGCGGTGAGTCTCCGGCCATACTATCTGCCCAGAGAGTTTTCCCACGCCATCATCATCACTGTTTACATCCCACCCTCTGCCGATGCACCGCGGGCTAATAACATCATCAGCTCTGCGGTCGCGAGACTCCAGACCCGGCACCCCAGTGCCTTCATAGCCATCTCTGGGGATTTCAATCACGCCACCCTGTCATCATCTCTGCCCACTTTCAAACAGTTTGTGGACTGCAAGACAAGAGACAATAAAACTCTGGACCTGCTGTATGCCAATGCCAAGGACGCATACAGCTGCACAGCTCTCCCTGCTCTGGGCAGGGCAGACCACAACGTGGTCCACTTGAAGCCTTGCTATGTTCCTGAAGACCAGCGGCAACCTGTGATCACCAGAAATGTCCGGAGGTGGACACAGGAGGCAGAACTGACTGTTCAGGGATGCTTCGAGACGACGGACTGGGATGTGCTCTGCGAAGACCAGGGAGACGACATCAGAAAACTCTCCGACTGCATAACTGACTATGTCAACTTCTGTACGGACAACATCATCCCCACGAAGACTGTGTGCTGTTTCTCAAACAACAAACCCTGGGTGACTAAGGGCATTAAGGACACGCTGAAAAGGAAGAGGGCGGCATTCAGGATCGGAGACAAGGAGGAACTGAAGAAGGTGCAGACTGAGCTGAGAGAGAAGATCGTAGAGGGAAAGGACAGTTACAGGAGGAAGCTGGAGAGCAAACTCCAGCAGAACAACATGAGGGAGGTGTGGAGTGGGTTGAAAACCATCTCTGGCCATGGAAAACAAGCAAGCCTGATGATGGAAGGAGACCTGCAGGAGGCAAACGAACTAAACCTGTTTTCTAACAGATTTGATGAAGGTGCCTCCGCCCACCCTCCCCCCAGCTCCTCTCAGGACTTTCCTTCCCCTGTGCCATCACCCCTCACTTTAAGGAGCTTTCCCCCTCCCCCACGCACCTCTTCGGCTTCCCTGGACGATGTCTCGTTAACACCTCAGCCCTCCTGCCCCCCAATGGGACTCTCTCCACCCCCTCCTGTCGCCTTCACCGCTGAGGAGGTGAGAAGAGAGTTCAGCCGCCTTCGTCCCAGGAAAGCTGCTGGCCCTGACGGCCTTAGCCCCAGAGTGCTGAAAGGATGTGCCTCTCAGCTGTTTGGGATCTTCTCACATCTCTTCAACCTGAGCCTGATCCAGATGGTTGTCCCCGACCGGTGGAAAACCTCATGCCTGGTTCCAGTGCCCAAGGTGAAGCATCCCAGGACACACAGCGACTACAGACCAGTGGCCCTGACATCACACGTCATGAAGTCGCTGGAGAGGGTCGTCCTGAGGCACCTTCGCACAGTCGTCGGACCTTCGCTGGACCCCCTGCAGTTCGCATACCAGCCACGTTACAGACGCCATCATCTTCCTGCTGCACAGAATCTACACACACCTGGAGGAGGCAGGAAGCACTGTGAGAGTCATGTTCTTTGACTTCTCCAGTGCTTTTAACACCATTCGACTTGCCCTGCTGAACAGGAAGCTTCTGGACATGCAGATAGATGCTCCACTCGCGGCCTGGATCAACAACTACCTCACAGGCCGGCCGCAGTACGTGAGGCTGGGAAACATCACGTCGAACACCATTGTGAGCAGCACGGGGGCGCTGCAGGGGACAGTCCTGTCTCCCTTCCTGTTCACGCTCTACACCTCAGACTTCATGTTCTACCACTCAGTGGTGTCCAGCGTCATCTTCTACGCTGTTGTGTGCTGGGGCAGCAGGATCAAGACAGCTGACACCAACAGACTCAACAAGCTCATCAGGAGAGCTGGATCGGTCCTGGGCGTGGAGCTGGAGTCTGTTGTGCAGGTGTCAGAGAGGAGGATGCTGAGGAAGCTCCTCAGCATCATGGACAATGTCCATCACCCCCTGCATGCTACACTGACGTCCTGTCAGAGCTCTTTCAGCCGTAGACTGATACCACCGAGGAGCTCCACTGAACGCCACAGGAAGTCTTTCCTCCCTGAGGCGATCAGACTTTTTAATTCCTCTCCATTCAGCCGCCGGCAACCATAAAAACCTATCTTTAACCTAAAAAAAAACAAAAACTGTGCAATATTTCATTTCACTGTGCAATATTCAGAAACTGTGCAATATTTCATCTCATAACAGCTACACTGTGCAATATTTCATCTCATCTCATAACAGCTACACTACAATTTTCCCTTCTATCATACTATTGTGCACTCCTTACCTCACTTGTTACTAAGACACTTATAGTTTTATCACTGTTGACTAAGACACTTTATAGATTCACTGAGACACTTTATAGTTTATAGTTTATTTTTATTTCTAATTCTACCTTTTCTTTTATTATTTCTTACTGTTATATTTTCTGTAACTCTGGCACAGCAATTTCCATCGGGATTAATAAAGTTGTTTTTATTCTTATTCTTATTCTTATTTTTGGTACAGAGTCTAAATAATATATGAATTTCATCAAGCTGTTGTCTGGTGTTGAAATTTGTTGAACAGGACATAATTCTGCACAAGATGAGTCAAAATCTTTCATTTCCAGCAAAAGGTTCCAAAGATTTAGCCTTTTTGTCAAAAAGTGCTTATATCATTGAGTTGAAGCATTTTTGGTACGGAGTAAAAATAAGTAATGAGTTTCATCAAGCTGTTGTCTGGTGTTGAAATATGTTGAATAGGACTTTATTCTGCACAATATGTGTCAAAATCATTGTAATCCAGCCGAAGGTTCAAATGATATAGCCATGTAGTCAAAAAGTGCTTATCTCACCGAGTTGAAGCGTTTTTGGTACAGAGTCTAAACAACAAATGAATTTCGTCAAGCTGTCATCTGGTGTTGAAATATGTTGAACAGGACATGACTCTGCACAAGATGAGACAAAATCTTTCATTTCCAGCAAAATGTTCCAAAGATACAGCCTTTTGGTCAAGAACCGCTCATCTCATTGAATTGAAGCGTTTTTTGTACAGAGTCTAAATGACAAATGAATTCTTTCGAGCAAGTGTCGAGTACTGAAATAGGTTGAATAGGACATAATTCTGCACACCATTTGGCAAAATCATTCATATCCAACAAAAGGTTCATAGGATATATATATGTAGTCAAAAAGGGCTTATCTCACCAAATTGAAGCGTTTTTGGTACTGAGTCTAAAAAGCAAATGACTTTCATCAAGCTGTCGTCTGGTGTTGAAATATGATGAACAGGACATATTCTGCACAAGATGAGTCAAAATCTTTCATTTCCAGCAAAAGGTTCCAAAGATTTAGCCATTTTATCAAAAAGTGCTATAACATTGAATCGAAGCATTTTTGATACAGAGTGAATATAACTAATGAATTCTTTCAAGCGGGTGTCTGGTACTGAAACATGTTGAATAGGACATGATTCTCCACATTACATGTCAAAATCACTGTAATCCAGCCACAGGTTCAAAGATATAGCCATGTAGTCAAAAACTGCTTATCTCACCGAGTTGAAGTGTTGTTGGTACAGAGTCTAAATAACAAATAAAATTCATCAAGCTGGTGTTTGGTACTGAAATGTGTTGAACAGGACATGATTCTGCACAAGATGAGTCAAAATCTTTCATTTCCAGCAAAAGGTTCAAAAGATAAGGCCATGTAGTCAAGAAGAGCTTATCTCACCGAGTTGCAGCGTTTTTGTTACACACTGAAGAGTGTGCTATAGAGTGCTATAGAGTGAAAAAAACTAATGAATTTCATAAAGCTGTTGTCTGGTGTTGAAATATGTTGAACAGGACATAATTCTGCACAAGATGAGTCAAAGTCATTAATTTCCAGCAAAAAGTTCCCAATATTTATCCTTTTGGTGGAAAAGTATTTATCTCATTGAGTTGAAGCATTTTTGGTATGGAGTAAAAATAAGTAATGAATTTCATCAAGCTGTTGTCTGGTGTTGAAATATGTTGAATAGGACTTTATTCTGCAAAATATGTGTCAAAATCACTGTAATCCAGCCACAGGTTCAAAAGATATAGCCATGTAGTCAAAAAGTGCTTATCTCACCGAGTTGAATCGTTTTTGGTACAGAGTCTAAATAACAAATGAAAATCATCAAGCTGGTGTTTGGTACTGAAATGTGTTGAATAGCACATGATTCTGCACAATACATGTCAAAATCACTGTAATCAAACCACATGTTCAAAAGATATAGCCATGACGTCAAAAAGTGCTTATCTCACAGAGTTAAAGTGGTTTTTGGTACAGAGTGAAAATAACTAATGAATTTCATCAAGCTGGTTTTTGATGTTCAATTATGTTGAATAACACACGATATTGCACAACATGTGTCAAAATTAGTCATTTCCAGCAAGAGGTTCAAAAGATAAAATCTTGTGGTCAAAAAGTGCTTATCTCTCCGAGTTGAAGCGTCTTTGGTACAAAGTGGATAAAAAATAATGAATTCTTTCAAGCTGGTGTCTGGTACTGCAATATGTTGAATAGGACATGATTCTGCACAATGTATCTCAAAATCATTCATAGCTAGTTAAGGATTCAAAGATATAGCCTCGTTGTCAAAAAGTGCTTCTCTCACCCAGTTGAATTGTATTTGGTACAAAGTAGAAAAAAACTAATGAATTTCATCAAGCTGTTGTGTGGTGTTGAAATATGTTGAATAACGCATGATTCTGGACAACATTTGTCAAAATCATTCATTTCCAGCAAAAGGTTCAAAAGATATAGCCTTGTGGTCAAAAAGTGCTATTTATCTGAAGCCTTTTTGTGCAAAGTGAAAATAACAAATGAAATTCATCAAGCTGGTGTCTGGTGTTGAAATATGTTAAATAGTATGTGATTCTGCACAATATATGTCAAAATTACTGTAATCAAGCAACATGTTAGAAAGATATAGCCATGTCGTCAAAAAGTGCTTATTTCACCGAGTTGAAGCATTTTTGGTACAGAGTGAAAATAACCAATGAATTTTATCAAGCTGGTGTCTGGAGTTGAAATATGTTGAATATGATATGATTTTGCACAATATGTGTCAAAATCAATGTAATCCAGCCACAGGTTCAAAAGATATACCCATGTAGTCAATAAGTGCTTATCTCACCAAGTTGAAGTTTTTGTGGTACAGAGTGAAAGTAACTCATGAAATTCATCAAGCTGGAGTCTGCTCTTTTAATATGTTGAATAACACATGATTCTGCACAATATGTGTCAAAATCATTCATATCCAGCCACAATTTCAAAAGATATAGCCTTGTGATCAAAAGTGCTCACCCCAGCGAGTTGAATCGTTTTTGGTACAGAATGAAAAAAACGAATAAATTTCATCAAGCTGGAGTCTGCTCTTTTAATATGTTGAATAACACATGATTCTGCACAATATATGTCAAAATCACTGTAATCAAACCACATGTTCAAAAGATATAGCCATGACGTCAAAAAGTGCTTATCTCACAGAGTTAAAGTGGTTTTTGGTACAGAGTGAAAATAACTAATGAATTTCATCAAGCTGGTTTTTGATGTTTAATTATGTTGAATAACACACGATATTGCACAACATGTGTCAAAATTAGTCATTTCCAGCAAGAGGTTCAAAAGATAAAATCTTGTGGTCAAAAAGTGCTTATCTCTCCGAGTTGAAGCGTCTTTGGTACAAAGTGGATAAAAAATAATGAATTCTTTCAAGCTGGTGTCTGGTACTGCAATATGTTGAATAGGACATGATTCTGCACAATATATCTCAAAATCATTCATAGCTAGTTAAGGATTCAAAGATATAGCCTCGTTGTCAAAAAGTGCTTCTCTCACCCAGTTGAATTGTATTTGGTACAAAGTAGAAAAAAACTAATGAATTTCATCAAGCTGTTGTGTGGTGTTGAAATATGTTGAATAACGCATGATTCTGGACAACATTTGTCAAAATCATTCATTTCCAGCAAAAGGTTCAAAAGATATAGCCTTGTGGTCAAAAAGTGCTATTTATCTGAAGCCTTTTTGTACAAAGTGAAAATAACAAATGAAATTCATCAAGCTGGTGTCTGGTGTTGAAATATGTTAAATAGTATGTGATTCTGCGCAATATATGTCAAAATTACTGTAATCAAGCTACATGTTCAAAAGATATAGCCATGTAGTCAAAAAAATGCAGCCTCAGGGCGGCACTGGCCCGTGCCTCTCCAAGCCTGCCTTGGGGGTACACGGAGCAGTGTCTCCCTGTGCCGGTCCCAAGCCCGGATAAATGCAGAGGGTTGCGTCAGGAAGGGCATCCGGCGTAAAACTTTTGCCAAAACCAAGTATGCGAGACAACCAAAACTATACCATACCGGATCGGTCGCGGACCGGGTTAACAACGACCGCCATTGGTACTGATGACCTACAGGGTACTAATGGAAATTGGGCTACTGTGGGTCGAAGAACAAGAACAAGAAGAAGAGGAGGAGTGCGTGTTCGGAAGCAGAGAGAGAGGAGGAAAGGAAAGAGTCTGGGACTGAGAGTAGGGACTTTGAATGTTGGGACTATGACAGGAAAAGGTAGAGAGTTGGTGGACATGATGCAGAGAAGGAAGGTGGATATACTGTGTGTCCAGGAGACCAGGTGGAAAGGTAGTAAGGCTAGAAGCTTAGGAGCAGGCTTTAACTTGTACTATTATGGTACTGACAAGAAGAGAAATGGAGTAGGAGTTATCTTGAAGGAGGAGTTTGTTAGGAACGTCCTAGAGGTGAAAAGAATGTCAGATAGACTTATGAGTCTGAAACTGGAAATCGAAGGTGTGATGCTCAATGTTGTTAGTGGCTATGCCCCGCAGGTGGGATGTGAATCTGAAGAGAAGGAGAAGTTCTGGAATGAGTCAGATGAAGTGATGCAGAATATTCCCAGAAATGAGAGAGTGGTCATTGGTGCAGACTTCAATGGACATGTCGGTGAAGGCAATAGAGGGGATGAAGAAGTGATGGGCAGATTTGGTATCCAGGATAGGAATGCAGAGGGACAGATGGTGGTAGATTTTGCAAAAAGGATGGAAATGGCTGTAGTGAACACCTTTTTCCAGAAAAAAACAGGAACATAGGGTAACTTATAAGAGCGGAGGTAGGAGCACGCAGGTAGACTACATCTTGTATAGACGAGGTAACCTGAAAGAGATCACTGACTGCAAAGTAGTTGTAGGTGAGAGTGTAGCCAGACAGCATAGGATGGTGGTTTGTAGGATGACTTTGGTGACAAGGAAGATGAAGAGGACAAACGCAGAGCAGAGGACAAAATGGTGGAAGCTGAAAAGGGAGGAGTGTTGCATGGTTTTCAGGGAGGAATTGAGAAAGGTTCTGGGTGGTCAGGGTGAGCTTCCAGATGATTGGACAACAACAGCTAGTGTTATCAGGGAGACAGGTAGAAGAGTTCTTGGTGTGTCATCTGGAAGGAAAGTAGATAAGGAGACTTGGTGGTGGAATGAGGAAGTGCAGGAGTGTATACAGAGAAAGCGGTTAGCGAAAAAGAAGTGGGATACTGAGAGGACTGAAGAGAACAGACAGGAGTTCAGGGAGGTGCGGCGAAAGGTAAAGATAGAGGTAGCAAAGGCAAAACAAAGGGCTTATGATGACTTGTATGCTCGGTTGGATAGTAAGGAGGGTGAGAATGATCTATACAGGTTGGCGAAACAGAGAGATAAAGATGGAAAGGATGTACAACAGGTCCGGGTGATAAAGGACAGAGAGGGAAATGTATTGACAGATGCTAGAAGAGTGATGGGAAGATGGAAAGAGTACTGTGAGGAACTGATGAATGTGGAAAATGAAAGAGAGGCAAGGGTCGAAGAGGTGATTATCGTAGACCACAAAGTAGCAAAAATTAGTAAAAGTGAAGTGAGGAAGGTATTGAAGAGGATGAAGAGTGGAAAACCAGTTGGTCCTGATGATATACCTGTGGTGGTGTGGAAGTGTCTAGGAGAGGCAGCGGTAGATTTTCTGACTCGATTATTCAACAGGATCTTAGAGAGTGAGAAGATGCCTGAAGAATGGAGACAAAGTGTGATGGTGCCTATTTTTAAGAATAAAGGGGATGTACAGAATTGTGGCAACTACAGAGGGATAAAGTTGATGAGCCATACAATGAAGTTATGGGAAAGAGTAGTGGAAACTAGATTGAGAGCAGAAGTCAGCATTTGTGAACAGCAGTATGGCTTCATGCCTAGGAAGAGTACTACAGATGCAGTATTGCGTTGAGAATGCTAATAGAAAAGTACAGAGAAGGCCAGAGGGAGTTGCATTGCGTTTTTGTAGACCTAGAAAAAGCATATGACAGGGTGCCAAGAGAGGAGCTCTGGTATTGTATGAGGAAGTCTGGAGTGGCAGAGAAGTATGTTAGACTGGTGCAGGACATGTATGCTAGCTGTGAGACACTGGTACGGTGGTCTGTAGGGGTAACCGAGAAGTTCAAGGTGGAGGTGGGACTCCATCAGCGATCAGCTCTGAGCCCCTTCTTGTTCGCAATGGTGATGGATAGGCTGACAGATGAGGTTAGACAGGAATCCCCATGGACCATGATGTTTGCGGATGACATTGTGATCTGTAGTGAGAGCAGACAACAGGTAGAGGAAAATCTAGAGAGGTGGAGGTATGCTCTGGAAAGGAGAGGAATGAAAGTTAGTCGCAGCAAGACAGAATATATGTGTGTGAACGAGAGGAACTCGGGTGGAGCGGTGAGGCTACAGGGAATGGAGATCAAGAAGCTGGAGGATTTCAGGTACTTAGGGTCAACAGTCCAGAGCAACGGAGAGTGCGGAAAAGAGGTGAAGAGACGGGTCCAAGCAGGTTGGAATGGGTGGAGAAAAGTGTCAGGGGTACTATGTGATAGAAGACAATCGGCCAGAATAAAAGGAAAGGTGTACAAGACAGTGGTGAGACCAGCGATGATGTATGGACTAGAAACTGTTACAATGACCAAAAGACAGCAGGCAGAACTAGAGGTTGCAGAGATGAAGATGTTGAGGTTCTCTTTGGGAGTGACCAGGATGGATAGGATCAGGAATGAGTCTATCAGAGGGACGGCACATGTTAGATGTTTTGGAGAGAAGGTCAGAGAAGCCAGACTGAGATGGTTCGGTCATGTACAGAGAAAGTTGACTCGCTGTGGCGACCCCTAACGGTAAAAGCCGAAAGAAGAAGAAGAAGAAGAAGAAGTCAAAAAGTGCTTATTTCACCGAGGTGAAGCTTTTTTGTACAGAGTGAAAATAACCAATGAATTTCATCAAGCTGGTGTCTGGAGTTGAAATATGTTGAATATGATATGATTTTGCACAATATGTGTCAAAATCAATGTAATCCAGCCATAGGTTCAAAAGATATACCCATGTAGTCAATAAGTGCTTATCTCACCGAGTTGAAGTTTTTGTGGTACAGAGTGAAAGTAACTCATGAAATTCATCAAGCTGGAGTCTGCTCTTTTAATATGTTGAATAACACATGATTCTGCACAATATGTGTCAAAATCATTCATATCCAGCCACAATTTCAAAAGATATAGCCTTGTGATCAAAAGTGCTCATCCCACCGAGTTGAATCGTTTTTGGTACAGAATGAAAAAATCGAATGAATTTCATCAAGCTGGTGTCTGTTACTGAAATAAGTTTAATAACACATGATTCTGCACAATAAATGTCAAAATCACTGTAATCAAACCACATGTTCAAAAGATATAGCCATGTAGTCAAAAAGTGCTTATCTCACCGAGTTGAAGCATTTTTGGTACAGAGTGAAAATAACCAGTGAATTTTATCAAGCTGGTGTCTGGTGTTGAAATATGTTGAATAGGACATGATTGTGCACAATATGCTTCAAAATCATTCATATCCAGCAAAAGATTCAAAGTGGAAGAAATGAATGAATTTCATCAAGGTGGTGTCTGGTACTTAAATAAGTTTAATAACACATGATTCTGCACAACATGTGTCAAAATCATTCCTTTCCAAAGGTTCAAAAGGTATAGCCTTGTGGTCAAAAAGTGCTTATCTCACCCAGTTGAAGTATATTTGGTACAAAGTAGAAAAAAACTAATGAATTTCATCAAGATGGAATCTGTCACCGAAATATGTTAAATAGTATGTGATTCTGCACAATATATGTCAAAATCACTGTAATAGAGCAACTTGTTCAAAAGAAATAGCCATGTAGTCAAGAAGTGCTTGTCTCACCGAGTTGAAGCATTTTTGGTACAGAGTGAAAATAACTAATGAATTTCATCAAGCTGTTGTGTGGTGTTGAAATATGTTTAATGACTCATGATTCTGCACAACATTTCTCACAATCATTTATTTCAAGCAAAAGGTTCAAAAGATATAGCCTTGTGGTCAAAAAGTGCTATTTATCTAGCCGAGTTTGAAGCGTTTTTGGTACAAAGTGAAAAAGAAGTCATGAATTCTTCAAGCAAGTGCCTGCTGCTGAAATATGTTGAATAGGACATTATTCTGCACAATATGTGTCAAAATCACTGTTGTCAATTTACAGGCTCAAAAGATAGCCATGTAGTCAAAAAGTGCTTATCTCACCGAGTTGAAGTTTATTTTGGTACAGAGTGAAAATAACTGATGACTTTCATCAAGCTGTCTTCTGGTGTTGAAATATGTTGAATAGGGCATGATTCTGCACAATATGTGTCAAAATCATTCATATCCAGCAAAAAGTTCCAAAGATATACCCTTGTGGTCAAAAAGTGCTTATGTCCTTACCTCACCAAGTTGAAGCGTATTTGGAACAAAGTGGAAAAAACAAAAATGAACGCTTTCAAGCTGGTGTCTGGTACTGTTTAATAAGACCTGATTCTGCACAATATATGTCAAAATCATTTCAATCCAGTCACAGGTTCAAAAGATATAGCCATGTATGGAAAAAGTGCTTAACTTTCCGAGTTGAAGCGTTTTTGGCACAAAGTGGAAGAAGCTAATGAATTCTATCAAGGTGGTGTTTGGTACTGTAAAATGTTGAATAGGACATGACTCTGCACAAATATGTCAAAATCACTGTAATCCAGCCACAGGTTTAAAAGATATAGCCATGTAGCCAAAAAGTGCTTATAGTAACGAGTTGAAGCGGTTTTGGTACAGAGTACAAATAATTAATGAATGTCATCAAGCTTATTGTATTTTAAGAACGAACTTTATTGCAGGCAGCATGAAACACACGGAACGTTCTTCTTTTACGAGACGCAAAAAACACGCAGACGTAACACACTGATATAGCATTAGCGCCACCTATAGGTAAAAGTACCGCCCATTTACAACACTCCCACTTACTTTTACCAATAGCACCAAGTCCTGAGAAAATAATATTTCAAAGCTGTGTTCTTCCACAACAACAAAAACTGTAAACTTACACCCCATTTTTTAAGACAGTATTCCTTTCACATTGGTTATACTGGAACTCTCTTTCACATTTTTTAGAAATTGCTTTGACCAGGCAGCGTTCTTCGTACACCTGTCAAGCATTTTTAAACAAAAAAGAGTCCGATCTCGCCCCTGAGATATTCAAATCTGTGTCTAACGAGTGGCTTGGTAAAGATATCCGCTTTCATGTCATTTGTTAGACAATATTGCAGTTCAATTTGTCCATTCTGCACACATTCACGGATATAGTGGTAGCGAATGTCTATGTATTTGGTCCTGGAGTGATTTACAGGAATGTTTGCAATTGCGATGGCTCCTTGGTTATCTTCAAGGTTCACTGTGGACACAGACTCTACACCGAGATCACACAGTAGTTGTTTCAGCCAGATTCCTTCTTGAGCTGCTTGACTGAGTGAGATGTATTCAGCTTCTGCTGTTGAAAGTGCTACTGATGATTGTTTCTTGCTGAGCCAGCTCACTGCACCTCCACTCAGAAGAAAGATGTTGCCTGTTGTTGACCGGCAATCATCTTGATCTCCAGCCCAGTCAGCGTCCGAGTATCCGATTAAAGCTCCGGAGTCTGACCTCTCATATTTCAAAGCAAGATTTAATGTCCCTTTCAAGTATCGAAGTATCCTCTTTACAGCAGTCAGATGTGAAGCATCTGGATTTGCATTGAACTTCGACACAGCACTCACAGCTTGAGCTATGTCCGGTCTTGTCGCCATGGCAGCATACAGCAGACTTCCAGCCATTGACTGATAGGTATGCTGGTGCACTGACATACTGACACCATCACTCCTTTTTAGCCTGACTTTGGCATCTGCAGGAGTTGCCGCAGGATTTGCATTATCCATTCCATACTTCCGAAGTATGGCTTCAATGTAATGCTTCTGCTGAAGAATGATACGATTCTTTTCTTTATCTTGGATGACAGAGATGCCTAGGATGTAGGACAGCTCACCCATGTCTTTCATCTTGTAGCGCTCCTTGAGAGCTGCTTTGAGCTCGTCCATGCTCTCAGTCGACTCTGTAATCAGGATCAAATCATCCACGTAAACTGCTAGTATTTCAAGCTCTTGTCTTGATCTCTCGTTGGGAAGGATCCTAGGCCAGCTCGGCCCCGTGTGACGACTCCCACCAGAGTCCTCTGGCACAGCCTAGCTTAAGCTGTTTCTACAGCCTCTTCTGCCTTCCACTTCCTGCCTGTCCTTACCTGGATTCCAGCATTAGCCACCTTCGGATCGCCGGAATCCCTGTACAGCACCACCTCTCTGGCTTTGGCTACCTTGAACTCCTCCTCCAAGGACTTGAAGGGCAGCTGCAGCTTGTTGTTGCGCCTATAAAGAGCAATGCTGCTCAGGCTCTTTGGTAACCCCAGCCATCTCCGGAGGTGGCTACTGACTTTCCTCTCCAGGGTTTCTACTGTGGAGAGTGGGACGGCATAGATGAGGAGCGGCCACAGGATCCTGGGGAGGATGCCGTGCTGGTAGACCCAAGCCTTGAATTTTCCAGGTAGACCAGACTTGTCCACAGACTTCAACCAGACATCCAACTCAGCGCAAGCTGTCTTTATGGATGCTGCATCTTTGAGAGAGCTGTCAAACATCTTGCCCAGGCTCTTGACTGGCCTCTCTGAGATCGTGGGGATAGCTGCACCTGCTATGTTGAAGCGGAACTTGTCTTCTACCTTCCCTTTCCTGAGCACCATCGACCTAGATTTGGCAGGTTTGAAGCTCATCCAGGCCCACACCATCATCTTCTCCAGCCCCTTCATAATCCACCGACATCCCGGAACTGATTCTGTGGTAACTGTTAGGTCATCCATAAATGCCCTAATGGGTGGCTGTCGTTGTCCAGAGCTCATCAGGGGTCCTCTGCACTCTGGCTCAGCAGACTTGGTGAGCATATTCATGGCCAGGGAGAATAGCGTCACAGAGAGAGTACACCCTGTGATGATGCCAATCTCCACCTTGTGCCAGCTGGATGAAATTGCTCCTGAAGAAACCCTCATGCTGAAGTTGTTGTAGTAGTCAGCGATGAGGTCTCTACATCTGCTCGGCACATGATGCTTTGCCAGAGTGAGCTGGACCAACCTATGGGGTATGGAGCCGAATGCATTGGCCAGGTCGAGCCATAACACTGACAAATTGCCCCTCAGCTCTCTAGCCTCCCGGATTAGCTGTGTCACCACCCCTGTGTGCTCCACACAGCCTGGCATTCCTGACACGCCCCCTTTCTGAACTGATGTGTCGATGTAGGTGTTTCTAGCCAGGTATGAGCCCAGTCTCTTGGCGATAGTGCTGAAGAAGATCTTTGATTCCACGCAAAGGAGGGAGATGATGCGGAACTGATCAAGCCGGGTGGAGCCTTCTTCCTTCGGAATCCATACTCCTTCGGCCCATCGCCATTGCTCTGGTATCTTCCCCTTTCTCCAGAAGACTCTCAGGATTTTCCACAGACGCATAAGCAGTTTGGGACAGTTCTTGTACACTTTGTACGAAGTGCCGCTTGGTCCTGGAGCAAAGCATGCTCTGGCTTTATGGACAACCTCCTTGATTTCCATTAGCCTCAGCTCCGACATGTCAAACTGCACCTCTGGCTCAGGGGGATCAATGAGGATGTCGCAGTCTCCCAGCTCCATTTCTCTTCTGGGGTCGCCGAACATCTGTGAGAGGTCTCGATCGATGTCTTCCCTTGAAGAGGTAAGTTTTCCACTGTGTTTCTGGCCTAGCAGGTCTTTTGTGAACTTGAAGGGGTTCTCGATAAAGGCCGTTCGTTTACGAGCCCTCTCACGTCGCCGCCTCCGATGCCACTCTGCTCGGCGTAGGACCCTTATCCTCTTCCGGTGGATGGCCATCAATTGGGTCAGGCCCGATCTCTCCTCCTCTCCTGCCTCCTTATACTGGCACTTCAGCGCTCTCATCTCCCTTCTGATGAGGTGGATCTGTTCTGCTCTGTGGTTCCTTGCGTAGGATGCTCCCGAGTTTTTCTTCTGCTCTTCGCCGAACCGTTCCACTGCTATGCCGACAATGATTGCTGTCATGGCATGCAGCTTTCACTCTGCCTCTTCTTTTGACGCAGTCTCCAGGATTTGGTCTACGTCATCGTCGAACTGCTTCCACAGTGAAGTCATGGTAGCTGCTGGCCACTTGATCCGCCTCCGCTCTGAATTGATGCTCGAGGAGCGCAAGGGCAGCGCTTGGAGGTTCCGAGCACTGTGGGGTGACTCCGGGCAAGGCCCCTCCTGCGTCTCACCAGGTGAAACACCTGTGCGTTGCGTTGCTCCTGCTCCTCCCAAGCACTTCTTCTTTGCTTGGTGGATCTTCAAGCCGTGCATGTTTTTACAAACCTTTCCACAAATACACTGTGAGCTCGTAGTCGTTTGTCCATTGCCTTGGTCTGTTACCAATGAATCCGTCCTGTTGGGGTGCTCACCCTCCCCCCCTCTCCGGCACCCCTGGGGGTATTTTTCATTGAATTCGTCGTAGCTTGATTGGGTTTGCTCCTCACGGTGGACACAGATTGGGTTGCCAGCCCGCTCTGCCCCGGTCGCCGTCTCTCCGAGCTGTCACTGTCTCTCCAGTAGTCACCATTCTATTCATGGTTGTCATACAGTCTTTCCTGGCTGTCACAGATGCCTCAGAGTCTAAATAACAAATGGAATTCATCAAGCTGGTGTCTTATACTGACATATGTTGAACAGAATATGATTCTGCACAAGATGAGACAAAATCAGTGTATTCCAGCCACAGGTTCATAAGATATAGCCAGGTAGTCAAAAAGTGCTTATCTCATTGAGTTGAAGCGTTTTTGGTACAGAGTGAAAATAAATAATGGATCTTTTCAAGCTGGTGTCTGGTACTGATATATGTTAAATAGGACATGATTCTGCACATTATGTGACAAAATCACTGTAATCCAAGCCATAGGTTCATAAGATATAGCCATGTAGTCGAAAAGTGCTTATCTCACCGAGTTAAAGCGTTTTTGGTACAGAGTCTAAATAACAAATGAAATTCATCAAGCAGGTGTTTGGTACTGAAATGTGTTGAACAGGACATGATTCTGCACCTTACATGTCAAAATCACTGTAATCCATTAAAAGGTTCAAAAGATAAAGCCATGTAGTCGAAAAGTGCTTATCTCACCGAGTTGAAGCGTTTTTGGTAAAGAGTCTAAATAAAAAATGAAATTCATCAAGTTGGTGTTTGGTACTGACATATGTTGAACAGGACATGATTTTGCACAAGATGAGTCAAATTCTTTCATTTCCAGCAAACGGTTCCAAAGATACAGCCTTTTGGTCAAAAAGTGCTTATCTCACCGAGTTGAAGCGTTTTTGGTACAAAGTCTAAATAACAAATGGAATACATCAAGCTGGTGTCTGCTGTTGAAATATGTTGAACAGGACATGATTCTGCACACGATGAGTCAAAATCACTGTATTCCAGCCACAGGTTCATAAGATATAGCCAGGTAGTCAAAAAGTGCTTATCTCATTGAGTTGAAGCGTTTTTGGTACAGAGTGAAAATAAATGATGGATTCTTTCAAGCTGGTGTCTGGTACTGAAATATGTTAAATGGGACATGATTCTGCACATTATGTGTCAAAATCACTGTAATCCAAGCCATAGGTTCATAAGATATAGCCATGTAGTCAAAAAGTACTTATCTCACCGAGTTGAAGCGTTTTTGGTTCAGAGTGAAAGTAAGTAATGCATTTCATCAACCTGGTGTCTGATGTTTAAATATCTTGAATAGGATATGATTCTGCACAACATGTGGAAAAATCATTCATATCTAGCAAAAAGTTCATAAGATATAGTCATGTAGTCAAAAAGTGCTTATCTCACTGAGTTGTAGGGTTTTTGGTACACTGGCTGTCACAGATGCCTCAGAGTCTAAATAACAAATGGAATTCATCAAGCTGGTGTCTTATACTGACATATGTTCAACAGGATGTGATTCTGCACAAGATGAGTCAAAATCAGTGTATTCCAGCCACAGGTTCATAAAATATAGCCATGTTGTCAAAAAGTGCTTATCTCACTGAGTTGAAGTGTATTTGGTACAGAATCTAAATACCAAATGGAATGCATTAAGCTAGTGTCTGATACTGAAATATGTTCAAAAGGACATGACTCTGCACAAGATGAGTCAAAATCATTCATTTCCAGCAATAGGTTCCAAAGATACAGCCTTTTGGTCAAAAACTGCTCATCTCATTGAGTTGAAGCATTTTTGGTACAGAGTGTGTATAACAAATGAACTCTTTCAAGCTGGTGTCTATTACTGAAATATGTTGAACTGGACATGATTTTGCACATTAAATGTCAAAATCACTGTAATCCAGCCACAGGTTCAGAAGATATAACCATGGAGTCAAAAAGTGCTAATCTCACCAAGTTGAAGAGTTTTTGGTACAGAGTCTAAATAACAAATGGAATTCATCAAGCTGGTGTTTGTTACTGAAATGTGTTGAACAGGACATGATTCTGCACAAGATGACTCAAAATCATTCATTCCCAGCAAAAGGTTCAAAAGATAAAAGATATAGCCATGTAGTCAAAAAGTACTACATGGCTGTTGAACCAGTTGAAGCGTTTTTGGTTCGGAGTAAAAGTAAGTAATGCATTTCATCAACCTGGTGTCTGATGTTTAAATATCTTGAATAGGATATGATTCTGCACAACATGTGGAAAAATCATTCATATCTACCAAAAAGGTCATAAGATATAGTCATGTAGTCAAAAAGTGTTTATCTCACTGAGTTGAGGTGTTTTTGGTATTGAGTGAAAATAACTAATGAATTTCATCAAGCTTTTGTCTGGTGTTGAAATATGTTGAACAGGACATGACTCTGCACAAGATGAGACAAAATCTTTAATTTCCAGCGAAAAGTTCCATAGATACAGCCTTTTGGTCAAAAACCGCTCATCTCATTGAGTTGAAGCGTTTTTGGTACAGAGTCTAAATAACAAATGAATTCTTTCAAGCTGGTGTCTAGTACTGAAATATGTTGAATAGGACATGATTCTGCAAATCATGATTCTCCAAATCACCATTTGGCAAAATCATTCATATCCAGCAAAGGGTTCAAAAGATAAAGCCATGTAGTCAAAAAGTGCTTATCTCACCAAGTTGAAGCGTTGTTGTTACAAAGTCTAAATAACAAATGAATTCTTTCAAGCTGGTGTCTTGTACTGAAATATGTTCAAAAGGACATGACTCTGCACAAGATGAGTCAAAATCATTCATTTCCAGCAAAAGGTTCCAAAGATTTAGCCATTTTATCAAAAAGTGCTATAACATTGAATCGAAGCATTTTTGATACAGAGTGAATATAACTAATTAATTCTTTCAAGCGGGTGTCTTGTACTGAAATATGTTGAATAGGACATGATTCTGCACATTACATGTCAAAAACCACTGTAATCCAGCCACAGGTTCAAAAGATATAGCCATGTAGTCAAAAAGTGCTTATCTCACCGAGTTGAAGCGTTTTTGGTAGAGAGTATATATAACAAATGAACTCTTTCAAGCTGGTGTCTATTACTGAAATATGTTGAATAGGACATGATTTTGCACATTAAATGTCAAAATCAGTGTAATCCAGCCACAGATTCAGAAGATATAACCATGGAGTCAAAAAGTGCTAATCTCACCGAGTTGAAGAGTTTTTGGTACAGAGTCTAAATAACAAATGACATTCATTAAGCTGGTGTTTGGTACTGAACTATGTTGAACAAGACATGATTCTGCACAACTACTTCTTCTTCTTCTTCTTTCGGCTTTTCCCGTCAGGGGTCGCCACAGCGAGTCAACTTTCTCCATCTAACTCTATTCTCTGTATCTTTCTCTCTTACACCAACTACCTTCATATCCTCTCACTACATCCATAAATCTTCTCTTTGGTCTTCCTCGAGACCTCTTGCCTGGCAGCTCCAATTCCAGCATCCGTCTACCGATATATTCACTATCACTTCTCTGTACATGACCGAACCATCTCAGTCTGGCTTCTCTGACCTTCTCTCCAAAACATCTAACATGTGCCGTCCCTCTGATAGACTCATTCCTGATCCTATCTATCCTGGTCACTCCCAAAGAGAACCTCAACATCTTCATCTCTGCAACCTCTGGTTCTGCCTGCTGTCTTTTGGTCATTGGAACAGTTTCTAGTCCATACATCATCGCTGGTCTCACCACTGTCTTGTACACCTTTCTTTTTATTCTGGCTGAAAGTCTTCTATCACATATTACCCCTGACACTCTTCTCCACCCATTCCAACCTGCTTGGACGCGTCTCTTCACCTCTTTCCCGCATTCTCCGTTGCTCTGAACTGTTGACCCCAAGTACCTGAAATCCTCCAGCTTCTTGATCTCCACTCCCTGTAGCCTCACCGCTCCACCCGAGTTCCTCTCATTCACACACATATATTCTGTCTTGCTGCGACTAACTTTCATTCCTCTCCTTTCCAGAGCATACCTCCACCTCTCTAGATTTTCCTCTACCTGTTGTCTGCTCTCACAACAGATCACAATGTCATCCGCAAACATCATGGTCCATGGGGATTCCTGTCTAACCTCATCTGTCAGCCTATCCATCACCATTGCGAACAAGAAGGGGCTCAGAGCTGATCCCTGATGGAGACCCACCTCCACCTTGAACTTCTCGGTTACCCCTACAGCACACCGTACCAGTGTCTCACAGCGAGCATACATGTCCTGCACCAGTCTAACATACTTCTCTGCCACTCCAGACTTCCTCATACAATACCAGAGCTCCTCTCTTGGCACCCTGTCATATGCTTTTTCTAGGTCTACAAAAACGCAATCCAACTCCCTCTGGCCTTCTCTGTACTTTTCTATTAGCATTCTCAACGCAAATACTGCATCTGTAGTACTCTTTCTAGGCATGAAGCCATACTGCTGTTCACGAATGCTGACTTCTGCTCTCAGTCTAGTTTCCACTACTCTTTCCCATAACTTCATTGTATGGCTCATCAACTTTATCCCTCTATAGTTTCCACAATTCTGCACATTCCCTTTGTTCTTAAAAATAGGCACCATCACACTTTGTCTCCATTCTTCAGGCATCTTCTCACTCTCTAAGATCCTGTTGAATAATCTCGTCAGGAAATCGACCGCTGCCTCTCCTAGACACTTCCACACCTCCACAGGTATATCATTAGGACCAACTGCTTTTCCACTCTTCATCCTCTTCAATGCCTTCCTCACTTCACTTTTACTAATTTTTGCTACTTTGTGGTCTACGATAATCACCTCTTTGACCCTTGCCTCTCTTTCATTTTCCACATTCATCAGTTCTTCAAAGTACTCTTTCCATCTTCCCATCACTCTTCTAGCATCTGTCAATACATTTCCCTCTCTGTCCTTTATCACCCGGACTTGTTGTACATCCTTTCCATCTTTATCTCTCTGTTTCGCCAACCTGTATAGATCATTCTCACCCTCCTTACTATCCAACCGAGCATACAAGTCATCATAAGCCCTTTGTTTTGTCTTTGCTACCTCTATCTTTACCTTTCGCCGCACCTCCCTGAACTCCTGTCTGTTCTCTTCAGTCCTCTCAGTATCCCACTTCTTTTTCGCTAACCGCTTTCTCTGTATACACTCCTGCACTTCCTCATTCCACCACCAAGTCTCCTTATCTACTTTCCTTCCAGATGACACACCAAGAACTCTTCTACCTGTCTCCCTGATAACACTAGCTGTTGTTGTCCAATCATCTGGAAGCTCACCCTGACCACCCAGAACCTTTCTCAATTCCTCCCTGAAAACCATGCAACACTCCTCCCTTTTCAGCTTCCACCATTTTGTCCTCTGCTCTGCCTTTGTCCTCTTCATCTTCCTTGTCACCAGAGTCATCCTACAAACCACCATCCTATGCTGTCTGGCTACACTCTCACCTACAACTACTTTGCAGTCACTGATCTCTTTCAGGTTACCTCGTCTATACAAGATGTAGTCTACCTGCGTGCTCCTACCTCCGCTCTTATAAGTTACCCTATGTTCCTGTTTTTTCTGGAAAAAGGTGTTCACTACAGCCATTTCCATCCTTTTTGCAAAATCTACCACCATCTGTCCCTCTGCATTCCTATCCTGGATACCAAATCTGCCCATCACTTCTTCATCCCCTCTATTGCCTTCACCGACATGTCCATTGAAGTCTGCACCAATGACCACTCTCTCATTTCTGGGAATATTCTGCATCACTTCATCTGACTCATTCCAGAACTTCTCCTTCTCTTCAGATTCACATCCCACCTGCGGGGCATAGCCACTAACAACATTGAGCATCACACCTTCGATTTCCAGTTTCAGACTCATAAGTCTATCTGACATTCTTTTCACCTCTAGGACGTTCCTAACAAACTCCTCCTTCAAGATAACTCCTGCTCCATTTCTCTTCTTGTCAGTACCATAATAGTACAAGTTAAAGCCTGCTCCTAAGCTTCTAGCCTTACTACCTTTCCACCTGGTCTCCTGGACACACAGTATATCCACCTTCCTTCTCTGCATCATGTCGACCAACTCTACCTTTTCCTGTCATAGTCCCAACATTCAAAGTCCCTACTCTCAGTCTCAGACTCTTTCCTTTCCTCCTCTCTCTCTGCTTCCGAACACGCACTCCTCCTCTTCTTCTTGTTCTTGTTCTTCGACCCACAGTAGCCCAATTTCCATTAGTACCCTGTAGGTCATCAGTACCAATGGCGGTCGTTGTTAACCCGGTCCGCGACCGATCCGGTATGGTATAGTTTTGGTTGACTCGCATATTTGGTTTTGGCAAAAGTTTTACGCCGGATGCCCTTCCTGACGCAACCCTCTGCATTTATCCGGGCTTGGGACCGTCACAGTGAGACACTGCTCCGTGCCCCCCCAAGGCAGGCTTGGAAAGGCACGGGCCAGTGCCGCCCTGAGGCTGCATTATAACATGATTCTGCACAACATGAGTCAAACTCTCTCATATCCGGCAAAAGGTTCCAAAGATACAGCCTTTTGGTGGAAAAGTATTTATCTCATTCAGTTGAAGCATTTTTGTACAGAGTGAATATAACTAATGAATTCTTTCAAGCTGGTGTCTGGTACTGAAATATGTTGAATAGGACATGATTCTGCACATTACATGTCAAAATCACTGTAATCCAGCCTTAGGTTAAAAAGATATAGCCATGTAGTCAAAAAGTGCTTATTTCACAGAGTTGAAGAGTTTTTGGGACAGAGTCTAAATAACAAATGGAATTCATCAAGCTGGTGTTTGTTACTGAAATGTGTTGAACAGGACATGATTCTGCACAAGATGACTCAAAATCATTCATTCCCAGCAAAAGGTTCTAAAGATACAGCCTTTTTGTGGAAAAGTATTTTTCTCATTGAGTTGAAGCATTTTGGTACGGAGTAAAAATAAGTCATGAGTTTCATCAAGCTGTTGTCTGGTCTTGAAATATGTTGAACAGGACATAACTCTGCACAAGATGAGTCAAAATCTCTCATATCCGGCAAAAGGTTCCAAAGATACAGCCTTTTGGTGGAAAAGTATTTATCTCACCGAGTTGAAGCATTTTTGGTACAGACTGAATATAACTAATGAATTCTTTCAAGCTGGTGTCTGATACTGATATATGTTGAGTAGGACATGATTCAGCACATTACATGTCAAAATCACTGTAATCCAGCAACAGGGTCAAAAGATATAGCAATGTAGTCAAAAAGTGCTTATCTCACAGAGTTGATGCGTTTTTGGTACAGAGTCTAAACAACAAATGGAATGCATTAAGCTGTTGTCTGGTGTTGAAATATGTTCAACGGGACATGACTCTGCACAAGATGAGTCAAAATCATTCATTTCCAGCAAAAGGTTCAAAATATACAGCCTTTTGGTCAAAAAGGGCTTATATCATTGAGTTGAAGAGTTTTTGTTACAGAGTCTAAATAACAAATGAAACTCATCAAGCTGTTGTTGTGTACTTAAATATGTTGAACAAGACATGATTCTGCACACGATGAGTAAAAATCACTGTATTCCAGCCAAAGGTTCATAAGATGTAGCCATTTAGTCAAAAAGTGCTTATCTCACCGAGTTGAGGTGTTTTTGGTACAGAGTCTAAACAACAAATGGAATGCATTAAGCTGGTGTCTGATACTGAAATATGTTCAATGGGACATGACTCGGCACAAGATGAGTCAAAATCATTCATTTCCAGCAAAAGGTTCAAAATATACAGCCTTTTGGTCAAAAAGTGCTTATCTCACCGAGTTGAGGCGTTTTTGTTACACAGTGAAAAAAACTAATGAATTTCATCAAGCTGTTGTCTGGTGTTGAAATATGTTGAACTGGACATGAATCTGCACAAGATGAGTAAAAGTCATTAATTTCCAGCAAAAAATTCCCAAGATTTAGCCTTTTGGTGGAAAAGTATTTTTCTCATTGAGTTAAAGCATTTTTGGTACGGAGTAAAAATAAGTAATGACTTTCATCAGGATGTTGTCTGGTGTTGAAATATGTTGAATAGGACATGATTCTGCACAAGATGAGTCAAAATCACTGTATTCCAGCCACAGGTTCATAAGATACAGCCATGTAGTCAAAAAGTGCTTGTCTCACCGAGTTGAAGTGTTTTTGGTACAGAGTCTAAATAACAAATGGAATTCATCAAACTGGTGTTTGGAACTGAAATATGTTGAACAAGACATGATTCTGCACACGATGAGTCAAAATCATTCATTTCCAGCAAAAGGTTCAAATGATAAAGCCATGTAGTCAAAAAGTGCTTATCTCACCGAGTTAAAGCGTTTTTGGTACAGAGTGAAAAAAACTGATGAATTTCATCAAGCTGTTGTCTGGTGTTGAAATATGTTGAACAGGACATGATTCTGCACAAGATGAGTCAAAGTCATTAATTTCCAGCAAAAAGTTCCCAAGATTTAGCCTTTTGGTGGAAAAGTATTTGTCTCATTGAGTCGAAGCATTTTTGGTACGAGTAAAACTAAGTAATGAGTGTCATTAAGCTGTTGTCTGGTGTTGAAATATGTTGAATAGGACTTTAATCTTCACAATATGTGTTAAAATCATTGTAATCTAGCCTAAGGTTCAAAAGATATAGCCATGTAGTCAAAAAGTGCTTATCTCACTGAGTTGAAGCGTTTTTGGTACAGAGTCTAAATAACTAATGAAATTCATCAAGCTGGTTTCTGCTGTTGAAATATGTTGAACAGGATATGATTTTGCACATAATGAGTAAAAATCTTTCATTTCCAGCAAAAGTTTCCATAGAGTTAGCCTTTTCGTCAAAAAGTGCTTATATCATTGAGTTGAAGCATTTTTGGTACAGAGTGAATATAACTAATGAATTCTAGCAAGCTGGTGTCTGGTACTGAAATCTGTTGAATAGGACATGACTCTGCACATTACATGTCAAAAATCACTGTAATCCAGCCACAGGTTCAAAAGATACATCCATGTAGTCAAAAAGTGCTTATCTCACCGAGTTGAAGCGTTTTCGGTACAGAGTCTAAATAACAAATTAAATTCATCAAGCTGGTGTTTGTTACTGAAATGTGTTGAACAGGACATGATTCTGCACAAGATGACTCGAAATCATTCATTCCCAGCAAAAGGTTCAAAAGATAAGGCCATGTAATCAATAAGTGCTTATCTCACCTCTCATCTCATTGAGATGGAGCGTTTTTGGTACAGAGTCTAAATAACAAATGAATTTTTTCAAGCAAGTGTCGAGTACTGAAATAGGTTGAACAGGACATGATTTTGCACAATATGTGTCAAAATCATTGTAATCCAGCAAAAGGTTCAAAAGATTTAGCCATGTAGTCAAAAAGTGCTTATCTCACAAAGTTGAAGCGTTTTTCCGGGCTGCCTGCCAGAGTTTCTCCTCACCGAGTGTCTTTCTCATAAATTTTCTACTTTTCTTTTTAATTTTTATCTACTCTTCTCCTCAGTGAGAATTTAGTTGAGGTTTTTGCCACAATACTAGATGATGCTCCATTCGTTCTTTCTAATTTTCGCGGTGTGACAATTTAGTTAAGGTTTTTGCCACAATACTAGATGATGCTCCATTCGCTCTTTCTTGTTGTCGCGCTGTTTGGAGCACTCTTTTGCAAGCCGGATCCCGGTCCTGGCGGAGCCGCACCATGGCGCAATGGCTCCATTGTTTACACCCGGGATCAGCTGATGGAGCTTCGACACAGCGGCGAGATGGTGGAGAGGCACGAAATCCCTAAGGAGCTACGGAGGAAATACCGGGGCTGCAGGGCCAGGAGGAGATGGTGGGTGAGGAAGAGGAGATACAGACCGTATCTCCCCTCCATTGTGATGGGAAATGTGAGATCGCTGGGCAACAAGTTGGAGGAGTTAACAGCACTCACACGGAGCGACGGCGTGTTTCGTGAGGCCTCGGTGTTGTGCTTCACAGAAACGTGGCTAAACAACAACATACCGGACTCTGTTGTGAGTTTACCCGGCTTTCAGTTGGTGCGAGGGAACAGGAGTTGTGCCGGCAGCGGCAAGAAGAAAGGAGGAGGTGTCGCTGTGTTTGTTAACAACAAGTGGTGCAACCCCGGACACGTTACGGTGAAGGAGTGTGTTTGCTGCCCGGACATCGAACTGTTGGCGGTGAGTCTCCGGCCATACTATCTGCCCAGAGAGTTTTCCCACGCCATCATCATCACTGTTTACATCCCACCCTCTGCCAATGCACCGCGGGCTAATAACCTCATCAGCTCTGCGGTCGCGAGACTCAAGACCCGGCACCCCAGTGCCTTCATAGCCATCTCTGGGGATTTCAACCACGCCACCCTGTCATCATCTCTGCCCACTTTCAAACAGTTTGTGGACTGCAAGACAAGAGACAATAAAACTCTGGACCTGCTGTATGCCAATGCCAAGGACGCATACAGCTGCACAGCTCTCCCTGCTCTGGGCAGGGCAGACCACAACCTGGTCCACTTGAAGCCTCACTATGTTCCTGAAGTCCAGCAGCAACCTGTGATCACCAGAACTGTCCGGAGGTGGTCACAGGAGGCAGAACTGACTCTTCAGGGATGCTTCGAGACGATGGACTGGGATGTGCTCTGCGAAGACCAGGGAGACGACATCGGAAAACTCTCCGACTGCATAACTGACTATGTCAACTTCTGCACGGACAACATCATCCCCACGAAGACTGTGCGCTGTTTCTCAAACAACAAACCCTGGGTGACTAAGGGCATTAAGGACACGCTGAAAAGGAAGAAGGCGGCATTCAGGATCGGAGACAAGGAGGAACTGAAGAAGGTGCAGACTGAGCTGAGGGAGAAGATCGTAGAGGGAAAGGACAGTTACAGGAGGAAGCTGGAGAGCAAACTCCAGCAGAACAACATGAGGGAGGTGTGGAGTGGGTTGAAAACCATCTCTGGCCATGGAAAACAAGCAAGCCTGATGATGGAAGGAGACCTGCAGGAGGCAAACGAACTAAACCTGTTTTTTAACAGATTTGATGAAGGTGCCTCCGCCCACCCTCCCCCCAGCTCCTCTCAGGACTTTCCTTCCCCTGTGCCATCACCCCTCACTTTAAGGAGCTTTCCCCCTCCCCCACGCACCTCTTCGGCTTCCCTGGACGATGTCTCGTTAACACCTCAGCCCTCCTGCCCCCCAATGGGACTCTCTCCACCACCTCCTGTCGCCTTCACCGCTGAGGAGGTGAGAAGAGAGTTCAGCCGCCTTCGTCCCAGGAAAGCTGCTGGCCCTGACGGCCTTAGCCCCAGAGTGCTGAAAGGATGTGCCTCTCAGCTGTTTGGGATCTTCTCACATCTCTTCAACCTGAGCCTGATCCAGATGGTTGTCCCCGACCGGTGGAAAACCTCATGCCTGGTTCCAGTGCCCAAGGTGAAGCATCCCAGGACACACAGCGACTACAGACCAGTGGCCCTGACATCACACGTCATGAAGTCGCTGGAGAGGGTCGTCCTGAGGCACCTTCGCACAGTCGTCGGACCTTCGCTGGACCCCCTGCAGTTCGCATACCAGCCACGTTACAGATGCCATCATCTTCCTGCTGCACAGAATCTACACACACCTGGAGGAGGCAGGAAGCACTGTGAGAGTCATGTTCTTTGACTTCTCCAGTGCTTTTAACACCATTCGACTTGCCCTGCTGAACAGGAAGCTTCTGGACATGCAGATAGATGCTCCACTCGCGGCCTGGATCAACAACTACCTCACAGGCCGGCCACAGTACGTGAGGCTGGGAAACATCACGTCGAACACCATTGTGAGCAGCACGGGGGCGCCGCAGGGGACAGTCCTGTCTCCCTTCCTGTTCACGCTCTACACCTCAGACTTCATGTTCTACCACTCGGTGGTGTCCAGCGTCATCTTCTACGCTGTTGTGTGCTGGGGCAGCAGGATCAAGACAGCTGACACCAACAGACTCAACAAGCTCATCAGGAGAGCTGGATCGGTCCTGGGCATGGAGCTGGAGTCTGTTGTGCAGGTGTCAGAGAGGAGGATGCTGAGGAAGCTCCTCAGCATCATGGACAATGTCCATCACCCCCTGCATGCTACACTGACGTCCTGTCAGAGCTCTTTCAGCCGTAGACTGATACCACCGAGGAGCTCCACTGAACGCCACAGGAAGTCTTTCCTCCCTGAGGCGATCAGACTTTTTAATTCCTCTCCATTCAGCCGCCGGCAACCATAAAAACCTATCTTTAACCTAAAAAAAAACAAAAACTGTGCAATATTTCATTTCACTGTGCAATATTCAGAAACTGTGCAATATTTCATCTCATAACAGCTACACTGTGCAATATTTCATCTCATCTCATAACAGCTACACTACAATTTTCCCTTCTATCATACTATTGTGCACTCCTTACCTCACTTGTTACTAAGACACTTATAGTTTTATCACTGTTTACTAAGACACTTTATAGATTCACTGAGACACTTTATAGTTTATAGTTTATTTTTATTTCTATTTCTGCCTTTTCTTTTATTATCTATTACTGTTATATTTTCTGTAACTCTGGCACAGCAATTTCCGTCGAAATTGATAAAGTTGTTCTTATTCTTATTCTTATTTTTGGTACAGAGTCTAAATAACAAATTAAATTCATTAAGCAGGTGTTTGGTACTGAAATATGTTGAACAAGACATGATTCTGCACAAAATGACTCAAAATCTTTCATTTCATGCAAAAGGTTCCAAAGATATAGCCTTTTGGTCAAAAAGTGCTTATCTCACCGAGTTAAAGCATTTTTGGTACAGAGTGAAAATAACAAATGAATTTCATCAAGCTGTTGTCTGGTGTTGAAATATGTCTAACTGGACATGAATCTGCACAAGATGAGTCAAAGTCATTAATTTCCAGCAAAAGATTCGAAAGATACAGCCTTTTGGTGGAAAAGTATTTATCTCATTGAGTTGAAGCATTTTAGGTACGGAGTAAAAATAAGTAATGAGTTTCATCAAGCTGTTGTCTGGTGTTGAAATATGTTGAATAGGACATGAATCTGCAAAATATGTGTCAAAATCACTGTAATCCAGCCACAGGTTCAAAAGATATAGCCATGTAGTCAAAAAGTGCTTATCTCACCGAGTTGAAACATTTTTGGTACAGAGTCTAAAGAACAAATGAAATTCATCAAGCTGGTGTCTGGTACTGAAATGTGTTAAATAGGACATGATTTTTCACAAGATGAGTCAAAATCATTCATTTCCAGGAAAAGGTTCAAAAGATAAAGCCATGTAGACAATAAGTGCTTATCTCACCGAGTTAAAGCGCTTTTGTTACACACTTAAAATAACTAATGAATTTCATCAAGCTGGTGTCTGGTGTTGAAACATGTTGAACAGGACATAATTCTGCACAAGATGAGTCAAAATATTTCAATGATGTAAGCACTTTTTGTTAAAAACTGCTTATATCATTGAGTTGAAGCATTTATGGTACGGAGTAAAAATAAGTAATGAGTTTCATCAAGCTATTTTCTGGTGTTGAAATATGTTGAATATGACTTTATTCTGCACATTATGTGTCAGAATCATTGTAATCCAGCCTAAGTTTCAAAAGATATAGCCATGTAGTCAAAAAGCGCTTATCTCATCAAATTGAAGCGTTTTTGGTACACAGTCTAAATAACAATTGAACTTCATCAGGCTGTCGTCTGGTGTTGAAATATGTTGAACAGGACATGACTCAGCAAAAGTTGAGACAAAATCTTTCATTTCCAGCAAAAGGTTCCAAAGATACAGCCATTTGCTCAAAAACCGCTCATCTCATTGAGATGAAGCGTGTTTTGTACAGAGTCTAAATAACAAATGAAATTCATTAAGCAGGTGATTGGTACTGAAATATGTTGAACAGGACATGATTCTGCACAACATGACTCAAAATCTTTCATTTCATGCAAAAGGTTCAAAAGATATAGCCTTTTGGTCAAAAAGTGTTTATCTCAACGAGTTGAAGCGATTTTGTTACACAGTGAAAAAAACTGATGAATTTCATCAAGCTGTTGTCTGGTGTTGAAATATGTCTGACTAGACATGAATCTGCACAAGATGAGTAAAAGTCATCAATTTCCAGCAAATATTTCCCAAGCTTTAGCCTTTTGGTGGAAAAGTATTTTTCTCATTGAGTTGAAGCGTTTTTGGTACGGAGTAAAAATAAGTAATGAGTTTCATCAAGCTGTTGTCTGGTCTTGAAAGATGTTGAATAGGACTTTATTCTGCACAATATGTGTCAAAAATCATTGTAATCCAGCCTAAGGATCAAAAGATATAGCCATGTAGTAATAAAGTGGTTATCTCACCAAGTTGAAGCGTTTCTGGTACAAAGTCTAAATAAGAAAATTAATTTCATCAAGCTTTCATCTGGTGTTGAAATATGTTGAACAGGACATACTTCTGCACAAGATGAGACAAAATCTTTCATTTCCAGCAAAAGGTTCCAAAGATTTAGCCATGTAGTCAAAAAGTGCTTATCTCACCGAGTTGAAGCGTTTTTGGTAGAGAGTCTAAATAACAAATGAAATTCATCAAGCTGGTGTTTGTTACTGAAATGTGTTGAACAGGACCTGATTCTGCACAAGATGAGTCAAAATCTTTCATTTCCAGCAAAAGGTTCAAAAGATAAGGCCATGTAATCAATAAGTGCTTATCTCACCAAGTTGCAGTGTTTTTGTTACACACTGAAAATGAATTTCATCAAGCTGTTGTCTAGTGTTGAAATATGTTGAACTGGACATGATTCTCCACAAGATGAGACAA
The DNA here is from genome assembly GCF_037954325.1 of Fistularia commersonii. Taxonomy (NCBI): domain Eukaryota; kingdom Metazoa; phylum Chordata; class Actinopteri; order Syngnathiformes; family Fistulariidae; genus Fistularia; species Fistularia commersonii. Next base: position 20,103,748 of record NC_141294.1, on the reverse strand, counting down.
AATATTTCATTAAAAAAAAAAGGCTCCAAATATACAGCCTTTTGGTCAAAAACCGCTCATCTCATTGAGATGAAGCGTTTTTGGTACAGAGTCTAAATAACAAATGAATTCTTTCAAGCAAGTTTCGAGTACTGAAATAGGTTGAATAGGACATGATTCTGCAAACCATTTGGCAAAATCATTCATATCCAGCAAAAGGTTCATAAGATTTAGCCATGTAGTCAAAAAGTACTTATCTCACCGAGTTGAAGCCTTTTTGGTAAAGACTCTAAATAACTAATGAATTTCATCAAGCTGTCATCTGGTGTTGAAATATGTTGAACAGAAAATGATCCTGCACAAGTTGAGTCACAGTCATTAATTTCCAGCAAAAAGTAACCCAATATTTAGCCTTTTGGTGGAAAAGTATTTTTCTCATTGAGTTGAAGCATTTTTGGTACGGAGTAAAAATAAGTAATGAGTTTCATCAAGCTGTTGTCTGGTTTTGAAATATGTTGAATAGGACTTTATTCTGCACAATATGTGTCAAAATCATTGTAATCCAGCTTAATGTTCAAAAGATATAGCCATGTAGTCAAAAAGTGCTCATATCACCGAGTTGAAGCGTTTTTGTTACACAGTGAAAATAACTAATGAATTACATCAAGCTGGTGTCTGGTGTTGAAATATGTTGAACTGGACATGAATCTGCACAAGATGAGTCAAAGTCATTAATTTCCCGCTAAAAGTTCCCAAGATTTAGCCTTTTGGTGGAAAAGTATTTTTCTCATTGAGTTGAAGCATTTTTGGTACGGAGTAAAAATAAGTAATGAGTTTCATCAAGCTGTTGTCTGGTGTTGAAATTAATGAATAGGACATGAATCTGCACACGATGAGTCAAAATCACCGTATTCCAGCCACAGGTTCATAAGATACAGCCATGTAGTCAAAAAGTGCTTATCTCACCGAGTTGAAGTGTTTTTGGTACGGAGTCTAAATAACAAATGGAATTCATCAAACTGGTGTTTGGTACTGAAATATGTTGAACAAGACATGATTCTGCACACGATGAGTCAAAATCATTCATTTCCAGCAAAAGGTTCAAAAGATAAAGCCATGAAGTCAAAAAGTGCTTATCTCACCGAGGTAAAGCGTTTTTGGTGCAGAGTGAAAATAACTAATGAATTTCAACAAGCTGTTGTCTGATGTTGAAATATGTTAAACAGAAAATGATTCTGCACAAGATGAGTCAAAGTCATTAATTTCCAGCAAAAAGTTCCAAAGATTTAGCCTTTTGGTGGAAAAGTCTATATCTCATTGAGTTGAAGCATTTTTGATACGGAGTAATAATAAGTAATGAGTTTCATCAAGCTGTTGTCTGGTTTTGAAATATGTTGAATAGGACTTTATTCTGCACAATATGTGTCAAAATCATTGTAATCCAGCTTAATGTTCAAAAGATATAGCCATGTAGTCAAAAAGTGCTCATATCACCGAGTTGAAGCGTTTTTGTTACACAGTGAAAATAACTAATGAATTACATCAAGCTGGTGTCTGGTGTTGAAATATGTTGAACTGGACATGAATCTGCACAAGATGAGTCAAAGTCATTAATTTCCAGCAAAAAGTTCCCAAGATTTAGCCTTTTGGTGGAAAAGTATTTATCTCATTGAGTCGAAGCATTTTTGGTACAGAGTAAAAATAAGTAATGAGTTTCATCAAGCTGTTGTCTAGTGTTGAAATATGTTGAATATGACTTTATTCTGCATATTATGTGTCAAAAATCATTGTAATCTAGCCCAAGGATCAAAAGGTATAGCCATGTAGTCAAAAAGTGCTTATCTCACCAAGTGGAAGCGTTTTTGTTCCAGAGTCTAAATAACAAATGAAATTCATCCAGCTGGTTTCTGCTGTTGAAATATGTTTAACAGGACATGATTCTGCACAAGATGAGTCAAAATCATTCATTTCCAGCAAAAGGTTCAAAAGATAAGGCCATGTAATCAACAAGTGCTTATTTCATTGAGCTGAAGCATTTTTGGTACAGAGTGAATATGACTCATGAATTCTTTCAAGCTGGTGTCTGGTACTGAAATATGTTGAATAGGACATGATTCTCCACATTACATGTCAAAAACCACTGTAATCCAGCCACAGGTTCAAAAGATATAGCCATGTAGTCAAAAAGTGCTTATCTCACAGAGTTGAAGTGTTTTTGGTACAGTCTAAATAACAAATGAAATCATCAAGCTGGTGTTTGTTACTGAAATCTGTTGAACAGGACATGATTCTGCACAAGATGAGTCAAAATCATTCATTTCCAGCAAAAGGTTCAAAAGATAAGGCCATGTAATCAATAAGTGCTTATCTCACCAAGTTGCAGCGTACACACTGAAAATAACTGATGAATTTCATCAAGCTGTTGTCTAGTGTTTAAATATGTTGAACAGGACATGATTCTCCACAAGATGAGACAAAATATTTCATTTCCAACAAACGGCTCCAAATATACAGCCATTTGGTCAAAAACCGCTCATCTCATTGAGATGAAGCATTTTTGGTACAGAGTCTAAATAACAAATGAATTCTTTCAAGCAAGTGTCGAGTACTGAAATAGGTTGAATAGGACATGATTCTGCAAACCATTTGGCAAAATCATTCATATCCAGCAAAAGGTTCATAAGATTTAGCCATGTAGTCAAAAAGTGCTTATCTCACCGAGTTGAAGCCTTTTTGGTAAAGACTCTAAATAACTAATGAATTTCATCAAGCTGTCATCTGGTGTTGAAATATGTTGAACAGAAAATGATTCTGCACAGGTTGAGTCAAAGTCATTAATTTCCAGCAAAAAGTAACCCAATATTTAGCCTTTTGGTGGAAAAGTATTTTTCTCATTGAGTTGAAGCATTTTTGGTACGTAGTAAAAATAAGTAATGAGTTTCATCAAGCTGTTGTCTGGTGTTGAAATATGTTGAATAAGACATGATTCTGCACAAGATGAGTCTAAATCACCGTATTCCAGCCACAGGTTCATAAGATACAGCCATGTAGTCAAAAAGTGCTTATCTCACCGAGTTGAAGTGTTTTTGGTACAGAGTCTAAATAACAAATGGAATTCATCAAACTGGTGTTTGGAACTGAAATATGTTGAACAAGACATGATTCTGCACACGATGAGTCAAAATCATTCATTTCCAGCAAAAGGTTCAAATGATAAAGCCATGAAGTCAAAAACTGCTTATCTCACCGAGGTAAAGCGTTTTATGTACACAGTGAAAATAACTAATGAATTTCAGCAAGCTGTTGTCTGATGTTGAAATATGTTGAACAGAACATGATTCTGCACAAGATGAGTCAAAGTCATTAATTTCCAGCAAAAAGTTCCCAAGATTTAGCCTTTTGGTGGAAAAGTCTATATCTCATTGAGTTGAAGCATTTTTGGTACGGAGTAATAATAAGTAATGAGTTTCATCAAGCTGTTGTCTGGTTTTGAATTATGTTGAATAGGACTTTATTCTGCACAATATGTGTCAAAATCATTGTAATCCAGCTTAATGTTCAAAAGATATAGCCATGTAGTCAAAAAGTGCTTATCTCACCGAGCTGAAGCGTTTTTGGTACAGAGTCTAAATAACAAATGAAAATCATCAAGCTGGTGTTTGGTACTGAAATGTGTTGAACGGGACATGATTCTGCACAACATGAGTCAAAATCATTCATTTCCAGCAAAAGGTTCAAAACATAAAGCCATGTAGTCAAAAAGTGCTCATATCATCGAGTTGAAGCGTTTTTGTTACACGGTGAAAATAACTCATGAATTTCATCCAGCTGCTGTCTGGTGTTGAAATATGTTGAACTGGACATGAATCTGCACAAGATGAGTCAAAGTCATTAATTTCCCACAAAAAGTTCCCAAGATTTAGCCTTTTGGTGGAAAAGTATTTATCTCATTGAGTTGAAGCTTTTTTGGTACGGAGTAAAAATAAGTAATGAGTTTCATCAAGCTGTTGACCTGTGTTGAAATATGTTGAATAGGACATGATTCTGCACAAGATGAGTCAAAATCACTGTATGCCAGCCACAGGTTCATAAGATATAGCCATGTAGTCAAAAAGTGCTTATCTCACCGAGTTGAAGCGTTTTTGGTACGGAGTCTAAATAACAAATGGAATTCATCAAACCGGAGATACAGACCATATCTCCCCTCCATTGTGATGGGAAATGTGAGATCACTGGGCAACAAGTTGGAGGAGTTAGCAGCACTCACACGGAGCGATGGCATGTTTCGTGAGACCTCGGTGTTGTGTTTCACAGAAACGTGACTAAACAACAACATACTGTGGTGAGTTTACCCGGCTTTCAGTTGGTGTGAGGGGAATGGAGTTGTGCCGGCAGCGGCAAGAAGAAAGGAGGAGGTGTCGCTGTGTTTGTTAACAACAAGTGGTGCAACCCCGGACACGATTCGGTGAAGGAGCGTGTTTGCTGCCCGGACATCGAACTGTTGGCGGTGAGTCTCCGGCCATACTATCTGCCCAGAGAGTTTTCCCACGCCATCATCATCACTGTTTACATCCCACCCTCTGCCGATGCACCGCGGGCTAATAACATCATCAGCTCTGCGGTCGCGAGACTCCAGACCCGGCACCCCAGTGCCTTCATAGCCATCTCTGGGGATTTCAATCACGCCACCCTGTCATCATCTCTGCCCACTTTCAAACAGTTTGTGGACTGCAAGACAAGAGACAATAAAACTCTGGACCTGCTGTATGCCAATGCCAAGGACGCATACAGCTGCACAGCTCTCCCTGCTCTGGGCAGGGCAGACCACAACGTGGTCCACTTGAAGCCTTGCTATGTTCCTGAAGACCAGCGGCAACCTGTGATCACCAGAAATGTCCGGAGGTGGTCACAGGAGGCAGAACTGACTGTTCAGGGAAGCTTCGAGACGACGGACTGGGATGTGCTCTGCGAAGACCAGGGAGACGACATCAGAAAACTCTCCGACTGCATAACTGACTATGTCAACTTCTGTACGGACAACATCATCCCCACGAAGACTGTGTGCTGTTTCTCAAACAACAAACCCTGGGTGACTAAGGGCATTAAGGACACGCTGAAAAGGAAGAGGGCGGCATTCAGGATCGGAGACAAGGAGGAACTGAAGAAGGTGCAGACTGAGCTGAGAGAGAAGATCGTAGAGGGAAAGGACAGTTACAGGAGGAAGCTGGAGAGCAAACTCCAGCAGAACAACATGAGGGAGGTGTGGAGTGGGTTGAAAACCATCTCTGGCCATGGAAAACAAGCAAGCCTGATGATGGAAGGAGACCTGCAGGAGGCAAACGAACTAAACCTGTTTTCTAACAGATTTGATGAAGGTGCCTCCGCCCACCCTCCCCCCAGCTCCTCTCAGGACTTTCCTTCCCCTGTGCCATCACCCCTCACTTTAAGGAGCTTTCCCCCTCCCCCACGCACCTCTTCGGCTTCCCTGGACGATGTCTCGTTAACACCTCAGCCCTCCTGCCCCCCAATGGGACTCTCTCCACCCCCTCCTGTCGCCTTCACCGCTGAGGAGGTGAGAAGAGAGTTCAGCCGCCTTCGTCCCAGGAAAGCTGCTGGCCCTGACGGCCTTAGCCCCAGAGTGCTGAAAGGATGTGCCTCTCAGCTGTTTGGGATCTTCTCACATCTCTTCAACCTGAGCCTGATCCAGATGGTTGTCCCCGACCGGTGGAAAACCTCATGCCTGGTTCCAGTGCCCAAGGTGAAGCATCCCAGGACACACAGCGACTACAGACCAGTGGCCCTGACATCACACGTCATGAAGTCGCTGGAGAGGGTCGTCCTGAGGCACCTTCGCACAGTCGTCGGACCTTCGCTGGACCCCCTGCAGTTCGCATACCAGCCACGTTACAGACGCCATCATCTTCCTGCTGCACAGAATCTACACACACCTGGAGGAGGCAGGAAGCACTGTGAGAGTCATGTTCTTTGACTTCTCCAGTGCTTTTAACACCATTCGACTTGCCCTGCTGAACAGGAAGCTTCTGGACATGCAGATAGATGCTCCACTCGCGGCCTGGATCAACAACTACCTCACAGGCCGCCGCAGTACGTGAGGCTGGGAAACATCACGTCGAACACCATTGTGAGCAGCACGGGGGCGCCGCAGGGGACAGTCCTGTCTCCCTTCCTGTTCACGCTTTACACCTCAGACTTCAGGTTCTCCTCGCAGTCCTGCCACCTGCAGAAATTCTCAGATGACTCTGCCATCGTGGGCTGCATCAACAGAGGCCAGGAGGAGGAGTACAGGAGCGTGGTGGACAGGTTTGTGGAGTGGTGTGGACTGAACCACCTCCAGCTCAATGTCACAAAGACAAAGGAGCTGGTGGTGGATTTCAGGAAACAGAGGAGCCATCCAACCCCAGTCACCATCAGGGGCACAGAGGTGGACATTGTGGACAGTTATAAGTACCTGGGTGTCCACTTGGACAATAAACTGGACTGGACTGTTAACACCAACGCCATCTTTAAGAAGGGTCAGAGCCGCCTGTTCTTCCTCAGGAGGCTCAGATCTTTCAACGTCTGCAGGACCATGCTGCAGATGTTCTACCACTCGGTGGTGTCCAGCGTCATCTTCTACGCTGTTGTGTGCTGGGGCAGCAGGATCAAGACAGCTGACACCAACAGACTCAACAAGCTCATCAGGAGAGCTGGATCGGTCCTGGGCGTGGAGCTGGAGTCTGTTGTGCAGGTGTCAGAGAGGAGGATGCTGAGGAAGCTCCTCAGCATCATGGACAATGTCCATCACCCCCTGCATGCTACACTGACGTCCTGTCAGAGCTCTTTCAGCCGTAGACTGATACCACCGAGGAGCTCCACTGAACGCCACAGGAAGTCTTTCCTCCCTGAGGCGATCAGACTTTTTAATTCCTCTCCATTCAGCCGCCGGCAACCATAAAAACCTATCTTTAACCTAAAAAAAAACAAAAACTGTGCAATATTTCATTTCACTGTGCAATATTCAGAAACTGTGCAATATTTCATCTCATAACAGCTACACTGTGCAATATTTCATCTCATCTCATAACAGCTACACTACAATTTTCCCTTCTATCATACTATTGTGCACTCCTTACCTCACTTGTTACTAAGACACTTATAGTTTTATCACTGTTGACTAAGACACTTTATAGATTCACTGAGACACTTTATAGTTTATAGTTTATTTTTATTTCTAATTCTACCTTTTCTTTTATTATTTCTTACTGTTATATTTTCTGTAACTCTGGCACAGCAATTTCCATCGGGATTAATAAAGTTGTTTTTATTCTTATTCTTATTCTTATTTTTGGTACAGAGTCTAAATAATATATGAATTTCATCAAGCTGTTGTCTGGTGTTGAAATTTGTTGAACAGGACATGAATCTGCACAAGATGAGTCAAAATCTTTCATTTCCAGCAAAAGGTTCCAAAGATTTAGCCTTTTTGTCAAAAAGTGCTTATATCATTGAGTTGAAGCATTTTTGGTACGGAGTAAAAATAAGTAATGAGTTTCATCAAGCTGTTGTCTGGTGTTGAAATATGTTGAATAGGACTTTATTCTGCACAATATGTGTCAAAATCATTGTAATCCAGCCTAAGGTTCAAATGATATAGCCATGTAGTCAAAAAGTGCTTATCTCACCGAGTTGAAGCGTTTTTGGTACAGAGTCTAAACAACAAATGAATTTCATCAAGCTGTCATCTGGTGTTGAAATATGTTGAACAGGACATGACTCTGCACAAGATGAGACAAAATCTTTCATTTCCAGCAAAATGTTCCAAAGATACAGCCTTTTGGTCAAGAACCGCTCATCTCATTGAATTGAAGCGTTTTTTGTACAGAGTCCAAATGACAAATGAATTCTTTCGAGCAAGTGTCGAGTACTGAAATAGGTTGAATAGGACATAATTCTGCACACCAATTGGCAAAATCATTCATATCCAACAAAAGGTTCATAGGATATATATATGTAGTCAAAAAGGGCTTATCTCACCAAATTGAAGCGTTTTTGGTACTGAGTCTAAAAAGCAAATGACTTTCATCAAGCTGTCGTCTGGTGTTGAAATATGATGAACAGGACATATTCTGCACAAGATGAGTCAAAATCTTTCATTTCCAGCAAAAGGTTCCAAAGATTTAGCCATTTTATCAAAAAGTGCTATAACATTGAATCGAAGCATTTTTGATACAGAGTGAATATAACTAATGAATTCTTTCAAGCGGGTGTCTGGTACTGAAACATGTTGAATAGGACATGATTCTCCACATTACATGTCAAAATCACTGTAATCCAGCCACAGGTTCAAAGATATAGCCATGTAGTCAAAAACTGCTTATCTCACCGAGTTGAAGTGTTGTTGGTACAGAGTCTAAATAACAAATAAAATTCATCAAGCTGGTGTTTGGTACTGAAATGTGTTGAACAGGACATGATTCTGCACAAGATGAGTCAAAATCTTTCATTTCCAGCAAAAGGTTCAAAAGATAAGGCCATGTAGTCAAGAAGAGCTTATCTCACCGAGTTGCAGCGTTTTTGTTACACACTGAAGAGTGTGCTATAGAGTGCTATAGAGTGAAAAAAACTAATGAATTTCATAAAGCTGTTGTCTGGTGTTGAAATATGTTGAACAGGACATAATTCTGCACAAGATGAGTCAAAGTCATTAATTTCCAGCAAAAAGTTCCCAATATTTATCCTTTTGGTGGAAAAGTATTTATCTCATTGAGTTGAAGCATTTTTGGTATGGAGTAAAAATAAGTAATGAGTTTCATCAAGCTGTTGTCTGGTGTTGAAATATGTTGAATAGGACTTTATTCTGCAAAATATGTGTCAAAATCACTGTAATCCAGCCACAGGTTCAAAAGATATAGCCATGTAGTCAAAAAGTGCTTATCTCACCGAGTTGAATCGTTTTTGGTACAGAGTCTAAATAACAAATGAAAATCATCAAGCTGGTGTTTGGTACTGAAATGTGTTGAATAGCACATGATTCTGCACAAGATGAGTCAAAATCACTGTAATCAAACCACATGTTCAAAAGATATAGCCATGACGTCAAAAAGTGCTTATCTCACAGAGTTAAAGTGTGTTTTGGTACAGAGTGAAAATAACTAATGAACTTCATCAAGCTGGTTTTTGATGTTCAATTATGTTGAATAACACACGATATTGCACAACATGTGTCAAAATTAGTCATTTCCAGCAAGAGGTTCAAAAGATAAAATCTTGTGGTCAAAAAGTGCTTATCTCTCCGAGTTGAAGCGTCTTTGGTACAAAGTGGATAAAAAATAATGAATTCTTTCAAGCTGGTGTCTGGTACTGCAATATGTTGAATAGGACATGATTCTGCACAATGTATCTCAAAATCATTCATAGCTAGTTAAGGATTCAAAGATATAGCCTCGTTGTCAAAAAGTGCTTCTCTCACCCAGTTGAATTGTATTTGGTACAAAGTAGAAAAAAACTAATGAATTTCATCAAGCTGTTGTGTGGTGTTGAAATATGTTGAATAACGCATGATTCTGGACAACATTTGTCAAAATCATTCATTTCCAGCAAAAGGTTCAAAAGATATAGCCTTGTGGTCAAAAAGTGCTATTTATCTGAAGCCTTTTTGTGCAAAGTGAAAATAACAAATGAAATTCATCAAGCTGGTGTCTGGTGTTGAAATATGTTAAATAGTATGTGATTCTGCACAATATATGTCAAAATTACTGTAATCAAGCAACATGTTAGAAAGATATAGCCATGTCGTCAAAAAGTGCTTATTTCACCGAGTTGAAGCATTTTTGGTACAGAGTGAAAATAACCAATGAATTTCATCAAGCTGGTGTCTGGAGTTGAAATATGTTGAATATGATATGATTTTGCACAATATGTGTCAAAATCAATGTAATCCAGCCACAGGTTCAAAAGATATACCCATGTAGTCAATAAGTGCTTATCTCACCAAGTTGAAGTTTTTGTGGTACAGAGTGAAAGTAACTCATGAAATTCATCAAGCTGGAGTCTGCTCTTTTAATATGTTGAATAACACATGATTCTGCACAATATGTGTCAAAATCATTCATATCCAGCCACAATTTCAAAAGATATAGCCTTGTGATCAAAAGTGCTCACCCCAGCGAGTTGAATCGTTTTTGGTACAGAATGAAAAAAACGAATAAATTTCATCAAGCTGGAGTCTGCTCTTTTAATATGTTGAATAACACATGATTCTGCACAATATATGTCAAAATCACTGTAATCAAACCACATGTTCAAAAGATATAGCCATGACGTCAAAAAGTGCTTATCTCACAGAGTTAAAGTGTTTTTTGGTACAGAGTGAAAATAACTTATGAATTTCATCAAGCTGGTTTTTGATGTTCAATTATGTTGAATAACACACGATATTGCACAACATGTGTCAAAATTAGTCATTTCCAGCAAGAGGTTCAAAAGATAAAATCTTGTGGTCAAAAAGTGCTTATCTCTCCGAGTTGAAGCGTCTTTGGTACAAAGTGGATAAAAAATAATGAATTCTTTCAAGCTGGTGTCTGGTACTGCAATATGTTGAATAGGACATGATTCTGCACAATATATCTCAAAATCATTCATAGCTAGTTAAGGATTCAAAGATATAGCCTCGTTGTCAAAAAGTGCTTCTCTCACCCAGTTGAATTGTATTTGGTACAAAGTAGAAAAAAACTAATGAATTTCATCAAGCTGTTGTGTGGTGTTGAAATATGTTGAATAACGCATGATTCTGGACAACATTTGTCAAAATCATTCATTTCCAGCAAAAGGTTCAAAAGATATAGCCTTGTGGTCAAAAAGTGCTATTTATCTGAAGCCTTTTTGTACAAAGTGAAAATAACAAATGAAATTCATCAAGCTGGTGTCTGGTGTTGAAATATGTTAAATAGTATGTGATTCTGCGCAATATATGTCAAAATTACTGTAATCAAGCTACATGTTCAAAAGATATAGCCATGTAGTCAAAAAAATGCAGCCTCAGGGCGGCACTGGCCCGTGCCTCTCCAAGCCTGCCTTGGGGGTACACGGAGCAGTGTCTCCCTGTGCCGGTCCCAAGCCCGGATAAATGCAGAGGGTTGCGTCAGGAAGGGCATCCGGCGTAAAACTTTTGCCAAAACCAAATATGCGAGACAACCAAAACTATACCATACCGGATCGGTCACGGACCGGGTTAACAACGACCGCCATTGGTACTGATGACCTACAGGGTACTAATGGAAATTGGGCTACTGTGGGTCGAAGAACAAGAACAAGAAGAAGAGGAGGAGTGCGTGTTCGGAAGCAGAGAGAGAGGAGGAAAGGAAAGAGTCTGGGACTGAGAGTAGGGACTTTGAATGTTGGGACTATGACAGGAAAAGGTAGAGAGTTGGTGGACATGATGCAGAGAAGGAAGGTGGATATACTGTGTGTCCAGGAGACCAGGTGGAAAGGTAGTAAGGCTAGAAGCTTAGGAGCAGGCTTTAACTTGTACTATTATGGTACTGACAAGAAGAGAAATGGAGTAGGAGTTATCTTGAAGGAGGAGTTTGTTAGGAACGTCCTAGAGGTGAAAAGAATGTCAGATAGACTTATGAGTCTGAAACTGGAAATCGAAGGTGTGATGCTCAATGTTGTTAGTGGCTATGCCCCGCAGGTGGGATGTGAATCTGAAGAGAAGGAGAAGTTCTGGAATGAGTTAGATGAAGTGATGCAGAATATTCCCAGAAATGAGAGAGTGGTCATTGGTGCAGACTTCAATGGACATGTCGGTGAAGGCAATAGAGGGGATGAAGAAGTGATGGGCAGATTTGGTATCCAGGATAGGAATGCAGAGGGACAGATGGTGGTAGATTTTGCAAAAAGGATGGAAATGGCTGTAGTGAACACCTTTTTCCAGAAAAAAACAGGAACATAGGGTAACTTATAAGAGCGGAGGTAGGAGCACGCAGGTAGACTACATCTTGTATAGACGAGGTAACCTGAAAGAGATCACTGACTGCAAAGTAGTTGTAGGTGAGAGTGTAGCCAGACAGCATAGGATGGTGGTTTGTAGGATGACTTTGGTGACAAGGAAGATGAAGAGGACAAAGGCAGAGCAGAGGACAAAATGGTGGAAGCTGAAAAGGGAGGAGTGTTGCATGGTTTTCAGGGAGGAATTGAGAAAGGTTCTGGGTGGTCAGGGTGAGCTTCCAGATGATTGGACAACAACAGCTAGTGTTATCAGGGAGACAGGTAGAAGAGTACTTGGTGTGTCATCTGGAAGGAAAGTAGATAAGGAGACTTGGTGGTGGAATGAGGAAGTGCAGGAGTGTATACAGAGAAAGTGGTTAGCGAAAAAGAAGTGGGATACTGAGAGGACTGAAGAGAACAGACAGGAGTTCAGGGAGGTGCGGCGAAAGGTAAAGATAGAGGTAGCAAAGGCAAAACAAAGGGCTTATGATGACTTGTATGCTCGGTTGGATAGTAAGGAGGGTGAGAATGATCTATACAGGTTGGCGAAACAGAGAGATAAAGATGGAAAGGATGTACAACAGGTCCGGGTGATAAAGGACAGAGAGGGAAATGTATTGACAGATGCTAGAAGAGTGATGGGAAGATGGAAAGAGTACTGTGAGGAACTGATGAATGTGGAAAATGAAAGAGAGGCAAGGGTCAAAGAGGTGATTATCGTAGACCACAAAGTAGCAAAAATTAGTAAAAGTGAAGTGAGGAAGGTATTGAAGAGGATGAAGAGTGGAAAACCAGTTGGTCCTGATGATATACCTGTGGAGGTGTGGAAGTGTCTAGGAGAGGCAGCGGTAGATTTTCTGACTCGATTATTCAACAGGATCTTAGAGAGTGAGAAGATGCCTGAAGAATGGAGACAAAGTGTGATGGTGCCTATTTTTAAGAATAAAGGGGATGTACAGAATTGTGGCAACTACAGAGGGATAAAGTTGATGAGCAATACAATGAAGTTATGGGAAAGAGTAGTGGAAACTAGATTGAGAGCAGAAGTCAGCATTTGTGAACAGCAGTATGGCTTCATGCCAAGGAAGAGTACTACAGATGCAGTATTGCGTTGAGAATGCTAATAGAAAAGTACAGAGAAGGCCAGAGGGAGTTGCATTGCGTTTTTGTAGACCTAGAAAAAGCATATGACAGGGTGCCAAGAGAGGAGCTCTGGTATTGTATGAGGAAGTCTGGAGTGGCAGAGAAGTATGTTAGACTGGTGCAGGACATGTATGCTAGCTGTGAGACACTGGTACGGTGTGCTGTAGGGGTAACCGAGAAGTTCAAGGTGGAGGTGGGACTCCATCAGGGATCAGCTCTGAGCCCCTTCTTGTTCGCAATGGTGATGGATAGGCTGACAGATGAGGTTAGACAGGAATCCCCATGGACCATGATGTTTGCGGATGACATTGTGATCTGTAGTGAGAGCAGACAACAGGTAGAGGAAAATCTAGAGAGGTGGAGGTATGCTCTGGAAAGGAGAGGAATGAAAGTTAGTCGCAGCAAGACAGAATATATGTGTGTGAACGAGAGGAACTCGGGTGGAGCGGTGAGGCTACAGGGAGTGGAGATCAAGAAGCTGGAGGATTTCAGGTACTTAGGGTCAACAGTCCAGAGCAACGGAGAGTGCGGAAAAGAGGTGAAGAGACGGGTCCAAGCAGGTTGGAATGGGTGGAGAAAAGTGTCAGGGGTACTATGTGATAGAAGACAATCGGCCAGAATAAAAGGAAAGGTGTACAAGACAGTGGTGAGACCAGCGATGATGTATGGACTAGAAACTGTTACAATGACCAAAAGACAGCAGGCAGAACTAGAGGTTGCAGAGATGAAGATGTTGAGGTTCTCTTTGGGAGTCACCAGGATGGATAGGATCAGGAATTAGTCTATCAGAGGGACGGCACATGTTAGATGTTTTGGAGAGAAGGTCAGAGAAGCCAGACTGAGATGGTTCGGTCATGTACAGAGAAAGTTGACTTGCTGTGGCGACCCCAACGGTAAAAGCCGAAAGAAGAAGAAGAAGAAGAAGAAGTCAAAAAGTGCTTATTTCACCGAGTTGAAGCATTTTTGGTACAGAGTGAAAATAACCAATGAATTTCATCAAGCTGGTGTCTGGAGTTGAAATATGTTGAATATGATATGATTTTGCACAATATGTGTCAAAATCAATGTAATCCAGCCACAGGTTCAAAAGATATACCCATGTAGTCAATAAGTGCTTATCTCACCGAGTTGAAGTTTTTGTGGTACAGAGTGAAAGTAACTCATGAAATTCATCAAGCTGGAGTCTGCTCTTTTAATATGTTGAATAACACATGATTCTGCACAATATGTGTCAAAATCATTCATATCCAGCCACAATTTCAAAAGATATAGCCTTGTGATCAAAAGTGCTCATCCCACCGAGTTGAATCGTTTTTGGTACAGAATGAAAAAAACGAATGAATTTCATCAAGCTGGTGTCTGTTACTGAAATAAGTTTAATAACACATGATTCTGCACAATAAATGTCAAAATCACTGTAATCAAACCACATGTTCAAAAGATATAGCCATGTAGTCAAAAAGTGCTTATCTCACCGAGTTGAAGCATTTTTGGTACAGAGTGAAAATAACCAGTGAATTTTATCAAGCTGGTGTCTGGTGTTGAAATATGTTGAATAGGACATGATTGTGCACAATATGCTTCAAAATCATTCATATCCAGCAAAAGATTCAAAGTGGAAGAAATGAATGAATTTCATCAAGCTGGTGTCTGGTACTTAAATAAGTTTAATAACACATGATTCTGCACAACATGTGTCAAAATCATTCCTTTCCAAAGGTTCAAAAGGTATAGCCTTGTGGTCAAAAAGTGCTTATCTCACCCAGTTGAAGTATATTTGGTACAAAGTAGAAAAAAACTAATGAATTTCATCAAGATGGAATCTGTCACTGAAATATGTTAAATAGTATGTGATTCTGCACAATATATGTCAAAATCACTGTAATAGAGCAACTTGTTCAAAAGAAATAGCCATGTAGTCAAGAAGTGCTTGTCTCACCGAGTTGAAGCATTTTTGGTACAGAGTGAAAATAACTAATGAATTTCATCAAGCTGTTGTGTGGTGTTGAAATATGTTTAATAACTCATGATTCTGCACAACATTTCTCACAATCATTTATTTCAAGCAAAAGGTTCAAAAGATATAGCCTTGTGGTCAAAAAGTGCTATTTATCTAGCCGAGTTTGAAGCGTTTTTGGTACAAAGTGAAAAAGAAGTCATGAATTCTTCAAGCAAGTGCCTGCTGCTGAAATATGTTGAATAGGACATTATTCTGCACAATATGTGTCAAAATCACTGTTGTCAATTTACAGGCTCAAAAGTTAGCCATGTAGTCAAAAAGTGCTTATCTCACCAAGTTGAAGTTTATTTTGGTACAGAGTGAAAATAACTGATGACTTTCATCAAGCTGTCTTCTGGTGTTGAAATATGTTGAATAGGGCATGATTCTGCACAATATGTGTCAAAATCATTCATATCCAGCAAAAAGTTCCAAAGATATACCCTTGTGGTCAAAAAGTGCTTATGTCCTTACCTCACCAAGTTGAAGCGTATTTGGAACAAAGTGGAAAAAACAAAAATGAACGCTTTCAAGCTGGTGTCTGGTACTGTTTAATAAGACCTGATTCTGCACAATATATGTCAAAATCATTTCAATCCAGTCACAGGTTCAAAAGATATAGCCATGTATGGAAAAAGTGCTTAACTTTCCGAGTTGAAGCGTTTTTGGCACAAAGTGGAAGAAGCTAATGAATTCTATCAAGGTGGTGTTTGGTACTGTAAAATGTTGAATAGGACATGACTCTGCACAAATATGTCAAAATCACTGTAATCCAGCCACAGGTTTAAAAGATATAGCCATGTAGCCAAAAAGTGCTTATAGTAACGAGTTGAAGCGGTTTTGGTACAGAGTACAAATAATTAATGAATGTCATCAAGCTTATTGTATTTTAAGAACGAACTTTATTGCAGGCAGCATGAAACACACGGAACGTTCTTCTTTTACGAGACGCAAAAAACACGCAGACGTAACACACTGATATAGCATTAGCGCCACCTATAGGTAAAAGTACCGCCCATTTACAACACTCCCACTTACTTTTACCAATAGCACCAAGTCCTGAGAAAATAATATTTCAAAGCTGTGTTCTTCCACAACAACAAAAACTGTAAACTTACACCCCATTTTTTAAGACAGTATTCCTTTCACATTGGTTATACTGGAACTCTCTTTCACATTTTTTAGAAATTGCTTTGACCAGGCAGCGTTCTTCGTACACCTGTCAAGCATTTTTAAACAAAAAAGAGTCCGATCTCGCCCCTGAGATATTCAAATCTGTGTCTAACGAGTGGCTTGGTAAAGATATCCGCTTTCATGTCATTTGTTAGACAATATTGCAGTTCAATTTGTCCATTCTGCACACATTCACGGATATAGTGGTAGCGAATGTCTATGTATTTGGTCCTGGAGTGATTTACAGGAATGTTTGCAATTGCGATGGCTCCTTGGTTATCTTCAAGGTTCACTGTGGACACAGACTCTACACCGAGATCACACAGTAGTTGTTTCAGCCAGATTCCTTCTTGAGCTGCTTGACTGAGTGAGATGTATTCAGCTTCTGCTGTTGAAAGTGCTACTGATGATTGTTTCTTGCTGAGCCAGCTCACTGCACCTCCACTCAGAAGAAAGATGTTGCCTGTTGTTGACCGGCAATCATCTTGATCTCCAGCCCAGTCAGCGTCCGAGTATCCGATTAAAGCTCCGGAGTCTGACCTCTCATATTTCAAAGCAAGATTTAATGTCCCTTTCAAGTATCGAAGTATCCTCTTTACAGCAGTCAGATGTGAAGCATCTGGATTTGCATTGAACTTCGACACAGCACTCACAGCTTGAGCTATGTCCGGTCTTGTCGCCATGGCAGCATACAGCAGACTTCCAGCCATTGACTGATAGGTATGCTGGTGCACTGACATACTGACACCATCACTCCTTTTTAGCCTGACTTTGGCATCTGCAGGAGTTGCCGCAGGATTTGCATTATCCATTCCATACTTCCGAAGTATGGCTTCAATGTAATGCTTCTGCTGAAGAATGATACGATTCTTTTCTTTATCTTGGATGACAGAGATGCCTAGGATGTAGGACAGCTCACCCATGTCTTTCATCTTGTAGCGCTCCTTGAGAGCTGCTTTGAGCTCGTCCATGCTCTCAGTCGACTCTGTAATCAGGATCAAATCATCCACGTAAACTGCTAGTATTTCAGGCTCTTGTCTTGATCTCACAAACACGAAGGGGTCTGATGTGCTCTGTTTGAATCCAATTTCCATCATGAACTCTGTAAAAGCCTTGCTCCAACAGCGAGGAGATTGTTTCAGTCCTTCTTCTTCTTCTTCTTTCGGCTTTTCCCGTTAGGGGTCGCCACAGAGAGTCAACTTTCTCCATCTAACCCTATTCTCTGTATCTTCCTCTCTCACACCAGCTACTTTCATATCCTCTCTCACTACGTCCATAAATCTTCTCTTTGGTCTTCCTCGAGACCTCTTGCCTGGCAGCTCCAATTCCAGCATCCGTCTACCAATATATTCACTATCTCTTCTCTGTACATGACCGAACCATCTCAGTCTGGCTTCTCTGACCTTCTCTCCAAAACATCGAACATGTGCCGTCCCTCTGATAGATTCATTCCTGATCCTATCCATCCTGGTGACTCCCAAAGAGAACCTCAACATCTTCATCTCTGCAACCTCTAGTTCTGCCTGCTGTCTTTTGGTCATTGTAACAGTTTCTAGTCCATACATCATCGCTGGTCTCACCACTGTCTTGTACACCTTTCCTTTTATTCTGGCCGATAGTCTTCTATCACATAGTACCCCTGACACTTTTCTCCACCCATTCCAACCTGCTTGGACCCGTCTCTTCACCTCTTTTCCGCACTCTCCGTTGCTCTGGACTGTTGACCCTAAGTACCTGAAATCCTCCAGCTTCTTGATCTCCATTCCCTGTAGCCTCACCGCTCCACCCGAGTTCCTCTCGTTCACACACATATATTCTGTCTTGCTGCGACTAACTTTCATTCCTCTCCTTTCCAGAGCATACCTCCACCTCTCTAGATTTTCCTCTACCTGTTGTCTGCTCTCACTACAGATCACAATGTCATCCGCAAACATCATGGTCCATGGGGATTCCTGTCTAACCTCATCTGTCAGCCTATCCATCACCATTGCGAACAAGAAGGGGCTCAGAGCTGATCCCTGATGGAGTCCCACCTCCACCTTGAACTTCTCGGTTACCCCTACAGCACACCGTACCAGTGTCTCACAGCTAGCATACATGTCCTGCACCAGTCTAACATACTTCTCTGCCACTCCAGACTTCCTCATACAATACCAGAGCTCCTCTCTTGGCACCCTGTCATATGCTTTTTCTAGGTCTACAAAAACGCAATGCAACTCCCTCTGGCCTTCTCTGTACTTTTCTATTAGCATTCTCAACGCAATACTGCATCTGTAGTACTCTTCCTAGGCATGAAGCCATACTGCTGTTCACAAATGCTGACTTCTGCTCTCAATCTAGTTTCCACTACTCTTTCCCATTACTTCATTGTATTGCTCATCAACTTTATCCCTCTGTAGTTGCCACAATTCTGTACATCCCCTTTATTCTTAAAAATAGGCACCATCACACTTTGTCTCCATTCTTCAGGCATCTTCTCACTCTCTAAGATCCTGTTGAATAATCGAGTCAGAAAATCTACCGCTGCCTCTCCTAGACACTTCCACACCTCCACAGGTATATCATCAGGACCAACTGGTTTTCCACTCTTCATCCTCTTCAATGCCTTCCTCACTTCACTTTTACTAATTTTTGCTACTTTGTGGTCTACAATAGTCACCTCTTCGACCCTTGCCTCTCTTTCATTTTCCACATTCATCAGTTCTTCAAAGTACTCTTTCCATCTTCCCATCACTCTTCTAGCATCTGTCAATACATTTCCCTCTCTGTCCTTTATCACCCGGACCTGTTGTACATCCTTTCCATCTTTATCTCTCTGCTTCGCCAACCTGTATAGATCATTCTCACCCTCCTTACTATCCAACCGAGCATACAAGTCATCATAAGCCCTTTGTTTTGCCTTTGCTACCTCTATCTTTACCTTTCGCCGCACCTCCCTGAACTCCTGTCTGTTCTCTTCAGTCCTCTCAGTATCCCACTTCTTCTTCACTAACCGCTTTCTCTGTATACACTCCTGCACTTCCTCATTCCACCACCAAGTCTCCTTATCTACTTTCCTTCCAGATGACACACCAAGTACTCTTTTACCTTTCTCCCTGATAACACTAGCTGTTGTTGTCCAATCATCTGGAAGCTCACCCTGACCACCCAGAACCTTTCTCAATTCCTCCCTGAAAACCATGCAACACTCCTCCCTTTTCAGCTTCCACCATTTTGTCCTCTGCTCTGCCTTTGTCCTCTTCATCTTCCTTGTCACCAGAGTCATCCTACAAACCACCATCCTATGCTGTCTGGCTACACTCTCACCTACAACTACTTTGCAGTCACTGATCTCTTTCAGGTTACCTCGTCTATACAAGATGTAGTCTACCTGCGTGCTCCTACCCCCGCTCTTATAAGTTACCCTATGTTCCTGTTTTTTTCTGGAAAAAGGTGTTCACTAGAGCCATTTCCATCCTTTTGCAAAATCTACCACCATCTGTCCCTCGGCATTCCTATCCTGGATACCAAATCTGCCCATCACTCCTTCATCCCCTCTATTGCCTTCACCGACATGTCCATTGAAGTCTGCACCAATGACCACTCTCTCATTTCTGGGAATATTCTGCATCACTTCATCTAACTCATTCCAGAACTTCTCCTTCTCTTCAGATTCACATCCCACCTGCGGGGCATAGCCACTAACAACATTGAGCATCACACCTTCGATTTCCAGTTTCAGACTCATAAGTCTATCTGACATTCTTTTCACCTCTAGGACGTTCCTAACAAACTCCTCCTTCAAGATAACTCCTACTCCATTTCTCTTCTTGTCAGTACCATAATAGTACAACTTAAAGCCTGCTCCTAAGCTTCTAGCCTTACTACCTTTCCACCTGGTCTCCTGGACACACAGTATATCCACCTTTCTTCTCTGCATCATGTCGACCAACTCTCTACCTTTTCCTGTCATGGTCCCAACATTCAAAGTCCCTACTCTCAGTCCCAGACTCTTTCCTTTCCTCCTCTCTCTCTGCTTCCGAACACGCACTCCTCCTCTTCTTCTTGTTCTTGTTCTTCGACCCACAGTAGCCCAATTTCCATTAGTACCCTGTAGGTCATCAGTACCAATGGCGGTCGTTGTTAACCCGGTCCGCGACCGATCCGGTATGGTATAGTTTTGGTTGTCTCGCATATTTGGTTTTGGCAAAAGTTTTACGCCGGATGCCCTTCCTGACGCAACCCTCTGCATTTATCCGGGCTTGGGACCGGCACAGGGAGACACTGCTCCGTGCCCTCCCATGGCAGGCTTGGAGAGGCACGGGCCAGTGCCGCCCTGAGGCTGCATGTTTCAGTCCATAGATTGATTTTTTTAGTTTGCATACCAGATGTTCCTGCCCTGATTTGATGTAGCCCTCAGATTGCTTCATGTATATTTCTTCTTCCAGGTGTCCATTGAGGAATGCAGTTACAACATCCATCTGGTGGACATGTAGACCCTTTTGAACAGCAAAGGACAGTAATGTACGAATAGAGCTAAATCGTACCACTGGTGAAAACGTTTCATCATAGTCAGCGCCATACAACTGTGTGTAGCCCTTGGCAACGAGTCTACACTTGTATCGTTCCACTCTTCCATCACTGTGATGCTCGACTTTGAACACCCATCTGGATCCTACTGCCTTTCTGTCTTTTGGCAAGTCGAGTGAGTCCCATGTCTTGTTTTCCAGCAGTGACTCATATTCCAAGTCAGCTGCCTCCTGCCAGTCTTTTGAATTAGGACTCTCCATTGCCTCTTTTAGTGAGAGTGGCTCTGTCACACAACACATGCTTGCATAAGGATCAACAGTCAATACGTCAGCAAACTCATCATATCCAAATCTTATTGGAGGCTTTCTGATTCTGTCATTTTTTCTGACAGTGCTCTCAACAGTGACTTCGTCATGTTTTGTTTCACTCTCATCTAGTTTCATAGTTATCTCAGTGTCTGTGCAGTGTACTTTGGGTACCTGCTTCAAGTTAAAGTTGGATTCATCACAGATGACATCTCGACGGATCAGAATCCTCCTCTTCTCTTCATAGTACAGGCGATAGCCTTTGGCATTGTTTGCATATCCCACGAAGCGAAGCTTCACAGTCTTTTTGTCCAGCTTCTTTCTCTCTTCATCTGGGACAAGTGCATAGGCAATACAGCCAAACACCTTTATGTGACCCACATTAGGTTTTTTCCCACACCATCTCTGGTACGGTGTCTCTCCCTTCAGGACAGAAGTAGGCAGCCTGTTCTGTATGTAAGCTGCTGTGGCAACAGCCTCTGCCCAGAACATCTTTGGTAACTTAGCATGAGACAAAATGCTCCTTGCTGCTTCAACGAGTGTTCTATTTTTTCTTTCAGCAACTCCGTTTTGCTGTGGTGAGTGAGGTACAGTAATTTCATGGTGGATGCCTTGAACCTTCAAATATTCTTGAAACTCCCTTGAGGTGTACTCACCTCCATTGTCTGTTCTCAGCCTCTGGATGCTTAATCCACACTCGTTTGTGAATGTCTTCTCAAATTCCTTGAATTTACACAGCACTTCATTCTTCTGTTTCATGAAGTATACCTTGGAGCATCTTGAGTAATCGTCTATGAAAGACACAAAATATTTTGATCCACTTATAGATTCAGTTTGCATGGGACCACAGACATCACTATGAATCAACTGCATCTTGCGCTTGGAACGTATTTCTCCAATCGACTTGAATGGCTTTTTAGCCAGCTTGCCCTCCACACATCCTTCATAGAAGGGAACTTCTTTGTCTGCAGAGAAGTCCACTCCGTTCACTAGACCTTTTAGTTCCTTCAGCTTGATAGTGTGACCGAGGCGCTGGTGCCACAAGATAGCAGCTACTGATGCACTGTGAGGGACTGATTCATTTCCTTTCACATCCACCTGATATAGTCCATCAGCTCTTTGTGTTCCCATTCCTTTAAGAGTTCCATCTTTTCCACGAATGTAGCAGCAGGACCTCTTAAACTGAACCGTATTTCCCTTTTTGGTGGCAGCTCCCACTGAGAATAAATTCCCAGAAAGTTTTGGAACATACAGCACATCATACATTGTGGCATTTTTTACCTTGCTTGACTTGAAGGTCATTGTCATGTTGACATTTCCGATTCCTAGGGCATCAACTACCCTGCCGTCACCGAGCTTCACTGACTGTTCTTATGAGAACTGCTGGTATTCCTTAAGAATTCCTTGCTCGCATGTCATGTGCTTTGATGCTCCAGAATCAATTAACCAATCCAACTGATGTGGTTTTTCTGAGCTTTCCCTTCTAGCTACAAAGGCACTTTCAGATGAACCATCTTCATCCTCACACACCACATTTTTAGCTTTGTGGATTTTCTTTTTCTTTTTCCAGCTTGGACAGTCACGTTTAATGTGGCCTTCCTTCCCACATTTATAGCATCTCCACGTGCTTTGTCCTGCTCCCACTGCTTTGGAGCGATCCTGCAGATTGCCACACACCTGTGATGACATTGCTGCTGCACCATCTGAAGGACCACCACTGTAATCATTATCATTCACTCGCTTTTGATCCTCATTGATTAACGCTTGTTGAACAAATTTGAGTGTCAGGTTGTCAATCTTTGTTTCCAGTGCAGTGACAACTGTAGCATAACTTGGTGGTAAACTTCCCAACAATGTTACAATTTGGTCTTCCTCTTCAATTACAGCTCCTATTGCTGATAACTGATCAGTCAGTTCTTTCATTTGTTTGAGGTGCTCAGTCAAACCATCTCCTTCCTTCATTTCGCACCTGAAATATTTCTTCTTCAGAAATAGTTTATTTGCCAGCGTGTCTCAGTCAAAAATATCTTTCCGTTTAGTCCACATTTCTTTGGGAGTCTTACAGTTTGTAATCAGGTACAACAGGGATGAACTTACATTGAGCACTAACACAGAGAACGCTTTCTCTCTCTGTTTCGTGAACTCACCCTGTGCTGCTGCGTTAGCATCTGGGGCTAATGTGTCTTCCTCTGTTAGCATTCGCCACAGTCCTTTAGCCTTTAGCAGATGTTCCATTTGAAACTTCCATGTTGCCCAATTCTCCGGTCCGCTCAGCTTGTCGATAAACAGCTTGTCCTCTATTGTGAGTTCCCACAATACTGTTAACTATCACACAATATTCAGTGTAATCTAGCCTTTTGGCGACGCTCTGGGCCAATAACCTATTTATTTTAAGAACGAACTTTATTGCAGGCAGCATGAAACACACGGAACGTTCTTTTTTTACGAGACGCAAAAAACACGCAGACGTAACACACTGATTTAGCAGTAGTGCACCTATAGGTAAAAGTACCGCCCATTTACAACAAAGCTGGTGTCTGGTGTTGAAATATGTTGAATAGGACATGATTCTGCACAATATGTTTCAAAATCATTCATTTCCAGCAAAAGCTTCCACAGACATAGCTTTGTGGTCAAAAAGTGCTTATCTCACCGAGTTGAAGTGCATTTGGTACGAAGTGGAAAAAAACTCATGAATTTCATCAAGCTGGTGTCTGGTACTGAAATATGTTGAATAGGATATGATTCTGCACAATACACAACACAAATCGAGCCGCATGTTTAATAGATATAGCCATGTGGCCAAAAAAAGCTTGACTCGTGGGTGGAAGCATTAATGGTAGAAATTGTTTTTACCTTATGAATTCTTTCAAGCTTTTTTCTGGTGCTTATATAAGTTGAACAGGACATGATTTTGCACAATATTTGTCAAAATCACCCTGATCAAGACGCAGGCTAAAAATATATAGCCATATGGTTAGAAAGTGCTTATCTCCCCAATTCAAAGCAGTTATGTTACAAATTCTAAATAACGTCTTTATTCTTTCAAGCTTGTGTCTGGTGCTGAAATATGTTGAATTGGACATGATCCTGCACTGTATATGTCAAAATCATACAAAGAAAGAGGCTTGTGATCTAAAAGTGCTTATCTCCCCGAGTTGTAGCATTTAAGCTTAAAATAATAACTGACATATAAATTCTTTCAAGCTGGTGTCTGGTGCTGAAATATGTTGAAAAGGACATGATTCTGCAGGACATAGTCTAAAATCAGTGTAATCCAGCCACATATTCAAAATATATAGCCATGGGGTCAAAAAGAGGTTGTCTCAACGAATTGAAGAATTTATGGTATGAAGTAATTACCTTATGAATTCTTTCAAGCTTGTGTCTGATGCTAAAATATGTTTAAAAGGACATGGTTCTGTCAAAAATGTCAGAATCATACAAATCCAGCCGCAGGTTTAAAAGATATAGCTATGTAAGCCATCAAAAAGTGCTTATCTCACCGGCTTGAAGCATCAATGCTACAAATTATAAATTACATAAAAATTCATTCAACCTTGTGTCTGGTGCTGATATATGATTAATAGGGCATGATTCTGCACAATTTATGTTAATGCTACTCAAAATCATTCATATCTAGTTAAGGATCAAAGATATAGCCTTGTGGTCAAAAAGTGCTTATCTCACCAAGCTGAAGTGTATTTGGTACAAAGTGGAAAAAAACTAATGAATTCTTTCAAGCTGGTGTCTTGTGCTGAAATATGTTGAAAAGGATATGATTGTGCACAATGTATGTCAAAATCACTGTAATCTAGCCACAGGTTCAAAAGATACAACCATTTGTTCAAAAAGTATTTATCTCTCCGAGTTGAAAAGTTTTTGGTACAAAGTCTAAAAAAACTAATGAATTCTATCAAGCTGGTGTTTGGTCCTGAAATATATTGAATAGGACATGATTTTGCTCGATATACGTTAAAATAACAGTAATCCAGCCACATCATCGAAAGATAAAGCCATGTAGTCAAAAAGTGCTTATCTTATCGAGTTGAAGCGTTTTTGGTACAGAGTGGAAAAAAACTAATGAATTCTTTAAAGCTGGTGTCTGGTACTGAAATGTGTTGAATAGGATATCATTCTTCATAATATATGTCAAATTCACTGTAATCAGGCCACGGGTTTAAAAGATATAGCCATGTAGTCAAAAAGTGCTTATCTCACCGAGTTGAAGTATTTTTGGTACAAAGTGAAAATAACCAATGAATTATGTCAAGCTGGTTTGTGGTACTAAAATATGTTTAATAGGACATTATTCTGCACATTATGTTTAAAAATCATTCCTTTCCAGCAAAAAGTTCAAAAGATGTAGCTTTGTGGTCAAAAAGTGCTTATCTCACCGAGTTGAAGTGTATTTGGTACAAAGTGGAAAAAAACTCATGAATTTCATCAAGCTGGTGTCTGGTACTGAAATAAGTTTAATAACACATGATTCTGCAAAATTTGAGTCAAAATTACCGTAATCCAGCCACATGTTTAAAAGATATAGCCGTGTAGTCAAAAAGTGCCTATTTTAACGAGTTGATGCGGTTTCAGTACAGAGTAAAAATAATTAATGAATTTCATCAAGCTGGGGTCCAGTGTTGAAATATTTTGAATAGGACATGATTCTGCACAATATGTGTCAAAATCATTCATATCCAGCAAAAGGTTCCAAAGATGTAGCCATGTGATCAAAAAGGGCTCATCTCACCGAGTTGAAGCCTTTTTGGTACAAAGTGAAAAAGAAGTTATGAATTCTTCCAAGCAAGTGCCTGCTTAAATATGTTGAATATATACAATATATGTCAAAATCACTGTAATCAAGCCACATGTTGAAAAGATATAGCAATGTAGTCAAAAAGTGCTTTTCTCACCGAGTTGAAGCGTTTTTGGCATAGAGTGAAATTAACTTATGAATTCTTTAAAGCTGATTCTGCACAATTTATGTTAATGCTACTCAATCCAGGTGCTAGTTTAAGAGATATTGCTATTTTGCGCTCCACGCCCCAGTACTCCTGACCCGTGGGACTAAGGAGAATTTCATCCCGAACTTAGGCGAATCCTTGGCAGGGCTTCTGCTGTTCTCTTCTCCGGGCCCCGGGACTCCCGAACCGTGGGACTTCGGCGAATTTTGTCCCCGGCCCTGGTACTCCCGATCCATGGGACTTAGGTGGATCGCAGCCTGGGCTTTTGCTGTTCTCCGCTCCGGCCCCCGGTACTCCCGAACTGCAGGACTGAGGCGAAGTTCGTTCCCGGCCCCATTACTCCCGAACCGAGGGACTTAGAACAAGGCCCCGGTTTATCCAATCCGCGGGACTTAGGCGAAGTTTGTCCTCGGCCCCGGTCCTCCCGATCTGCGGGCCCAGGTACTCGGGAGACAACTCCCGGACCGAGGGACTCCCGGACCGAGGGACTTAGACCAAGTTCGTCCTCAGCCCCAGTCCTCCCTATCCGCGGGACTTTGGGGAATCGCAGGCCAGGCTTTTGCTATTCTCCGCTCCGGGCCCTAGTACTCCCGATCCGCAGGACTTAGGCGAATTTTGTCCCCGTCTTTGTTTCCTCCGATCCGCGGGACTTAGGCGAATCCTTGGCCGGGCCTCTGCTGTTCTCCACTCTGGGCCCCGGTACTCCCGAACCGCGGGACTTAGGCAAATTTCTTCCACAGTCCCGGTTCTCGCAATTCGCAGGACCTTGACGAATCGCGGGCCGGGCTTCTGGCGTTCTCTGCTCCAGGCCCCTGTACTCCAGATCTGGTCCTCCAGATCTTCGGGCTGAGGCGTATCGCGGGCCGGGCTTCTGCTCTCCTCCGCTCCTCCAGTCAGGGCCTCTGTCCTCCGGATTTGCGGGATAGAGGCAAATCGCTGGCCAGGCTTCTGCATTCCTCCGCTCCTCTGCTCCGGGCCCCAGTCTTCCCGATCCATGGGACTAAGGGGAATCGTGGGCTGGGCTTCTGCTCTCCTCCTTTCGGGCCCTGGTCCTCCCGATCCGCGGGACCAAGGCGAATCGCGGGCTGGGCGTCTGCTATCCTCCACTCTGGGCCCCGGTCTTCCTTATCCGTGGGTCAGAGGCGTATTGCAAGCTGGGCTGCTGCTCTCCTCCACTCCGGGCCCTGGTACTCCCAAACCGCGGGACTTAGGTGAATTTGGGCCCCGGTCTTCACGATCTGAGGTGAATTGCGGGCCGGGCTTCTGCTCTCCTTCACCAGGGCTCGGTCCACCCCATCCCCGGGACTGATGCCAATCGCAGGCCGGCTTCTGCTCTCCTCCGCTCCTCTGCCCCGGGCCCTGGTCCTCCAGATGTTCGGGCTGAGGCGTATCGCGGGCCAGGCTTCTGCTCTCCTCTGCTCCTCCGGTCCGTGCCCCTGTCCTTCCGATTTGCAGGATAGAGGCAAATCACCGGCCGGGCTTCTGCATTCCTCCGCTCCTCTGCTCCGGGCCCCAGTCTTCCCGATCCGTGGGACTAAGGGGAATCGCAGGCTGGGCTTCTGATATCCTCTGCTCCGCGCCCCAGACCTCCCGATCCGCGGTACTGGGGCAAATTGCAGGCCGGGCTTCCACTCTCCTCCGCTCCTCCGCCCCAGGATCTGGTCCTCCCAATCTGTGGGACTGAGGCGAATCGCGGGAGGGCTTCTCTACCCTCCGCTCCTCCACTCTGGGCCCCGGTCCTCCCGATCCGCGGGACTGAGGGGAATCTCGGTCTGTGTGTCTGCTATCCTCCGCTCCTCCACTCTGGGCCCCGGTCTTCCAGATCTGTGGGACAGAGACGAATTGCAAGCTGGGTTTCTGCTCTCCTCCACTCCTCCGTTCCGGGCCACGGTCCTCCCGATCCACGGGACCAAGGCGAATCGCGGGCTGGGCGCCTGCTATCCTCCGGTCCTGCTGCTCTGGCCTGGTCCTTCCCATCCGCGGGATTTAGGCGAATCGTGGGCCGGGCTTCTGCTCTCCTCCGCTCTTCCACTCATGGCCCATGTCATCACGATCCGCAGGACTGGGGTGAATCGCAGGCTGGGCTTTTGCCCTCCTCCTCTCCGGGTACCGGTCCTCCCGATCCGCAGGACTGAGGCGAATCGCTGGCAGGGCTTTTGCTCTCCTGGACTTCTCCGCTACATGCCCTGGTACTCCCGAATCACGGGACTAAGGTGAAATTAGTCCCCGGCCCCGGTCCTCCCGAATCGCGGGAGTGAGGCCGGGCTTCTGCTCTACTCGGCCCCCTCGGTTCGGGCCGCAGGCCTCCCAATAGGCAGAGCTGAGAGGAAATGCGGGCAAGGATTCTGCTCTCCTCTGCTCCTCTGCTCCAGGCCCTGGTAATCATGATAGACGGGACTGAGGCAAATCGCGGGCCGGGCTTCTGCTCTCCTCCGCCAGGGCTCGGTCCTCCCCATCCCCGAGACTGATGCCAATCACGGGGCGGCTTCTGCTCCCCTATGCACCACCGCTCCGGGCCCCTGTCCTCCCGATTGGCAGGATAGAGGCAAATCGCGGGCTTCTGCATTCCTCCGCTCCTCTGCTCTGGGCCCCGGTATCCCCGATCTGCGGGACTTTGTGGAATCTCAGACCTGGCTTCTGCTCTACTCCGATCCAGGCCCCGGTCCTCCCGATCCATCGGACTGAGGTGAATCGCGGGCCGGGCTTCTGCCTAGCTCCGCTCCGGGCCCCGGTCCTCCCGATCCATCGGACTGAGGTGAATCGCGGGCCGGGCTTCTGCCTAGCTCCGCTCCAAGCCAAGGTCCTCCCGATCCGTGGCACTGAGGCGAATTGCAGGCCGGGATTCTGCTCTCCTCCACTCCTCCGCTCTGGGTCCCGGTCCTCCCCATCCGCAGGACTGAGGCGAATCGCGGCCTGGGCTTCTACTCTCCTAAGCTCCTGCGCTCCGGGCCCCGGCCATCCATATCTGTGGGACAGAGGCGTATTGCAAGCCGGGCTTCTGCTCGACTCCACTCCTCCACTCCGGGCCCTGGTACTCCTAAACCGCAGGACTTAGGCGAATTTGGTCCTTGTAGGCCGGGCTTCTGATATCCTCCGCTCAGTGCCCCGGACCTCCCGATCCGCGGTACTGAGGCAAATCACGGGCCGGGCTTCTGCTCTCCTCCGCCCCAGAATCTGGTCCTCCCAATCTGCGGGATTGAGGCGAATTCCGGGCGGGCTTCTACTACCCTCCGCTCCTCCACTCCGGGCCCTGGTCCTCCCGATCTGCAGGACTGAGGCGAATCGCGGGCTGAGCTTCTACTCTCCTCCGCTCCTGCTCCCCGGGCCCCGGCCAAACTGATCTGTGGGACAGAGGCGTATTGCAAGCCTGGCTTCTGCTCTCCTCCACTCCTTTGCTCCGGGCCCCAGTCCTCCTGATCTGCGGGACTGAAGTGAATCGCGGGCCAGGCTTCTGCCGTCCTCCGCTCCTCCGCTTCTCCGCTCCTCCGCTCTAGGCCCTAGTACTCCTGATTCGCGGGACTTAGGCAAATTTGGTCACCTGTATTGGTCCCCCCAAACCGCCAGACTGAGGCGAATCGTGGGCCGGGCGAATCGTGTCCTTCGCTCCTCTGCTCTGGGCCCCGTCTTCCCCATCTGCGGGACTTGGGTGAATCGCAGACCTGGCTTCTGCTCTCCTCTGCTCCTCTGCTCCAGGCCCTGATACTACCAAACCGTGGTACCTAGGCGAATTTGGTCCCCTGGCCCCAGTCCTCCCGATCCGCAGGACACAGGCGAAATGCGGGTGGGGCTTCTTGTCTCCTCCGCTCCTCCGCTCCAGGCCCAGGTCCTCCTGATCCGCGGGACTGAGGCGAATTGCGGGCCCAGCTTCACTCTCCTCAACTCCTTCGCTCCGGGCCCCGGTCCTCCCGATCCGCGGGACTTAGGCAAATCGCGGGCCGGGCTTCTTCTCTCCTCAGCTCCTCTGCTCCGGGCCCCGGTCTTCGAAATCCACGGGACTGAAGCGAATCCACGCTGGGCTCCTGCCCTCCTCTGCTCCCCCGCTCCAGGCCCATGTACTCCTGATTTGTGGGACTTAGGCGAATTTGGTCACCTGCCCTGGTCCTCCCGAACTGCCAGACTGAGGCTAATCGTGGCCCGGGCTTATGCTCGCCCCCGCTCCTCCGCTCCTGGCCCATGTCATCACGATCCGCAGGACTGGGGTGAATCGCAGGCTGGGCTTTTGCCCTCCTCCTCTCCGGGTACCGGTCCTCCCGATCCGCAGGACTGAGGCGAATCGCTGGCAGGGCTTTTGCTCTCCTGGACTTCTCCGCTACATGCCCTGGTACTCCCGAATCACGGGACTAAGGTGAAATTAGTCCCCGGCCCCGGTCCTCCCGAATCGCGGGAGTGAGGCCGGGCTTCTGCTCTACTCGGCCCCCTCGGTTCGGGCCGCAGGCCTCCCAATAGGCAGAGCTGAGAGGAAATGCGGGCAAGGATTCTGCTCTCCTCTGCTCCTCTGCTCCAGGCCCTGGTAATCATGATAGACGGGACTGAGGCAAATCGCGGGCCGGGCTTCTGCTCTCCTCCGCCAGGGCTCGGTCCTCCCCATCCCCGAGACTGATGCCAATCACGGGGCGGCTTCTGCTCCCCTATGCACCACCGCTCCGGGCCCCTGTCCTCCCGATTGGCAGGATAGAGGCAAATCGCGGGCTTCTGCATTCCTCCGCTCCTCTGCTCTGGGCCCCGGTATCCCCGATCTGCGGGACTTTGTGGAATCTCAGACCTGGCTTCTGCTCTACTCCGATCCAGGCCCCGGTCCTCCCGATCCATCGGACTGAGGTGAATCGCGGGCCGGGCTTCTGCCTAGCTCCGCTCCGGGCCCCGGTCCTCCCGATCCATCGGACTGAGGTGAATCGCGGGCCGGGCTTCTGCCTAGCTCCGCTCCAAGCCAAGGTCCTCCCGATCCGTGGCACTGAGGCGAATTGCAGGCCGGGATTCTGCTCTCCTCCACTCCTCCGCTCTGGGTCCCGGTCCTCCCCATCCGCAGGACTGAGGCGAATCGCGGCCTGGGCTTCTACTCTCCTAAGCTCCTGCGCTCCGGGCCCCGGCCATCCATATCTGTGGGACAGAGGCGTATTGCAAGCCGGGCTTCTGCTCGACTCCACTCCGGGCCCTGGTACTCCTAAACCGCAGGACTTAGGCGAATTTGGTCCTTGTAGGCCGGGCTTCTGATATCCTCCGCTCAGTGCCCCGGACCTCCCGATCCGCGGTACTGAGGCAAATCACGGGCCGGGCTTCTGCTCTCCTCCGCCCCAGAATCTGGTCCTCCCAATCTGCGGGATTGAGGCGAATTCCGGGCGGGCTTCTACTACCCTCCGCTCCTCCACTCCGGGCCCTGGTCCTCCCGATCTGCAGGACTGAGGCGAATCGCGGGCTGAGCTTCTACTCTCCTCCGCTCCTGCTCCCCGGGCCCCGGCCAAACTGATCTGTGGGACAGAGGCGTATTGCAAGCCTGGCTTCTGCTCTCCTCCACTCCTTTGCTCCGGGCCCCAGTCCTCCTGATCTGCGGGACTGAAGTGAATCGCGGGCCAGGCTTCTGCCGTCCTCCGCTCCTCCGCTTCTCCGCTCCTCCGCTCTAGGCCCTAGTACTCCTGATTCGCGGGACTTAGGCAAATTTGGTCACCTGTATTGGTCCCCCCAAACCGCCAGACTGAGGCGAATCGTGGGCCGGGCGAATCGTGTCCTTCGCTCCTCTGCTCTGGGCCCCGTCTTCCCCATCTGCGGGACTTGGGTGAATCGCAGACCTGGCTTCTGCTCTCCTCTGCTCCTCTGCTCCAGGCCCTGATACTACCAAACCGTGGTACCTAGGCGAATTTGGTCCCCTGGCCCCAGTCCTCCCGATCCGCAGGACACAGGCGAAATGCGGGTGGGGCTTCTTGTCTCCTCCGCTCCTCCGCTCCAGGCCCAGGTCCTCCTGATCCGCGGGACTGAGGCGAATTGCGGGCCCAGCTTCACTCTCCTCAACTCCTTCGCTCCGGGCCCCGGTCCTCCCGATCCGCGGGACTTAGGCAAATCGCGGGCCGGGCTTCTTCTCTCCTCAGCTCCTCTGCTCCGGGCCCCGGTCTTCGAAATCCACGGGACTGAAGCGAATCCACGCTGGGCTCCTGCCCTCCTCTGCTCCCCCGCTCCAGGCCCATGTACTCCTGATTTGTGGGACTTAGGCGAATTTGGTCACCTGCCCTGGTCCTCCCGAACTGCCAGACTGAGGCTAATCGTGGCCCGGGCTTATGCTCGCCCCCGCTCCTCCGCTCCTGGCCCAAGACATCGCGATCCGCGGGACTGAGGCGAATCGCAGGCCGGGCTGCTGATATCCTCCGCTCCGTGCCCCGGACCTCCCGATCCGCGGAACTGTTGCAAATCGCGGGCCGGGCTCCTGCTCTCCTCCGCTCCACTGCTTTGGGCCCCGGTCTTCCCAATTCCCGGGACTTGGGCGAATCGCAGACCTGGCTCCTCCGCTCCTGGCCCAAGTCATCGTGATCCGCGGGACTGAGGCTAATCGCAGGCTGGGCTTTTGCTCTTCCCCGCTCCGCAGGGCTGTTGCCCTCCTGGACTTCTCCGCTACGCGCCCTTGTACCCCCGAATCGCGGGACAAAGGCAAAAATTTATCCCCGGCCCAGGTCCTCCAGATTCGTGGGAGTGAGGCAAATCGCGGGCTGGGCTTCTGCTCTACTAGGCCCCCCCGGTCCGGGACTCAACCTCCCAATCTGCGGAACTGAGAGGAAATGCGGGCGGGGCCTCTGCTCTCCTCCGCTCCTCCGCTCCAAGCCAAGGTCCTCCCGATCCGTGGCACTGAGGCGAATTGCAGGCCGGGATTCTGCTCTCCTCCACTCCTCCGCTCTGGGTCCCGGTCCTTCCGATCCGCAGGACTGAGGCGAATCGTGGGCAGGGCTTTTGCTCTCCTGGACACACAACGCACCCTGGTACCACCGAATTGCGGGACTGAGGTGAATCGCGGGAGAGGCTTCTGCTCTTCTCCGCTCCTCCGCTCCAGGCCCTGGTCCTCCCGATCTGTCGGACTGAGGTGATCGCAGGCAGGGCTTCTGCTCAGCTACGCTCCTCTGCTCCGGGCCCCGGTCTTCTTGACTCGCAGGACTAAGGGGAATCTTGGGCTGGGCTTCTTCACTCCTCTGCCCGGGGCCGAGTCCTCCCCATCCGCAGGATTGAGGCCGGGGCTGGGCTTCTACTCTCCTCCGCTCTTGCTCTCCGGGCCCCGGCCATACTGATCTGTGGGACAGAGCTGTATTGCAAGCCGGGCTTCTGCTCTCCTCCACTCCTCCACTCCGGGCCCTGGTACTCCCAAACCGCGGGACTTAGGCAAATTTGGTCCCCGGCCCCCGTCCTCCCAATCCGCGGGACTAAGGCGAATCGCAGGCCGGGCTTCTGCTCTCCTCCGCTCCTACGCTCCGGGCTCTGGTCCTCCCAATCCGCGGGACTGAGGCAAATCGCGGGCAGGGCTTCTGCTCTTCTCTGCTCCTCCGCTCCAGGCCCCGGTCCTCCCGATCCATGGGACTGAGGTGAATCGCGGGCTGAGCTTCTACTCTCCTCCGCTCCTGCTCTCCGGGCCCCAGCCTTCCTGATCTGTGGGACAGAGGCGTATTGCAAGCCTGGGTTCTGCTCTCCTCCACTCCTCCGCTCCGGGCCCTGGTACTCCCAAACCGTGGTACTTAGGTGAATTTGGTCCCCTGGCCCCAGTCCTCCCGATCCACGGGACAGAGGCGAATTGCGGGTGGGGCTTCTTGTCTCCTCCACTCCTTTGCTCCGGGCCCCGGCCCTCCCGATCCGCGGGACTGAAGTGAAATCGCGTGCCAGGCTTCTGCCCTCCTCCTCTCCTCCGCTCCAGGCCCTAGTACTCCTGATTCGTGGGACTTAGGCAAATTTGGCCACTTATCCTGGACCCCCCGAACCACCAGACTGTGGCAATCGTGGGCCAGGCTTCTGCTCTCCTCCGCTCCTCCACTGCTGGCCAAAGTCATTGCGATCTGCAGGACTGAGAATAATCGCAGGCTGGGCTTTTGGTCTTCTCCGCTCCGGGTCCCAGTCCTCCTGATCCGCAGGACTGAGGCGAATTGCGGGCAGGGCTGTTGCCCTCCTGGACTTCTCCGCTACGCGCCCTGGTACCCCCGAATCACGGGACTAAGGCAAAATTGGTCCCCGGCCCCGGTCCTCCCGATTCACGGGAGTGAGGCAAATCGCGGGCCGGCCCTCTGCTCTACTCGGCCCCCCCGGTCTAGCCCGCAGGCCTCCCGATCTGCGGAACTGAGAGGAAATGTGGGCGGGGCTTCTTTTCTCCTCCGCTCCTCTGCTCCGGGCCAAGGTCCTCCCATTACGCTGGACTGAGGCGAATTGCAGGCTGGGATTCTGCTCCCCTCCACTCCGGGTCCTAGTTCTCCCGATCCGCAGAACTGAGGCGAATCACGGGCAGGGCTTTTGTTCTCCCGGACTTCTCCACTACGCACCCTGGTACCCCCGAATCGTGGGACTAAGGCAAAATTGGCTTTTGCTCTCCTCCACTCCTCCGCTAAGGGCCCTGGTACTCCTGAACCGTGGGACTCGGGCGAATTTTGTCTGCGGCCCCTGTCCTCCCAATCCGCGGGACAGAGGCGAATCGTGGGCCGGGCTTCTGCTTTCCTCTGCTCCTCTGCTCCGGGCCCTGGTACTCCCGAACCGTGGTACCTAGGTGAATTTTGTCCAAGGCCCAGGTAACCCCCAATCTGCGGGACTGAGGCAAATTGCGAGACGGGCTTCTGCTACTCACCACTCCAGGTCTGTAGCTACAGCTGAAGCTACATGCGTGGCCGCCGCGCCACGCATGTAGGGCGGGATCCATGGGGCGGGATCCATGGGAGCACGCGCGGGAGAGACGGTCCTCGACCCCCCCCCCCCCCCCCCCCCCCGCTTCCCCCCCATCGTTGCTGGGCTGGGGAGGAGGTCGTTTAATCCCCTCCTTCCACACACACACATGCAATACACCTCTAAACGCATCGCTCACACCAATGCAGGGAATCCTTTACCCTACTTCCACAACAACGGCGAGAATAGTGTCTCGTTGGCCGCCATGAGGAAGAAGAGGGGGGGCATGGGGGGGGGGCAAGGAAGTGCTCTCAGCCTCTTATTCCCATTTGCATGTCTGGGGGTCCACGCTGACGTCAAGGGGAACCCTGTCTGACAGAAGTGCATCGTCGCTGGGCAGGGGGGGAGGTCGTTGAACCCCCTGCCCCTCCACACACACATGCAATATGCCTCTTATCGCATCGCTTCGGCCAACTCGGGGAACCCTTTATCCTACCTTCACCCCCAGCGGCGAGAATATCGTCTCGTCATCCACAGTACGGAAGAAGCGCGGGGGGGGGCAATTTATTTTATGCTCGCTCAATGGAGGCATCCGCGCATGCGAACGGGGCAGGCAGCTCGGAGACTATCCGTCCACCATCAGCTGCGAATAACTCACAAGAGTTTCCTATGGCGGGAATCGCGCCTTGCAGGCCACTGCATGGAAGGAGCGGGGGGTTCACGGGAGGGGTGGGGGACAGAGATAAAAGGGAGTGCTCTTAGCCTTTCATTCGCTTTGTATGTCTGGAAATCCAAGTCAACGTCACGGGGATCCATGTGGGAAGAAACCGGGAATCAGGGAATCCTGAACCCTACTTACACCCCAACGGCAAGAATCCTGTCTCCTCAGCCACTGTGCGGAAGAAGCATCACGGGGGGGAGGGGGAGACAAGGAAGTGCTCTCAGCCTCTCATTCACATTTGCATGTCTGGGGGTCCATGCCGACTTGGGGCTGTTTAAACAGTGTCCCAATCAAAGCTGGGGGTCGGCTTGGTTGATTACCCACGGGGGTGTCACTAGAAAGGTACGGGGTAGTGCATTCCTTCACATTACATGATGGGGTCTCGCAGTTACATTTTAACAGTCTTTGCAATTGATAATGAAGTAATGAAGTGACGTTGGAGATTCTATAATTTGACGTAGGGGATTTTGCAAGTCCCTCTCTTGACGTGAGCGTTGTCACGTCACACAAGGACTACAATCAAAATAAACAGTAAATACAATGAATGTATGTAAACACAATGCATTATAATCATGACGGAATAATCAACAGTCCCTCTCTTGGTGTGACTCTGTCACACCACAGCTCCTGAAGGTGGGGTCTCCTGCGGGATGTTCTTCAGACAGCCGGAAGTGTCTCCGACTGCCCCTTTTGGCTCTTATTCTTCATCCTCACTCTCGCTGGAGGTCCAGTCTTCTCCCGGTGACGGGATGTCTCGAAGAGGGGAACTGCATTGGTGCAGTGGTTGAGGTTGAGCCATGTCTTATGGCCCTCTATCTCCAGGCTGTGCGATGTTCGTCGTTGCACTCTGAGGGGGCCGTACCATCTTGGCTTCCACCAGCTGCTCTTCAACCTTTTTACGTATACCCAGTCGAGGGCCTCATCATCTCGGTCCGGTTTTCCTTTGTCTGGTTCAGGCCTGTGAGAAGACAAAAACGCTATAGAATCCGTTAGTGCAGCTCAATATGCTTCCGATAACACCGGGAGGGGTCCTGACATTGTTGGGACCCCACCCACAGGATGTTCATACCCTCTTCCGGTATGAAGTTGGTGCGGCGTGTAAGCGTATTGATCACTCTGGGGTGCATTTCTGATATCATGTAGTGCAATGGGTAATGCTTCCAGCCCTGTCAATTTGTCTTTAGAATCTGCTATTATTTTTGCCAATTTCATTTTTAGAACTCCATTGGCTCTTTCTACCAGTCCCTGACTTTGGGGGTGGTACAATGAGCCATACTCGTGTCTGATGCCAAAATGCGATTCTACCTGTTTCAAATGTTTATTCTTAAAATTCTTAAATTGTCAGATCGAATTTTTGTAGGGAATAGTATTGGACCAACGCTTTAATCACACAGCTTGCATCTTCCTTCTTGGCGGGGAATGCTTCTACCCACCCAAAGAAGGTGTCCACCATTACCAGCATATATTGATATCCGTATGTTCTTTTGTCCATTCCCATATTGGTGTAGTCAATCACGATCGTGTGACCAGGAGCTATTGGTAGTGGGAACAGACCTTTCTTTGTCCTTAGTCCTGGTTTGGGGTTGTGTTGGCTACACACTGTACAACCATTTAATGTTTCCTTTACCCTTTGTTTGAGATACGGCAACCACCAACCCCTGAGCTGCCTTATTGTTTCTTTCAGGCACACGAGAGTCGGGCTGTGTGCTTGTGGAATTACCCCATGTGCGGCTTCCAAAGGGAGCACCATTTCTCCCGTCTTCCAGAACCTTTCGTTGTTCTTCCTTGCTCCGTGCTCCGTCCAGACCAACTTTTCCCATGGGGTGCCCAGTTCTTGCAGCTGCTTTAGTTGTCAAGGTTCATGCTTGTCCAAGAGCTTTGTTCCTTTTCCTCTTGGGAGACTTCCTGCTCTGTCTCGTTTAGCATTAGCAGTAGTTCACCATCCGCTGAAAATCCTGCAACTAATTTCTCATATCTGTCTGCTTGTTCATTCCGTTGTGAATCTTCATCCAGGCCCCTGGTGTGTGCCGTTACCTTTCTGATTGTCAGTTCATCTGGTTCCAGGATTGCTTGTGCCAGTTTTATCACCAGGTCTCTGTGCTTACATGATATTCCTGCTTATGCAGTCCATCCAGATCTGGACATTCTTGCCAATTCTGTATGGCATAAACCATATACATATTGGGAGTCTGTGCAGGTCTCTCCTCTCTGACCTTTGAGCTCTAAGAGTGCTTCCACCATGGCCTGTAGCTCAGCTCTCTGGGCTGAAAGTTTCTTATTCTCTTCCAGCATCTTCACTTTAACCACCTGCCATGCTCCTTCTTTTTTCTCCACAATTGCGTACCCTGCTCTCAATTCATATGTGCCATATGTTGTGCGCTGGCAACAGCCATTGATGTACAGTACTTTTTATCGCCTTGAAGCGAGTCAGCTCGGAGGTCGGTTCGGAACATCACGTCTTGGCGCACAATTGGGGTGCATTCGTGCAATGGAAACGGCGGGATCTCATCTGCCAGCAGAACGTCAGGTGTTTTGAATGAGATGTTTGGCTTCAGTAATATTTTGCTAAGTCGCCTTTTCCTTAACTCTGACATGGAGATGGCTGTGGACTCCAGGAACGGTCGCACCCCATGCGTTGTATACACTATTAATGGGTGATGCATTGTTATGTATTCAGTTTTTTCAACCGCTTTAGCGATACCTGCAGCTGCTCTTGTGCAGACAGGCTGCAACATTTCAGTGGAGTCCAATTTTGAGCTGTAGTACATCAACAGTTCTCTTTGATCCTTTGCCTGTCCACTCCCTCTCTGCTGAAAAAGAACAACGTTGACAACCCCCTCATTTTCAGCCACTTCCAGATAAAAGGTTCAGAGTAATCTGGCACAGCAAGGGTGATTGCTTGGCTAATCAGGCCTTTAACCTTGATGAAATGCACCTCCAGTTGTGGAGTCCATTCAAGAGGAGCTGAGAGGTTGGGGTCTCCTGCTTCGGCCATCTTCTGTCTCATGGGAGCCGTCTGGTCCACAAAGTAAGGGATGTGGTGCCTGTGATAGTTCAGGAGTCAGAGAAATCCCATCATATCACGTACAGTCTTTGGCCTGGCATATTGCAGGGTCGAGGTCATTTGGGTGGTTGTAAGGGATAGGCCTGCTGGGGAAAGTAGTCGTCCGAGGAACATCCCTGATTGACGCACACATTGAAGTTTCTTTTTTAGATACCTTGTAGCCACAGGCCGCAAAGCGCAGTAGGACAGTCTTGGTGGCTTCTAGACATGACTGGGGATTCGTAGCTGCAATTAGGATGTCATCCACATATTGAATGACCTCAACGTCATTAGGGAGTTGTGCGTCATTCAATGCAGCACATAGGCAGCGATTGAATATACCTGGAGAATTAGCCAAGCCCTGAGGGAGACGAGTGTACATATACTTATTTCTGTAATACGTAATAGCGAGATGGTCTGGGCTGTTGTCATGCAGTGGGACACAGAAAAAGCATTGGATAAGTCGAGAACCGTGAACCATGTTTGGGCTGGCGTTATTATGCCAAGAATAACCAGTGGATTAGGAATGGCTTCTAAAGCCGTCATACACTGGGCATTGACTTCTCTCAAGTCGTGTACCATTCGCCAGGATCCATCGGGTTTTCTAACTGGCAGTAATGGGGTGTTTGATGCCGAATAAGGGGGAGCCAACAAACCAGCTTCTATTAAACTGGCTATGGTCTCACGGATTCCCTCCGCTGCGTCCGGTTTAAGCGGATATTGCGGCTTATAAATTATTTCTTGTTTAAATGCAAGCTCGACAGGTGGGGTGTTAATCAATCCTACATCAAAACTGCCCATAGACCATATATGGTCAGGGATCTGTGATAGCATGGCTTCGGCAGCGGGGTGGTCAGTTTTCTCCCTGCCATGGTATCTTCCTAGATCCATGTCTTGTGATGTGGAGTCATTAGTGGTGCCAGACATGATTCGATAATATTCTGTCGATGGACAATAGACAACGTTTGGCAACTGGGTGGGTACCCAGTCGGTTAGCAATGACGCTGATTTGGTCATTGGTCCTAAATTTTTGGCCTCACCTTTGATGTTTTGTAAGAGCGAGCAGTGTGGCACAGCTGTGTCGGACATGCGACACCAGTCCATTTGTTTGGGTGTCAGTTTAACAATTGCCGCTACCCCCGGCTCCCCCACTATGATGTCTCCCATATGCAACACGGACGGAATTCGGTCAGCAGCTGCAGCCCATTGCTCCGCATAGGTCTCGTCGTCTTCCCTGGTGTAGAACATTTTGACATGCTGGGGTCTGGCGTTGGGCCATATGTGCCCTTGTCCATAATCCATGGCTTTCAGCGATAAAAAGTAGTTAGCAGGCCTGGTTGTTCAGCTGTCTCTGGTGTTAGTAGCATCCAGTAGGGTTTGTGTAACACAAGATACCATAGCCGGGCGCGAGAGGGGCAGTCTTGATTTAGTTCCTGAGACCCCAACCACGGTCATGAAGGCAGACGATGGTTCTGGAGCCAGTGCAGTTGGCAAGGTTGAGACAGTGGCTCCTGTGTCCACCAACGCCTGCACTGTCTTATTGTTCACCATGAGTTTGAGCCGTGGTTCTGCCTGGGGGTGGGGCACCCCTATTGGTCATTTGGTGGGTGTCGCTGTGATGCCAGGTCAGACATCAAGGCTTGGTGCATCCCGGGGCCCGCATACTCTTGAGGATGTGGGTTCTGCCGATTAGAATGCCATATCCGAGGCATGGGTTGACCGCTCCACTGCTGGGGCGGTAGTGATCGTTGTTGCAAGTCCGGGCAGAATTGCCAGAGATGTCCCATCACTCCACAACCATAGCATGGACCCATGATATTAGGCCCTCCCCTTTGGGGGCCCTGTTGCATGACATGTCCCTTCCCTCTCCAAGGGAAACGAGGTCTGTTATATGCGGAACGACTGGGCGCAGCTTGCTGGTAAAAATTGACCAGGGGGTCATCTCGGGTGACATGTGCTGGGGAAGCCGGAGGCAGAGAACTCTTCTAGGGCCTTATTTTGCGCCTCCTTCAATTGGAGTTGCAGCGACATGTTTTGTCTCGTTTCCTGATTGGCTTTGAGTTTTCTGTTTGTCTGCATGTCTGTCAACAGCATGGGCCACCTTCAGAGAGAAGATCCACTCGGATCCCATCAACAGGAGATCGTCTTTCAGGGTATTCGATACGTCATCTGGCAAACCATTCGGCACTGCCGTCCGGAACCATGCTACCTCAACATCACTCGGCGGGCCTTGTGGACAAACGCCCACTGCGGATTCCCACTCTCCCGCGGCTCGCGTTAAGAAGACCACGCCTGACTCCCCTTCTTTTGGGGAATATTTAATAGCAGCAGCATTAGTCCAATTCAAGGGGAATGACTCTCGAATGGCAGTATAGACGTTGCCATGCACCTGCCCAAGAGCTTTTTCATGTCCCAAAGCACTTGTGCCAGCATTCGTTTCGATATCAAAGATTGCGGATGCTGTAATTCCACAAGCAGCCAATATGCTGCGCATATCTCCCACGGCCAGGCTAGTTCCCATAGTAACATTCATCAATTTAGTGATCCAGGCTCCCCCGCCTTGGCCAATA
This sequence comes from Fistularia commersonii, assembly GCF_037954325.1. NCBI lineage: Eukaryota > Metazoa > Chordata > Actinopteri > Syngnathiformes > Fistulariidae > Fistularia > Fistularia commersonii. The sequence continues at coordinate 20,062,525 of NC_141294.1, read as the reverse complement.
GGGGGCAGTCTGGCTACTATTGCGGCCACATCTGTCATTGCATAGGGCTTATGACGTTCTTAGCCTATCCTGTCCATCACTAGGGGCATTACACTTACTTTTTCGGGTCCTGGGGTATCATTCCCAGACGGGCATGTTCTGCCCGATCCCTAATCATCTGTGCACTCTGACTCTGTACTGCTCTCTATCTCACTGTAGGGCCTACTCTTTCCATGACTTGTCACCGCTCTTGCGGCTCTAGTCTTTGACCTTGTTATCATTTGCCCCGTGATTACAACATACTGTTTTTCATCCTTTTTTACGCCTAACCATCTTGACTTACTTTTTACCTTCTGTTTCCCCTGTGACTGTGTTACTGTAGTACTATTCAACTGGTGCCTTGCCTCATTTATAAGCATTATTAAATTCTCTCGGTACTTCTGGTGGTTTCCCCAGGCCTCCCTTACTTCTGATCTAAACTTATTTATGCATGTAAGCGCTTGTCTTGTTCTAGTTTTACTTGCTCAAGTGGGTTCTTGCAGCGACTTAAAGCCGTTTCTACTCATTCGTCTGTTTCCTCAGCATCAGCCAATAGGATTTTAAGTTTGTCATGTTCATCCAACCAATATTCCATCATGGCTTCATGCTGTCTCATTCTTTTGTCGGCATTCACTTCCTCCTGCTCCTTTTGGGTGGTGCTGCTTGGTCCTGAAGGAGGGGCAGACAGTATGATTATCTCTCTTGCTCTGTTCTTCACGTCCGGCCCCTCACTATCAGTCTCTTCATCGTCCGTCCGGGGAATTTGTCCCCTCCCCTTTACTGTGCCGGTAATTTGAAACATGGTGAGGAGACTAGTTAAAGGAGCTGCGGGGGAGTCGCTGGGGGGGGAGTAAGGAGGGGGCAGGCCCGGGTGGAGTGGCCAGCTCATCTGAGTTTTGATGTTTTGTCTTTCCTGAACATGCGGTTGGGGTGGTGGTGGTAGCTGTTAGAGAGTAATCCTAATTCATGCTGGTCTAAGTTGAAGCCTGTAAAGAGGAGACCGAGGTTATCACAAGAAATAACACAGACAAGTGACTATTCTTTTGAGCTCTGCAGAGGGGGAAACTCAGCGCACTCTTTGGGGGCAAGATCCAGAGAATCCCACCGAGTTCCTCCTTGCTCAGCCTTTTATTGTGTGACAATGCATTGGTGTTGTTGACAAGATCATATACAGGGAGAGAGTAATTCCTGTTTACATTCAGAGGGGTAGGTTCCTTATCAGGGGGTAAGTTCCCATTTGCTTTGCATTCATTTGGCAGACTCTTTCATCCAAAGCGACTTACAGTGGAGGTGGCGGGGATTGAACCCAGGACCTCATGCATGCGCTCTACCACTGAGCTGCAACACCTTTATGCTTATTTGAATTTACAATCATGGGGTAGATTCCTGTTTAAGGACGAAGGCCATTTGTGCTCACACGTCTGGCCGTCTTCATGTGAGTAGTTGAAATAACATAGCTTCGAATATAGAGAAAAAAATAACAATTCCCTCCTGTTTATGAGACTACGAACAATGTTAAACACTTCAGCATCATCACGCTATGTTGGTACAAAGTTTAGAAATAACACTTCATACAACATCATCGTTGTCTTCCACAGTCGAATTATTATAGTTATCTTTTTCTAAATCACTCATAGGCAATTGCTCATATGTTTGTCCAGTCTAGTGAGTCCTTTGTTGGGTCTGCACTGCTATCATCACCATCTGGACAAAGGCTACGGAAGCCATTTTAGCAATCATGCTTCACAAACAAGGAATAATGCACATAGTAAACAAACGAAACAGGATAAGAATCACAATTACAGGTGTGAGGCATTTTAAAATTATTTGCCATCAAGTTCCCTTCACAATCCATCCAAGAGGGTCAAACTGTGGAAATGGTGTTAAAGTATCACTTTCCTCTTTACCCTCCAGCTGTTTCTTCACCATTTTGAGATAGGCCCTTCTTTCTCATCAGACTTGTCATTGTTTGTCTCTGCCCTCTCCTACTGGGTTGGGTTCTCTTGTTTTGTCAGCTCATCCTAGATCACTCCAAACCTAGACGGCTAGGGATCTGGTGGTTTCTTCACTGACACAGCCGATGCCTTGAGACGAGTAAGACTATCCTTTTTACTCCCCTTTGTAGTCAGCCTTCCCCACTAGCCGGTGTCGGTGGGATCAACAGGGAGTACCTTACAGTGGGATTGATGAGTCCAAGTGGATCGTTCCGCAATTTTCACTGCGGTTGGTGTAGTCAGAAGGGTCCTTCCCAGCGTGTTGAACTCCATCGGCTTCTCTTTATGACGTTCACGAAGATCCAATCACCAACTTGGACCTTCACCAGTTTGAGATTTGGGCAGATCATTTGCGTCTGTTACATCTCGTTGTCTTCGTGTTTTTCTATTTTTTCTACTATGTATTCCACTATGGATTCTTATGTGTGGGCCTTTCCAGGTCTGGATGTGTCATCGGTAACCTGAATGGTCTACCATGTAGTATTTCAAAAGGATATTGTGAATCTGGAAACCCTCCTTTCTTTGGCCTTAAGTTTGCTTGAGCATTATGTTTAATGCATGTTATACATTGTGCACAGAAATGTCTTAAATTGGAATTTAGGTTAATGGTATAGAAGTGTTGTGACATAAGTACCTCCATCCCTCCTGTTGACACATGGCAAAGCCCATGAATAAAAAAAGAGCTGCTGCTTAAGATAATGATTTCGGTAAGATGGGTTTTTCATTTATCACCAAAATTCCATTGAAGTCTGTTGCTCCTCACTGGAGCCAGGATTGTCTTTCAGCAGCTGATGCATTCTCCTGAGCATCCTTCAGTATGTCATTGTCAATTAATGATGGTGTGGAAGGTGTTTGTATTGCTGCTTTCTTTGCTATTTTGTCAGCAAAGGTATTTCCTTTTGTAACACCATCTGTTCCTGAATGATCTTATTACTGCTAATTTTCATGGGAGCAGAATAGCCTCTATTAGTTCTTCTTCTTCTTCTTCTTCTTCTTCATCCTCATCTGAATGAGGTGGGGTGCACACACTTGATAAGGATGCACTCTCCTCACTTCACCTATCTCTTCTGTCATTAACTCTTTGTCTGTTTTACCCACACTGTCGTGACCAGTGGCCTGTTTTACCACAATGCCAGCACGTGTCATCTCTCTGTCTAGGATGGAAACCCTCCATATGCACCTTGTGGCATCTCCTGTCGTGGGGGTTGCTGCAGCACAGCTTTGACGACTGTTTCATTATGTTCTTTTTGCACAAACATGGTTTCTTTGCTCTGATCTTTAATTTGTTCTTTTTATTCTTTTGTATACTTTGTGTTTGTATAGTGGCTTGTTCTATCAATTTTTTCAACTTTTTTTACTTCGTCAAACTTTTTGTTGCTGTTTTTCTTGTTTTTGCATTTTTCGTGTTCATCTTTAAGTTTGAGTCGTATTATTTTTAACGATGCCAATCTTAATTTTTCATCCCAGTTGTATGTCTTTTTCCATTTTCTTACATATTTTACATTATCTGGATCCAATCTGTGCATGTATTTCACATCCCCTTCCAGGCCTTTTTCATTTTTACTACTGGAAGAGTTTCCCATTTTACACTACAGGTTGTTGTGGTTAACGATCAGTCACAATGTTCACAGAGATCATAGACTGTGCCAAGCTTCTACAGAACCTAGTATTCTGCGGACATGGCTGTTACTGCAAACCAACTTTCTCAATTTTAACCACAACCAAAAAATAAATAAATAAATAAAAAATAAAAAACAAAAATCAAACTTACTTCAGAGACTGACTCTAATCAGTTAAAAATCTCTTTGAAGTAATAACACACACACACACACACACACACACACACACACACACACACCAGTCACTCTGCTGTACTATCTTTTAGTGGACAAAAGTATAAACCATTTGTACTTTCTTTTAGCGGACAAAAGTATAAACCATATGTACTTTCTTTAAGTGGACAAAAGTATAAACCATAATGATCACACACATGTATCAGTCACACACACTCATACACATACACAACCCAGTCACTCTGCTGTACTTTCATTTAGTGGACAAAAGTATAAACCATATCTACTTTCTTTAGCCGAAAAAAGTATAAACCATACTCAGTCTAATAATTTGGTGTTTCCTCCTCGGCCTCCTCGGTCTGGTCAGATCCCGTCAATCTAACAATGGCAGGTGTAAGGAGGAAGTTCTAACCACCGGCCGGGCAGAGAATTCGATCCTATACGTAAAATAACTGTAATCCAGCCAAAGGTTTAAAAGAAATAGCCATGTGATCAAAAAGTGCTTATCACACTGAGTTGTAGTGTTTTTGGCACACTGTGTAAATAAGTAATGAATCTTTTCAAGCTGGTGTCTGGTGCTAAAATGTGTTTAAAAGGACATGATTCTGCACGATACATTTTAAAATCAGTGTAATCAAGCCACATATTCAAAAGATATAGCCATGTGGTCAAAAGGTGTTTTTCTCAACGAGTTGAAGCGTTTTTGGTTCAAAGTGTAAATAACAAAGGAATTCTTTCAAGTAGGTGTCTGGTTTTATCTTTATTAGGACATAATTCTGCACAATACACGTCAGAATCACTGCAATCCAGGAACAGATTCAAAAGATATAGCCATGTACTCAAAAAAATCTTATCTCAGTGAGTTGAAGCATTTTTGGTACCCAGTGTAAATAACTAATGAAATCTATCAAGCTGGTGTCTGGTGCTAAAATTATTTTGAAAAGGAAATGATTCTGCATGATATATGTCAATATCACTGCAATCCAGCCACGAGTGTAAAAGATGTAGCCATGTGGTCAAAAAGTGCTTATCTCACCGTGTTGAAGCGTTTTTGGTAAAAAGTGAAAATAACCAATGAATAATGTCAAGATGGTGTCTGGTGCTGTAATATGTTGAATAGGACATGATTCTGTACAATATACGTCAAAATCAGTGTAATACAGCCACAGGTTTGAAAGAAATTGCCATGTGGTCAAAATGTGCTTATTTCACTGCGTTGAAGCATTTTTGGCACACAGTGTTAATAACTAATGAATCACTTCAAGCTAGTGTCTGGTCCTGAAATATGTTGAATTGGACATGATTCTGTACAAAATATGTCAAAATCAGTGAAATCCAGCCACAGATTCAAAAGATGTAGCAATGTATTCAAAAAATAACTTATCTCAGTGAGTTAAAGCGTTTTTGGTACCAAGTGTAAATAACAAATGAATTCTTCTAAGCAGGTGTCCGGTGTTGATATATCTTTATTAGGGCATGATTCTGCATAATATAGGTCAAAATCACTGTAATCCAGCCACAGTTTCAAAAGAAATAGCCATGTGGGCAAAAAGTGTTTATCTCACCGAGTTGAAGCGTTTTTGGTTCAAACTGTAAATAATAAATTAATTCTTTCAAGCAGGTGTCTGGTGAGGATAAATGTTGAATAGGACATGATTCTCCAGGATATATGTCAAAATACTGTAATCCTGCCACAGGTTCAAAAGATAAGCCAAATAGTCAAAAACTTTTTGATCACACAGAGTTGAAGTGTTTTTGGCACACAGTGTAAATATCTAATGAATTCTTTCAAGCATGTGTCTGGTGTTGATAAACACTTTGAAAGGAAATTATTTTGCACAATATACATCAAAATCAGTGTAATCCAGCCACAGATTCAAAATATAGCAGTGTACTCAAAAATTGCTTATATCACTGAGTTGAAGCATTTTTGGTACCCATTGTAAATAACAAATGAATTCTGGTGTCTGGTTCTGAAATATCTTGAATAGGACATGATTCTGTATAATATATGTCAATATCACTGTAATCCAGCAACAGGCTCAAAAAATATAGCCATGTGAGCAAAAAGTGTTTCTATCAACGAGTTTAAGCGCTTTTGGTTCAAAGTGTAAATAACTAATGAATTCTATCAAGCTGTTGTCTGTTTCTAAAATATGTTGAATAGGACATGATTCTGTATAATATACATCAAAATCACTGTAATCCAGCCACAGGCTCAAAAAATATAGCCATGTGAGCAAAAAGTGTTTATCTCACTGAGTTGAAGCTTTTTTTTGTTCTAAGTGCATATAATAAATCAATTCTTTCAAGCAGGTGTCTGGTGATGATATATGTTGAATAGGACATAATTCTGTATTATATATATATCAGAATAACTGTAATCCAGCAACATATTCATAAGATACAGCCGTCTGGTTAAAAAAGTTCTTATCTCATCGATTTGAAGCGTTTTTCGCACAGAGTGTAAATACCTAATGAGTTCTATCAAGCTTGTGTCTGGTGCTAAAATGTGTTGAAAAGGACATGATTCTGCATGATACATTTTAAAATCAGTGTAATCCAGCCATATATCCAAAAGATATAGCAATGTGGTCAAAAATGGTTTATCTCACTGAGTTGAAGGGTTTTTGGTACAAAGTGTACATAACTAATGAGTTCTATCAAGCTGGTGTCTGGTGCTGAAATATGTTGAAAAGGACATGATCTGCACAATACACGTCAAAATCAGTAAAATCTAGCCACAGGTTTAAAAGAAATAGCCATGTGGTCAAAAATGCTCATCTTACTGCGTTGAAGCGATTTTGGCAAAAATGTAAACAAATGAGTCATTTCAGCTGGAGTCTGGTTCTAAAATATGTTGAACAGGACATGATTCTGCACGATATATGTCAAAATCACTGTAATCCAGCAACATGTTCAAAAGATTTAGCCATGTGGTCAGAAAGTGTTTATCGCAACGAGTTGAAGTGTTTTTGGCACACAGTGTAAGTAACTAATTAATTATTTTAAGCAGGTGTCTGGTTCTAAAATATCTTACCCCACCGAGTTGAAGCTTTTTTGGTACCCAGTGTAAATAACTAATGAGTTCTATCAAGCTGGTGTCTGGTTCTAAAATATGTTGAATGGGACATGATTCTGTATAATATATGTCAATATCACTGTAATCCAGCGACAGGCTCAAAAAATATAGCAATGTGAGCAAAAAGTGTTTATCTCAACGAGTTCAGGCGTTTTTGGTTTAAAGTGTAAATAACTAATGAATTCTATCACGCTGGTGTCTGGTGCTAAAATGCGTTGAAAAGGAAATGATTCTGCACAATATATGTCAAAATCACTGTAATCTAGCCACATATTCATAAGATACAGCCGTGTGGTCAACAAGTGCTTGAGGGCACAAGAGGGTACGAACATCCTGCTGGTGGGGTTCTGACAATACCAGGGCCCTCCCGGTGTTATCGGCAGCATAGTTGACCGCACTAACGAATTCTGTAGTGTTTCTGTGTTCGAGTCCTGAACCAGAAAAAGAAAAACCAGGCAGAGACTACGAGGCCCCTGACTGGTTATACGTGAAGAGGTTCCAGTTCAGCTAGTGGACAAACAGGTGGTATGGTCCCCTCAGAGTGCGACGCCAGACATCGCAGAACTTGCAAGCAGAGGGCCATAAGACGTGGTTCCACCTAAACCACTGTGCCAAGGCAGTTCCCCCTCCTCGAGACATCGCGTTACCGGAAGAAGACTGTATCTCCAGTGAGAGCGAGGATGAAGGTGAAGAGCCAAAAGGGGCGGCCGGGGACACACCTCCGGCTGTCTGAAGAAATACGCTTTTAGGAAAAGTCGGAGAGGAACGTGTGCACCTCCGCACTCACTGTAACACAAATGCATTACACAAAGAGGGCATCTAACATATAGAAAGATCATAAGAACAATCGTCCAACTGAGACCGCACGGTGCAAGACCAAAGCCTCTGAGCATTCATGGGGAGCGCTCTACAACACTTTTAAGTTTTGTTAGGATATATATATATATATATATATATATATGTAGCGGCTATTACGTTTTACCAGGAGCAGGCCATGCATTTTACACCTAGGCCTTCAGTGGTGCTCCGAATCAATCCACCCCCAAATAATTAGTTTATGGCTAAAAAAAATAAATTATTATGCAGAAATGCAGTATTAAGAGGGTTGCATCACAGATAAATAACTTGTGCAGTGTTTAAATTTGCCCGCAGGAGCGCATCATGTGACAAAGGGATGCCCAACTCTGCACTCTTCCAATGACACCCACCGCGCATAATCAATTGCCCACCCTGCAGCTTTGTCCGGGACACAGCCCGGAACCCCAAGTGCCACAATTCCAAGAGTTTGTAAAACAAGTCCTTGCAATGGTATAAAATGACCGTGCCTACTCGGCTTGGGGCCAGAACCTCCTCACCTGCAGATCCGCTGAACGCGTCTCAGTGGGTGTGCAGAGAGGATGAACGATCCTCTTGGGGTGATATTCATTCTGGCCTGGGAAATCTCTGGCCCGGGATATCTCGCAAGTGTATTTCCTGACTTTGAATAAACCATTCTTGCTTGATCTGTCACGGGTCGGGAGGCGGACTCAAGCAGAGAACCACACCAAGGCTAGAGTATGTTCAGATGTCTTATTTTTAAATCAGGGGATGCGGGGTCTTCGCAGGGTCGGGGTCCGATGTTACACCGGCCGGCTGGATCCGGTCTACACTCGGGGTCCGGTGGTCCACCAGGGGGTCTCACAAGGTCAGGGTCCCAAGGTCCAGGGGGGGCCTGTTCCACAAGGGGGGCCTCGCAGGGTCAGGGTCCGATGTTACACCGGCCAGCTGGGTGCAGTCGTAACGGGGTTCTCGCAGGGTCGGGGTCCGGTGGTCCACCAGGGGGTCCCGGTCTACACTCGGGGTCCAGTGGTCCACCAGGGGGGTCTCACAGGGTCAGGGTCCGATGTTACACCAGCCAGCTGGGTCGGGTCGTAACAGGGTTCTCGCAGGGTCGGGGTCCGGTGGTCCACCAGGGGGTCCCGGTCTACACTCAGGGTCCGGTGGTCCACCAAGGGGTCTCACAAGGTCAGGGTTGTTGTGCAAAGGGGAAGTCCAGGCACCTACAGCTAGGCCCAGCCGTGACAGGGGTCGTGGGGATAAACAATCCCCCGGCACCAGGCAGAGCGTGCCGCTGCCCTTTATAGGGATCTTGATTAGCGGCCGCTGCTGCAGTTGGCGCCGATTACGAATTGGACCCAGGTGTGAGACCCTGACACGATCAGTTCCTCACCATTATGATGTTTTTCCCTAAATGAAATCTGAACTGTTTTTTCCTGGTTGTGACATGTTCGCTAGCTTAGGAGTTACCCGACCTTTCTTTACTATGTCCAGCTTTTCTTCAAAACTCCATCTAGAAAACGGCTTTAACAATATATTAGCAACTAAATCCATTTCTTCTCCTCCTGCAGCCATTGTAGATTGACAATACCGATATTAAACAAACACAACTATATTTCTGTTCGCAGCTCGCTAGTATGCTTCTCCTAGCTAATACACTTGTCCACTGACTATGTGCAATCAGAGGGTGTGAATACGCTGACGTTGCTGTAGCCTGCTAGAAGGCTTTGATGTCGTCGACTCAAAATCTAAATTGGTTGAAGCAACAGCGTCATCAACACTTATTATTAGCAAAAAGGGCTTCCAGAACTGATTATGCAGCCCCACCCACCCCCACAGCCAGATTCCTTTGACTCTGACCCTGCCTGGCAACAGATTATGGCTGAAATGTGATTGGTTAAATGCTTTAATATGAAAGTGCATGTCTGAAAGCGGCACAACCAGGAGAAAAGCTATGAAAGGAAGAGAACAGACCATTTGGAGATGACACACTTAAAGATATACGTAAATGATATGGACGTTACATGGGGGACAGGTTATCATGGACAGACTTCCTATCATTGTACACATTTTATATGTGACCTTGGGCTCACAGTAATGACCCACATGTGGAGGTGACAATTTGTATCACTTACTCTGCCCCAAATTCCACATCTGATGCCCACGGCGGGCAAACGTCTGACACCTCCATCATACCAGGAGTAGAAGTATCTGATTCTTCCATCCAAGGGTTGGTCTCTACGCAACCCTCAGCACCACAAACAATTATAAAATTCGAAACCAGAATGGCGGATGAGAATGAAATAGATAGCAAATGCTGTACTAGGAGCTAGGGCGACTGCAAATGAAGCATGAATGTACTGTAGTAATCACAAACCTCAAGTATTGACGGTCCCCTCCTTGTTTTCAAATGAAACATATCAACAGTGTGTGTTAGATTTACATACTGAAAAAGAGTTCCTGTTCAGGAGTACTACCTGATGCAGAAAATATTTTCCCCATCTCCAACCTCCCTCCCCCCTACCGTTGGTTTTGACCTGGCTGAATCATACATGCATCCAACGAAAAATTGGCAACACGGACATGGGAAATCTTACCGCTGCACGGTGTGATTATTAACGTGAATCGAATTTGTTCTCTTTCCCAGTGGCTAGAAGTGATCTGTGGTGGCACTGTGGTAAGACAGTATGAGCTGAAACCCAATATGTAGTTCCTATAACAGTAACCCAGATAGAAGCTTTGCTCCAGGACAGTGGTACGGGTGCAATTCAATTATTGAGGACCAGAAGATCAAAAACTCCCGACACCATCTATATAGATTCTATTGGCATACCCCGAGGGGTTCAAAATGAATATAAACAAGCAGACCAAATAGCAGCAAGCTGGGAATAATTCCTTTGCCCGTGGCCAATCATAAACAAGAATGTGGACCGGATAAATTTCATCAATTCAATATGCAATGACAAGTTAATTTATTACACAATGCAATCGCGGGACTAGCCTCCCAACTCCATGCCACTTCTCTAATGGTGTATCAAGCTCGTATCGCTCAGGATATGATGTGGGCTGAAAAAGGAGGACTGTGGTCCTCATTCGGGGATAAATGCTGCACGTTGATACCAAATAGCACTGCGCCTGATGGATCAGTGTCTTGAGGCCGGCAAGGACTAAGAGCACTGTCCATAAAGTTAGAAGAATCCTCAGGAGTGAATAACCCATTAGACAGATGGTTGGAGAACACCTTTGGTAAATCGAAAAGCCTCTTCGCACGCATGGTTACCCTGCTACTAAGGGTCATAGCAATACTTGTACTCTGTGGATGCTGTCGTGTCCCCTGTCTCAGGTCACTCCCAAGTAGGGTCATAGAAAAGGCAAGAGAGGGACTTGCAAAATCCCCTACCTCGAACTCCAAAATATTCTACCTCACACCAAAATTCCTGTGTTACTTGCAAAAGCTATTAACATTTATGTACGAGAACATGTCACGTGACCTCAAGGAATGCATTACTTCATACTCTTACATCCCGCCACGTAACCGTTCACGAGCACCTGCGGCTTTTTGCAGAGTGCAGCCCCTCCTGAGCGGCCCCACATCCCAAGTGCCCAAATTCCAAGAGTGTGAAAAACAAGACCTAATAAGTAAGTAAGCCCATCTTTGGGTCAAAGGTATAAAATGAGTGTGCCCCCCTGGCTTGGAGCCCAAACTTCCTCATCTACACATTTGACTAAGAGAAAGTGATGCAGAATATCCCCAGATGAGAGTGGTAATTGGAGCAGACTTCAATGGGCATATTGGTGCAGGCAATAGAGGGGATGAAGAAGTGATGGGCAGATTTGATATATAGGATAGGAACGTAAAAGGGACAGATGGAGGTAGATTTTCAGAAAAGGATGGAAATGGCTGTAGTGAACACTTTTTTTCCAGAAAAGACAGGAACATAGGGTAATTTATTGGAGCGGAGGCAGGTGCACGCAGGATCTGTTGTGTAGGACTAGGTGTTGGTATACCTTGATGAAATCATGCCTAAGGCACCGAAGAAGAAACTCTGTGGGGTTTCAAGTGAGCGATGGCCTCCTTCAGGTTGTCAAGTGAGCGCCCTCCTTCATTGATGTTTCGCTGATTGGCCCACGACATCTCCAGAGGGTTCAGCAGTGAATCCCAGCGTCCCAGGTTCACTCCCTAGATGCCATCAGCTCACCTGAAAGCCCACGTTGGATCTCTTCTCTTCAGCCACAGCCACTGGCTCCCATTTTCAGCAGCCCCGGAGAGGTCCTTGACTGCCCGTCTGTGGGCACGTCCTTGAACTCCAATCTCCCTGAGTAGCCTCGATGTTGATGTGGCTATGAAGCCTCTGCAGCCTACTTCCACTGGACGAACCTTCGCTTTCCAGCCTTGTCGCTGAGCATCTGTGACCAGTTCAGCATATCTCAGCTTCTTTCGTTCATAGGCCTCCTCCACTGCACCCTCCCAGGGCACCGTGAGCTCTATGATGTAGACAAGCCTGAGAGAGGATGACCACAGAACGAGGTCTGGTCGCAGGTTGGTGGATGCGATCTCAGCTGGGAAGCAAAGTCTCTTGTCCAGGTCCGCTAGCAGCTTCCAGTCCCGTGCACTGGCCAGTGGCCCAAGGTCAGTTCTCGTGGGGGGGAGGTTGGCTTGCCCCTCCCGCACGAATGGAGTTGTGTGCCAACGGGATGACGGAGGAGGAAGGGCGTTTACGCTCGTCCGGCAAGTTTCCAGCACCGCTGCAAGACATCTTAATACCTGGTTGTGTCGCCAGGTATAACGGCCTTGGGAGAGGCTGGTCTTGCATCCCACTAAGATGTGCTTCAGTGTCGCTGGGCTAGAGCATAGAGGGCATGTAGGGTCTTCGCCATACCACTGGTTTAGATTAGCAGGAGAAGGCAGGACATCATAGGCTGCCCTGATGGTAAAGCTCGCCCTGAAGGCCTCCATCTCCCACAGATCTTTCCAGGAGATCTTCCGCTTCTCGACTCCCTCCCATGTCATCCACTGCCCCTGCTTCGCCTGTGACACTGCTTGTGCACGCCTTCCTGCTTCCTCCTCCCGGCGAACTTCCTGGACCACCAGCTTGCGTCTCTGGGCTGGATTGGCCTTGCTCCAGGCTAGTGTACTGGCCCCAAGCCCAAGTCCACTCCTCCCCTCCTGAACCCGGCCCACAATGTCCCTGTGTCTGAGGGCTGCCTTTGCCTGTTCAGTTGCAGCCAGCGGGGTCCACTTCCTCCCAGTTGCCAGGATGGGGGGTGCTTGGGCTATGAATGGGTCGCTTGAACCCAATAGCATCATCTCCAATCTGACTTTGGCACACTTGTACTCCTCTGCCAGACTGGAGATGGGCAGGTGTAGCATCCCTTTGCTGTAGAGCCCAATCCTGCTGAAGCACCTGGGAAGGCCAAGCCACTTCCTTGCATATGAGCTGACCATTCTCTCCAGCTTTTCCACCTTTGAGAGTGGAACCTCATAGAGGGTTAGTGGCCACAGGAGCCGTGGGAGTAGGCCATACTGCAAGCACCAGAGCTTTAGCTTGCCCGGAAGCAGGGTTCTGTCAATGTTCTCCAGGCCGCTGGCAACCTCCCTCCTGAGCTGCTCTATTTGCTCTTTGTCCTTGAGGGAGGCGTCATACCAGCGACCTAGGCTCTTCACAGGCTTCTCTGAAACCATTGGAATTGGTTCCTCGCCAATGTAGAAGCGGTGGTCTAACAGTTTCCCCTTCACAATGGAAATGCTTCTGGACTTGCTCGGCTTGATCTTCATGCGAGCCAGCTTGATGTTGTCTTGGAGCTTGGTTATAAGCCGTACTGTGCAGGCCTTGGTTGAGGTGAGTGTTGTGAGGTCATCCATGTAGGCTCTGACTGGTGGCAGCCTTAGTCCGGGTCTTATTCGCTGACCGCCAACCACCCATCGTGAAGCCCGTATGATGACCTCAATGGCCAAGGTGAAGGCCAAGGGGGAGATGGTGCAGCCGGCCATGATCCCCACCTCTAGCTGCTGCCATGCGGTGGTGTACTCTGCGGTTGTCACGCAGAGCTGAATGTCTTGGAAGTAAGCCTTGATAAGGCTTGTGAGAGCTGGTGGGACGCTGAAGTAATCGAAGGCTGTCCACAGGAGGTTGTGAGGGACTGAGCCAAAGGCGTTTGCAAGATCCAGGAACACCACATGAAGATCTGTTCCTTCTTTCTTGGCAGCCTGGATCTGATGCCAGATGACGCTAGCATGTTCCACACAGCCGGAGAAGCCGGAGATGCCTGCTTTCTGAATTGATGTATCAATCAGGTTGTTTTCTTTCAGGAATCCTGCCAGTCTTTGAGTGACCACGCTGAAGAAGATTTTCCCCTCCACATTTAGAGGGCTGATCTGGCGAAACTGGCTGATTTTTGATGAATCCTTCTCCTTGGGGATAAGGATCCCTCCAGCCCTCCGCCAGGACGTCGGTATTTCCTTCTTTTGCCACACCACTCTCATCAGCCTCCAGAGAAATCGCAGGACATCTGGTGCGTTTTTATAGAGCCTGTATGGTATTCCGTTGGGGCCTGGGGCCGACGCGGCTCTTGCTCTACGCACAATTTTGTCCACCTCACTCCATCTGGATGGGCTAATGTCTAGCTCGTACTGTGGTGGGTTAACTGGTGGCATGTCAGTTGGAGGGGGAACCTCTTCATGGCGACGGTCATCTGTGCAGGTCTTTTCCAGATGTTTTTCCAGGTCAGCCTTTGACACTGAGAGACTTCCACTCTTCTCCTTTGTGAAGAGAGTCATCACAAAGTGGAAGGGGTCTTTGTAGAAGCGTGATCTCGTTTGCTCCTTCCTCCTGCGCTTTTTGCGGAGGTTTTCAGCTCTCCTCAGTGTTGTAAGCCTACTCTGGATTTCCTCCTGCAGCAGGTTTATTCCCTCCTTCTCCTCCTCTGTGGCTTTCCGCCATTGCTTCTTCAACTGCCTCCTCTCCTTGACTAGGCGGTCTATTTCTGTTTGCCTTCTGGACTTGGTGGGAACTGCTGTGCTCGATCGCTTGCTTTCGACCACACCAAACCGTTCTGCTCCATAGGCATAGATCAGCCCGTCCATTCTCTCCAACTTCTTCATGGTGGTGCTTTTGATCCCCTCTAGGATGTTGCAGAGATCAGTGTTGATTTCCATCCACAGCGACTTGTCGCAGGACTTTGGCCACTTGACTAATGGCCTTCGCCCCAGGAGTTTCTTCTCTGCTGATGGACGTGCTGTGTTGGATTCCGGTTCCTCTCTTGTGCCTAGCTCTTCCTCCTCTGGGACAGGGGCATTGATGTCCTGCAGACTGTGGTGTGTGTCCTGGTGCTGGACTTCAGTCGACTGACTCGGCCTGCTTCTCAAAAAGTAGCTGTCGATGCGACATCCCTGTTGACCCTTCTTTAGGCACCCTTTCTTGCCCTGGTGTATCTTCAGGCCGAGGGTGGAGGTAACCTTTGTCCAACCACATAAGCAGTTCTGGAGCCTGTGTCCTGCTGTAGCTGGCGGAGCCTCTGGCATGCTGATCATCAAACTCGTAGTCTGTTCCGTTCCTGTGTCCGTTACCGTGTTATCTGCCGATGAGCCATCTTCCGCCCCCGCTCTCGCAGGCTCAGGGGGTATTTTCTTCGTATTACTTTTCATAGCCAGTTATGGGTGGGACTCATACACCAGTTGTGCTGGGTCCCGCCAACCACGGGTAGCTAGCCCATGATGGCCCCGTTGGGGTCTGTTCCCTCCTGTCAGCTGTCTTTCCATGCTGTCGCAAGGTCTTTCCCTTGCTGTCAGCTGCACTTTCACAGCAGTCACTGGTTAACCAGATGATCAGATCTGTTGTGTAGGACTAGGTGTTGGTATCCCTTGATGAAATCATGCCTAAGGCACCGAAGAAGAAACTCTGTGGGGTTTCAAGTGAGCGATGGCCTCCTTCAGGTTGTCAAGTGAGCGCCCTCCTTCATTGATGTTTCGCTGATTGGCCCACGACAGGAACAGAACAAGAAACAGAACAAGGCCCAACCCAGTGGTTCATCAACTTTAGGGATAGGCCCTTTTTCTTAACAGGGCTTCAGACCCACACCTGTGACACGGGAGCAAAATCCTCTACACAACACTGGACGTATAGGTCTGTTTCTCTTTGGACGCCTCTATAACGCCTCTATAATGCCGCCTCTATAATGGCTTGCACCACCTTGAGTCATTCTCAGAGATGGTACAGGTCATCCAACCAGGTTTTCTCTCCACTTCAGGTGCAGGCAGAGGGCTGCACCAAGTCCACAGGCATGCATACTTCCCTCCCAAACATAAGTGCCAGATAGTGCATTTAGTGGACTCCTGGACTGCTGACCGATATGTCCACAGGACCAGTGGTATGTGCAGATCCATATCTGGCTGCTGCTGACTGGTCAGAATTTCCAGTTGGGTGGCCAGGGTTCAATTAAACCATTCGACCAACCCGTCACTCTGAGGGTGTGGTGGTGTCGTCCAGGTTTTCTTGATACCCAGGTGCCAGCAGACTTTACTGAACACCCAGGCCTCGAAGTTCAGTCCCTGGTTGCAATGCAGCTCCTCTGACACCTCAAAGCAACAGAACACCTTGTTCACCTAACTGTCTGCCGTGGTGTTGGCGCTCTGGGAACTGTAAATGCTTTTAGCCATTTGGGGAAATAGTCCATGGCAACCATAATGTAGCGGTTCCTTCAATCTGTATCTGAAAGGGACCCAGGATGGTGACAGCCACATGTTCAATGGGGTTGCCCACTTGATACTGCTGCAAGGGGGTGTGGGAGCGCCGCCTTGGTCCCTTCTGGCTGGTACAAGTGTTGCAAAAACACCAGTAGAACCAGGCTCGAAGTCCCTGGAACATTTTGGTGTCCCCGTAGTGTCCTGCCCCCACTGAGCCATGGACCAATCGGCATTGAAACCGCTGGCTATGCCGGTCCCTGATAAGCTTTCACCCACCTCCAAACATGGGCGATTGCAGGGTCATTGTCCTGATCCTCCTGAAGCTGCTTGGAGTTGACGCTCCCAAAGTCGGTGGCTGTGGAGAGGACCTGGGAATCACCAATGCTGCAACCTTGGGTCTCATCGCCAGTTGGCACATCTCCCAGGACTGCAACTACCCGAGGGCATCACTCTGAACTTCCACAGTCCTTGATCTATGGAAAACGCAGTCTTGGGGCATACCTCTGGCTCTGATGTCGCCCAATAAACAGGTGTCAAAACAGATAGAAATGGGATGTGAGACATTAGCTGTCTTCAAGCCCATTGCAGGACTGTGACAGCATCAATGGGCTTGTGTCTACAGAAATTGAGGTACGTCTCGGAGAAAACTGGGAAAATACAGGGAGTCTCAGATTGGAGGCAGCGTGGCACAGCAATCATCTTCGGAACCAAACATTCCTGGTCAATTCCTGGCTCCTTCTAGTGTGCCGAAGTGCTGTTGAGCAAGACACTGAACCTCTAACTGCTCCCCTGGTGTTGGTTGACGGCATGCCTACCGTTCATGGTTCATCCATGATGGGTTTATTGCAGAGAACGAATTTCCCATCGGGGATTCATTAAGGATAAATTATTATCATTATCATTATTATTATTATTATTATTATTATTATTATTATTATTATTATAGAATGGATGAATGGAATAGGCCTGACCCTGGAGAAGCGGAAGAAGATTGATGGATGGATGGATGGATGGATGGATGGATGGATGGATGGATGGATGGATGGATGGATGGATGGATGGATGGATGGATGGATGGATGGACAATAGACAGTCAAGCCAGTGGTCTGGGTTGAAATCAGTCATGAACACAAACTGATAATAATCCAGAAACAAAAATGTGCATTGATGCAAAGGCGGTTAGCAGGATACCTGTAAACCAGGGGTCACCATGGTGCCTGCGAGGACCATGAGTCGCCCACAGGACTGTTCCAGCTTTCTCTTATCATAGCGCCACGTATCAGTGAGCTGCATGTATTTATAGTTACATATACATGTACATTTTCACAGCGCATAATCTGTTTGCACCCCATTCATTCATTTGATGGTACCCTGGAGAGGCTATAGTATAACAGTGCACAGCAACTACACAAAGAAAGTGGAAATTGTGGGCAGTGGAAACATCCTTAACTCCTCAGGCTGATGAATTGAAACAGTCCCCTACTACCACTGCTTGAAATGGAATTGTTGTATCAGCAGGACTATTAGTACCATAAAATAACACATCCCGCCAATGACAGTGTGACTTGATGTGTGCTCTTTGAATGGATTGTGTCAAAAACTATAAATTTTGGAAATTCCAACTAGATGCAAAATCTGGTCTTTTCATCAAGACTCCAGTACAGAAGAAGCAAACTGAATAGGCAGGGAAGCGAACCATGGTCAACCGTTTGGAAGGTAGCTATGTTAGCCGCCAGAGCTGGCTCGCCCATTAGAGAATGTAGGAAAAAGGGTGCCATGGCCTTCTGGGTGTGCCCAGAAAAATAGGAAATAGGAAAAATTCCCCTTTAATATAATTGTGTTAAAACCAGCAAATCAATTTTCTCCATCTAACCCTATTCACTGTATCCTCCTCTCTCACGCCAACTACCTTCATATCCTCTCTCACTATGTCCATAAAGCTACTTTTTACTATTAACTCTTAAAATATGAAGTCACATTTATAGTCAAATGTAAAGTAATGCCGAAATAATGTTACTACAAATGATGAATTATTGTCAACATCTTCTTGTCTCAGCAACTGGACTCTATTTTCAGAGGCTTCTTCAGTTCTAATGGGGGGGGGTATGTGTGTGTGTGTGTGTGTGGGGGGGGGTTAGATGATGGTGGCTTGTTGTACAAGTGGAAGAGTTGATCTACAGAAACTAGGTGTAAGGGGGGTTGTTATGCCAATGGGGGTGTCAGTCGTTGGAACAAAAATTTAGTGGGATTACCTGGATTGGATTGTGAAAAGGTAAAGCTAAACAAAACAGTGAAACCTGTTGGATCACATTGTCAGGGTCTGACACGGCTGGATCAAATTGGCAATCTGCGCCAGCTGCCACTAATCACCCGGCCCCATAAACAGCAGCGGCACGCTCTGCTCGGGGCCAGGGAATTCACAAGGGATCAAGAAGGTTTGAAGGAAGGATCGACTGGAGGTCCCAGGGCTGAAGGATTGTGGGGCCCGTCCTGCCACCCTGCCTGCAACCCTGCCTTCCCGAGACGCCTCCGCCTGGGACCCAGCCTGGTGAGACCCAGCCTTGTGCGACTGTCTCGGGGCCAGGGAATTGCCAGCGACACCCTGCCTACCTAAATAAAGCGCTCCAACCCTGATTTCGGCCTTGAAGGTGTGGTTCCCTGCCCGAGTCCGCCCGTCCCGTGACACACATGAACTGAGGCTCATATGGATGTTGCCAGGGGCTGCATCTGGTGGTGGGTATCATATTTGGAAACTCCCAGTAGGACATTAGAACTTAAGAAGCCTCTCAGATGGTGGGTGAAACAAATTCAAGTGAAGAAATTAAAGTCCAGTTGCTAAATCAAGAAGACTTCAACAAGAATTCACCATGACCTGGATGACTGAGAACCTCCACATAGAAATGATGAATGGTTTTCATCCTGATTGTGGACCAGCTCTACACCCTCCTTGAGGGTGCATAGAAGATGCCCAACTGGTAAATATGTGTTTTGTTGGATTTGGAGAAGGCATCAGACTTTGTCCCATGGGGAGTCTTGTTTTTTTTTTGTGAAAGGGGTAAAGGATCCTGTTTTATGGGCCCTTTGGACCCTGTGTGACAGGTGCCAGAGCCTGGTCCACACTGCAAGTTGTAAGTCAGATTAATTTCAGGAGGTTGGGCTCTGACACTTCTTCCATTGTTCCTGATTGTGTTCATAATCTCACAGAATTTTTAGGAGCAGCCATATGTTGAGGAGGCTTCATCAGATGGTGATTTCCAGCTCTTGCTGGAGCAGTTCAGCCAAATTGTGTAGTGGCCTGTCAAAATCAGCACCTCCAAGGCCATGGCCCTCAGCTGGCTAAAGGTTGGGGATGATAGCCTACTACAAGTGGAGTTCAAGTATCTTGGGGTCTTGTTCATGGGTGAGGGAAGAATGAAGCTATAGACTAACCATTGACTTTCCAACCTGTGTGTGTCATGAACATAAGTTGCAGCCCTTGCCCGGAGATACTGAAAGGATGTAAGGAGTCAGATAATGATGGGCCAATATGCAGAAGCTACATCCTGGGAGAAGACCATAACAACAGTCAATGACCAAGGAGAAGAAGACACCTACAAATGCACATTTCACATTGACTTTCCAACCTGTGTGTGTCATGAACATAAGTTGCAGCCCTTGCCCGGAGATACTGAAAGGATGTAAGGAGTCAGATAATGACGGGCCAATATGCAGAAGCTCCATCCTGGGAGAAGACCATAGCAACAGTCAATGACCAAGGAGAAGAAGACACCTACAAATGCACATTTCATTCTTTGTCTTATAAAAACACTTGGTCAGGGAAACATAGCCAGACTTTGCAAACTGACACGCATTTTTGCTTGTCAGGGAAGAGAAGATCAGACCAAGAGCTCTGTATAATTTATTTTGACTGCTGAATTAAATGCTGATTGAAGCCTAAATATCGTCTCATTGCTTCATCAACGATACAACTACACATCGTGTCAAGGTAGAATGGGACAAGATCCAACAATACCCATCTCTTCATTATAACCTTAACTCTTACGCATCTCCAAATACAATCCCTTCATCAATGCTGACATTTCCTGAAAACAATGGTTTTCATGACAAAATAAAGTGCAACAGAGGTAATAAGATTAATTTCATGCCTAATGGAAAGCTGAATGCAGGAAAAGACTTATTATTTATTGTAAGATCACATAATGCCATTTCAGACAATGTGCTGACGAATAGGGCTTTTCATAAAAATACATGGTATAAGAACATGTCTTGCCATTGTCTCCTTCCTTCTTCTTCTTCTTTCGGCTTTTCCCGTCAGGGGTTGCCACAGCGAGTCAACTTTCTCCATCTAACCCTATTCTCTGTATCCTCCTCTCTCACACCAACTACCTTCATATCCTCTCTCACTACGTCCATAATTCTTCTCTTTGGTCTTCCTCGAGACCCCGTTGCAACCCTGAGTGCAGGATTTGTGATATATGTAATGAATGAGTGAATGAATAATGATAATCAGTGGCAGGCTGTGCATTTTACACCTAGGCCTTCAGTAGTGCTCCGAATCCTCGAGACCTCTTGCCTGGCAGCTCCAATTCCAGCATCCATCTACCAATATATTCTCTATCCCTCCTCTGTACATGACCGAACCATCTCAGTCTGGCTTCTCTGACCTTCTCTCCAAAACATCTAACGTGCTGTTCCTCTGAGATAGACTCATTCCTGATCCTATCCATCCTGGTGACTCCCAAAGAGAACCCTCAACATCTTCATCTCTGCAACTTCTAGTTCTGCCTGCTGTCTTTTGGTCATTGTAACAGTTTCTAGGCCATACATCATCGCTGGTCTCACCACTGTCTTGTACACCTTTCCTTTTATTCTGGCCGATAGCCTTCTATCACATGGTACCCCTGACACTTTTCTCCACCCATTCCAACCTGCTTGGACCGGTCTCTTCACCTCTTTTCCACATTCTCCGTTGCTCCGGACTGTTGACCCCAAGCACATGAAATCCTCCAGCTTCTTGATCTCCTCTGCCTGTAGCCTCACCGTTCCACCCGAGTTCCTCTCATTCACACATATATATTCTGTCTTGCTGCGACTAACTTTCATTCCTCTCCTTTCCAGAGCATACCTCCACCTCTCTAGATTTTCCTCTCCCTGTTGTCTGCTCTCACTCCAGATCACAATGTCATCCCCAAACATCATGGTCCATGGGGAATCCTGTCTAACCTCATCTGTCAGCCTATCCATCACCATTGCGAACAAGACGGGGCTCATAGCTGATCGCTGATGGAGTCCCACCTCCACCTTGAACTTCTCTGTTGCCCCTACAGCAAACCGTACCAGTGTCTCACAGTGAGCATACATGTCCTGCACCAGTCTAACATACTTCTCTGCCACTCCAGACTTCCTCATACAATACCAGAGCTCCTCTCTTGGCACCCTGTCATATGCTTTTTCTAGGTCTACAAAAACGCAATGCAACTCCCTCTGACCTTCTCTGTACTTTTCTATTAGCATTCTCAACGCAAATACTGCATCTGTAGTACTCTTCCTTGGCATGAAGCCATACTGCTGTTCACAAATGCTGACTTGTGCTCTCAGTCTAGTTTCCACTACTCTTTCCCATAACTTCATTGTATGGCTCATCAACTTTATCCCCCTATTGTTGCCACAATTCTGCACATCCCCTTTATTCTTAAAAATAGCCACCATCACACGTCGTCTCCATTCTTCAGGCATCTTCTCACTCTCTAAGATCCTGTTGAATAATCTAGTCCGAAAATCTACCGCTGCCTCTCCTAGACACTTCCACACCTCCACAGGTATACCATCAGGACCAACTGCTTTTCCACTCTTCATCCTCTTCAATGCCTTCCAAACTTCGCTTTTACCAATTTGTGCTACTTATTGGTCTACAATAGTCCTCTCTTCTACCCTTGCCTCTCTTTCATTTTCTACATTCATCAGCTCTTCAAAGTACTCTTTCCATCTTCCTATCACTCTTCTGGCATCAGTCAATACATTTCCCTCTCTGTCCTTTATCACCTGGACCTGTTGTACATCCTTTCCATCTTTATCTCTCTGTCTCACCAACCTGTATAGATCATTCTCACCCTCCTTACTATCCAACCGAGCATACAAGTCATCGTACGCCCTTTGTTTTGCCTTTGCTACCTCTATCTTTACCTTTCGCCGCATCTCCCTGAACTCCTGTCTGTTTTCTTCAGTCCTCTCAGTATCCCACTTCTTCCTTGCTAACTGCTTTCTCTGTATATACTACTGCACTTCCTCATTCCACCACCAAGTCTCCTTATCTACTTTCCTTCCAGACCAAGTACTCTTCTACCTATCTCCCTGATAACACTAGCTGTAGTTGTCCAATCATCTGGAAGCTCACCCTGACCACCCAGACCCTTTCTCAACTCCTCCCTGAAGAACATGCAACACTCCTCCCTTTTCAGCTTCCACCACTTTGTCCTCTGCTCTGCCTTTGTCCTCTTCATCTTCCTTGTCACCAGAGTCATCCTACAAACCACCATCCTTTGCTGTCTGGCTACACTCTCACCTACAACTACTTTGAAGTCACTGATCTCTTTCAGGTTACCTCGTCTATACAAGATGTATTCTACCTGCATGCTCCTACCTCCGCTCTTATTACTCTATGTTCCTGTTTTTGCTGGAAAAAGGTGTTCACTACAGCCATTTCCATCCTTTTTGCAAAATCTACCACCATCTGTCCCTCTGCATCCCTATCCTGGATACCAAATCTGCCCATCACTTCTTCATCCCCTCTATTGCCTTCACCAACATGTCCATTGAAGTCTGCACCAACTACCACGCTCTCATTTCTGGGAATATTCTGCATCACTTCATCTAACTCATTCCAGAACTTCTCCTTCTCTTCAGATCTGCGGGGCATAGCCACTAACAACATTGAGCATCACACCATCAATTTCCAATTTCAGACTCATAAGTCTATCTGACATTCTTTTCACCTCTAGAACATTCATAACAAATTCCTCCTTCAAGATAACTCCTACTCCATTTTTCTTCTTGTCAGTACCATAATAGCACAAGTTAAAGCCTGCTCCTAAGCTTCTAGCCTTACTACCTTTCCACCTGGTCTCCTGGACACACAGTATATCCACCTTCCTTCTCTGCATCATGTCGACCAAATCTCTACCTTTTCCTGTCATAGTCCCAATATTCAAAGTCCCTACTCTCAGTCCCAGGCCCTCTCCTTTCCTCCTTTCTCTCTGCTTCTGAACACGCGCTCCTCCTCTTCTTCTTGTTCTTGTTCGACCCACCGTAGCCCAATTTCCATTAGTACCCTGTAGGTCATCAGTACCAGTCGTTTTTTAGATAGCAGAAGCATACTAGTGAGCTGCGAACGGAAATATTGTCGTGTTTGTTTAATATCAGTTTTGTCAACCCACAATGGCTGCAAGAGGGGAAGAGACGGATTTAGTTGCTAATATATTGTTAAAATCATTTTCTGGATGGAGTTTTGAAGAGAAGCTGGACATAGTAAGGAACAGTCAGGCAACTCCTAAGCTAGCGAACCTGTCACAACCAGGAAAAGGATTTGTCTGACATTTTCAAGCCATGAACTATGACTGGTACCCCTGGCTCACAGGCTCCGAGGTACACCACAAATTGTATTGCTGAGATTGCTTGGAGCTGAAGCGCATGGATAATCTGTGCACCAGAATAATTGAACTCTTTGAAGAAAGAAAGAAGAATGGATTTTGTCTACAAATGAACAGATTTTTGGGTGAGTAAAATGCTGCTATTTTCCTAAATAATACTGCAAGTTTAAAGTGTTATTATTGGTGTTTCTTATGTGTCGCAGCTGTTTGCTATAAAGGTATTTATTGTGGCAACTGTCCGTTTTGTGGTTCCCCCCATGGGACCGGACTTCGTTGTCCAGGTGTGTTTAGATTTCATTCAGGGAAAAACATCACAATGGTCAGGAACTGATCAAGCAAGAATGGTTTATTCAAAGTCAGGAAATACACTTAAGAGATATCCTGGGCCAGAGATTTCCCAGGCAGAATGAATGTCACCCCGAAAGGATCATTCACCCTCTCTGGACACCCGCTGAGACGCGTTCAGCAGATGTGAAGGTGAGGAGGTTCTGGCCCCGAGCCGAGTAGACACGGTCATTTTATACCATCGCCTCAACAGTCAGGTTTACTTCCGAATAAGGACTTGTTTTACACACTCATGAAATTTTGGCACTTGGGGTGCCAAGCCACACTCCGGACAAAGCCGCGGGTTGCGTGATTGATTAAGCGCAGGGGGTGTAAGTGGAAGAGTACAGATTTATCTATCCGTGATGCACCTCTCTTTATACTGCATTTCTGCATAATAAGATGTTTTCATAGCCATCAACTAATTATTGGGGTATGGATTGATTCAGGGCACTACTGAAGGCCTAGGCGTCAAATGCACGGCCTGCCACTGGCCAAGGCGATTGTGAAAGTCCAACTATTTCTAACATGGCTCTCAAATGTAGCCTGGATGACCTCACCCTGTCTCCAGGAACAGAAGTTAAGACTTCTTGGATTATCCTATGGTATGTAGCAAAACAAGGGTGTAATGTGAAGCTGACACATTGACCCTTCTCACATAGAGGCCAAAGGACACAAGGTTAGCCTTTCAAAACTTCAATTTGTCCAGACAAAGGTGGTTTTCCTGGGACATGTGACACAGCTGATGGCAAATCTGTCTCTCCCATATGTGTTGCTACAATACAGAGACCAAAAAGCAACTTCTGTCATTCCTGGGAATGTGCTCATACTGCTGCAATTTCAGCCCTCATTACACAGTATTAGAGGCCTCTCTGGGCAATCAAATCATGGCATGACCCTCCAGGCAAATTCTGCTCTAAACTGGGCTCCAGAGACAGAAGAGGCTTTCTTCAAAGTAAAACAGGCTTTAAAGAGCACTTCTACCAGACTCTCAATGCAAGCAGAAAAAATGCAAGTAGAAAAAAATCTGGCTGCATGACTTCTGTGTGTTTACCAATCTCCTAGGGTACACTATATGTTCCCCCACAGATACTCTTCTTTCTAGATCACTACCTGCACACCTCTCTGCACAGGCGGCCAAATTAGTTGCTCTCACTTATCCTCTACACAGACTCACGTTACGCATTTGCTGTGGTTCACGACTGGGGCACTCTGTAGGAAACACAGGAAATTCTTTTGAATGGATTAACCCATCCTCCATTATGAAAAGATAGCTGTGTTGCTGGATGGGATCCTTCTGCCATCCCAAACTGTTGTCGGCAAATGTCAAGCACACATTACTAACATAGATTTTGTCTCCACAGGCCATTCGCAAGCTGATGCAGCAGCTAAGGTAGCAGCCAGACTCCTCTCACCTCTGCAATCTATCTCACTTTTCTCACCTGCCCAACCCTTCACACCCCTCCCCAGTTTCTTATTGTAATGCATACTTTCGCTTCTTTGCAGGAACGCCCCCCATTTGGAGGTTGCATGATTTCAATATGCAGGATGGCCTATGGATTGGCCCAAATAACAAACTCATGCCTCCCTAAGCATTTCTTTCCGTACCACTGTGTGCCTCGCAAATATCTGTACTCTTCCTCTTGCAAGTAAAAAATAAATAACTGTGACAGATCATTGTCTCTTTAGGATCAATAATAAGTTGAAAAATATTTCCAAAACAGCAGCTTGCCCGCAGCAGTTTTCCAGTGATGGACAAGACTGTCACAGCTTACGAAGCTGGCGCACTGTGAACTGAAGGCCTTGGTCTCTCTGTCCAAAATTAAAACAGTTGGCCCTGGTGGTGTTGACCTACCTCTATCCATTTTCAAACATGGGAGAGGGTAGGGTTGTTGCTCTGGTTATGCTGGAGCTGTGCTGAGTCAATGTTTTCAATGCTGAGTGGGCTCAGCAACTGCACTGCTGTCTCAGGTTAGCTGAGGTGTCACACAGGGCTGAGGTGTCACACAGGGAATTGAGGAGAAGGGAAAGGAAAGGTGGAAGAGAGAGGGAAAGCCAGGGACAGGGAGAGGAGAAGAGAAGAGAAGAGAAGAGAAGAGAAGAGAAGAGAAGAGAAGAGAAGAGAAGAGAAGAGAAGAGAAGAGAAGAGAAGAGAAGAGAAGAGAAGAGAAGAGAAGAGAAGAGAAGAGGAGGGGAGGGGAGGCGAGGGGAGGGGAGAGGAGAGGAGAGGAGAGGAGAGGAGAGGAGAGGAGAGGAGAGGAGAGGAGAGGAGAGGAGAGGAGAGGAGAGGAGAGGAGAGGAGAGGAGAGGAGAGGAGAGGAGAGGAGAGGAGAGGAGAGGAGAGGAGAGGAGAGGGGAGGAGAGGAGAGGAGAGGAGATGGCAAAAGTAAAGACAGGAGGGGAAGAAGGTGGCGTAAGGAGATGAGTAGAGTAGAGGAGTATAGAGGACTCCTGCAGTGTCAAACAGGTGATGGAGTGGCTGGAAGGGAAGTTCATCAATCGGAAAATGGGACAGTGATTTTGTCATCATACCTTCCCTCTTTTCCTGCCATGACACAAATGACATTTATCACAACCGTAAACCAACCCTGAAATTCAGAATGTGGCTCCAATGTTCAGATGGATTATAAATACTCAATGTAACAGGTAAATCAAAGTCAATCACTGATGACTGGAGAGTAACACTTCAAATTCAATCTTGGATTTGACTCGCTTTGACCAATATCAACACTGTATGTAAGGAAGGAGGAAGGCATAAATCATGGTAATATAGTCATCTAAAATGGGTACAGATCTCTGTAAACTTCAGTATCAATTGTTTCAGTATCAAAGAGATTTTGTACATCAGTTACTGTGTTTATGTTTTCCTTTTTGTTTAGGACAAACAATACATCTTTATATCCAATTTCTTGCTATTTCTTGAAGATTTTGAGGAGGATAAATCCTGAGACTTTTGGGATTTTTTTTTTCATTATTTTCAATGGTTATCCTCTAATAATTTTCTTCTTGAGAGGAAGCTCTAAATGTGACATTTTATCCAAAGGCGTGTCGGGCTGTTCAGCTGTTGAAGATTGCTATCTCTCACTGTGTTAGCATGCCAAGCAAACTTTACCTGAGATTCCTGAATTGACTGGCTATGTCTCAAAGTGTCTCCAAGGTAAAATCTGGCATAAGCTTGCAAAGCTAACTTTACTGTGGTTTGCAAACATAACAAGGCTACCTCTTGCCATGTCTTCCGTAGAGTGCAACTAAATAAACCGCCTTAGCTAACTCAGCTGTCTATGTCACCGAGTGAACCAGGCTGTCCCTCAACACAGCCATACTCTGGGGTAATGACAAACCTGATGTCACTTAAGGGGCATCTGATAAATTAGCAAAAAACAATATCACAGAAATTAGTGACAAAAAGCAGCCAAAATCATGCAACTTATGGATAGATATTCTGATATTAAACAGAAACTGCAAAGATCTTTTACAACGAGAAAGTAATCCACAATCACTTGTCTCATCTCTAAGAAACAGCTGAGTTTAAAATTGAGCAGTCTTTAGCTCCAGACTTTGATCAATAGCTAAATTGGGCTGATTGATATTGCCACTAATGCAAGCAGGGAGGTCCAAGTGGGGATCTGAGTCAGGTAGGTGCCAGTCGATGAAGGCCAGATACGTGACGGAACCCAAAATGCCTCCGACCAATGGGGCCACCAGTGGGACCCAGAACCAGTAGTTGTAGCACCTGCAGAGCAAAGACTTACATTTAACAGGATCAGAATCACCAATTAATCTTCTTCTTTTAATTTCGGCTCTCCCTTCATGGGTCACCACAGCAAATCAACCTCCTCCATCTAGCCCTATTCTCTGTATCCTCTTCCCTCACACCAACTAATGTCCTGTCCTCTTTCTCTACATTCAAATCTTCTCTTTAATCTTCAATTAATGTTTCGGAGATTTTGATTGCCTAACTTCATCTATTAAGGATTTGATTTTTTTACGACTTTCTGGCAAGTAATATATTAGGTTATTATCTTTAAATTGAATAGATATGTGATATTCCTTCATTGCCATAATTTGCGGTGGCTCTATGTTGCTATTGCATTTGGTCTTGATGTAAATTGCTGCGTTTTGTTTATTTCTCAACACAAATGTGTTTTTATTATTCTCATGTTTTAAATTCCACTGCCCCAATCAAGTAAAAATAAAAAGGATATAAAGAGATCTCCAGCTCTGAAAGTATTTTCCATCTTTTTAAAGTAATTATTTTGGGTCAGCCTTGCATCCATCCACAATATAATTGATGATTTTCTTCCAGCCCATGCTAAGATCACCCGGACTTCCTCCAATTTGCGCATCAGCCTCACCTAGGGGTGGTTGATGCCATCATCTACCTGCTGAATCGCACCTACATCCATCTGGACCAGCTAGGGCGCACGGTGTGAGTCATGTTCTTTGACTTCTCAAGTGCATTCAACACCATTAGAGTATCTAAATTTGGTTCCAAGTTGTAACCCTATGCAAGTAAGTCCCTCCCTTGGTTCATGGATGGTGGACTATCTCACTGCCTAGCCACAGTATGTATTCCAATAGCACTGTGTCTGACAGGACAGTCTTCAAGAGGATCGCATGGTCTGGTCCTCTCCTCTTCCTTCTCAACCCACTACACCTCTGATTGCAGATACAGCACTCGGTCCTGCCTTTAGAAATTTTCTGATGACTTGGCTGTGGTTGGCTGTGGTTGGATGCATCAGAGGTGGTTATGAGTCAGGATACCAGGTTGTTGTGGACTCCTTTGTCTCTTGGCGTGAGCGGAAACCACGGGCCTGCGGGCCTGGTCGAACCCCTTTGCGGGCCAGTTCCCGCAAAGGGGTTCGACCAGGCCCGCAGGATAATTTTGAAAGTGAAAAAATGCATAAAAGACAAGGATTTATTTTTCTTAATTAAATGCAATTCAAGAATTTTCCGCTAAGGGGCGCACTAGTTTGGTCAGAGTAGACGGCAATCTTTATCACTAAGACGGACCAATCAGCAGACGTTATCAATGTACCACCTGCTGCTTGTTATGACGTTTTTTTCTACCCTGTTCTCCACCTCCCCGCTACACCCTCATTAGCCAAAATGTCGTTATCAAAATAGAGAAAAGTAGTTAAAGAGTGTAGAATTTTCAAAGAAAAATGGACTACGTCCTATTTATTTACGGAGATGCATGGGAAACCTTCGTGCTTGGCGTGTTTGCAACAAGTTTCGGTATTTAAAGAATATAATATTCGGCGCCACTACGGGACTCATCACAGCGAAAAATATGACAGCTTGCAAAGACAGCTGAGAAGCGATAAGATCAACGAATTGCTGGCGGGTCTGAGGAAACAGCGTCCACTTTCACCCATAGCCGAGAAATCAGCGAAGCAGCGGTAAAAGCCAGCTTCCTAATTGCTAGCGAAAATGTGCAATTTAAAGTTAGTCACCAGCTTCACTACAAACGAGTATGGTGGGATTCAATTTTCATGCAACTCCATACATTTTCAGTATGTATTGTATGTGTATGCATGTTTCATGTATGAAGTTTACACATTTACAGGACAGGTGAACACTTTCTTCCTTACTCGCACTCTTTTTAGTTTGTAGGGTGTAGACAGGGATTCAATTCAGATTTTATATGCACATGTGTAAATGGTTTAAAAGTCCCTTTCTTTGTAAGTCTCATTTAATCTTAAAGTGCATTACTATAATTTTCAATACCAATTACTTGTTAAAGTTTTGTGCCTTTGTACGATCAGTGGGATCGCATGATCACATGATTGCAATGCATACATGTGAATGATAAAAGTAAATTGCATTTTTGTCTAAGGAAATATGAGGTGTTTCATGAAAAGTTTTATAAAGGGATTGCTCATTAAATTCCTCATTGCTCATTGAGGATTGCTCATTAAAGATTTTCCCAATGTTCTTGTGCTTCTCTACACCAAGACAGAGGAAAGACATGATATTTTGGTTATTTATTGCTGAGTATGCCAGTATTTTTAATGGTCCGGCCCACTTGACGTCTACCTAGGCCGTATGTGGCCCGCCATGAGAAATGAGTTTGACACCCCTGATCTAGAGCTTTATGTATCGAAGACAAATGAGTTGATTATGGATTTTAGAAGGACCAAATCACCTGCTATCCTGATTTCTGTCCATGGGGTCTATGTGGACATTGTGGAGGACTACAAAAAACCTTGGCATGCACATTGACAGCATACTGAATTGGACAAAAAACTCTGATGCAGTCTACAAAAAGGGCTAGAGCCATATCTATTTCCTGAGCCAGCTGAGGTCCTTCAACATCTTCTAGACAATGCTCAGGATGTTTTAAGACTCTGTCATGGGCAGCACCATCTGTGACACTGTTGCATGCTCGGGCAGCAGCCTGAGGGTGGCTGACACCAACAGACTTAATAAAGTAGTCTGTAAGGCCAGCAAAGTTATGGGGTTGGAGCTGGACTTACAAACAGTGGTGTCTGAGAGGGGAATGTCGGTGATTCTCGACAACAGTGACAGTCAACACCAACCAATTGCATGAGTTCGTTCAGCATTTACATAGTTGCAGTAGATTTCACAGGGGAACTATCGAATTGCAGAGTAGGTCACTCTTGCCAGTGGCAATCAGACTGTTTAACTCAGTCTAGTAATTACTTCTCACTATCTCTTGTCATCTCATTGGTCATCTGGTTGCATTTTGCTGTTGTGACTTGTTTATCTTAAACCCTGACACCACTTAGATTTTTATCTTCTTTATTCTTTTATTTCTGTTTATCTTATCTTTATTTTTTTTACTTTTGTATGGAGCATCCGGAATCATACAATTTTCTCCAGGATCAACAATGCATTTCTGTTACTGATTCTGATTTTTCAACCGTCATTATGGTAGCATGAAATAATTCTGATGTAAAATATTTTCAAGTTGCCTTTTTGCTGTACACATACAAACTAAGAGACTTACGTAAAGACGTCAATGCCCCAGCCCGCTGTCAGGGTGAAAAGACGCGGCCCCAAATCCCGAGCTGGATTTATGGCAGCCCCACAGTTAGCTGACATGGACATGGAGATTCCCAGTACAATCACTGCCACTATAGGAGGAATCAGTTCAGTGGGGGCCGGGGTGTTTCTCTTCTCATCCAGACACAGGATGCAAAGCATCAGCATGGCAGTGCCCACCACCTAATATCATCCATGCACAGAAACAGAGGATGTGGATGAGAAGAAGAAAAGCAACGAAAAGTTTCAAGGGAATTGAGTAATTTCTTACTTTCTCAAATTCTGTGCTTTTTTCAGAGAAAATGTAAGAAAGAAAAAAGAGAGGTGTCCCCAACTGACCTGGTCCAGGAAACTCCTGCCCAAAGTCAAGTACTCAGAGGGATACGTGGCAAATATTGTTGCAGTCTCATTTGGGCCGTACACAGTCAAAACTCCTCCACTAAATTCCATGATTGCATCTAGACAGGGGTAGAATTAACCACTTAACTTCATTATAAACAACATTATGAAATGTGCTCCTGCTGTTTAAACACAAAGAGGCACTTAATAAGTATCTTGCCCACACACACACACACAAACACACTGAAAGCCCCTTCCTGTGCACTTCTCTGCACTGGCAGACGAATTGGTAGCTCTTGTTGAAGGGTGCGAATTGGTGGAAGGTAAAGCTGCTACCACCTACACAGATTCTTGCAGCACATTTGCCATGGTTCACAACTTTGGCACTCAGGGGATACACAGGAAAGTCTGATGGTAAACCTATTCTCCTTTGTGAAAAGGTAGCTGCGTCCTTTTGACATCTCAAATTATGGTCTGCAAACGTCAAGTACACATTACCTACACCGATTTTGTCTCCACAGGCAGTTCGCAAGCCGATGCAGCAGCTAAGGAAGCAGCCAGAACCTTCTCACCTCCGCAACCTCTCTCTCATTTTTTCACCTGTACTATTCCTCCTTCGCCAATCATTACCATCCTGCTATTAGTCAGTAACAAATTGTGCCTTATTCATTAAGCCATATCACTAAAGCCTTGTTAAGTGCATTAAGGTGTCATGAGAGCAGGAGTGCGTAAGCAGAATAATGTGTCTTCAACCAAAACAACATTATGTGAATGGGCAGCTCAGGATGGAGAGGTGGAGATAAAAGAGCGTGCATTGCATGTCAGATAACGGTCATACATGACCACAACAGAGGGCCTCGAGTAACAAACATGATTGTAGAGAAATGGATAGCAACTCCATATATGATGAAAACTCAGGACTCAATTATTAGTGGTTAAAGATCCATGCAGACCAACCATAGTAGATGGTATACACCAGGCCTGATGCAGCATATGCCCCCAGTACTTGGGATAGGCTGTAGGGCAGTAGCTTCCCCCAGGGAACCCGACCCAGCACACAGAAACTGAGGGTGACAGCAGGATTCAGATGGGCACCTGCAAGAGAAACAGGAATTTGTGCAGGGAAAAGAGTAGACAATGGGGGAAAGAAAGATAGACTGGAAAACATTGAATGGTCGGAGTTGTACACACAGCCAAGAAGAAGTATGTCATCAGAGCTGAGGCCTTGGAAAAGTTTCATAAGTTTTCTACTGCTCTCGGATCAGCGGAAATGTCCATAGCCTGTGAATTTGTCACCTATTCAGTTTTGTTTTGTTTTGTTCTTTAAACTTTACCTGTAATGCCCTTGGTGAGATACATGGCAGACATGACACCAACCGAGAAGGCCATGTTGACCGATAGGAACTGTCCTTTAGTCTCCCTGCTGGTCTTCACCTGTGCAGCAGCTGCACAGCCAAAGAGCTTTGCATCAGATAAAAGCAAGATAAAATCAGTCTTACGCTTCAAAAAAAATGGACATCAAAGTTCACCAAAACATACACGTGCATGAACTGTTCTGTGCAACAACTACATTATCAGACCTACATAAAGGTGGTGGATATGTAATCACACACAAATATTGAGTTTATGAGAATAGGTTATTTTCAAGCCACCAGTAATGTAGACTTTCTGATAACACCTGCAACCTCATAAAAAATGTATGTGACTCACTCAATCTGTTTATCACCGTATGAAGTCACATAATGGTTATACCGTCACGACAATAAAAATTATATAACAGCGGTTGAATATATTTATTTCCTTGAATTGTTTTATATTGATTGTTTATTTTTCAATTCTACTTTGCTCACATTCGTCCTCAAAAATAGTATACTCAGATTCTATTACTATCTATTATTTCTATTAGTTGTAATATCAAATAAATACATAATATTTAATATATTTTAGATTATTTTATGTACAATGAATCAAAGCAAGGGTGAAATTCTCAATGACTAAAAATTTTACCAATTTAAAGTGTTTTTTTTTCCAAAATATCATAAAATACAGGTAAGATGAAAGTAACCCAAATGTCCAGAAGAATCATGTGTATATATAAATGTGTGTGTGTGTGTGTGTGTGTGTGTGTGTGTGTGTGTGTGTGTGTGTGTGTGTGTGTGTGTGTGTGTGTGTGTGTGCAAATGATATTGTTTAACTCTAAGATGTATTAGTTAATTTATTTTACTTTGAAGTTATTCTCAGCTCTGAAAATGCTATACATGAAATCCATAAACAGCTAAAAAGAGCCTGATATCACCTACCAGTAAGACAAATGTTCCTAGGAACTCTGCCATGCATTCTCTCAGCAGGGCACTCCTCACCCTCAGAGGCCGGAGCTTTAGCATACCTGGGACTCAAAATGAAATCGAAGGGGTGGTGTGTCCGTTGGCTTTCAGTCTACCTCCACTGGAGCATCTGTACCCTTGTGGACTGTATTCCACCCGCCAAAGATGTCTTGCCTCTGCCTGCTCTCCCTCAACAGGCGGTCAAATGCTATTAATCATTTATTGGCCTGTCACGCCTTGCCGCTGGCAGGTGCACAGAGTAAAATGTACCTTGGCTCTGATAGATGTGCTCAAGCAGACAGATTTATTGACAGTCAATGTCAATAAATGGTAAATGGTAGTGAGATTTGGAATATTACCCCTTCAGTCATTTGACATTTACTTCTTATTTCCTGGTCTCGGACCTAGACAGAATGAATCTGGTATTTACCTGATTTAAATATGTTTTTATGATAGCTTGAATCTGAATAGAAGCACAATTTTTTCAACATTTATCCATTTGCTTTTCTTCAACTTGCCAGGCGTGCCACACGAGTCCTCATGTGAGGACTCGAATATACAATGGGTAAAATTCAAAATTCGTCAAAATTCAAGGGGCAGATTGGTAAATTGGTTTTCAGATATTATTGGTTGATATGGTCCAAAAAGTGTCCATTGTAGATATATATGATCTGTTTTTGAATCATGTCTGGCTTGAAAGAGAACATCCAGAGACAAGAAGTATGCTTTAGGTGATTAAAAATGGTGCAATAACATAGCATTTACAGCAGAGGTCTCACTTGATTTCACTCAGAGCTGACGCACTAAACAGAATCCAAGTGAGGAAGAAGTATACATCACATGTTACCAAGTGAGATAAGCAATACCCCCCACAGTTATTTAGTGATGTTACCAGTAGAAGCTAACAATAGATTATCAGAACTTCTAAGTGCAGCAGCAGGTGATAGAGTGTGTTGACTGTCGATGTGCACTCATTACCTTGTTGGAGACACCTATCAAATAATCAGGCAACTAAATTGATTGCTCAATCATGTCAGATACTCCTAAATAATCTTATTTGCTCAGGAGAGCAGCCTTACAAAAACTTAACCATTGAAAATTACCATTTTTCATTCTGTAAAAAATTAGCTGCCACATTAATCATTTATTTTTTTCAGTTTATAATTATTTTTATTATTTTATCTAACTGTTACCATCACTCTAAAAATGAAACATTGATGATGTTCTGATCATATTTAAGTTAGCAATATGTACCAAATCACATCCGCTTATATTATGATAAGTTATTATTGTTGATATTAATCGGTTCATCTGATATAAATTTGTTTATGATTGACGCCATCAGCTGTAAGCATTGTAGACTTATTACAAATGAGGTCTCAAAATCTGTATTATCAGTAGATCGCGGCTGATAAACTGAAATTGAAGTACCTCTCATCATTAGAAAGCCCGGGGGCGTCCTTAATGTCTCTCATTGAACTTTGAGCTCTTAATGTGTTGTATAATCTCCAATAATTGCCGTATGGCCAGCCCTATGACAATGTTATTGCTGATACAAACGAATAACACATGTTGGATAACAAGGTGAGCATAACATTTGATAAGGGGTAAACTTTATACCTTATATGCTTTATACTATAAAGCATATCAGAACACTTTGGGCAGGTTTTTCTAAAGGTGCCTTGATTTAATTAATATTAGCATTTTACCATTGAGAAACAATATATGTTTCACTTCTAGGTATAAATTCCCCAAATATTTCTGCCCTTTCTTACCAACTTTAAGGGCAATTTTTTGCCACCAGTTTTTGATAATTTTCCTCAAATTTTCAAACAACAATTTCACTTTGACAGTATAAATCACCAGCAAATTAGCAAGAAAATATTTCAGTTTGTACTTGATATCAAAAGCAAAGAAACATGCAATCATCCAAAAAAACTGTTTCCTTAAGGTTTCCCGGGCTACTTTATGGATTATACCCAGTTATAAAAGCCAAGGGCAATCAAAGTTTCTCAAGGATTCCGAAATTTTAACTCAGTAAATACAAAAGTATGTATTTGATGCCTGAAAATCTCTCCCTGAGAGCTGAGGATGAGGAAAAACACATCAGTGACATGGCTCCAATCTCTCTATCCCCACACTTCAGGTTATTATGTACAAAAACCAACATTTTGAGATGGGATTTATTAAAACAAACACTTCAATATAGTTTTCAACGATACGCATTCTATACTACATGTAATTGACAAGAGAGAGAGATAGCATGGGTATTCTTTTATAGCCTGGAGCTTTTTTTTTTTTTTAATTTGGGGGAAAATGAAAGGCATCAAGGTATAGGTGGTCTTTAAACTGTGATAAGGGACAGATTTCTTTAAGTAATACTAACTAGTGATTAACAACTTAATATACGAGATGAATCTTTTTTCTTGCTTCATACAAATGGTTTTAATTTAAAACTGAGCACTTCCTACCTAGAAAATCTTTTTCTTCATTGCTCGCTTAAATGGATGAGTGTTCATTCCTTATTTGTCATGTCATCCCCCCCCAAATGAAAATAAAAATTATTGAAGAGCTTCAATGGTCCTTATGGATCCAGAATTTTATAGGGCCGCCGCAGCACAACATCCACGGGGCCAAGGGGGAGACGCCTGATCATTGTCCACGCCTCCAGGCGTCTCAACCCCACCAAGCTCATGCCCCTGATCTCCACCACCTCGTCACCAGGGCACACCTTATCAACTGGCCCACCTGCCACCATAGTGCGAGAGAGCGTTCAGTTAACAGGGGGTCCATGTATCCACCAGTCACATGCACAGATATGTCTAGGGGGATCTATTTCTGTACGAAAAATACATAGTTTCTCTTGTTTTTTTTTTTTTTTTTAGCAGATATCCGCCTGCTATCAATTGGCAGAGGAAATTTTGTTACATTATAAGTAGCTGGGATTAACATGACTGAAGAAAAATCAATTTATCTGTCATCAATTTGACATCGTTGATAGCATTACATATTCTGTTATGAGGTCCTGAATATCCAAAAAAGCCAGCCAGAGACCTTTTGCTGTCTTGTTTATACTGACTGTACTGTATATGGATTGTGAATAATAAAACACTGGCACCAGTGACCTAAGGTGGAAACTTTGAGTGATCATGAAATAATTTGATGTTTTTTTTCATAGGGATTTCTGGCCACTTTGATCTTGTTTGGGTGAAATTTGTCCTTTCATTGGTTCTTTTATTGGCTTCATAACAGTTGCCTACTTCAGATAAGCAACATCCTTGAAATTCCCCTTGTTGCCAGTCAAAGCAGACAAATGTCTTTACAGAAGATTTGAAATGTGTCAGCTGTAAGGGACATCAAGAAAGGAAAGTTCAAACTTTCAACCTCTGCGTTTGTGTTTTACTTGACACTGAATGCAGCTGACTGAAATAAGGAACTGAAATGGTAAATTACAGAGAGGAGAGGAATTTTTAATTATGAAGAGGTCAGAAGTGCCAGAGTTTTGGCCCTGCCAGTAATCTATGAGTGAACATCCCCACAAACAGCTTGGTAATAAGGTTATCCTTTATCTTCAGATGTTGACCTTAAAACAGGTTGAAATGACATGAAAAAAATCATATGATTCCCATGTATGATGAAGTAGCAAAAATGAAGTCTAGTTCCATACAGGTCTCTGGAAATTCTTTACTAACCCTTCCTGTACTTAATGTTTAAGTCTTCACCTTCATCAGTTGCGCAGAAATTTAAATTAAAAATGCATCTTGGTAAAAAAAGAATAGTGTCCCTGAAAAATAAGTATAAACCCGACTTAGCATCCATCTACATGCACCCATGCACTAACTCACAGGGTTCATGTACTATCCCTGATATGAATTCTTAATGTTTTAGTTAATTATGTCATTTTATTATGACGTAAGAAAAAAAAGATTTAGAGAACAGAGAAATATCAGCAGCCTTTGAATTCACAGTAGGTGGTCAATGCTATCACATTATGGCGAATCACTTTAAAAGCTTAACAGAGGCTGAGAACAGGGAAAGTTGTGTTAAAGAACAGAAACATAGGAAAGAGGTGCAAAGTTACTGTGTTCAACTCCACCATTGTATTTAGTGTTTGCGTTACTACAAAGAACAGGTGGTCACATTTTCTGAGGAAGTGCACAATAGCTTAGTCTTTTGCCTAATAAATTGATGTGATGGTGGATTTTCCGGTTCTCACCCTGAAAGATCTTCTGTACTGTGAGCGGCGTATTCTCCTGACCTGCTCCTCCCTGCAGGCTAAAGCCTAGATCCCTGCTGTTCTTCTCCAGACACACACAAAAGCACTGACCTGTTAAAAGCACAACACATAGATATAAAAACTCACTTGAAACGCCTCATGGTGGCCTAATGTCTTTGCACAGTGCATGACCTTTCACCTGTCTCCATGCACTGTGCCTGCAAGGGTTCCTGCGTTTGTTCTCTAAGTGCCCCCTTTGAGACAAGGTCGACACCACCCCTCCTCAAGACCACCACTCCCATCTGCCGAGTCTTGGCACGCCTCAGCACCCTCAGGACCTCCAGGTGGGTGTGATCGCACAATGACGTTCCATTGATTGACAAGATCCGGTCCCCCTCTTGTATGGATCCCTCTTCAGCTGCTATGCCAGTGTGAAACACCTTGTGGACCTGAGGACAGTAGAGCCATAAGTCAACACAGCAAATTCTCTTTTTTTCCAGCAAAGAGAGGACTCTTCTCACAGTGACAGGCTTATTCTGGTCCACGCCTCCTGCCAAACTGAAGCCGAGTCCCACTCCAATCTCCTTATGAAGGACCACCACGTGCACGTCATTCTGTCAAAATAAAGATTAGAAGACTGAGAAGGTCGAACGTTTTCATTCTAATAAACATGTTGGTTAAGTCTGGAATCCTGCTTCATCATCCATAGCATCAGTCTTCATTGTCAAGTAAGAACACAATAAAAACAAGAATTTTTCATGGCCTGCTGGATATACTAACAAGAATGTTGACAAACATGTATTTCACCTGCTATGCTAAGGGAGCCTGCTTTTATGCTCTTCTTTGACTTACTGTATGTAAGTTCTTTATGCAAATATTTGTGCTTGCATATAGCTTTCTGGTATTACATACATTTACATGATCCATTTTTAATTGGCCAAACATACACCTGCCAGGGACTTCTGATGGATTTTAGCTCATGGCTAAATCTGCAGCATTTGGATGATGCTCTTGGGTGCCAATGTTCACTACTGTGCATCTTCTCTTAATTTATGAAATGGATCACAACCTGTATATTTTTCATTGAGACATATTTTCATTAC
The DNA here is from genome assembly GCF_037954325.1 of Fistularia commersonii. NCBI lineage: Eukaryota > Metazoa > Chordata > Actinopteri > Syngnathiformes > Fistulariidae > Fistularia > Fistularia commersonii. The sequence continues at coordinate 20,023,179 of NC_141294.1, read as the reverse complement.
AGCTGCCAGTTTACAGTACCTGGTAATCATAGCATAGTCATAACGGTTTCCGACACTGAGATCATGATGACTAAATATGTATTTCTTTACACAAGTTCTTTCTCACCATGTTCCAAGTCCAACTTTTTTAACTTCCAGCTTCAATTAGGGATAGAAAGCTTGTTAAATAGTAGGTAAGTAATTCAAGAACAGTTTCATGTGGTTATTGTTATGTCTTATAAATTAACACAACAGGTATCTTGTAGTGCTGTGCAGATCCGGCCAGAATGTTATTATAATGTGTCTAAAATATAAATTGACAAAGACTTGTATTATACTTAATAGCAGGTCTCTACAAAACCTGTGGTAACTTTTTTTTCTATCATCAGGCCTGCCCTGATTGTATTGTCCTGAGAAGACCTCTGTGTTCAACACAGAAGACCTGCAGGGGGAGGAATTGGTGGGTTTGCTTGAACATGTAGGCAATTTGTGTCAATCTGCCAGTTAAATGGATTATCAGCTCAGAAAGAAAGACTAGTGCTGACATGAAAACATCAACTCCATCAGCTGCAAAGCAGCAGATGACACAAAAACAATCGGAAAGGAAGATTTGCAATGCAATCAAAACACCTAAAAACGATTGGTCAACCAGGCAGACCTGCATTGCGTTGTCCCCCAGACTCCTCACGTCGTCCAACAGCCTGTCCAGCTCTTCGCTGGGCAGCACAGACACACAAGAGAATGCAGACACGTCTGAGCTCAGTGAAGCTGACCGTCGGCCAATGGAGTGCCACTCGCCCATGTCGTTCTCCGATCCTGATTCCACGCCGGCAAAGTTGCAGAGATCGGAAAGGCTGCAGATGTGAGAGCATGGGCGGCGAACCAGTATCAAGGAGTGAAACCACATAATTGTGTTTGCTGCAGCCCATACCTGACACAGAAGCTTCTGCGATCCGATTGGCTCGTGTTACTTGTTATTGTTGCTGAAGATTCCCCAGAGTCGGAGTCACAGTCAGAATCTTCATCCCTGGCTGTGCTATCATCATCATCATCGTCAAAGCTGTCTTGGTCATCCTTCCAGACATAAGAGCCGGCCACCCAAGCATTGAGGTCCAAAAGCTGTCTCTTTCCATGAGGAAAATTGGTGTTGGCATCTTGAGAGACAGGATCAAGCAGGTTGCTAAGTTGACAGGAGGAGTTGAGATCAGGGTCTTGTTCAGGAGTATTAGTTGGTTTCGAGAACATAGAAGCACTTTCATTTTCAGTAACCATAATCAAGCTGACATTTTCGAGCTTTGGTTTGGGTGAATGGAGGGGCGAGAGGCCTGGGCTGTTTGTTGGGGTCTTGTCATTGTCACTGACACCAAGTGTCTCAACATGCTGAGGTGAACCATCTTCACTGGCATCAGACAGTCCCAGAAAAATGGTATTGTTGTCTTTCTCTTCTTCATACTTAGCCTCCTCCAGGTTTGAGACTTTGGCAGAATCTGGCTCATCTGTGTAAAAGCTCATCCAATGTTGCTGCACATCTCCATTGATTGGGATTTCTAGGGTGTGCTTGAGACTGGAATATTCACCTAAAACGCCAATGAATATGTTACTGCTGTCCATTTGATTTCCTTCTCTCTGAGCCGAGACAGTCCTCTCTTTTTCCTTATTCCCCAGTCGTAGCCCAGCCTTGTCAATTGAAGAGGCTCTGTCTGAATGCAATCTCCATTCTTTTCCTTCTGCACTCCTGCTTGCCTCCCCTTTCTTTGTCTGTCCATCCCATCTATTCTGTTCACCTATGTCCTTCACTGACCCATTCTTCTTTAGGCCATTGCTGGGTCTGTTGAGCTGGGTGGGCACGGAGAAGGCCCGTCTGGGTGCTTGGCCTGCTGATATACTCTGAGCTCGCTGCATCAGGGCCTCGAACTGATTGATCTTACTTCTCACGCTGGCAGCAGACAGAGCCAGAAGATCTGGATTGGCCTTCCTCCCATCAATCGTCAATCTGATCCCTTGTGCATTGGACTCAAACATGTCATTGTCAGGATTTGCACCCCTCATCTCGATTGCTTCCCTAACCCCCTGCCGGTTTGGTCTTTCTCTATCTGCCTCTTTGAATCTTTCTGTTTTCCAAAGGCTTCGTTCTCTAAGCAACACATTTACTCTCATGGTCTCACCATTTTCCTCCACACGATTAGTGGGGATCCAATCCTTACTTCTAGTTTCTCTTCTCTTGCCAGTTCTGTAGGAATCACTGAGAGATGTCTCTTTTGATAAATTGTGCTCACTGTGAGGGGTAGAGGGGGTTCCCATTGCAGCCCTGGCTGATCTGATCTTGGCTGCAACACATTCCCGGCTCCTTGCTCTATCAAGAGACATTGTTTCCGTCCCCAGGGGCCCTCTGCCCCAGTTCCATCTGCCTCCATGAATCTCATCCCGCCCTTGTCTGCCTGTCATACTGTCATTGGTTGTTCGTCTTCTAGAATAACTTGGTAAACTTTCAGAACTCAGTACAATGGTTGATGACCGAGAGTCCCTGGTTTGCAAAGAGAAATATCCTGGGATGGTGTCCTCATGTGACCTTTGGCTTGACCTCTGTGACCAACTGTAGTGGTCTATACTTGGTCCTGTACGAAACAGCATTTTATTTTGCCCTCTCCCCTCCAACATATCACTGTCACGGGAGAAGAAATGTTTGATTGGGGTGAGATCCTCTGTTTTACAACAGCCAGCAGACTCATAGAGCTGCTCTATCCGCTCCAAGATACTGTGACCTCCTTTGGTTCCCAGTGATGAAGACATTTCTCTGAAATCAAAAGGACTGGACTCTGTCTTTAGCCTAAAGGGGAGGGAATTACCCCTACTGTTCCTGTCCAAGGTTTGGCTTAATGGACTCCTTGGGCTCCTCTCTCGAAACGCTGTGGTGTTATAGGCTTTGACTGAGGGTGTCACCCTATCATTCATGCCTTCCGTTTCTTTTCCTTCCTGTTTGTTGATGCCCCCTCCTTGTTTGCTTGTCAACATGCATTGGTTTAATGGTCTGTTGACCCAGTCTGGGCTCCTTCTTCTTGCCCTCCAATCATGACTCTTACTTCTGCCAGGCAGGTTGCGCCTTCTCCACTCTGTCCTTCCCTGCCTTTTACTTGCAGGGTTATAGTTAGGACTCCTGTCAAGACAAGAGTCTGCAAATGATTTGTCTGCTGTGTCATCATGGGTGAGATTGGACGACAGTCTGCTGTCTGAGGTTTCCTTCTCATCATACCCGCCTTTGGCAGCTCTACAACATCCTGTCCATGCTTGATGTCCAGTGAGTGAGTTGCCAGCCTTGCTCGCGGCATCTCTGTCAATGTCCTTGTTGAGTATCCCTCTCTCCTCAACTTCCACAGAGCTCTCCACGCTCTCCTCAGAGGAAGCCCTGGCCCTCCTAATACCTGCCCTGCGAGTGAGATAAGATGGGGAGTTAGCTGATCTTACAGTGAGCTGTGTCCTGAGCTTGGTGTACTCACTCGCTGGAGCTGAGAGCAAGGAAAAGTCCATTGTGTAAGTGTAAACAAGTTAATGACCTCCTGTCGAATGCCAACTCCCAAAAAAAGAGAATCAAAGAGTGAAGCTGATTTATTTCAGATATTCCAAGCAGCTGTCTCTCTGTTTGCGTTGCAGTTTTGAGTGTGTAAAAACAAGAGGCACAGCCACAGCCCTAGTTTCTTGCAAACAGTCAGATCGCTCCTTGGAAAAAAAAATCCATTTTGTTGATAGTATTGGCCTTTGGCTGTCCCGGACCTCTTCAAGACCCCTTTCTTTATCTTTTGCTGCGCCCCAATGTGACTCTTCAATTCTTCAGTGTGACTTCATCAATCACTTCCCATTGCCTGCCATGCATAAAAAAAGTTACAAATTTCCATCTTCAGAATGGACTGAGCTGGAATGTGGAGATATGTCGATTGTGGATGATCTGGCTACTCACAACGGTAACAGAAATCATAGAGTGGTTGAGGATAGGGACTCTAACAAAAGGCATACATGGGAAAAGAGTGGAGGGAAGATATGAAATGATAAAAGGGAGATAAAATGAGATGAGAAAAAAGAAACTTTAGATGAGGAATGGAAAAAAGCCTCTTAATTCTTGTCAGTGAAATGATTCCTCTCCCACATTACTCTGCCTCTCTCAATAGATCAACTTACACGATAGATTATCTCTTACAATGCACTCTGTTACACATATGCAGCATAATAGCTGTTTTCACAAGCAACACACTCATACCTATCCATCAACTTCAGCTAGACCTTGGCTAAAAAGCCAAAAACCGGAAAAACTCGCTTAACAACAATCCTCTTTGTAAAAACGAATGCACCAAAGCAGTGTCATAATCCGCCTTTGTGCAGCCATGTATCTTACACAGGGCTTCTTACAGTCAGTCTCAGATAGTAATTCACCCTAGCCTTGTAAAAACCTCACTGGGGGAGGACTGATCGGATAAGTAGAGGGCATACAAACTTCTACTTACATACAGCACGGAGCAACCAAACTAGTACCACTGCTGGACAAAGGCTCAGTTGTAGAAGGCCACTGGGGTCATAATGAATGTTAAAATCATGACCCATGACAATTTAAAACTGATGCTGCTTCAAGCACAGGCTGCATAGATGAATTGCACGGTTAAAGTTGTGCTGGGAAGGAAATAAAGAAACAGTCTTTTCTAAACCGATGGTGAGTCCAAGTGTCAGTTTATAGAGACACCTGCTCATCTCAGACACATTAACTCCCCCTCTGGGTAACCCCAGGCAAACTGGAACATCCAACTCAGATTGTCTGCCACTCATACTGATGCAAAATGGAATCCTGAACTTTTGCAAATATACAATCAAATAGATAAAAAGAAATAAAGTGTACTCAAGACAAATGTACTCAGGAATCCACTTGCTTTTTCCACCTTACCTTTCTTATGAGAGGCTTCTATAATTGTCCAAAGCAAGTGTTTTCACATGGGTTCAATTTGAAGGCAGAATGCCTCCTAACCAATTCTCTCTGCTCTCTCTCTCTCTCTCTGTCTCTCTCTCTCTCTGTCTCTCTCTCTCTTTCTCTCTCTCTCTCTCTCTCTCTCTCTCTCTCTCTCTCTCTCTCTCTCTCTCTCTCTCTCTCTCTCTCTCTCTCTCTCTCTCTCTCGCTCTCTTTCTCTCGCTCTCTCTCTCTCTCTCTCTCTCTCTTTCTCTCTTTCTCTAGTCTTATCATCAGCTTTGCATGACGGAATGTGTACAGTGACGCATACCAGCCACACTGGTTTATCCTCTCCTCCTCTCGATTCTCTCTTGTCCAACCTCCCATTGTTGTTTTTCTGCCTCTTTTCCTCTTCTCACAAGACAGCATTCCAGACCATAGTTCAATGTGTCACCCTGTCAATGGTTTGACACCGCTCATAACACACACAATACAATATTCTTCACACTCCATCTCAGCCCACATCATGTGACCTCGCCTGAGGGGGAGAGAGGATGCACTTGAGGTGATCTTGTGCGACTGAAAATGTGACCTTTCCCAATGTGGGCTTGTAATTTCTCTGCACCATAGGTGAGCTTTGATCTGGATGTGGTTTACAGTATGGTACAACATAGTGACACAAATGCAGATACGCACAGGTTCAAAAGGACATTTGCATTTTCTTAATGTCTGTGAGTTAAGAATTGAATTGCAGAATTGATTCGAAGCCACTTCTTAGACAGGATCCTTATCCTTACTCAATGATTTGCCTGGGTGATTAGCAGGTCTAGGGCTCCTGTTCTCACAGGCAGGGCTAAGATAAGCACTGGGTGAACAGCTCCAGCATCACCAACCACACACTCACCACTGTCCCTAACAGAAGAATAGAGCGCAATGTCTGTCAATGGGGAGAGCGTGTCCCTTGGGGACACACACATACTCACATACTCACATACACTCACATACATTGTTTGGGGTGTCGGTTTAGGACAGAGAGTGTCGACAAACAACGTGGCCGTTGTGGGATATTTCAACTAGTGTCCGGTGAATCATGGTGGGTATACAATAATAATCATTATGATATCAATAATAATAATGAATAAAAATATACTGAGACGGTCAAGCTAAATTGAAATTGATCGGTGGCGCTCCTTTTTACCAGCAGATGGCGCAAAGACGCCACAAAAACATCAGGCCCAACGTGACACTGACCGGTGCCAGTCACCTGACTATCCCGGAAGTCAACAAATCGTAGGAGAAACGCAAACTTCGCATAATACTTGGTTGAGCTCAACTTGTCCGTTTTTGTTCTATTTTTTTGTTGATGAATTAGAATTATTTCTTTAAAAGAAAACAAGTTTAAGGAAGCCGAGTATTTGACCAGTTTTGACATGTTTGTTTTTATTGTTCATGCGTTAGTTTAGACGAAAATTGTCGCATTCAAAATGCAAAGCGAATCTCCACTGTCGAGCATCAATGTGGTGCTGGTGATGGCTTACGGCAGCCTGGTGAGTGCAAAGCCTTGGATAGATCGGAGTTTTATTTTAGCTGAGTCACAAATAGATGGCAACAACCATTAGGCTCCCGTAAGTTTGTTTGTTTTGTTTGTTTGTTTAGAAGTTTATTAGGACAGAGTGCAATTACATTAAGCACAGAGGCAGAGATGTTTGTACCAGATTGTAGCTCATAGCTAATTTCCATTTGTAGTCCTGGACAATGCAAATATAAAACTGTACAAAATAGACAATATATATATAATATATGCAATAAAATATCTATGCAATACATAAACAGGCAATAAAATGTGTGTTTTGCGAGTTGAAAGTGCTATTGTTGTGATATTATTACTTTGGTCACCTGGGGTTACCCTTCTGGGTAATATCTGATAGCAAAATACCCATCTGGCATTGTTAGTGTGAGCATGTTTGGTGCTCCAAAATCCAATTTTTAACGGCTCGTGTAAAGGTGTGAAAATCAGTCATGTTCTTAAGATTGTCTAGAAGCCCATTCCATTCTTTCATGGCTTTACAGGAAAAGGCAGATTGAGAAAAGGCAGACTTTCAATATTTAATATAATATAAGTTTAATATTTGCAGGTCCTCTTTGACGACAGATTATGGCAATCTTTTCGGAGGCTCTTCTGGACAGCAGGACTGATATAATGTTTTGTCTTTTTTGGGCTAATTTACGGCTAGAGTTTTGTCAAAAGTTTACAAATTTTCTGGTTTCTCCGGTTATTCCGGATTTGATTAGGGATTTTTCGGGAACATTTGTTTTTTTAGTTTGCTTTATGTTACACACATACTGACGAGTGAAATTGTGTTACTTGAAGACCCACAGTGCATTTGATGAATTTGTTAAAACTCTGAAATAGAAAAATGGCATTGACATGTATGCAAAAGGTTAAAACAAGAATATTTAAAAAGCAGCTAAAAAATAACAACTAAAGGTTCACAACATTTCAAAGTGGCAAAATAGGGCTAAGAGAATAGTCCAATAAACCATTGGTTGACATGTTTTGCTCCTGTTCTACTCTTGCTCAGGTGTTTGTATTACTGTTCATCTTTGTGAAAAGACAAATAATGCGCTTTGCCATGAAGTCTCGACGAGGGCCTCATGCTCCCCTTGGCCACAATGCTCCTAAGGTAACAGTTCAGCCACAAGCACCAGGGGTGCCAAACTCAGATTGGCCTTGGGGGGACGGGGCTCTAAATTAATCCTGATCATGTCTCATTGGATGCTTATCAAATAATTTATTTCAGGCAGCTTAAATTAAGTTGTCTTTGGGGCTCCTGCTGTGTGGAGTTTAACTTGTTACATTGTTACCAATGGATATCTTTGTGGTGATTTGCTGCAGGAACTGAGACAAATAATTGAAGCCAAACTGAGCCAAGTCCAGAAGATCCACCTTGAGCCTCGTCTGTTGTCCGCGGATGACGAGCGGTTACAGTCCGGTCATAGTAGTACACAAACACAAGCTTCAAAACTGTACAAACCTGCACATATATAAGTTGTTGGACAGAAGACTTGGTGTGTCTATTGCAGGTTGCTGTGATTATCAGTACAGGATGAGAGCACTGGATGCCATCCGGGACACCGGTAAGATGCCCAGCTGAATTTATTTCCAATCCATTTTCGATTATAATTCTCCTCAGATTAAATCAACACTGATCTCTTATTAAGACTTTCCCTTCGAGGAGCTGGGAGGGACATCCGCCGCTCTGACGGGTAAAGGATTTCGAACTTGGCTTCTGCAGCTTAGAAATTCCAACTGCTTCTTCCACGACAGCCAAAGATCTCTGATTGACACAGTGCTGGACGGCTACAACAGAGCACGCCACGGTTCAGAGGTCAGCACTTTGGTTACACCTACTCACACACCTATGTGCATGTCATGACAACAAATCTCTTGTCTCCTGACCACTGAGATTGGCTCCAGACCCCGTTGCAACCCTGAGTGCAGGATTTGTGATATATGTAATGAATGAGTGAATCAATAATAATAATAATAATCAGTGGCAGGCTGTGCATTTTACACCTTGGCCTTCAGTAGTGCTCCGAATCAATCCACCCCCCAACAATTAGTTTATGAGTAAATTAAACATCTTATTATGCAGAAATGCAGTACAAAGAGAGGTGCATCACCAATAGATAACCCGTAGTGTTAAAATTCGCATCACATGACAACAAAGGGATACCTAACTCTTCCACTGACACCCCCCCGCATGTAATCGATCACGCACCCCGCGGCTTTGTCCAGGGTGCGGCCTGGCACCCCAAGTGCCCAAATTCCAAGAGTGTGTAAAACAAGTCCTTATTAGGAAATAAACGCGACCGTTGAGGCTTTATCTTCTTTTGGCTTTTCCCTTCAGGGGCCGCAACAGCGAATCAACTTTCTCCATCTAACCCTATTCTCCGTAGCCTCCTCTCTCACACCATCTACCTTCATATCCTTTCTCACTACATCCATAATTCTTCTCTTTGGTCTTCCTCGAGACCTCTTGCCTGGCAGCTCCAATCCCAGCATCAATCTACCAATATATTCTCTATCCCTCCTCTGTACATGACCGAACCATCTCAGTCTGGCCTCTCTGACCTTCTCTCCAAAACATCTAACATGTGCTGTTCCTCTGATAGACTCATTCCTGATCCTATCCATCCTAGTCACTCCCAAAAAGAACCTTAACATCTTCATCTCTGCAACCTCTATTTCTGCCTCCTGTCTTTTGGCCATTGTAACAGTTTCTAGGCCATACAGCATCGCTGGTCTCACCACTGTCTTGTACACCTTTACCTTTTATTCTGGCCGATAGCCTTCTATCATATAGTCCCCCTGACACTTTTCTCCACCCATTCCAACCTGCTTGGACCGGTCTCTTCACCTCTTTTCCACACTCTCCATTGCTCTGGACTGTTGACCCCAAGTACATGAAATCCTCCAGCTTCTTGATCTCCACTCCCTGTAGCCTCACCATTCCACTGGAGTTCCTCTCATTCACACACATATATTCTGTCCTGCTGCGACTAACTTTTATTCCTCTCCTTTCCAGAGCATACCTCCACCTCTCTAGATTTTCCTCTCCCTGTTTTCTGCTCTCACTACAGATCACATTGTCCAAGTCTCCTTGTCTACTTTCCTTCCAGATGACATGCCAAGTACTCTTCTACCTGTCTCCCTGATAACACTAGCTGTTTTTGTCCAATCATCTGGAAGCTCACCCTGACCACCCAGACCCTTTCTCAACTCTTCCCTGAAAACCATGCAACACTCCTCCCTTTTCAGCTTCCACCACTTTGTCCTCTGCTCTGCCTTTGTCCTCTTCATCTTCCTTGTCACCAGAGTCATCCTACAAATCACCATCCTATGCTGTCTGGCTACACTCTCACCTACAACTACTTTGCAGTCACTGATCTCTTTCAGGTTACCTCATCTATACAAGATGTATTCTACCTGCATGCTCCTACCTCCGCTCTTATTACCCTATGTTCCTGTTTTTTCTGGAAAAATGTGTTCACGACAGCCATTTCCATCCTTTTTGCTAAATCTACCACCATCTGTCCCTCTGCATCCCTATCCTGTATACCAAATCTGCCCATCACTTCTTCCCTCTATTGCCTTCACCAACATGCCATTGAAGTCTGCACCAATTACCACTCTCTCATTTCTGGGAATATTCTGCATCACTTCATCTAACTAATTCCAGAACTTCTCCTCTTCAGATTCACATCCCACCTGCGGGGCATAGCCACTAACAACATCGAGCATCACACCTTCAATTTCCAGTTTCATAGTCATAAGTCTATTTGACATTCTTTTCACCTCTAGGACGTTCCTAACAAACTCCTCCTTCAAGATAACTCCTATTCCATTTCTCTTCTTGTCAATACCATAATAGTACAACTTAAAGCCTGCTCCTAAGCTTCTAGCCTTACTACCTTTCCACCTGGTCTCCTGGACATACAATATATCCACCCTCCTTCTCTGCATCATGTCAACCAACTCTCTACCTTTTCCTGTCAGTCCCATGCTCTTTCCTTTCCTCCTCTCTGTCTGCCGCTGAACACGCACTACTCCTCTTCTTCTTGTTCTTGTTCTTCAAACCACAGTAGCCCAATTTCCATTAGTACCCTGTAGGTCATCAGTACCAATAGCGGTCGTTGTTAACCCGGTCCACGACCAATCCGGTATGATATGGTTATGGTTGACTCGCATGTTTGGTTTTGACAAAAGTTTTTTACGCCGGATGCCCTTCCTGACGCAACCCTCTGCATTTATCTGGGCTTGGGACCGGCACAGGGAGACACTGCTCCGTGCCCCTCCAAGGCAGGCTTGGGGAGACACGGGCCAGTACCAAGTTCCAAGAGTTTGTAAAACAAGTCCTTATTAGGAAATAAAGCCGACCATTGAGGTGGGAGGTGGGTGTACCACATAAAGGGTGCAAAATCAGCTGAAATATCTCTCATCAGCTAATTTCATCATGGAAAGATCAAGGCCAGAACTTCCTCACCTGCACATCTGCTGGATGCATCTCAGCGGATGTCCAGAGAGGGTGAACGATCATCTCGGGGTTACATTCATTCTGGCCTGGGATAACTTTTAACTGTATTACCTGACTTTGAATAAACCATTCTTGCTTGATCAGTTCCTGACCATTGTGCCATTTTTCCCCGAATGAAATCTGAACACACCGGGACAACAAAGTCCAGTCCTGTGGCGGGAGCCACAAAAACGGACAATAGTCACAATAAATGCCTTTATAGCAAACAGCTGTGACACATAAAAAGCACCAACAATAACCTGATAAACTTGCAGTATTATTTAGGAAAATAGCAGGATTTTACTCACCAAAAATTATGATCATTTGTTGTTAAAATCCATCCTCCTTTCTTTCCTCAAAAAGAGTTCAATTATTCTATCGTACCGATTATCTGTACGCTTCAGCTCCAAGCACTTCCCAGAAAAACAATTTGCGGTGTACCTTGAAGCCTGTGAACCAGGGGTACCGGTCATAGTTCCTGGCTTGAAAATGTCAGACAAATCCTTTTCCTGGTTGTGACAGGTTCTCTAGCTTAGGAGTTGCCCAACCTTTCTTTACTAGCTTTTATTCAAAACTCCATCTTGAAAATGGCATTAACAATAAATTAGCAATTAAATCCGGTTCTTCTCCCCCTGCAACCATTGTGGGTTGACAAAACCAATATTAAACAAACAAACTATATTTCTGTTTGCAGCCTGCTAGCACGCTTCTCCTGCTAATTCACTCATCTACTCTCTGACTATCCGATCAGAGGCTGTTAATACCCTGATGTTGCTGTGGCCTGCTAGAAGGCTATGATGTCGCCAACTCAAAGTCTGATTGGTTGAAGCAACAGCTTCATCGACAATTATTTTCATTGTTAAATAATAGAAAAAAATATATATAATTTTGTTGTATACTGAGGCTAGCCAATATTTTTGTGTTTGATTAATACTCTTTGTATGCCCATATCTGTACAGTGTCCTTGAGTATCAGGAAAGGCGTCTTCAAATAAAATGCATTATCATTACTATTATTTGTCAATCATAAGAAAAAAGAGTCAGTTTATCATCAACACTCATTAACACAAATGAAAATGGTAACTCCAACAGTCCAGTGGTCTGGAATGAGTATAAAATTGCCTAAAACATGTCTAAAAATTACAGTACCTTAGATTTGCAGGAAATTATTTGAAAGTTGGCCAGAACTGATACAAAAATAAGGTTAACAAGTCTCTGCAAACTAAGTGACAGACTGTAGATCTTGACTCTTATGTTCAAAATGGAACGACCAACACCGTTAAATCCATCAAGGTGAATTTTCAATGAAATACAAAAGTGGAGCAAACCCACTGATTCAGGCAGTCAGTTGAGGGATTGCTGATGGAAAATGTCACGTGAACAGAGGAGACGGATGCAACAAGCTTACCGAAGCAATGCCCAAATAGCATCATGATACTAATTCTTTCAAAGCATTACCTAAGTGTCTGTAACATCCAATTATAACCCAGCTGTAAAACAGCCAAGATTCCTTTCGTCCAAATAGACTTCAGGGGGTATCCAGACTGTCCACCATACATTGTCTTGAGGAGCTAGGCTGTCACTCCCGCAGGTGACCATTTTGTGATTTCTACATCATCACCCTAACTCAGAGAAAAGGGGTCTGGTGTTTTTTTAACACGTATTTTCTTTCTGGCTTGGTCGTGTGCAAGATCGTCTGTGCTCATATGTTGTTCTTAAACACAGCATGAATATTTTTCTTTGTGCTTCAATGAGAATGAAGTATTTGAGGACTATTGTGTATGACCTCACTAACTGGCGTGTTTATTAATGTCTGTAGGCTTTTGGTGAAGCAGACTTTTTGAAATACCAGGAAGCTCTAACTGAACTGGCTTCTGTGTGAGTAACCACACCCCCAATCCCAACTGCATTGTGTTACATTTAGGTCAGGGGTCTTCAAAGTGGGAGGTGGGTGTACCACATAAAGGGTGCAAAATCAGCTGAAATATCTCTCATCAGCTAATTTCATCATGGAAAGAGAATCATGTTAAAAATGAACCTGAAAATTTGCCTGAAAATGAATCATCAAGAAAGAAACAATAATGCTGAAAGAAATCCTTATTGAAATTTGCAAAAACTATATAGAAACAACCTGATCACTGCAAGAAATTGCCTTGAAATAACATTCCTAAAAAATGAATAACAGTCATGGAAATTACCAAGTGAACTCAGAATTTGCAGAAATGGCTTGAAAATTAACAAAAATAAATACAATGTTACGAATATTAGGAAAATGGATGGAAATCAATTGAAATGGCCTGTGATCTAGAAACTCCCTGTCATTCTGCCCTTCTAGCTATGTTGTTTGTTCAAGATTGTGGTGAAGGGGGAAAATCAGTGGTCGAAGCTTAGAAAAGTTATCAAGTGAATTTTGTTAGACTGACTGGCTCGTATTTGCTGGCATCTGACAAAAAAGTATTATCCAGATAAACTGCTTTGAATTCTGGGGGATCAAATTCCTCAAGGTCTCATAGGTGTTGAGGAAATAAGCAGAGTCCCTTAAATATTCCACGTCCAGCTTTTCAACCTGACTTACACAAATCCTATTGTGCACATTGATTTAAAATCGCATCCCTCTCATCCCTCTCCTAGTGTGAAGGCTCACAGTGCCAGTGCTAGTGCCAGCACACCAAGCCAGAACCACCAGTCTGCTGCCAAAGACTTGACCAGCACCTCAGACTCTGCGTCCTCCCCGAACCAGAGCACATACCTAGTAATGGCTTCACAGCAGCGCAGCAAGCGGCCCCGGAATTTTCTGGAGCTGAAGAACTTCAAGGACAACTATAACACTTTGGATAGCATGTTCTGAAGTGCAATGAAAAAAGGTGCATCAAGTAAAAGGAAGTTCCTCCAGGAGTCAAAAGTGCCTGTGGAATGATAACAGCTGCTTGATGGTGGTTCCAGCTTGACCTGACTAAAGCACTGCCTCTTAATCTCAAACACAAGCATATTGGATCGTTTAGAGCACACATTTCTCTCCTTATACACTCTTACATTTGGTGTGCAATCCGCTACCATTGGGTCAGTGGTGTCAATGACATTTTGAAGTAGAGCGGGATTATGGGTAGAAATGTGTTGACGGGCGATAAGACCAACAGATTTATTCCTGTCACATTTATCTGTATGTATTCTTGTTACTTCATTAGAACAGAGAACAGCAGATTAGCTAGTGCTGGGTTTCACAGCACAGTCCTGTTTTGGTCAAAACTGTGGCATTAGAAATAACTGAGCTTATAGAATGATGATGCTGTGATTTACACACACCTGAGAGATGTGACTGAACTGGCAACCAAATCAAAAACACACTTACCTTGAGCACTGTTTGGGTTTTGTTTTTCTTCAGCACTGTTGTTAGCTTCTTTTTTTTTTTAATAAGGCCTATTGCTTCTGAACATTCAGATCTGTAGTTTCAAGTCAAAAAACAAAGACCTACATTTCTGAAGGTGTTAGCTTCACGGTTGAAGCTGCAGTTGGAATAAATTAAAAACAAAACAAACACGAAAAAACAAAACAAAAAAGATAGAGATTTGAACCACTGGACTAGCTGGAGTCGATATAGAAAAATCTGGGAAAAGGTCAATTTAACTCCAGAAAACATAAATTTTAGGTCAAAAAATCACTTTAACAGCAGAGATACCTCAGTATAATGTCAGACAAATACCAGACAGATAACTGATTTGTACTTCCAACCAAAAGTTTAACTGGAGAGGATATTGAAATTTCACTCTGTGATGTAAAAACAAGCTGATGTCTGAGTAACGGCCATCCTGACACTAACGTCACAACCTACGTTCAACCAAATATCAACAACTGAGCAAGATTGGCATCAAGCTAGGCGTGTTCACACGAACTGATCAGATCTGTGATCCACAAAATAGTGATCAGTGATGCTTTCTTGTGTGATCTGATATTGGCCATAGGAATCAATAGCCCAAATCAACTTTTCAAAACAAGCAAGCATCATGGCATCCACCTCGTTCTGACTTCCCGTGATGCTCTAGTGCTCTGATTCCTCAGGTTTCAATGGAATGTTTTAGTGTTAAAATACTTCAAGTTGTTTTTATACATATTACCACAGAAATGTTACACATCACAACCTAACTTCAGTGTTATTGTAGTTTACTCCAAGACCTTAGTGCTGGAAAATGTCCAGTAGACAAAACTGGACTGAAAAAAACATGATGCAGGCAAAGAAATCAGACAATCACCATATTGCACAAATATAATGGCCTATGCAGAGTTTCAAAACCTACCAGCTGCATTGTTTATAATCAGTTTTTTTCTGTTTACAATTATACCTATCATGTTTTTAAGCCTTAAACCAATGTTTAACTGAAGCCATATGTGATTTAACCGTTAAATTTCATAAATGCAATGTAATAGAAGAGTATTTCACTGTAACTTGAATGTGAGAAACTGCATCTCTATCAATTAGTTATCTGTAGCAGCATTTGTTTACGGTCTGAATTTTATGTGATTATGTTGACTCTAAGATGCCAAACAAATAAATAAGTTCCGTGGGATGGCTATGTATTAATTTCTGGATTAAATTTCCAGCATTTATTAAGTGGTAGAGTGACCTCTACAGACATTTCTCCTTTCCTTAGTACAGAAGATTTTACATCCAAATCAAAAATGGTACAGCTGATCAAGTAAAGTAAGCTTTTGGATAAACATGAAATTGATACACATTAGCAGTGATATTTTCTTCGGGATGAAGTTGCAGAGATTAACAAACACTAATTAAATTATTTTTAAATTTTATAATATCAGTAATAGCTTTGATAAAGAGCTTAAAAGATTTTACTTCAAGAGGTAGCTACACACTAAATTGTACATTCATTCTCTCATTCATCTACTATCTATCCTGCACTTGAGGTAACAGGGATGCTGGAGCCAATCCCACCTGTTATTGGGCTTCTCTTCCTTTTGGCTGTTTCCCTTCAGCTGTGCCATACCTCAACAGGGATATCATCAGGGCCACCTGCCTTTTCACTCACTCCTCAGCCTCTTCACTGTCCTCCTCACTTCACCTTTTCTAATCTCTGCTACTCTGTGGGCCACAATAGTCACTTTTTCTACCCTTCCCTCTCTTTCATTGTCCTCATTCATCAGCTCTTCAAAGTAATATTTTCATCTTCCCATCATTCTTTTAGCATATGACAGGACATTCCTCTCTATCCCTAGTCACCCAAACCTGTTGTACATCCTTTACAAGATACAATCTACCTGCATGCCCCTACATCCATTCTTACATTACCCTAAATCCCTGCCTTTTCTGTAAAAAAGTATCTATGACAGCCATTTCCATCACTTTTGCAAAGTCTACCACCATCTGTCTCTCTGTGTTCCTATCCTGGATACCAAATCTGCCCATCACGTCTTCAACACCCACATATCCACTGAAGTCTGCACCAGTTAAAAATTCTAAATGGGGCTCAAGTGCTATCATGGCCATCAGCGCAAGCCTGATACTATGCAAATATTTTTTTTTATTTTTCAGATAGTTGCAATAAAGTCACACTAATCAGTTGATGGTCACTGTATACTTCAGGTACTCAAATCAAATTCATAGATCAAGAACTGGTCCCAAAAAATTCATTATGGGAGAAAAAGTTTGAAAAAAAATTATGTGGAGCAACAACCATCGATTGAGAAGAGCAATGAAATGCAAAAAAGTATGGGTTTGAAAAAGACCGATTTGAGTCTCGGTGTCTTCAGAGCAACATTCAATCGGACTTTTCAGAATAAAGTTCAAAGTCCACTTTATTGTCAGTTTCTCCATATTTACCAGATATAGAGAGGAATCAAGAAGACATTTCTTACTTTACCACTGTGACATGAAATTAACAAAAAGATAATAATATATTTGAGCCAAATATATCCAAATATGTCAAATATATTTGACATATTTGAGCAGAGGTCGCTAAGCTATTTATTATCACTCGCCCCGCTTGTAGTTCAGTGCCAAGCATGGCAGTTTTTTTTAAACCTGAAGTGGTGAAACTATGGCAAAGCAAGCAGGAGGGCACCACAGACAAGTTGTACAAACAACCACCGCCACCTCCATAACCAGTTCACAACACAAAAAAACTAAACATTTGTAAAGGCTTTTCATAGTGAAATACTATGTAATTGGCCATTGGTTACAAGATGTCCATGATGTATTATTTATTTTGTTTTTCATCGACAGTAATGAAATAAGTGAAGCCAACAGTTTCCAAGTCAGACTTGTTTTGGCTGTTATTGTTTGCTGTGATTTCTGTGGTTGTATTCACATGTTCATTTAGAAGTTCGAATAAAACGTTAAACAGTAAAACTGTTGTTTCTAAGGAGAATCTTGAATTAATAATTGCTCATCAACACATAATTTAGGCTAACACAGAAGGCACAAAGTGATACTAAATGAAGAGTCACTTGGGTTCCAAAATAGCTGGCTCTTCTGAGAAGACCCTAGAGCCAAACCGTTTGGAGAGACGGATATCCCATTACTACTGTGTTGAATTCACACCATGGCCAGATATTTTTTATATATTTTTTTCTAATTAATTTTTCCCTTATGCTTCTTTGCGGGAATGTTTAATATCATTTGAAAAGTTTCCTGATGAATTGAATGATATATAGATGCTATAAGGCATAAATGTTTATTTTTTATTTATCATGTTCTTGTAGTTGTATATGCAAGAATGACTAACAAATTATGGCCACAGAGAGCTGCATTGTGTTTTTGTAGACCTAGAAAAAGCATATGACAGGGTGCCAAGAGAGGAGCTCTGGTACGGTATGAAGTGATCTGGAGTGGCAGAGAAGTAGGTTAGACTGGTGCAGGAGATGTATGCTAGCTGTGCAACAGTGGTGCGGTGTGTGGTCAGGGAAACAGAGAAGTTCAAGGTGGGGGTGGGATCAGCTCTGAGCCCCTTCAGAGGAGGAACACAATGGAGATGGTTCATACACACGTCAGTTTAATGGTTTTAATATAAATAAACAAAGAGAGAGAGAGAGCTGTTCAGTAGAAATTAAAATACCATATGGTATTCACAAAATGTAATCACAAAAGGTATTGTTAGCACAATGAAAATTACCTGAAATAAATTAAGAAAAATCTTAAAACTACAATACAAGTTGGTCAAATAACATCATATCTGCATTTTTATTGTTTCTTTCAATCATGCAAACTCCTCAAAGATTCCCTCAGTACCCTGATTACGTTTGGGCCTCAGATACTAAGTAGTTGCAGAACAAAACATAAATAGCATTTACGATAACTGGAGTGGTAAACTTATCCATGTCCAAGAGTAAAACAAGTAACTCAAAGTGAAAAGAGGTGTGTTTGAAAGAAAATGAGCAGTTTGTGATTGGAATCATGGACCGCAGCAAGGTGGTCAAAGGTCTGAGTAAAACACACCATAATCATGTTAATTGGAATGTGCATTGAAATGTACAAAGTCAATCAAGGACAATAAATCACCGCCCTGCTTCAAAAGGCTGGTGGACATAGGAGCATGGAAAGTTCAGCTCTGATACTCGATAGTTATAGAGCTGCTGTTCAGTATATTTTTCAGTCTGGGGAAAAAAAAGCTTTGGTTCAGATTAACTCCGGGGAAAAAAAACAATTTAATTGTACATCAATTCAGGTCTTGATCTCGATGACTTTGATGAATGGGAGAGACTTGTTGGATGAGGTGGATGGTTTGATGGGCTTGCTGTGAGGATGGGAAGAAGGAGGGAGGGTAGGGAAATCATTTAAAGAGCCAAATGTGACTTTAAATTTTGTGTGCGGTCGATCAGATATATGTAAATTATGTAGTTTAACAACTATATTCAGAAAACGTAGGTGTGACTAAATGTGGCAATCAACTATAAATCATCTAAAATCTGACACATACTGGTACATCGGATCTTCAGTGACTTAATTGCACTTCTTGTAAGTCGCTTTGAATAAAAGTGTCTGCAAAATGACTGTAATGTAAAGTCATGCCATTAAACTCTGCAAATACCTCAACACACATACTGTTTTAAAATCAGCTACAAATGTCTTAAAAGCATTAAGCTTAAAAAAAAAAAAAAAAAAAAAAAAAATCAATGAGAAATCAGAAAGTTGTTGATAAATCCCCCCTCAAAACTAGCAAATATTATAACCAATCCTCATCCAGAAATAATCCAAAATCAATAAGAAATTACAGAAAACTGGCTGGTCATAGTTTACTGATTGCAACCACACAGATTCCCTTTTACTTTTTATAGTTTCACAATTCCTTAAGCCTCTCCATTGGGGTTAGTTCAGAGCCTATCCAGTCATGAGATGCAAGTCTCATGGGTCAAAAAGAAGTCTGTTTAGTCTGGCTATGACATCATTTGACTGATGGCTACCTGTAGACGATCTGGGGGTTATGCTCTGATGACAGGTAGGCGTTGGTCCTCTGGTCGCCCAAGAAGAAGTCCATCTGGTCATGCATCTCTCGGTTCTGACAAAGGAGGTTGAAGGTCAGATTGCCCCCCGTGAGCGAAAGGAAAACTTATGGTTGTGTTAAGAGAGCAGAACTCAGAAGCAGTGTGGAACAGAAAATTCTGGTGGCTAAGCTGTGGAACTGCGAGTGTGGTGTCAATCATTGGCTTAAAAAATAGATTCCCCTGACACATAGCGGAGTCACAAGCTGTGGAGTAAGCTGATTAACTATCATTAGTTTATTTATTTTGTCTTGTAAGATTTCCGAAGTGAAAGAATTTATAATTAAATCAAATGTGACCAGATTTTTTGGGCAGAGGTGTCAACTATCAGTGTGATCATGTGACCATTAGCAGCTTGCCATTAGAACACAGGAAGCCCCATCCCTGAATCATTATCAAGTTCAATTGACACATGAGAATAAACAAACAAAAAAAAACAGCTGGTGTGCTCCTCACCTCAGCCTCCAGGAAAGCCACTTTCTCCTCCAGATCCTTGATGACGCGATCCCGTTCCTGGATCACCATGCGTGAATTCTGGAGCTGAGGGTTGGGAAAACAGGAATTTCGTCAGTAAAATGGAGGCCCAAACAAACATTGCCACAGAGATTGTTGTTGTTGTTGCCAGCGCTGCTACTCTCACTTGCTCAATCATGTGCCTGACTTTCCTCTGCTGGCTCTTCAGCATGTCGTCCAGATGATGGATCTTTTCCTTCAGAATTGCCACCTCTTTCTCCAGCTGCTCAGCCCTGGACACACACTCACATCATGTTAGCTAGTACTGTCAAAGTCAGGCATGAATTAAGTGAAAATAAATATAATTCATTCAATAAATGAACCCAAGTTGAATTTAAACAGTTTGATTTGCCCCAAAAACATGCTCTTGACTTGAAAGTTATGAATGACTGTGTTGAAGAATATTGAAACGTTTTTTCCCAGACAAACATGAATACCGGTAAAGTCCTGGTTTTATTTCCAGTTACTTTCTTCCTATATATTTTGATTCAAAGCTGCCCAGACAGATAATAATCAATTGCAGTTGAAAATTGATTATGGTTAAAAAGATTTTTTTAAATGTTTAAGATGGAAGTTCATACAAAATGTTGCAAGACTCACACAAAGTGAGCAAAATATGCTCTCAAAGTCAGGTAATTTTGAATAATTCAAAAAATGTTTTTCTTTCAAAAGTAAACTGAATATTTGTGTCATTTCCAGACCTCTGCTCCCCCCTGTAACCGTTGTCTGTGGTGTCGCGCAGCTCCTCCAGTTCCTTCTCACGGTTGCGAATGACCTCCCTCAAGGAGGCGCTCTCCTGCTCCATCCCGGTCAGCAACCTCTGAAGCTCTTCCAAGTGCTGGTCTTTCCTCTGGCTCTCCTGTTCCGTGGTCTTCAGCTGCTGCTCCTGAAGGCTGAGGCGTTCCTTTAGCACATTGCCTTCGACCTGAGAGGCGATCGCCAGTCAGCATGCATGATGTGTAATAATAATAATTTTATCCTTTTCATTATCAAATTCATTCTCTGCAATCAACCCATCATGGATGAACCATGAGCAGTAACCTGCCGTCCACCAGCGCCAGGTTGACCCCCAGTTAGGGGCTCAATGGCTTGCTCAACAACACTTCGACACACTAGGAAGAGCCAGGATTCGAATCCGATATGTTCGGTTCCAAAGAAGATTGCTCTACCTTCTGCGCCACGCCACTCCCTAATAAAGTAAAAGAAATGATATTGAGGGGGTGAAATAAATCCAAAAAAGTATGTTTGATACCTGCAGCCTGTCTTTTTCCTCCTGGTGTTTTTTCTCTGCTTCTTGCAGCTGTGCATAAAAACGCTTGCTTACATCTCGCAGTTTGTTTCTTTCTGCTTCATCCTCAGCCTCCTAAAAAAAAAAAACATTAATCACATTTTTTTAGGCTTTATGTAAAATATTGTCATCAATTTTTTTAACCTAATATTCTCTGTTGATTTTTTTTTTAACCTGCCAAACTGCAACATTTAAATTAATGTCCTGTTATCTTCAGCATTTATTTTTTTTTGGAGTAATTACCAACATAGTTTCCCTTCCAATTTTTAGATATTTTTGTTTGATCTTTAGGTCTTTTCTCAAAAACTTGAACGCAACATCTTCAGTAACTTTTTCAAGCAGCCTCTCACATATTTCTACATAATTTCTTGCCAAATGTTCTGCAGGTTTGCTGTGTTGTGGGCTTATTCTAGTCAGCCCTTTCTCCAAAAAGTGATGTTCTTTCAGTGGTATGTAGAGGAATCACTGAATAAAATATAAATAATGACCATTATGAACAATAGCCTGCACAGGCTCTGATGGCAAGAGTGGCTAAAGTACAGCTATTAGGTGCTTTTAGGTGAAATACATTTAATTGAATGATAATTCAAATGTCATTATTTTTCTTACATGTAAGCGCAGTGCCACCATTGTATGTTCAATCTGTATCTACAACATTTAAGGTGTCTGACAGCCATGATAAAAAAAAAAAACAATAAAACCTCTGCATCTTTGTTTCATTTTAAATAGCTGAAACTAAATAATCATTCGCCAACTGGGCAACTGTATTTTAATCTTGGTCATTATGGCGGGACTGAGAGAACCAGGTATCTTCTGAGTTTGGTGAAGAAAGTTCAACAACTATGTTATCTTTATCAAACTCATTTTAATTAATTTCCCTGGTTATTTGTTGTTGATTTTTAGTCTTCTACTCTTCTACCTTTCTTCTGTTCCCTCCCCCTGAGCCACCGCTCCGACAGACAGATTGTGTCTCGATTACATCATGTGTTATCTTGTGAAGTTGAGGAACCAGCGAAACATACTGTTCTTCCAAGAGAACAGGCGTGGCCCTGTGCGTCACTGAAGCCGTGAGGATCTAAAACGTCTCTGTATAAATTTCAGCAACATGTATGTGTGTGTGGAAGGAAATGCACACTGAGAACATCTGTTGCACTGAAAGAGCATCTGGAAGACAAAGACATTAGCAAATCTGTTGGAGGACTAAGCACGTGAAGAATGCAGGGAGCAATGAGAAAACGCAGGCAGGAGAGTGTGTGTATGTTTGTGTAAGCAGTTGACTGACACAAACTCATACACCACTGAATGTTGGTTATGACTGACTTTGGGGCCTTGGGTGCTTTAGAGTAGAAAGACCCCCAGCAGAATATAAAATTCATTTTTAATGGAAAGGAAAATAATTTAATTTACTTATTTTTAAATTCTCTGATTTAAGTAAGGCCTTGGGGGCAATTTTATGCCACTTTTAAGGGGTGCTTCCACACACTTTTAAGACATCTTTTACCTGATGATCACTGCACATGACATCTAACATAGGTGCACATTTTTGGAGGGGGGGCTCATTTTTGAATTTTTGTTGCAAAACTTTCAGTGTTTGCAGTAACATGTATAAGGCCATTTTGCTGATGGTACTATTTTAAGGTTGTTTTCAGTGTTTGCATTGGTATCTGTGAGCCTCTCAAAAGGTTTTGGGTATTGCTGGGAAAGCAGGGACAGACAGACAGTCTGTCCGTCTATCAGTCAGTCAGTCAGACTGACTGACAGACAGACTGACTGTCAGTCTCACAGACAGTCAGTCAGTCAGACGATCAGCCAGAATGAAAGGAAAGGTGGAAAAGACAGTGGTGAGACCAGAGATGTTGTGTGGCCTAGAAACAGTTACAATGACGAAAAGACAGGAGGCAGAGCTAGAGCTTGCAGAGGTGAAAATGCTAAGGTGGGAGTGACCAGGATGGATAGGATCAAGAATGAGTCTATTAGAGGAACAGCACATGTTAGATGTTTTGGAGAGAAGGTCAGAGAAGCCAGACTGAGATGGTTTGGTCATGTACAGAGGGGGGATAGTGAATATATTGGTAGACGGATGCTGGAATTAGAATTGCAAGCCAGGAGGTCTCAAAGAAGACCAAAGAGAAGATTTATGGACGTAGTGAGAGACGATATGAACGTAGTTGGTGTGAGAGAGGAGGATACGGAGAAAAGGTCAGATGGAGAAGGTTAAGTCTCTGAAGCAACCGCTGAAGGGAAAAGCCAAAAGGAGGAGAAGAAGAAGTAGTTTGCTGAACCCCTCCCTTCCTGATTTACCTGGTGGGTTAAGCGTTGACAGCTGATCCTTATTCCTGAAAATCCTTACTAGAACTGGAACGTCATGCTCCACCACACACAATGTCAAGCAGCCTTCTCAATAAAATTTGCCATCTTACCTGTCCATCCTTCTTAGTGCCACCTTTGGAGGAAGATGAGGTGTTCTTTTTGAAGGGAACGCTGACTTTCCAACCATTTGTGTGTGCCTGGAGACAGAGAGTGGAGCAGAAGTTGCAGGAAATGCCAGGAAACACAACAACCATGGCAAGAGCACAGTAAACCCTTATAAAATAAACCTGCCTTGCTTTTAGCCGCCATCTGCTCCCTGAGAGTCTTCAGGCAGTATCTCACCTGAGAGGAACAAATCAGGGATTTGTTTTTCCTTAATTGATATACATCTTTCAAAGAATAGGTCTTTGGAAACCACAATGCCCCCTGAAAGCGTTCACAAGTGTACAGGATTATTACATTTATTTTGACTTATGAGGAAGTACCATGCATGATGCAAGAACATTACAAGTGTCCAAATATGATGACGCAATTAAGATTTTAAAATGTACCAAAGAACAAAAGCCATAACTCTGACTTAGAACCACAGTGTTTTCCAGCCCAAGGTTATATGGAAGTTGGCGAGTGTTTGTGTGACAGTTAGAGTTCACACCTCTTGAATCTGGGAAACCTCATCGGATAGCATCTTCAGACTCTGCTGGTGCTTCTGCTCCTCCTGTTGCCGGGCCTCGATATAAATCTGAAATGGCAAAAATTAGTTAAAAGCGCAGCAAATACCTTCAAGGTATTTGCTGCGAAAAAGTCTTGTGAGATTGATGCACATGCAAACTCAGCATTTGGTGTTCTTCCACTTTTGGCAAAATCCTTCTCAGCATTGTTCTCTTGATAGTCTTGTCATAAGAGGTTGAGTTATTTGATTAAAATAAGAAAGTAAAAAGATATTTTTTCAAATCATACCTCAAAATTGGTTGAAAAGAATGTGTATGAAATAAATGAAAAAATTAAGAAACCAAACAAACATAAATGCCAACCGATGCCAAGAAAATGTGTCATTTTTTTTTGAGGACTTAACTAGAATGAATAAAAGAGTTAAATGAGCTGATTAAAGACACTGAGGAGTCATGCATGTCACTTGAACCTCTGACCCCCACCTTGATGACCTCAATGTGCTCCTTGCCAGACTCAGGCTGTGGTCCTGTCCTGTCACTCACTGGCTGCACAACTGTGAAAGCTTATCTGATCGGCTAGAGGGGGTAAAGATAGCGGACACCTGAGTGCGTAGTGGTCCCCATGCCTGAGCACCGCTGACACAACAGGGCTCTCTGACGCGGTGTTACGACAGAGACTGACAGCAGAAATCAGACACACGGGGGGAAAACCGGAAGTTGGGCTGATACAGACCTTCTGCAAAAGACCTTCTGCCAGAGTCATCAAACTGATAATAATTGTAATAATAATACATGTAATGATAAAAGTGAGCAGCCAATATTTAAATATATTTCTAGTTTTGGGGAGGGGGCAATTTGATTGTGACCATTGCACAATCAAAGCAGATGACTTCAGGGGCCTAATGTCCAAAGTCAGAATGGAAACTCCCAAAAACATTTGCTGTATCTCTTTCATGAAGCTGCTAAAACTCTGCTCACTAGTAGGGCGTGAGTGGGTATGTAAGTATTATGTAACCCTGGTGTACAGCCTTTGTCTCTGTTTTTTGCCAGAACAAAGGCTGTTTCATGGAGTATCTGGTTCCTTATTTTATTATGCGAGTGTTTCGCATGAGAACATTCACTAATGAGAACCTGGTGGTAGCAAGAACATTTTAATGACCATGCGGAGAAATGTGGTGTACTGCGTCATGTGTGTAAGTGTGGCATGTGTGTGTGTGTGTGTGTGTGTCTGTTTGCGCTTTTGCAGCACAAAGCTAAATCTTTGGGATTGCTAGCATGAGTGACAACTGGAAGCACGAACACTGAATGCTCTGCAACCGAAAAAAAACAAGCAAAACTGATATTGATCATATTGATCTTCAAGAAATCAGCTAAACAACCAGCAAGTGAAAAGAATAATAACGTCCTTGAAAATTAGCAAAAATGATTAAACAAAACAATAAAACCGATCTAATAACAAATAAATACATAAAATACCTTAAAAAAAATTCAAAAAAATCTGCAAACATTTTTATAAGAGTAAAGTAAATCAGAAAAAAATGTGCAGAATCTGCAGAAATTACTCAAAAACGTAAAGTTAAATCAGCAAAACATTTGTCTAAAACTTGAAAAAGTACATTAAAATTAGCAAAAAAAGTTATTTTTAAGTGCAGGAATGACAAGAGACAAGAAAGAGTTAAAATGAGTGAGAAAATGCTAAAAGAACCACCAAAAATGGCAAAACAATTGAAGAAAGAAACAACCCAAAAGTGACCAAAGCAGGATTTAAAAATCTCGTGTTTACTGCAAGGAGGTCCATACCTTATCCCTCTGCTGCTGCTCTGTCCTCTGAGCTGCAGGATTCTGCTCATGGAGCGTTAGTCGCAGCCTCCTGCAGTTGTCCTGGGAAAAAAAAAAAAAAAGTCAAAACCACAAAGAAACCGTTATGCGATTGTTTGAGACAGTATCCAGAACTATTTTGAGGAGGGAGGAAAAAAAAAAAAGACTGGGCGAAGTTGAGTCACTGGCCAAAGAAAAGGAGGGAGAGGAGTGACAGGAGGGAGATTAGGGGCGTCAGAGAGAAAGTTTTCCTTTTTTTCCTGAAGCAGAAACAGAGACAGACTGTTTGCCTTAAATTGAGTGTAAAAGACATCAGAGTGCAGAGACTTGCAGCCAATAAGAGCTGCATACATAATGTCAAACAAGACAGGACATTTCTGTGGCAACAGAAATATCACAGCAGCCCTCAACAGCGCAGCCGACAATGTGAGAAGGGCATTACACACACACAGGCATATTTCCAAAACAACAGTAAGCAAAATAAAAAACAGCAAATCACCTGGAAATTAACTGCAAATCACAGAGAAAAAAAAGAAAGAAAAAAAATCTGTATCAAGAATATCAAATATCAACATAAAACAGTTAACAATATAAAACTGCTAAGAACTGATGAAAAAACAAAAAAAAACAACAGATGTGACACAAAAAAATGAAAAAGGAAAGCAAACCACCACTGGTGTTAAAGTCGGCTGAGAATGTACCTCCGAACTAGAATGATCTGAAAATAGAATAAATAAATAAAATAACAACCAATAAAGTAGTACAGACTGTCTCGTAAAGGTCCCCTTTTTAGTATATATAGTTTTGTGGGGGTTTGAAACGGTTGTCTGCCGAACGCTGCAAACAATGCTTTCTCAATTTTGTTGTATTTGTACTGCACAATGACGATAGAGTTTTTCTCTAATCTCTATATCATCATCTTCTGAAAGTAGAAAAATAGAAAAGCCCCTTGCAACAGACGAGAAAAGACCTGACACAAACAGGAAAGGTCTGCACTTTGAATAGGTGGAATTGGTGCGTTATTTCCAGCAGGGAAGCCCCTCACTGCTCTCGCCCGTGTGTGTGTGTGTGCATGTGTGTGTAAAACTATGCGGATGTTGGGGGTGGGGGGGATTATATAATTGTCCGGCGGTGCTGTAGTTCCTTCTGTCTAAATTCATGTCAAGTATGATAATCAACCATGACGAAATTTTCTCCTATGATCAAATACTGTAAACAGTGCACGCTCACAAACGCACGCACGCACACACGCAAACGCCTCTTTCCTCTGTGATTCCTCCATGCTTTCTCCATATTCTTCTAGTTCTCATCAGTCCAAAAAAAAACAAAAAACAGTCATATTTCTTGAGGATTGTAAATTGCCTATAGGTATGAAAGACAGATTGAATGGTTAGATGTCATTGTTTGTGATTTTAGACAACATCGAAACAATGTTTGGTGTGAAGATACAACAAACTGTTCTGGGCTGTCTGATCATGAATAATAATCTGTAAACCTTTCAAATATAAGCATCTAACAGATATTGGCCTGTTAGAACATCAGACAGATAATATCGGTCAAAATTGCAAACACACAAAGAAGAACAGACTTCCATTAAACACACACACATACATGGCAATGATTATCACCCACATAACAAGACAAGCATCAGACAGTGTTGTCTTCCTGATCAGACTGATCACTCCTTAAAAGATCACACCATTGTAATACATCACCTGTGGTTTACTGTATTTGTTCCTCTTATGAAGTTTAACATTATCCAATCATAGTTGTGAAACTGCTTGTCTGAGAGTGGTGTGTGGTGTTTGGAGGGGGCTGAGAGTTAAACCAAAAAATTAGGAAAAAAAAAAAACGTGAGGATGATTTTGGGTGGAAAAACAGAAGCCAGGAAAGAGCTAAATACTGCCCCCTCCCCTCCTTTTGTTCCACAAGGCCTTCCTCTCAAATTCTGTGCATGGCAAGGCCCAAACAGGGCAAAGCGATTAGGGGAGTGGGACAGGGGAGACGAGGTGGGAACAGTGGCAGGATTGTTGAGAAGGAATCCAGGATTACACAATATCCAACTTCCAGTATGACCCTATGTTCACACAGTGGCCCGGTGTTTATGATCATTTTTTTGCAAAAACCTTTTTTAAATATCTAACTCCCAAGTACATCCAATCTAATTTCCTTAGTGACATTTTAATGTTTTTTTAGAATTTAATGTCATTTTCATGCAGTTTTAAACACAATCAAGAAGGTTTGGGAATTTTTCACCAAGAATTTTAAGCAGATCCTCGCAGAATTTTTGGTATAACTTACTTTTTTTTCTCTTAGAAAAATTCTCAATTTCTTTTTGAATAGTCGATTATTTTGGATCATTTCAGCAGATTTTGAAATACAGTTGTGCTTACTTTCGTCCAATGAGAAATTCATTATAAATGTAACACAACTGCTTCTATCAATTTTTTCTGATTCGCAGTCAAACACAGAATGTAATTCTAGACTCACTGAGACAGGGCTGTGCTCGTGCATGAGTGTGAAACAGTGGTGCGCATGCACACAAACTGGCAAAAAGCTCCCATTACCTTTTAAAGAGGGATAAACTTGACACAGCGCGCACGCGCCCACCCGCCCGCACACGCACGCACGCACGCGCGCACACGCACACACACACACACACACACACACACACAGCTGGGCATGACCACAGTGGGCACAAAGGATCGTATGTAATGATCCGCTGAAGAAGTGAAGTGCAGGGACTAAGCAGGGCGGCAAAACTGAGTCCATCAGCTCTGTGATAAGTCTGAAGTTCTATGTCCAATGGATCTTTCTGCAGTTTTTCTGTCTCTACTGTCCTTCAATGGAACCCAGTCAGTCCCTCAATACCTGTTTAGACTTTATAGGTTGACTTTCAAACCATCACTTTTAATCCACTGATTTTTTATTACAATGCTAGTAAGGTTTGCATTGAAATTGAACGATTATAAAGAGAAATACGGAAAACCACAAGAAAAAATATGGAGTGACTTGGCAGATGAATGACTGACCAGCGGTCATGTGATCAACTGCAGGGCGAGTTAGACACGTTGTTTACAATTTTTCATAATATCAGCTGGTGTCTGTTCCTTCCCGTGTATGTGTGTGTCATGCAGAAATGGATTTGTTTCCCACTTACTTATATTAAATATTTCCCTTAATTTCCGATTTTCTCTCTTTGGGGCTTTCAGGGGTCATTCCACTGATAATGGGAGGATTGTCACCAAGCAGTGAACCAAATATCTTTCGGTTTTGTTTTTGTGTCTTTTTTCAGCTGGATTTAGGGAAAACATGTTAGAGGAGTTGGAATGTGTGTTTTCCTCACTTTTATTTCGCATTTGATCCAGCAGGAAAAAACATTGGTAAAGGCGTGAAGTGAAGCGGTTTAAAAACACAAAACTTCATCATTGACCAACAACACCATATGAATCTCAGCAAAATCAAAACACATTTGTGCTCCCCAAGCACCGGATAGAAGAGATAAGTAAAATGTTCAATTGAGTTTGAAGGACTTCAGCTTCAGGTTTTTTTTACAGTAACAACAGAAATCCGTACAACCGTTTAAGTTTCTTTTGAAAGCTTTTTTTCTGAAAAATGAAGAAACAACTCAAAGGTAATTTAAGTAGTGGAAACTTAAATTGTTACTAAAGCCATTAAAAAATAAAAGTAATTTGAATCTTTAAAATTTGAGAAAAAAAAATCCAAATATTGTTACATTAAAGACAACCTCAAAATGAAAATAACTCTCTTATTGACTGTCAGTTTATGTACAACTTAAAATTAACCTCTTAGTAAAAAAAGGTGATCCTTCACAGATATGAATATAAGAAGTGGGTAGGGTTCATCTTTGTTTAAGGATAACTTTTTATCCTTAAACTGAGACAAATCAAGATATCAACGATATCATTATGAAGAAAAACCCTCAAAATTGTAACAGTCAAAGGTTGTGGAACCAGGTGACCTTGACATCTTTCCATATTTTAGACAGGAAACCATCAGCATGCTTCCAGGAATTGCTGAACTACAGTTTGGTGTGAGGCTGCTCTCGTCATTCATGCCAGACAGTGATGTCACACTCTCACAAGTGGCGGAAGGAATGTATCTCATCACTTAAAAAAACTACACGCCTGCTGTCATGTCGTTGTCCTCAAGAAATATCCTCAGGTAGGAAATATTTGTCTGGGCTCATTCTTTTTGGGGCAGAGAAAGTTAACTGCTTTTATCGCCATACAAGGACAAGGGACTTGAGGATCTTTACCTAAGCACTCATGCACTCATTTATTAAGATTATTTATTTTTGCAGGTGACATGGTGGTTCAGTGGTTAGCACTCCTGCCTCGCAGCTCGTTTGATTCCTACAGGAGGGCTTTTCTGTGTGAATCGTATTTACATAAATTGCCCAGGTATAGGACTTTTTTTGGACAAAAGCATTTTGCCTTCATTCACTGGAGGATTAACTTTCAAACAAAATGGCTCTCATCTGCCAGGACATTAATCTAAGCGTTTATTCTCATCAGACATTCTCCCTCTTTAAATTGTTTCATCTTTGGTTACAGGGAAAAAGAGCAAGACACCTTGCTCCATTGTAGCACACTGTGGCCTTCTTCCTTGCGTTTCCCTGTTCCAGATAAACCCAGGCAGAGTTTTACTCTTTTTTTTTTTTCATTTCGTTTCGTTTTTTTGAACATGTTATCATTTATTTGTTGAGTTATTTCAGTAAATTGGGAGATGGAGCGTCTTTTTTTAGCCTGACCTGGAAACACAAATGCTGGTGTCTGATAAGAGCCTATTGCATCAGACAACATTCATGACCCCAGAACAGAAGCTGAATAAATACGGCTTCACTGTGCAATAGGATTAATTGTCTTATAAGGCATGTGTGTCTGTGTTTGCGTGTGCATTTCGTGTACCCTGAGGGCCTTTTGAGAGTTAACAGTTACACAATCTTAATTGACAGCCTTTGCTCAAAAGGATACATAATTTTAATCTCTGTGCATTTTTCCCTTGAAGGTCTATGTATTTTTTTTTAATTTTAAACATACAGTCAGTATTCATTTAAAATATGGTTAATGTGGGGCTCAAGACTTCAAGTGACTATTACAAAGGTTTACAGCAAGTATGCCCCATACGTCCTTCGCAATCTACCGGTTGATTGCAAAGGTAGTGTGGGTAGATCGCATGGCATTAAAACGTAGATGTCACCCTATCATCCTCAATATGAAATTTGTCACTTAACGGACAGTCGGTCTGTCCATCTGACCTTTTCTGACACAGGCGTCACTGTGCACGTGCACACGACAGCGCATTCTAGCAAGCAAGCGAGTTAGCCTCCAGTTTATGTCTTCTAAACTTATGGGTATGAAAATGAGTGGGGGAGCTGGACCAAATAAGACGAAAACATCACTTCCATACAGAATGGGAGGTGGACTTTTTTTTTACTGTCATTTTCAAAGTGCATTTGCCTAATCTGCCTGTCTGCCATTGCTATACCGAAGAAGGTAAATGTGGAGTGGCATTTTCAGACCGTTCATAAAAACTACAGCACTGACTTCCCTCTGAAAAGTGAGCTGAGAGGGAGAAAGGTGAAGGAACTAAAATCCCAGCTGTCAGGACAGGAGTCATTTTTTTCACAGCTAACTTTAACAATGCTGCTGACTCCATTTGAGTCATCAGAATAATGTATTTACCAAAAAAGTACTCTTTTGTAGTGTGCCATAAGGGTTCATGCAGTTGTGCAAGATCCACAAACATTTGAATTAAGCATACTCAGTAGATATCTAAATAAATATATATTCAGCATTTTTAGCAGAGGTAGCTCATTTTCACATGGTCATTTGAAAAGTAGCTCACAAGGCAAAAAAGTGTCGGCACCCCGGTTTACAGATTTTTCATAGGTGATTTATATGAGTTTATTGTAGGCTTTCAGTGACTTCACAGCCAAGATGAATAAATAGAAATAAAGAGAATTTAGTAGTTGACCATGATTGTGAATTGACTTTGTTCTTTATACATCTGCGGTGGACTACAACTTCTGCTCCCAT
The DNA here is from genome assembly GCF_037954325.1 of Fistularia commersonii. Taxonomy (NCBI): domain Eukaryota; kingdom Metazoa; phylum Chordata; class Actinopteri; order Syngnathiformes; family Fistulariidae; genus Fistularia; species Fistularia commersonii. The sequence continues at coordinate 19,991,054 of NC_141294.1, read as the reverse complement.
AGCGAGCACTATGTCACAGGGAAAGTGATTACAGCAGGTAGTTAATGATTGATCCACCAGGCAGGTGGGGCGGTTCAAGTAGTATGCCTATGTTAAAGATCTTCTAGAGCCTCACCGTTGGGCTTTGACAAAGATTATTCCCCATTTTCCTGTTATTTTCTGCCTCTGTACAGTTACTTTGAGGACTGTTTAGTTTTGATCTAGGAGTTGGATTTTAATCTTTTTCTACGATCGCGTACACATTTTAAGACGTCATCACGCCTATTTGGACACTTCGAAATTTTATTTTGTTTCGGCCATTTTCTACTCTTTTTTTTTTTTTTTTTTACAAATCATCTGAATAAATAATCAAAAAAGTTAATATTGCTCTCAGCTTAGTGCAAGTGGAGAGTTTTTCTGAAACCTTTTGGTAAAGAAGTTGAATATCTTTGAGAGCAAATTGACAGTCGGGTAAATTGACTGAAGATGGAGGAAAATCCAAACGTTCCCCTTCTTTCGTGGAGCACCAAGCGAGAGCAGGGCGTTCCAAAAGCGATAAGTCACTGACACGAGTAAATTCTTACCTGTATCGACAGATAGAAGTGTCAATAGCAGAAACGCACGTTACCACTTAAATATAGCTCTCTATGTGTGTGTGTCTGTGTGTATATGTATATATATAAACGGCTTTACGCGCATATGTTCCTGCCATCAGTCAGGCATGGCTTTGTGTCACAACTGCACCGCTAAGACGCCGGTTGATGCGAGCAGAAGGCACCTGTGACAGCAACAGATGTTCAACGAGCTAAACCCTGCACTTTACCATTCAACCATACTTTTAGCGGCCGGACCACGGGATTTAACGGCAAACACGACGCGCGGGAGGACAAAAATCAGAGCCCAATGACAAGTTTTCAGTTTCCTTTCACAATAAAACATCAACAAGTTGAAAACAAAGGCGCTTCTCACCCCATATTCCTGGTTCCTGACGTCCTCAAACGTACACAAGCTTCTCGTTACCCCGCTCATCTTCGCCTTCCGGTGGTCGCGCGCCTCGTTTCTTCTGCAGCTTTATTCCCGTACCAGTAATTTAAAAGTCCGTCTTCTCTGTCCTCTCTCAACTCGCACCTTTGGCCTGCCCCCTCCGTAATTACGTCACGTCGGGGTAGGAGCGACAGAGGCCCGCCCCGTTTCACGCCGACACCGCACAGACGAGACCAAATAGGGACCTGGGAGGGGGAGCGTAGGAGTCTGAGGGGAGTGTACATTTCTCATTTAAGTCAGTTGGCATTCATTAATACACAGTACCAGATGTCACCATCCATTGCGCCATAATCCAGGGTGAAACACGTTATAAAGAAGCCAACAAACAATACAACAAACAAGCTACCAGCGAGGAAACCAGCTAAAAAATAATACATAGCCAACATATTCCAGCCAACAGCAGTCTGAAACATGTCATTCAGGTTTTCAAGTGGGCCCCTTCCTTCACCAATGTTTAGTTAACTTTGGTTCACAACACCTCAAGAAAGCTTACCAGTAAAATCCAGCACCCCGGAATCATACCCATCCCCATCCCCCATGCGACATCCCAAGGTAGAAAGCTTCCTCCTTAACTGGAGGCAGTTTTTAAGTTATTTAAGCTCATCATGCCTCACAGCAAGAGTAGCCTGTTCAATTCAAACAGTGTGGCCTCCGACAGTCCAAAAATAGAGACCTTAAATTGACATATGATTAGTTCTATTTCTCTATACGATGTTGAGAAAGAACGTCTCCATATAACATATGACTGAAAGGATAAATGGTTCTATGACTATGTGTGATCTAAAGACGACTTGGATAGTTCCCAGTAATCCCAAGTACTGGATATGCAGTAGGTACGGAATGACAGAATGAAATCAAGCCTATGAACAAATCAACCATCTTCATCTCTGCAACCTCTAGCTCTGCCTCCTGTCTTTTTGCTTCTAGGCCATACAACACAGCTGGTCTCACCACTGTCTTGTACACCTCTCCTGCCATTCTGGCTGATAGCCTTCTCTCACATAGTACCCCTGACACTTTTCTCCACGCATTCCAACCTGCTTGAACCCGTCTCTTCACCTCTTTTCCACAGTTTTCGTTGCTCTGGACTGTTCCCCCCAAGTACCTGAAATCCTCCAACTTCTTGTTCTCCACTCCCTGTAGCCTCACCGTTCCACCCAAGCTCCTCTCGTTCACACACATATACTCTGTCATGCGCCGACTAACTTTCATTTCTTTCCCTTCCAGCGCATACCTCCACTTCTAGATTTCCCTGAACCTGTTCTTTGCTCTCATCACAGATACAATGTCATCTGCAAACATCATGGTCCATGGAGATTACTTTCTAACCTCATCTGTCAGCCTGTTCATCACCATTGCAAACAAAAAGAGGCTCAGAGCCGATCCCTGATGGAGTCCCACCTCCACCTTGAACTTCTCTGTAACCCCTACAGCACACCGTACCAGTGTCTCACAGCCAGCATACATGTCCTGCACCAGTCTAACATGCTTCTCTGCCAGATTTCCTCATACAATACCAGAGCTCCTCTCTTGTCATCCTGTCATATGCTTTTTCTAGGTTTGCAAAAACACAATGCAGCTCCCTCTGGCCTTCTCTGTACTTCTCTATTAGAATCCACAAAGCAAATACTGCATCTGTAGTACTCTTTCTAGGCATGAAACCATACTGCTGTTCACAAATGGTGACTTTTGCTCTCAGTCGGTTTCCACTACTCCTTCCTATAACACCATTGTATGGCTCATCAACTTTATCCCTCTACAGTTGCCGCAATTCTGCACATCCCCCTTATTCTTAAAAATGGACAACATCAAACTTTGTCTCCATTCTTCAGGTATCTCCTCACTCTCTAAGATCCTGTTGAATAATCTAGTCAGAAATTATACCGCTGCCTCTCCTTGAAACTTCCACATCTCCCAGGTATATCATTAGGACCCACTACCTTTCCATTTTTCATCCTCTTCAATGCCTTCCTCACTTCACTTTTACTAATCTCTGCTACTTTGTGGTCTACAATAGTCAGCTCTTCTACCCTTGCCTCTTTCATTTTCCCCATTCATCAGTTCTTCAAAGTACTCTTTCCATCTTCCCATCATTCTTCTAGCATCTGTCAATACATTTCCCTCTCGATCCTTAATCACCCGGACCTGTTGTACATCCTTTCCATCATTATCTCTGTTTCGCCAACCTGTATAGATCATCCTCACCCTCCTTACTATAAAACCAAGCATACAAGTCATTGTGCGCCCTTTGTTTTGCCTTTGCTACCTCTATCTTAACCTTAGCTTGTATCTCCCTGTATTCCTGTCTGTTCTCTTCAGTCCTCTCAGTATCCCACTTCTTCGCTAACCCTTTTCTCTGTAAATACTCCTGCACTTCCTCATTCCACCACCAAGCCTCCTTATCTACTTTCCTTCCAGATGACACACCAAGTACTCTTCTACCTATCTCCCTGATAACACTAGCTGTAGTTGTCCAATCATCTGGAAGCTCACCCTGACCACCCAGACCCTTTCTCAACTCCTCCCTGAAAACCATACAACACTCCTCCCTTTTCAGCTTCCACCACTTTGTCCTCTGCTCTGTCCTTGTCCTCTTGATCTTCCTTGTCACCAGAGTCATCCTACAAATCACCATCCTATGGTGTCTAGCTACAATCTCACCTACCACTACTTTGCAGTCACTGATCTCTTTCAGGTTATCTTATCGCGATAAGATGTAGTCTACCTGCTTGCTCCTACCTCCACTTTTAAAAGTTACCCTATGTTCCTGTTTTTTCTGGAAAAAAGTGCTCCATCTATTCCATCCTTTTTGCAAAATCTACCACCATCGGTCCCTAGGCATTCCTATCCTATATACCAAATCTGCCCATCACTTCTTCATCCCCTCTATTGCCTTCACCAATATGTCCATTGAAGTCTGTACCAATTACCACTCTCTCATTTCTGGGAATATTCTGCATCACGTCATCTAACTCATTCCAGAACTTCTCCTACTCTTCAAATTCACATCCCACCTGCGGGGCATAGCCACTAACAACATTGAGCATCACACCTTCAATTTCCAGTTTCAGACTCATAAGTCTATCTGACATTCTTTTCCCCTCTAGAACGTTCCTAACAAATTCCTCCTTCAAGATAACTCCTACTCCATTTCTCTTCCTGTCAGTACCATAATTGTACAATTTAAAGCCTGCTCCTGAGCTTCTAGCCTTACTACCTTTCCACCTGGTCTCCTGGACACACAGTATATCCACCCCCCTTCTCTGCATCATGTTGACCAACTCTCTACCTTTTCCTGTCATAGTCCCGATATTCAAAGTCGCTACTCTCAGTCCCAGGCTCTTTCCTTTCCTCCTCTCTCTCTGCTTCCGAACACGCACTCCTCCTCTTGTTCTTGTTCTTGTTCTTGTTCTTGTTCTTGTTCTTGTTCTTGTTCTTGTTCTTGTTCTTCGACCCACAGTAGCCCAATTTCCACTGGTACCCTTTAGATCATCAGTACCAATGGCAGTCGTTGTTAACCCGGTCCTCGACCGATCCGATATGATATGGTTATGGTTGACTCGCATGTTTGGTTTTGTCAAAAGTTGTATGCCGCACCATCCCAACCACCTTCTCCCTTGGCAGTATAAAACAGGGCACCCTGCCTGTCCCCTGGTTTCCTTCTTGCTCACCCGTCCCCTCTCTCAGATGAGCTTTGAATTTCGCAGTTCCGACGACACCACCATCAAGCACCAGCAGTTCACCTGCCGACCAAGTTCTCCAGACATCCACGGCCCAGTCGTTTGCCCATTCCCAGAACCCCAATGGAGGTCAGGATCCCCCTGACGCCAATACCACCACTCAGTGCCATTGGCCGAAGTTTTCCCAACACCACAGCCAAACTGTCCACACGTTGCCAGAGGTCAGAATCCTACCATAATTATATAGACTGTGTTCAGAAGCACTAACCGAGAGTGTTTGCATTTACATGCATCTGTAGTTACTCATGTTCCATCACAGTACTGAGCAACCAGCTGAGATGTGTGTGTATGCCTGTATGCATGGTGGTTGGGGGTCAGACATGGATAAACTTTGAAGAAATTAGCTATAACAATACAATTACATGTTTGCTTTTTTTAATCAACTCATCATTGCTACACCAACTGTTTCATCTGCTGTTACTCAAAATGAATTGTCCTCATTTGAGGAATGAAGGTTTCCAGAGTTTCAAGTGAAACTGATATTTTAATATTTAAAAGTTGAGTAACATTATTTGTGTAATGCAGTGATTACCCCTGTTCTTATGTTGAAGACAAATAAAAAAGAATGAATGTATTTTTCCACATGGTTCCCATACCTGCAGGCAAATGGAATGATGACTTTTCGCCCAAGTAGGCACAGCAGTCTATCCAAACAGCAAACTGTTGTCAATCTCATGTAAGCTGTACACAAACAAAACACACCCTAATGTTTGGAAAATAAGTGTGCGTCTATTGTGAATGGTCGGCGGAATAATAATATGGAAACTTAATCCCAGCCAGAGAAAAAATGTTCCCTCAAAAGACCAACATAAACAGGTTTGTCATACAAGGAGTTTCATTTCAGGGATGAGCATCTTACTCTACCACAAACATTAAAGGTGTGACTGGCTGCTAAAAAAAGACTGGGAACAAATGTCGTATAAGTTGACCTCAAACCAACCAGGACCGAACAAGGTCCTGCTGTGGGTCTTTTTATAGCTCAGATGCACAATGGCCCCGTGAGGTAATTTTTACTGCCACATTGTCTTGAAATATATGTTGATATAAAACCAATCTCTGGATTTGCTGAATTTTTGCCTATATCCATACATCCATCCATCTGTCCATCCAGCATTTGAACCAGAGAGGCCCAGACTTCCCTTTCCCCGGTCACTTGGTCCATTCTTCCGGGGGCACCCAGAGTTGTTCCTAGCCCAGCCTAGAGACATAATTCATCCAGCATCTCCTGGGTCTTCCTTGGGGCCTCCTCCAGGTTGGATTTGCCCAGAACAACTCACCAGGGAGGTGTCCAGGAGGCATCCTGACCAGATGCCTAGGCCACCATATCTGGCTCCTTTTCACATGGCGGAGCAGCGACTCCACTCTGAACCTTTACCAGATGCCCGAACTCCTCACCCTGCCTCCAAGGGAGAGACTGGACAACCTGCAGAAAAAATTCATTTTGATCTTTTGAATCCAGGACATTATTCTATTGGTCACAACCCAGCCACAGGTAGGGTAGGAATGTAGATCGACTGGTAATTTGAGAGCGTAGTCTTTTGGCTCAGCTCCTTCTTCACCAAGACAGACTGATTTAGATTTCTGCATCACTGCTGATGCCTCACTGATCTGACTATTGATCTCCTGCTCCATCCCTCCCTCACTCGTGAACAAGACCCCAAAATACTTGAATTCCTCCACTAGAGGAACAACCTCTTCCCCAATCTGGAGAGAGAGAGGATGGAGTCACCACAGCACATATATATTTACTGTGGTGACTCCTGGGGGGAGTGTGTCATACAGCTTGTAACAGGCAAGATATATGTATCTTGCCTGTTAATAGTTGTATTCCTTTTTAGCTTCTTTACAATCTAAGTTCGGCTTCTAGATGTGTTTTGCCTCTGATTTTGGCACAAAGGACAGTAGCATCTTGTTCTGTATATTAATGAATACTATAGCTACCTTGGCAATTGACCATTGTGTATAGTGTAGTTGGGAAAGACCTAGCAACAGCATGGAAAGACAGCTAACAAGAGGGAATAGACCTCACTGAGGCTACAAGGGGTCAGCAGCTCACTGTGGCAGTAGCCAGAGCAATTGGCTGTTCGTTACACCCTACTGAGCTACAAAGTCTAATAATGAAAAGCACCCCAAGAGTCTGCAAGAGCAGGGGGTTGATGATGACTCACATATATTTGACACAGCCATTGACCCCCGGATGGACTTGACCATGAGCAAGGAAAACATTTCAGTGGAAGCCACTATTCCAGGCGTAGATGGGAAGAAGCACCAGGCGTGTTTGTGTGGCCGGCAAAAAGTAATATCCTTAAAGGGCCTTGGAATCCATCAAGGAAGGAAGAGGTGCTTGGTGGGGCACAGAGGCCTGGCATTGATCAATTTTCTTGAGAAGTATATCAAGCCAGCTGAGTGACATCCAGCGACAGAAAGTAACCCACAGCTCCCAGCACATCAGCACCGCTGATGTTGAGGCAGGTCCAAGCCCTTAGGCAAACAGAGAGGCCAGCCATCCAAAGAGGAGGAAGGACAGTGCTCAGACACCTGGAGTTAAGTGGTCAGGTGCAGCAGAAAGTAGAAAGTGGGAAGCTTTTAATATGTATTGGGCTAGGATGTTAGGCAAGGTTAAGGGAACTGCTGGAAGTAAGTTGGGTAAGATGGTACATCTTATTTATGACTATGATAAGGGAATGTTTGGTGTTGTTGAGAAAAGGAAGAAACCACAGGGCAAGGTAGATCTTGGCGTCAACAAAAGATAGACTTACCCTGGAAAGAAGACAGCTTAAGAGACAGTGAAGGAAAGCTACAAATGGTGAGAAGTATGGGACTACTTGCTTGCAGGCAAATGTTAAGGATTCATTTAGGTTTGTGAAGTTGTTGTTGACTAAGGAGAAGAATGGTGGTGCAGAAGCTGAAGCTTGAGAATTATTTAGAGGAGTTGCACAAAGATGAGGAAAGGGTTAGAGAGATGGCACTCCTGTTTGATATTTACGTATTGGTCAAATAGATAGTCAGTATGATGATAGCCCACCAAGGTGGAGAGAGATTCAAGAAATAGTGAATGATAGCCCACCAAGGTGGAGAGAGATTCAAGAAATAGTGAAGTTACCATGTCCTCATCGGCCCCTAGACCTAATGGACTATCCTACCGGTTCTATAAAAGTGTGAAGGATATATTGAGGTTTCTTTGGAAGTTGATGATGATAGTTTGGAAGAAGCAGCTTATTCTCAAGGCATGGCAGAGATCGGGGGCAATCTTTCCTAAGGAAAGTTAAAGGGAAGGTTTTCCTTAGTGTGGTGGCACATAAGCTGTGTATCCATCCATCCATCCATCCATCCATCCATCCATCCATCCATCCATCCATCCATCCATCTTCCGCCGCTTATCCAGCCGACAGGGTCGCGGGGGATATTGCAGCCTATCCCAGCTGTCATTGGGCGAGAGGCAGGGTACACCCTGGACTGGTCGCCAATCGCAGGGCAAGAGGCTGTCAAGTTACCTAGGAAAGAATAAATTGATTAATACATCAGTGCAAAAGGCTGGAATTCCTGGCTAGTGGTGGGCTGTCTTGGTTTTGTGGCAACGTCTATCATTACCCTACCAACTGAGTTGAGCATTTGTGATTAGAGCCTGGCAACAGAATGAGCACTTAATGAAACATGGGTAAGGGAAGGTGCCCACTTGAAAACTCAAATGGCATGCTGAAGACAGCTGTTGACTAGGATAGGCAACTGGTGATCTGTGTAGTGTGTTAACTTGTTAGCTTGCTGGCATCTTGTTTGTTGTATGGTTTGATAGCTTCTTTACAATCTGAGTTGGGCTTCTAGATGTATTTTGGCTAGGATTTTGGCGCAAAGGACAGTGACATCTTGTCCTGGGTATGAATGAATGCTATATATATTGAATTATATTCTTCCTCTTCCCCTTTGGGCTTTTTCCTTCAAGGGTCGCCACAGCGAATCAACCTTCTCCGAACCCTACTTACTGAATGCTCCTCTCTCACACCAACTACCTTCATCTTCTCTAACCACATCCATAAATCTTCTCTTGGTTCTTCCTTGAGACCTCCAGCGTAGCAGCTCCAATTTTAGCATCCGTCTACCAATATATTCACTATCTCTCCTCTGTACATAGAGGAAAATGTACAAACCTGTACTTTATCCCTCCCTATAGAGGGATAAAGTTGATGAGCCATACAATGAAGTTATGAAGTCACCATTTGTGAACAGCAGTATGGCTTCATGCTTAGAAAGAGTACTACAGATGTAGCATTTGCTTTGAGATTGCAAATATAGAAGTACAGAGAAGGCCAGAGGGAGCTGCATTGTGTTTTTGCAAACCTAGAAAAAGCATATGACAGGATGACAAGAGAGGAGCTCTGGTATTGTAGGAGGAAATCTGGAGTGGCAGAGAAGTATGTTAGACTGGTGCAGGACATGTATGCTAGCTGTGAGACAGTGGTGCGGTGTGCTCACTGGGTTACAGAGAAGTTCAAGGTGGAGGTGGGACTCCACCAGGGATCAGCTCTGAGCCCCTTGTTGTTTGCAGTGGTGATGGACAGGCTGACAGATGAGGTTAGACAGGAATCTCAAGAGACCATGATGTTTGCAGATGACATTGTGCTCTGTAGTGAGAGCAAAGACGAGGTTGAGGAAAATCTAGAGAGGTGGAGGTATGTGCTGGAAAGGAGAGGCTACAGGGAGTGGAGATTAAGTAGCTGGGAGTATTTCAGGTACTTGGTGTCAACAGTCCAGAGAAACGTAGAGTATGGAAAAGAGGTAAAGAGACTTAGTGAGAGAGGATATGAAGTTAGTTGGTGTGAGAGAGGATGATACAGAGAATGAGATTAGATGGAGAAGGTTGGTTCACTGTGGCACGACCCCAGAAGGGAAAAGCCGAAAGGAGAAGATGATTTGCAGACAATGTCTATCAAAACAATTATTAAACACAGGATATGGAAGGGATGGGGCAGATATGGTCAGTTGGCTGATTAAACTAAGTAGAATCTCCACAGAGCAATGTGTTCATCCACTTTGAGCTCTAGAGAAAAAGCTCCTGCAGGATTAGTCAAGCAGATTTTGAGCTTGTTTTAAATAATATCATATTAGACAGACATTCTGGTGGAAAACTATTACTTTCAAATAAAATCTGAGAAATGATGTTAACATCTGTATGAATCCCTCACAAATCTGTAATAATAATAATAATCATCTGCTCTGTCAAAAATGTAATAATATCTTTAAAATGATCTGGAGATTATCTCAAAAAAAAAAAAAAAATCAAGTGAAATAGCAAGGCTTTTTAAATTATTAGAAAAGTCCTTGGAAAATGAAAGAAATCCATGGATAAAAAAGTTTTAGCCATATTGTCACCTACCATTATATAACATTACCAATGTGAAAATATGTATATTTTGTAAAATGTCAATGTAAAAGTCTAAGGTTATGACAATGCAGTGTTGATGTTTAACTAGTTGTAAAAGTTAAAAATGTAAAGCTATTTTTGGATGGTTATATTTGTCTTCATTAAAGCACTTAAGGGCTAAATAATTCTGGTGTGGGATTTCCACTCCTCTGGATTATTCTGTTAATCAACTTTTGGGCCCCTGGTTTGAGCCCGTCCTCATCAGATGTCATCGTGCCCACCAGATTGTGGGCGGGATGGGTGGCAAGGCCAGAGGCCATGTGGACGTGCAATCAGGTCTAGTCTTTTATTTTGACGCTGCAGCAACATCTATTACGCACTTACTGGCTCCTGAATGGATGACTCATTCAGCAAAACAAACCAAGGCAGATAACAATCATCTGAATCCATCACCCAAGACAAAATCCGCAGCTGCTCAGCTGTCCTGTCTTTATTTGTTTTGTTTTTTTAAGCCCAATAAAAACGGGTTAAGCTTCAGTCTTTACAGGGATTTTACAGGATGAAATTAGAAAGTTTTTCTGTTTATTGTTGAATCTAGTTTGTTTGCAGAGAAATCCACCATTAAACTGAACAAAGTGTTACTTGTCAATACATATAATGCTACTGGTGCTCGAGCAAGGGTCATCACTGTGCATATTGTAAGTCAGCTTCTCCAGAGTCCAGAGGTGGTGGCAGTCTTGGGCCAGGTCTTTTGTATGTTGCAAGTTGACCCTTAAATCCTGCATGTCCCCTTGGATCGTGTCTTGCCCCCGAATGCAATGCTGGGTGGCAAACATGTGCTCTTGTAAATCAGCCTTGGTGATGTGGGGGGGCAAACTGTTGTTCTTGATGGTCCTGAGAGCCCTGCTGTTGAACTTGTCGATTCCCTAAGATGGGGTCTTGTTCAGGAACCAGGATTAAGCTCCATTCGGGAAAGAAGAGAGAACTGCTGCATCATAAGCATGCTGTTATGTCCGCTAGTAATGTCTGCTAGAAGCAATGTCTGTTGTGTTTTGAGTGACAGGGAACAAGTGTTATGGCCTCTCAAGTCTTATCTGGGTCAATGACTGCTGAACTTTCCTCAGTAATCACCTCCAATTAAGCTTTCCCAGAAACAATCCTGATATAACTTTCTGCAGCAGAGGAGCTCATAAGTGGATACTTGCGCAGGCAGAGCTACAGCTTAGTGACTCCATTTAGCGATTAATATATTAAAAAAAATAATAAAATTATGCCTTTGAGAAATATAACAGATAAAAACGAGCCAAATAAAAAAAAAATGTTAGGAACAAACACATAAAAAATAAAGCAACCACGAAGCATTTTCTATTCAAATGAAATAAAGATATATCATATTGGAAAAATACAGTATTATGAGTGACAGCAAAATATCCTTTCCTTGACCTTTTGGCTTTGACAAGGAAATAAATCAACTGGCCCCTTGTCCGTAAGTGAAAATGTTTCATTCAAGGAGCTGTGGGAATTGCACTTTTGATCAAAAATCTCAAAAAAATATTATGCAGTTGATTTTTCTCCTTTTTTGGTGGCCTTGGGGGGGTGACGTTGGTCGAATTAACCCAAAGAGCTACTTTATAACCTAGCTATTACTGGGGCCTGATCTTTGTGCAAAAGAAAAAACTTAATAAACATATCTTCTGTAAAGGTTAAGTTAAAAAAATAAAAAAAACTATGAAAATAATATATTATAAATGAAATTGAAAAATCAGCTGGAGAGATCAAGTAGAGGCATCACAGGGGGTCAAAGTTTCTTTAACTGAAAAATAGTTCAGTCTCATTAAAAACAGCAAGAAATTGTATAAATAATTTACTATTATCCATGATTATCAAATTAATGATTTAATTTCTGAACAGTAGTTCAGAATGAAAGCCTACAGTGTATGTGTGTACGTGTGTTTAAAAGACTTGAGGAGATGCCTTTAAAATTCTTAAACATAAGTTATGTCCTAAATGGAAGTGACACTGAAAGAATTGTATTTCACATTTAACAAAGAAAACAGTCAGATGAGGTCACAGTCTTTATTCATTTTATTGCTTCAAAATTAAGTGATCCAAAAAATATATATGTATTTATGTTTTATTTTTTTTAACAGTACCCTAAAATTCAGAGCCTAAAATCACAGAAAGCACCAGTTTCAATGACCGATGGGGCATAAGTGATAAAGTTTGCAGCAAAATGTCAATCAGGAGTGATTGTTTAAACTTAACAACAAAATCAAAAATACAAAAGATTGGAAAAGAAATCTGGCTTTAAACTCATTTACATATACTTTTTTAAACTTACTTTAAGGCAATATGATAAAATAACATAAAACATATAGTGTTAACATATAGTATGAAGTTCTTAACATATAGAACTTCATATTTGAAAGAAGTGCATACAAATTGTGCTGCTTCTACAAATACACATTATGATTTGGATAGCTTTGTTATTAACTTAATTATATTATATTGCAATACAACAATCAATGTGTACTACTAATTATCATAATCATCATGATTGGGAATACAGTTATTCAAATATCAGCCTCAACTTCACAAAAATTCAATAGCCCTCAAGTGTTTCATCAAAAAAGGAAGGACAGCTTTCAGGATTGACAACATATTCCATACACGTTTTCCAGCTTTTCGTTTTCCAGGACGCTTTCTGTCCAGAGCCAAACTCAAACACAAATGTCATCTGCTCTGTCAAAGTGCTGATGTCATTGTTTTCATTGTTTATAGCCTGAGTTATCAAGACTTTTGTAATTGATTCCTTTCTAATGATTTCATGATAAACATGACTTAGTAAGGATTTAAATTTCAAAGTCCAAAAGGCTATTTCAACACATATTAAAAGTGGATGGTTTCCTTTTAGAAAAATACATTTTAAATTTTACTTCTCAACAGTGGGCTGGGAGAAGAAACTGAAAATAAATCTAAACTGAACAATAAGGCTTGGATATATTTCACAATAAAAATCTGAAGGTGGCATGGCCGAGGCCCATTGTCTGATACGAAAACATGTTTGTCTTTTTAAATAAAATGATGAGGATGGTCATCGTTCCCTCTGATAAGATACATTTTTTGACCCCCTAAATAGCCATTAAAAATAACTTTTAAAAAATTCCCCACCAAATTATGCTGCTCTAATTCTAATCACCATCAACATTTTAACTTCATCACAAAGCAGTGGAGTACAGAATGAGTGAATGAATTCTCACTGAAGACAGTTTTCTTCAGTTTCAGTCACAGGGTAGTAGTTTCCTTCACTTCGTTCTCAAAGCAGAGCTGATTCCCCCTCGAACCTTCATGCTGTGGCCTTGAGTCTGACCCCTCTTCCCCTGACTCGCACCACTCCCTTCTCCTTCAGTTATCTAACAGGAGCTGGCCTGCAGGTTTCCCTCTGTGAGTATAGAGGCAATCCTGGTAGAATCATAGATGCTGTCGTCGTCATCGTCGTCTGAGCTGAGGGCGGAGGAATCCAGCACCGGGCGCATTGCAGCTTGAGTTTTCCTCCTGCAGAATAAACACTGCCATCAGCTGCAGGATACTTCAATTACTGATATTGTAATTTTTTCTGTGTTTTCATATTATCAGAGTTAGCTGAGAGCTGTGGAACTTTTCAATCTTAGTTTTACATGTAATTGGCCACAGCACTCCCTCTGCTGGACACAAGAAAGGACTTCACCAATGTACTCTGGGAGGTGAGAAATGTGCCACCTGGGTTTACTGCCGAGTCTTATCCCTGACGTGATTACGTTCAACTTGTGAGACTTAGAGGTTCCAGCACTTCCAACCTATAACATCTCTCATCAATGATCCAAAAGGTGTCCAACAGCAGCGGAATCTGTTTACTGACATATTCATTATGAAGTACATTGTAAAAACTTAAAAAAAACAAACTTTAATCTCCTGTTTTACCTGTGTGTGTTCATGTTTTTTAATGAGTTCACCATGGAACATCTAAAAGTGTGATTGGAGAAAAGCAGCTCAACAGCAACACTAAGAATAATCTCTCTCCACCACTACGACTGACTTGAGTTCAGTCTCCAGGGCCGTCACTCTAGACTGCAGTGCCTCCTTTATCTCCATCTGCTCCTCCATGTCTCTATGGGCCTTCCTCCGCAGTGCGTCTATCCGCTCCAGCTCCGTCTCTCCTTCGTCCACCTGCCTCTTCAGAGCCTTTACTCTAAGCGAGAGCTGAAAGACACAAACAGATGTCCATCAATCACGCTCCTCTCTTTTCCAGTGGTTGTATTTCACTTATATGCTTGGCAGGTGTTATTGGAGATTCGTTCCTGCTCAAGGTTTCTGACAATTGCTGGAATAATCTTCCCCCAAAACCTTGTTTGTCTGTATGTTACATTTGAGATAAGTGCAACAGCATTTTATCCATCTAGTTTTTTTGAATACATTTTTTTCATGAATTAAACCAAGATTTTTCCCCCAAGGTCCCACAATTTCAATTTCAAATAGTAATATTAGTACTTAAACTATAAAACGCTCAAAAACACAATTCAAATGAAAGTATTTTTTCCCCAACAGGAAAGGATGATGTGATTCTATACAAGTACTAAAAATCATATTTTCTTTTATCCTTTTTTCAGTTTTTACTGCAGTTCTTTTCCAGAAACCCATCTAGTTTTTTGCCTGTAGGGTCTTGGTGAGTGTGTGTGTGTGTGTGTGTGTGTGTCTTTGAGTAGAAGGTGAGCAATAGGTTTGAACCTGGTCCCTCTGCTCAGTGTGCGCCTGTCGCTCCTCATCCAGCATCATATTCAGCTCTTTGAGTTTCCTCTCCAGGCGGCGCTGTGATGCCAGGACAGAGTTTTTCTCCCTTCAGGAGGGACAGATTATTGCTCAGTAAATAGATAAGTTGAGATATGGGGAGAATAATCATCCTATTGGAAATTAGTGCTCTGCATGCTGTGGCTCAGGGGCTGCTAAATAAACAACCACATTTGCTCTCAGTAATGGGACTCACAACATAATTCTTGAGGGTTGTAATTATGGGGGGGGGGGGGGGGATTCAAATATTAATCACAGATATTACACTGATGTTTATATCATTCTGAAAGCATGTCTTCCATGCTGCACCTTTCCTCACTGCGAAGGCTCTCCTCCAGCTCCTGGATCTTGCTTTCCATCTGGGAGACTCCAGCAAAAGAGCGACTCTGGCCCTCCATATCACCCACACGGCTCCTTAGCTCCTTTAGCTGCAGGTGGAGGTCATTGGGTCAGTATTAAGACTAGCTGGACCAAGAAACCAAAATTTTTAGGCAATTCATTTATTTTAAAGGAAATAATTTTGAATTTTAGCGCAATCTTAATTGACCTTTAGGTCAAGTTACAGCTGACTAAATTAATTTCTTACTTTATATGAGGTATTTGGTAACTTGGGGACAACTTATGTGATATTTTAAAAGGGCATCAAGATCGTGATTTAGATAATTTACATGGCATGTATAGGGTTCTTAAATTAGCATACCTATAATAAGCAAGAGATTTGCTTCATTAATGTCCTCCATGAGACAACTGTACCTTAATTTGAAGTTTTAGTGATGGAAAGATGAGAGTGTGTGTGTGTGTGTGTGTGTGTGTGTGGTTGCACATATACATGTCTCTCCATGGCATTCTTGTCCAGCTCCAAGTCTTGCTTCGACGATCTCTCCTGCATGAGCTCAGAGCGGAGCTGGTCAATCTGGTCGCGGTTCCTGTCAAGTCGCTCTGACATCATATCTGTGCTGCCCCGCTCCTCCTCCAACTCCAACTCCAAGCGCTTCAGCTTCTCCTGAAACAGAGGCAGGAGTGCAAGAGTCAACTCCAGTGACAAACTGAGTGGATGTGTTTACTTAATTCTGGATTTCCTGCAACATGTGTTAGGAGAAAACAAGTATGAAAGAGGTGAAGGGGGGAAAACACAAAACCCCAACTCATAACCAGGTTTGCCACCAAACTGGCCAGGAAAGGATAGTGTTTACATGAGAAGATTTAAAAGGCCATCTGTGAACCATGGCAAAAGCAGAATAGTCAACAGTCAAAACTGCACAGGGTTGACAGCAGTATCAGGAGACATTATGACCAGGAATGTAATAAACATATTTAAGAGATGGATAAAAAATGACAATGAAATCCTAAAAGTAGGGTTGATTTCCCCTTAAAAATAATAATGTATCTGATAACTATAGCGACAAATGAGGGAAATTTGTCCAGAATTGTCAGGACAAAAAAACTGTTTCACTAAAAACCATGTTCAGATCAGAACAAACACAGCTGATTAAAGAACTAGGGGGTGCTAATATTGAACCTCCAAGATGCGAATCTCCCTGTTTTTTTCACTCAGGCTGTTCTTGCTGCTCTCCATCTCCCCTTCTATGTGGCGCAGTCTGTTGGCGATGAGCTCTTTATCAAGCTGGTGGTTGTCCCTCTCTTCGCAGGCAAGCAGGAGCTCTTTCTTCTGACGTGACAGCTGGCGAAGAGTCATCAGAATGTTAGAAAGTCATATGGAGGACAGAGCTGCATCACACAAGTTGAGTATGAATAAAGAGTGCGAGTGTGTGTGTGTGGGGGGGGCATTACAGACAAATTGACACAAATGCAAACACACACTTCTTCCTCCAGTCTCCTCAGATTATTATGGCTTCTGTCCAGCTCAGTTTGAGTGTTGCTTCCATGGCGTTGGACCTCCTGCATTTCCTTGCGTGCTCTCTCCCTTTGCTCTTCCAGCTGAACTCTGAGAGTCTGCACCTCGTCTCTTGTGGACAATGTCAGAGACTCATGCTGACAAGGAGACAGAGGGTGGGGGGAGGGGGAGGTCTCAATGAGGAGTGGAGGTGTTCCAGTTTGCACATGACCACTTTGCTCACCTTACCTCTCTGAGGAGTTTCTCTAGAGCTTTTTCCTGCTGATGCTTGAGCTCCTCCATTTGGGCGACAGCCTGTTTGAGTGTCTCCTTTTCTTTCTCCCCGTCCTCTGCACGCAAGCAGAGCTGTTGGTGCTCCTCACTCAGCCTGGAGGCTTTTCTCTTGGCATCATCCAATTCAGACCTCAGTCCCGTCACCTCAGCATGGAGGGCGAGCTCAGCCTCTGAGCTCTCCGTGGCATTGGCCTGCAGCTGAGCCTGATTGAAACACACTATTTCACTCCTAAAATTGTCTGCTTCTCAGAGCTGAACGCCCTGATTGACAGGAGATTTCCAAGAAATGCTGAAACTGATCTTACAGAGGAGAACACTGATGGTCAGCACTAATAGGAGACCCTTTCTATGCAAACTGGGAACCATTTGCTCTCTGATCTACTGTTAGATTGAGCACCTTTTGAACCACTATAGGATACCAAAAATGTTTTGATAGCTAATAAAATGAAACCAACTGTAAACAGACTCAGGCTACGCTATGATGACGTAGCATTAGCCTGCTTTCCTGACATCACAGACTAAATTCAACTGCAGAAGGAGGATGAGATGAATTGAAAAAGGGAAATGAGGTGAGATATCATATCAGTGACTGTAACCTTTGAAGCCTTTTTCAGCAGGCTACATCCTCAAAAAGACTGATGTAACTAGGGTGACAAACCTGTAACCGTGAGAGTTTATCTTTCAGACGTTTGTTGGACTCCTCCTGCTCATGCTGAGAGTCTTCTAGCATCTTAAGTTCCGCCTGAGCTCTGCTTAGACGCGCGTTAACCGCATCCTGCTCCTCCTTTGCTGACAGAAGCTTCTTTTTGAACTGGCTGACTTCATCGCAGGCCTCACCTAGCTTCTGTTCCAGTGCTAAGACAACAGCTGGGTCTGGGAGCTAAAGGCCAGGAAACAAGGAAGTTGCACAGATTGAATAATGAAATAAAACACAGTGGAGAAAAACTAATCCAGGAAAACTAATTGAAAATTAAAACATCTAAACTGGTCATGGAAAGAAAAATAAACTGGCAAGCAACATCCTCCATTCCGTGACACTGGGCTTAAGCAAACCTGTTTGTTTTTCTCCTGAGCCTTTGCAAAGTCATCTTTACTTCTTTGCAACTGGTTCTTTAGCCTGTTGACCTCATAATTCAGCTCCGCCTCCTGCTCCTGGTGGGATTTCTTTAAAGAGATGACCTCCATGACCTTCTTGTCGAACTCTGTTCTCTGCTTCTCCACACCAGACTTGGCCTTCTGCAGTTCAGCACTGCAATGCTGGAGCTCCTGAGCATTAATGCAATCACACATAATTGTTCTCACACATCTTCTCTGATGTCCATGGGTTTAGTCAGCGATCACGTATTGGGAGGGTCCGAACACTGCACCTGAATGAGAGCCTCTGTCTCGCTCATCTCCACCTTCGACTGTTTCATTGTCTTCATTTTCTCCTTGAGCTCATTCACTTCCTCCTCAAACTCTTCTTTTTCCAAACGGGTTTGCAGGAGTCTTCAAAATAGAATGCAGGGTAAATAATATCCTTGCACTCAACACACAGGATTTAAGACTGCCCATACATTTCTACTTTCCTCTTTGTGATTTTTCTGTAGTGATCGCTAAGAGCTAAACATTTGCAGAACCCTGCAGAATAGATGACACATAAAAAAAAACATGGGAAAAACATCGGAAATGTGGTAAGATCCATGTATAATGTATTTAATGTACAGATATAGGATTAATTGTTATTCTCAGAATGATGATTATAACATAAAACCAAATTATATGTTTTCAGGTTATGATGCAAATAGTGATGCTGATTTGGTTATTGAAAAATGGATGAAGGTCAGACTTTTATTGGAAAACACCAGTAAGTCTGTGGAGCAAAGCCTAATCAAATTGGATTAAAATGTGTCATCAGTCAGCACTTCTCATAGACCAAAGGTTTCTTTTGCAATCAGGCTTTATAAAAATGTTTCCCTTACATGACAAGCTGGCTGATTGATGGACAAATGTATTTGTATGAGATGGCATCATTCATATCAAAGTCCCAACATGGTCATATTACAAAAGCCTGGGTTTAAACCCAGTGAGTCCCAGTTCACCTTACAGCCGGATTTCATCTGTCTAACAGGCTATATGTCCTGAATCGTATGGCAAAGAGGGCATTTTATTTACAGAACAGAGGAAATATGCCTGTAGATACACATTTGAAAACTGAACCAGAGCTGGACTGAATTAATTCTAAATCTACTTCAAATTTATGGAGAAGGGACGGATTTGCCAATAACTGTCTTAATTTATGAATCAAAAACATTTTCTGCTCTCTCTCTCTTTCACTCGAATAAAATTGTTTCTTGTTTGACCTGCAGCCAATCTCACTTATCCAACTACCCCTCTAATCTCTTTCATCACAACATAGTATTTCGATAATTGAAAACAAGTATGCAGATGCTGGTCAACGTAGTCTATGACAGTCAACAAAATTGACATACTTCTTTCACTGAATTTTGCTTGGTCAAACCTACCCTATTCTACTAAATACATGTGGTCAATTAACTACTGTTAAAAACAACATACTCTGCCTTTGTAAACAGACATTGCTTGGTGGGTTGTTGTTTTTTGGACAGAGTGCAGAATGTGAGTATTGATTGTATAGAAATCCCATGTGAAGAAACATTTTAATGCCACTTCTAAACAGGCCTGAATGAGTAGAATATCTGACCCCATTGACTCGCCCATCTTGGGGGAGAATTAGAGCTTAGCAACCAAGAGCAAAACGTGGAGGCCCTTGAAACTACAGGGAGTACACGCCTGCACATCTAAATACAAAAATGCCATCCAGCTTGGGACTCTCACTGTGTTTCGGGTTTGCTTGATGTGTCTCTGACAGATAGGGTAGAAGAATGACAAGGTGGGAAAAAAAGAAGAGATGGACTCTATTAGTTCAGTTGATGTGAAGAGGACAAGGGAAAAAGGGGAAAGCCTATTTCAGGGTAACACCTTCATGATAAGAGCACTTGGGAAGGGTCTGAAAAGCCCAAACTGCAGACTCACTCCTGCTTGATGGTTCTTAGTTCCTCTCTGGTTGCATGAAACTGCTCCATCCAGTGGCTGCTCTCATCCCTGCAATCTTCCAGCTGCTGCTGGAGGGAACGGACTGACGCGTTCACGCGCAATCGCTCGGCCTCGATCCCTGCATGAGACTGAAACAGATGACAGGAGCTTATGTCTAACATCAACATCTGATTTATAATAGACTCAAATAATGTCAGAACCCTACAGCATCATCAGCACAGTAGGAGCTGTGAAAAAAAATATATAAATGAGATGAGATGCACTTTAATAATCTCATCCTTAAGAACTTGTTTTGCAGCAGCAGGGGACAAGGACAAGCTAAAAAACATGTAAAAAAATAAATAAAATACATAACCTCTGAAGTGTAAAAGTATAATCTAAAAAAGAAGGTTCTCCATATTTACCAATATACAAGAATAAATAATGAGCTAAGTGGTAAAGAATCCTAAATCCTAATTGTTAGTACAGTAGTGGCACCTCTCAAGTTGTGGCTCTGTCCCCTATTGACAGACTGCTTTTGTCCTTGGGCTTTCATCACACTGAGTCACACACTAGCAGCATCCGGAATGTATCAATTTTCTATTTTTGAGCCGACGGTATATAACAAATGCATTTAATATTAGAGTAAAAACCATACCATCAAATCTGCACAATACCATAACTGTATAAGGTATCTGTGTTGCAGTGATGTGTTCTGGCACAAGGGTCACTGAATCAAGTTGATTATTTTCAAGTATTGCCAGAAAGATACCCAGGGTTAGAAACTGTTGGGGACCTAATAATCCTAAGGAATAAAATAAATCCTCCTCAATGGAGGTAGGGTCATTATAGCACATGTCACACATAAAGTAAAAGAGTAGGACCAGACAAGGCAGCAAGCAGTAAGATCCAGCAAGAGGCAAAATTAATTTATAGCACTACTAGGTTTGTTTGTTTTTTTAAAGTATTGATTCTAATTGATTGCTTAGTGACGGGATGTCTTCTGCTGTAATTTTTTCATCAGATTAGCCCACTTGGAACCTCACCAGAGCAGGTATAAAAGAGGTACTGGTATGATTTACCTTCCAAAAATAAATGTAAAAAGAACCAATACAAGTCAGGCTTGAACTGTGTGGTGGACAGCGCTATTAAAGTGCATTGATCGGAGAGGGCAGGATGTAGCAAATAAATTATATAATCATTACAAGGCTTGAGCCAAATGGCAAATGATCAGTCCCACATACACTTTAATGGTTGTTTTTTTTCAATACCTCAATGTGGTCAGGAAAGATTCTTACACATATTCTGATGGGTTTCTGAGAGCCTGAAGGGAAGACCAGTGCTCAAAGTGTGACCTGTTATTTGTTTCCAGGAGTTAGATACTTGGCCTTCCAGAGTGCAGCTTTGTAAAAGGTCATGTAGAGACAGAGGGTGTTGTATGTGTGTGTGTGTCCGTACCTGAGACACCTGCTCCATGGTGCCGCGGAGCCTCTCCATGTCTGCGCTGTACTGCTCTCTGAGCCCCTCAATCTCTTTGTCATGCGTAGCTACTTCCTCCTTCAAGGCTCCTTTCAGAGCTGTGAGCTCCCTCTCTCTTTGTCTTAGGGTCTCTTCTAATTTTTGTTTCAGCTGGCAGACATCAGCAAGCTGTGCCTGAAGGGACATCAGATCCTGAATGCAATAGGAGGAAACAGCATTAACACATTTTTTCATTCTACAAAGAAACCTGTGATTAGTACGATATGTCAGCTGACACTTTGACTTTGGAGGAACATGCTAACAGTTTGATTTATCTGTGTGATTTTTACCATCTTGTCCCTGGAGTCTCTCCGGAGTTCTTCCTGGAGCTCAGCCAGCTGGTCCTCTATATCTCTGACCCGGGTCTCTGCACTCTCCCGATCCATACGCAGCTGGGTCAGCCTGTTAGGAAGCAAACAAGCTCTAATAACGGTTCCTTCACATTCAAAACAATGTGGATTCTGTATTTGGATAAGCGGCAGTTGCTGCTTGGTTAGAAAATTTTTTTGCTGCTTTATCAAATATTTTAATTTTTTTTTTCTTAACAAAGGATTCTAAGAAAGGTCAGGAGAAAAGTGAGATTATAATGAAATCAAAAAACAGAAGAAATCTGTCATGATAATTAATTCCATTGTCTATGTGAACAGAAGTCATGTAAAAGGTGAAAAAAAAAATTTTGAAGCGACTACAATCCCATAATCAAACAGCATGTCATGGAGACACTTCCAGAATCCATTGCAAAGGGTACCTTTGTCTCAAAAACAAACTCATCTGGTCCGTGAGATATATAGTTCTTCCTCTGACAAAGTAAACATTACACTAAAAGATGGCAGGAAACTTAACCAAGCAGCCTGCAGCCTGTCTGCAGAACTGTGGTTGTGTTTTACTTCTCCCAGACAACGCATATCAAATATTTGTGTGTAAAAACTGTCTGATATCATACAAAGTTCTCTCTGGTTGCTTCAGAAACACAACTGGGCAGCTCATGGACAGTTCATGTTAGTGTCTTCCGAGGAGAAGAGTAAGAGAGGGTTTGTGTTTCAAGAGCCAGAGTAAGGTGTCACTGCTGAGCTCTGTTAAAGAGCATGAGATAAGTGAATAGTGTGCACACCTGTGTGTGTGTGTGTGTGTGTGTATTTGTGTGCGTGTGTGTGTGTCTGCATTCATGTGTGCATGCGTGCGTGCGTGCGTGTGCACTGCTCACTCAGACTGCCTTTCATTTAAATCTTTCTTCTTTTGTTCCAGCATCTCCTGGAGTTGCAGATTTTCATCCAAACAGGACTCCAGCTCGGCTTTCAGGGCAGGATCCGAATTGTTGAAGGAAGCCTGAGGAGTAGCCGACATGATGAATAAATGAGTGTTGAAACATGAAATAGACTGGCTAGCATAAACAAATAGTCTCAAGCAGAGGTTAAAGTGTTTGTCCATTTGCCTGCTGATCAATACACATTAAGGATTAGGTTCTTAAAGGCTATTAGAGATTAAGACCTCCCCAACTTCCTTAAGACAATATATAATGAGTCTTTGAAGTTTGGATTGGTGTTTGTGTGTGTGTGTGTGTGTGTCACCTCTGACCAGGGGGGTGGTTAAGGATTAATCTCAGGATTCAATCTGAAGCACACTCCACTTCAGGCTTGATTAGTTAACAGACATTAAAAACACTTGGCGCAGTATAACGCTTACAACTTGAGAGCCCCTCCGTATTCGCTGGAGCTTTCAGTTTCTGTGATGCTGGCTGAGTTCCATGTAATTAGAATCAAGTGGCAGTTTCTTTCTGCATGCCAGTGTCCTTGGTAGAAGACTCTTCTACCACATTCCTTTCAGCTTACATTGGCATGGGTTTTGCTACTGAAACTGGGATCAGAGTGTCCATCACCAGGCTTTTTAAAGCTCTGGGCCACAGGGCCAAAGATTTCAAACCAAAACCCCGCTAATCAGTTACCCGATGGATTCGAACCCGGTCAGGAGTGGTACAATCAGGGCCATCTTCACAATTGATGACTGTAAGTGATCAAGACAATGTTTTGGTTTAACTGATCTGTTGGTAGCCATTACACGAACGCACGCACGCACGCACGCACGCACGCACGCACGCACGCACGCACGCACGCACGCACGCACGCACGCACGCACGCACACGATCTAGCGAAACTGTTCCGGGGCTGTGGTAAGAAACACCAGATCTGAGGCAAACTTGATGATGATAGATGTTATCAAGTGTGATGATGAAACCCGACAGGTCTCCAGTACTCTGGTCAGGGGGCCCCTGGGACTTACCCTCCTCTCCTCTTGTAAGGTATTCTGCAGTTCGGACACCTTTCTCTCAAGTTCCCGTTTCTCTCTGGTCCAGTCCCCAGGCTCTTCTTTCAGCTGTAAAAGGGTGTAAAAGTAATGGATGCCTTAATCATGCCTTTACCTGGCAAGTGAATAAGGACAATAAGGCCTTGGATATTTTTTTTTTTCTTTTTAAAAAAAAGGCACATACCCTTCGGTTATGAATCCTCTGAAAGATGACCTTCACTTTGTGCCAGATGATGACATCACTCTCTTTGCTCCTGAAGGAGTGAAAGCAGCCAAACGGATTAACAAGAAGTTAAATAGTTATTATATTTATTTCTGTTAACCTTGTGTTCGTACCCTTCTCTCAGCACGTGATAAATTGTTTGCATGATGTGTTCCTCCTCACTGCCCATCTCTGTGGTCTGACCCTGATCCAGTAAAAGGTCAGGGGTCACCTTCAAACACAGATCAAAAAAAAAAAAAAAAGGAAACAAAAAAAGACGACTCTTCCAAAGTTGCCTGTTCTGTAGTATTCTATGGCTCACAAAAAACTGATTGTGATTTAAGATTAAGAAAAAATAGACATTCTTACTTACATGAGCCTCCTGATTGACGGGATGTCCTGAATCCTTGGGTATGATGTTCTGGTTGCACCCCAGGCTGCTGTGGGTGGAGGATGAAGGCGAGGTGTAGGCATTGGGGCTGATGTGGGGTGAAGCACCTCGCTGCTGCTGGTCGGCATCAAACCGGTTTACCATTCTGTTGACAGATGTCTGTCTGTAAGTGGAATGGAGCTCACTTGCTTTCTGGGGGAGGTTGGGGTATGACTCATTGTCCCTCAGAGACCCTGGTGACCCGTTGAGCCCTGCCTCATACGAACCCTCCCATATCCTCCTCTCGGGGTTCTGGTGTCTGATACCAACATGATGAACCTGCTCTCTCTCTCCTCTAACGCCAATACCGCCATACAAATTCCCATAGCTACCAGACTTCCCATCCCCTGGTGGCCTAGACAGCTGACAGTCATCATCCACTGCCACTCCCTCTCCATCCCTGTTCAGCAGTGACCCATGGGACTGAGCCCGGCGTAGTGCTCCACTGGACACCAATCCTGCTGTATCTATCCCCAGTCCTCCGGGCTGAGCCTTATCTCTCCTCCGTGGGAGGCTGCTGTGACCAGCGTTGTACTGGGTTTTGAGCTGAACCCCGTACTGGTCCCCCTTCTGTCCATCTTTCAAGACCACATATGGCTGGCCGTCGATCCCCTGCACCCTAACTGCCACACCGTACTTGGAACTGGTCTGAGATTTGGGCTTGTGCTGGGGCCCAGGCTGCCCCCCACCACTGTCACAGAGATCGTTGATGAAGCGGATCTGGACGCCATGGTCCTTCGGGGTCTTGCGACCCAATGCCTGTGCGGTCATGCTGCCAAGACAGGAGAGAACAGGTCAGTACAATTAACCAAAGATTTCACGAAACTCTCATTGTTCCTGCTATCTTTAGAAAACAGAGCCTCTTTCATCATGAACACACACAGAACTTATTTGTTCATGTCTGATTCGGTTCCCAATGATTTTTTTCCAATTGGAGATTTTTGTCTCTAAAGTTACTTGAGCATGACAAACATTCACAACTGTAGTTCCAAAGATGCACATTGTGATATATACAGTGCTGTGGGAATAAATATAAACGCTATGCATGATATACACATTTTTAAGCTTAAGTCAAAATGTCTGATATGCTTTTTCCTGAAAATGGTGGAAGACTGTCAATGATGAAATTCCCGGGACCAGGTATGTGAGGAGCCACATGATGAGAAAGCTTATTTAACTAAGTGAGCTTTATTGAAGATATTGAAATGAGACAAGAATAAATGACAAGACAGTTTTCTAGCCTTGCATTTCGTCAACTGCCTTACCAGGTGGAACCACTCAAAGGTCAACGCCATGCCACCCTGTCACAAGCTAGGCTGGTGACAAGTATCTACTGATGCAGAACATAAACAGGACTGAGCATTAGCCATCGAGGGTGCCCTCTTTTGGACAACCTAAGTGACACCTATTTCCATGGAAATATTCCTATCCATTTTGACCAATTACGACATAGTTGGAGTATCGATCGAATTCTGATGAGACAGATGGTTCAGACTGGTGTAGCTCGCCTGCCTAATTTTCTTAAACTCAACCAAGGCAACTAATATCCATTGCTAAAATCATAAAACATTTGATCAAGGGTTTATTCTTGCTCGAACAATTACAAAATAGACAAAGGTTTGGTGTATCTTATACTTGCATTTTTATTTATCTTAATAGCTAACAAATTCAAAGAATAATAATAAAGCAATTAATAAGCTATTGTTTGGGTCATATTCATTAATTCATCCTTACGTTTGGGTAATAGTTACTTCATAAACCAAAAACTGGGCACAGAAAATAGTGTATCAGTACTTTGCTTTCACCTCTAAAAATTAAACACCTGGACCACAGGAGGTCTTTCCTACCTGAGGCTATCAGACTTTTTAATTCCTCTTCCCTCAGCCACAGGGAATCTTCAAACCTTTGTACTTAAGACCTTAAAACACTGATAGCCTTAACCTTGACAATTTATATTTTAATTGTATTTCTTATTCTCCCTCCTTCCTACTATTATCTATTATTGTTATGTTTTTGCTTGAAACTCTGGCACAACAATTTCCTTCGGGATAAATAAGTTGTTCTTATCTCATCTCATCTCATGTTCATTAAGCAACCTGGAGATGTCAGAACTAGAGCAAATACAGAAAAACAGAGGTTTACTCAAGGAAACACCTTTTAAGGCCTTCATGTGCCTGCATGGACTTTGTCCCCATTGGCTCTATTAGTCATTAACCCGAAAACACGCCCATATACCACTTTCACCTTGTGAGGGCCTATCAATTCTTTTACTAACCTTTGGAACTTTCCCTACCACAATGCTATGATACTTCCTTTAAACCAAACTGAGAGTTGCTGTACATGGATAAAGCACTTACCTGTACAATTCTTTTCTTTTCTTACACTGAATAAATAATAAACAAATTAAGCAATGAATTCTATCTGATAAGCCTTAACTGAGTAATTGACAATCAAAAGATTTGTCTCTCTGGAAAACTACATTGAAAAGCAAAGGTCAATGGGCTTTATGTCTACCTGGTCAAAAATTAGTGGGCCTAAGTAAAACCGTTGGTAGATATAACTTACAAGTCGGATAATTGGAACAAAATAAATCATTATTTGTCAGCTCAACTAGATCATCAAATCATCAAACAGAAACCACTGTCTTAGTGACATTTTAAGGTTTCACTCCCTTATTCAGGACCACTTGGCCTTGGAAGACCACTCCTTCATGCACTGCATCTAGTCATGTCGCTTCTATGAATTTACAACAGAATAGTGATCTGTTACACTGTTAGCAGAAGCTGAACTCTATGCTGCCTCATAGAGTTTTCCTCTCCACAGCTTTTCAAGGTGGAAGACACTAGAGGGAGTGGGGGGCACCCAGCTTTTTTCCTCTTATCAGCCCCTGGTGTGATGGGTTGACACACACACGCACAATAGTGGATGAAGAAATTCATTGTTCACATACTGGAGCTCGGGAGGGTGACAAAAAAAATAATCATACCAAATTACTTAAGATGCTATATCTGTGTGTGTGTGTGTGTGTATTTTAATCCTTTTTTTCTTTCACATGACTGGCTCTTAACATAAGTTTACAGCAGCTTGTAAATATGGGAAACAAGCTGTGGGGTAAAAATAATTTAAACAGTGGAACCAAGTTGGAATAACAGAAATGGAGATGCCAACCATTCTATTGCCGCTTTCTTTCCAAAAGAACTCTGTCTGGCTGAACGACTTCAGCCCAACAAAACGGACTCTTCTTGGACAAACATAATGGGACGCCTGGCTGTAACAGCAACAGGGGCTTTTCTAAAATCCCACTCAAAATATGTGCCCCCACTGTAGCTTTAACAGCTCCTGCACTTGTGGGAAGGCTTTTCGAAACATTTCGGAGTGTGCCTGTGGGAATATCTGCCTGTTCACCCAGAAGAGCATTTGTGAGGTCATGCATTGATGTACGGCGAGAAGGCCCATCTCCTAATCTGTATTCTGGCTCATCTCAGAGGTGTCAGATGAGTCTCGAGTTAGGGGTTGGATCTCTGAGCGAGCCAGTAAAAGCCCTGTTATGTCTGAACGGGCCGTGCTTTGTGCAGGAAGGCTCTGTCCTGCAGGAACAGGATAGCACCTCCCCAAAAGTTGAAACCTGTCACTGCTTCAATCATGCAACGCTGCAATGTTATTTGACCAATTCATACTGTATAGAAGTAGATGAAGGGCGTAACACCTCCTGTGAAAATTAAAATCAAATACACAACCCAACTTTAGGTCCAAGACCAGATGAACGTCGCCGCCTGGCACAGTGGAGATGATGACACCGAACATCGAAAGCTTTGAGGATATCTAATGTATTGGTCCATTATTCCCCACCCTTTGGAGAGAACAGTGGAGGCAAAGAGTCACAACGCACCTGAGCTACTGAGCATGAAGTCAGCATCCCCCTGTCTTCACATCAATGTCAAACAAACACGCAGCGCACTGAGCAACACATGAGGCTATGTGAGTGCAGAGGATAGCACCCAATGATTTGATCACAAACACAGATCGGAGCCATGATGATCTGTCTCAACAAATGGGGGTCAAAATGATTTACAAAACAGTTATTATATTTGAAAAGAATTAGTGACTAAAATATTTGTTCATAAGCGTGTCTTGATTTATTGCAGCCCCATGAGGAACCTGGGTGACAGAGACCTCATCCTATTGTCCGGCTGATGTGGAGCAGAAAATGTGGGCGGCAATTTTGAGAATGCCAGCACCGACCCCCATCCCTGACCCCTTTCTTTCATCCTCTTCTTAGCATGGACTATCTGAGGATAACCAGCTATAGAGTGACCAACATTTCTGTCCCTGAATCTCAGACAGTACCTCGGTAAAATAATCATCCTTTTTTTCAAGTTTCCCCCGGCAACAAGATGTATAATTTCACGCTTTAGGATTTACTGCAAAATATGAGCCAATCTTTATTTGTTATCTCAGACGTGTCAGGTTTAATTTGAGCCCATCCCTCCCAAACAGCTCCCAATGGACTGGCATTATCGGAGCGCCTGTAAATAAAAATTGGCCACTGTTGTTATTGGAACAACTTGGATGGTTTATTTAATTAAAAATATAAGCCAACTGGATCAGAAGAAACTGTCAGCTTATCTAATGACATCAGTTAGCAAGTATATCATTTAGTTAAAGGTTTCCAAAATCAAGCTTTTCAGTGCCTCTGATGGTTCTTGCCATGTAATAATAATAATAAACCCACAGGGACAAGAGAATAAGAAGCAAACTCCACATAGATAGGCTACCTTCTGAAACCTGGAACCATCTTGCTTTGAGGCACAAGCGCTAACCACTATGCAACAGTGCCGCCAAGGAATGTATTAATTCATTAAATAAATAAATCACTCACACTAACACCACTAAAGACTAATACAGCGGCAAACAAGGTGTTCTTCAGCACTGGTTTAAAACATCAACATGTTGACTGTTCAACATTGATGGTACACAAAAAGAAAAGGCTCTGCAGCCACCAGTCTCTTTCTGCACCTTGGGAGCACAGTGTACATCCAGACGCATATTGCTTCACCATATGAAGTGCAATGCCACTGATTACTTTATAGGTGAGAAGCAGTATCTTGAAGTCTGCTCGCCTAGCAGGGAACCAGTGGAGATGCCAGCATCAGAGTAATGTCAAATTTACTCGATCCAGAAATGTGGACCCTCCATACAAAACAAAGCTAAATCTATAAATAGACCATTTCTTCCTACGCAACTTTCACTTCACTCTTCTTTGTGTTTATCTTAGCCAAGTGCCGGCTCAAGCCACATTTACATGACAACGCAAGAATGCAGACACAATTACAACTATTGAGAGAGACCTGAATGCAGCTCTGTGATGGAAACACTATGGTCTTATCAAGAGAGGTCTTGGGCTTCTCCATTTTGCCCGCCCCCGACCTTCTGTTGACCAACAAGTTCGCCGGTCTACATTTAAAAGGAGGAAAGGTAAAAATATTTGATTGCCATATGCCACTGTGATAGAATTAAAAAGCCTGAAGAAGAGATTGTGAAATAAAACTTTTTCCTGTGATGAACCAAAACACAACAATCACACTACACATTAAACAGTGGTCTCAGGTGTGTGGAAATCCTGCTCCTCACTGTGAATTTAACCAAAATATTGAAAGACTGGTGACTAAAACAATCCTGGTGAAGGAGAACAAAAGACCAATCATTTCTCAACACTCACTCAGATACCGACAAATGGGAAAAAAATACATAAAAAAATAGCACATACACGAACACACTGTTACCAAAAACTTGGCAATTGTAACCTCGGTACTCTGTCACTGTTGGGTTCCAGCCCACTCTGCAGCTTTACTGACTGGGCAAAAGTGGAGCTGTTTTTTTTGTACTCTGCTGCCCATCATAGTGCTGCCGTTCTGCTGACAAGCCTCCGCCTCTGGGCTCAAATTGAATTCTGACACAGTAAATTGAATTGGAGCTGCATCCCTGTTAAGAACTGAGATGCAATGTAAAATATAATTAGGAGATTAGGAGCATGGAGAGAAGTGAAACGGGGATTGTGCAGAGTCATAAAAGACCCCTGGCCAACTTACTGAGCCTGAAATAATCATGTGACCACACCAAATAAAACACAAATGACATCGTATTAGGAGCAAGTCAACACACACATCCCTCTCTCTCCATGCAAATTCCAGACACTTCAGGTGTATGTGAGTGTGTGTGAGTTAAGAGTGGGAAGAAAATGACAGAAGGTGATTTATGGGACGTTATCTGGACATTAATGTCTCTAACTTGGCCCATTGGACTTGAACACAAGGTCTAGAACAGAGAGATGATCCAGGACAAATATGTCCTTATTTTGAAAATTAGTTACAGAAAAAAAGAAAAATGTGTCAGTAGCTCAGTAAGTGGTATAAGCACTGATTTAGTGAGACATTTCTGGCTTCACACCTGTAATAGGCACTTGTTTACCTGAAAGTTTGTTAGAATGCAAATATTCAAGACATCACCATGAACGAATAGGAAGAAAAGTTAGATGAAATTATAGTAATTACCTGACAATCAGACATCTATAGAAAAATAAAAATATGTCACATTCAGAGGTATAATTACACATTATAATTAGGATGTATTTCATTAGTTGGATTTAAAACGTCTCTAATCTAATAAATAATTAGTTTATTTTCATCTTTTATTCACATTATTTTCACAAATGTACCAATCACAATGGAAAGGAATGGCAGAAAATCCCTAATACATGTTATAAGTAAATAAAATTTGGGCATAATCAATGCCCTCTCTAATCCAATTATCTGGATTTTCCCCTGACTTCCCTGTGGATTTTAAGGGATTTGGGTCGTTTAAATCTCAGTTAAACGTCGTAATTCCTCTTCATTTCCAAGTTAAGTATATTCCGCAAGTAACTAAACTTGGTTCCCATTATTCTAAAAACATTTTGACATTACTGTCAGATATGTAAATATTATCGCGGTCAACTCTAGTAACTTTCATAGAAATATTCGATTGTTTCTTTTCTTTTTCCAAAACTCCAACGCACATCAAGACGCCACTCAGACTTAAGTACTGTATATTCCTTCTTTTGACATAAACGTTCGCTAGTTTTCCTCCGCAGTCCTAAATCACGTTAGCCATGATGCTAATAGTGAGCGGAGGGGGGAGCTATGCACAACTTCACAAAGACACAGAATAAATGTGTCTAATTGCATTTTACATTATTAAAAATAAAAAACCAGAGCAAATATATCTGAAATTGTCCCAAAAAGAGCCGTGGAGGACTGACAGTTCGTGTAAGGAACTGTCTATCTTGTAAAAGATAGACAAACAACACCTCATCTTAAAAAGTTACCTGTTTCCCTTGGGAAGCTTCTTCCCTTCTCTTTTTCACTTTCGTTCCGTGTAATGGCTGATATATGACGTATTTCCATGCACATTAATCCAAACGACCGACCAACAGTGCGAAGAAAGTCGAGCTCTCCGGGGTGGATCGACTCAACGGCAAGAAGTTGGTGATGCGGGGATTGCAACCTGTTACCTTTTGTTAGAGTTATGTTGGCCCCGCCCAACGCCACCAGATAAAACACTATCATTGGACCAAATGTCATGATGTAGTCTGAGTCAGCTCTCCGTCTGTGTTTATTATTGGCCATTTGTTTATGCCAATCATTTGTTTTTAGCGAGCCATTTACAGGATATGCGTTGGAAAAAAGTTTGTTTGTTTGTTCGTTCGTTCATTGAACGTCAGCTGGCATTAACATAAGAATACAAATTAAAGCGTCTTGTTTGGCTCAGTGGGGCTTACTCAATTACTCAATGTTTATACTATTCCTAATATTTACCAGCAGATGGTGCAAGTATCAACTAGCCAAGGGGTGTCAAACTAATTTTCACCGAGGGCATCAGCATAATAGTTCGCCTCTAAGGGTCAGATCTTCTTCTTCTTCTCCTTCTTTCGGCTTTTCCCGTCAGGGGTCGCCACAGCGAGTCAACTGTCTCCTTCTAACCCTATTCTCTGTACCCTCCTCTCTCACACCAACTACCTTCATATCCTCTCTCACTACGTAACTTATAAATGTTATTAAATGAAATCGAATTTAATGTAAAATAAACGTAATTACCACTTCATGTCAAATAACTCTGAATTTACTACTTATTCAAGTGACAAAAATCACATTTGCATAGAAAAATATATGTTTGCTTGTTGCTCTGTTATAACATAAATCCTTTTTGATTTGTCAGCTTATAAAAACCCACATAACTCCATCAAACGAGGATCAAACTGTCCAAGTGAATAAAGAAATATAACATAAAACACAAATTATGGCATTAACTTTGTTGGAAGCATGGGTGATTTCTTCAGCCACAATAAAGCTAGCTTTCACTGCCGCATTGTTTTTGGCTGTGGATTTTGAGAACACACTCTGCTGCACCCGAAAGTTTGCCTTTATTTCTTTGGTAATTTGTTGCTTTTCTTGAAGGCTAGTTTTGGCTTACTTAGCTTGGTGTTTGGTGTCAAAATGCCGCCGCAGATTATACTCTTTCACAACCGACATCGCCTCGTAACACAAAAGACATACCTGTCTTTCTCCTTCAACCACAAACTAGTATTCGCCTTCCCATCTTTCTTGAAACAGTCTGCACCCATATCACCTTTTCTTTTTCTGGACATTTTGGCATCATTATATATTTCTCAATTCTTATTGCTGGTATTGATGTGGAAACTCTGCCGTGTAGTGGCAGTGAGCCGTCACTTCATGAGCATCATAGTCGACAGTCATTGTGGGAAATGCAGTTTTTGGTCAAGACAAGCGTTTGACCTATTTGTTTTTAGACACTTAGACCTATTATTCAAATGCTCTGCAATATCAACCGTAGATGCGAGGTCCCACAGCAATTGTGTGCATTGTAATTCCATACCAGTTTTACCTGTCACTATGAAGACAGTGACACTGATGATGATTCAGACCTCTGGCTCGGGTGAAATTAACAGTTCGGACAACCACCTCCATGGTTTGATCCATTTTTAACGACTTACTGGACAATGTCTTATTTGGCCTAGAAACAGTGACAATGACGAAATGGCAGGAGGCAGAGCTGGAGGTCACAAAGATGAAGATGTTGAGGTTCTCTTTGGGAGTGACCAGGATGGATAGGATCAGGAATGAGTCTATCAGAGGAACAGCACAGGTTAGATGTTTTGGAGAGAACATCAGAGAAGCCAGACTGAGATGGTTCGATCATGTACAAAGGAGGCATAGTGAATATATTGGTAGGCGGATGCTGGAATTGGAACTGCCTTGCAGGAGGTCTAGAGGAAGACCAAAGAGAAGATTTATGGATGTAGTGAGAGAGGATATGATGTTAGTTGGTGTGAGAGAGGAGGATGCAGAGAATAGGGTTAGACGGAAAAGGTTGATTCGCTGTGGCGACTCCTGAAGGGAAAAGCTGAAAGGAGAAGAAGAAGACTATACAATTTCTCCTGATACAAACTACAATGAAATGTCCAAAAACTAATTACCTCCATTTGGAGCTTGTACTTTCTCTTTGAATTTTGCCACACTTGCCGTCTTCCTGATGATTGAAGGCACACCATCTGTAGCCAGGCTGACAGCATGGGACCAGTCCACTCCAATCCTGTCCAGCACACCAATGACAGCGCAGCAAATGTCCTCAGCTGTTGTGGTGTCTAACATAGATGCTAACTCAAGAAACTCCTCATTGACAGTCCCATCAACAACAAAAATGAATATGGACAGTGGAGCGACATCCATAATATCAGTGCTTTCATCAATTGCAACAGAAAATGCTACAAATTATTGCCCTTTGCATTTCAGTTAGGTGTCCAAATCTGTTGATTGTTCTGAAAGTCCGTCTGTCACGGTATTCTTTAAGCTAATGTTGGCAAAAGCTTGTAGTTTTACAGGACACATGACCTCTGCAGCTTTTAGCGTACAACTTTTTACAAGCTCCCTGTCAGAGTAGGGCTCAGATGCTAATGCTATTTTGCTAGCAATTAGGTAACTGGCTTTCACGGCAGCATCCCTGACCTGTTGGCTCCTGGTGAAAATTGATTGCTGTTTCCTCAAACACAGTTAATTTAACTTCTGTCTTCTTAGCTCTCCATGTAATTTGTTGTATTTTTCACCATGGCAAGTCTCATAGAAGTGCCGAAGATTAGAGCACCGAAACTTGCTGCATGCATACCAAGCGTACAAGTTTCTTATTTACAAATAAGAAGTGGTCCATTTGTATTGGAAAACCCTACACTTAATGTCCACTTTTCTCCATTTTTTGACAACAACATCGATAACGATAGGACAAAATGCTATTTTACCGACCCAGAGGCCACATTCCCGCCATCAGCTGTAAATTCTGATTTACATAGTGTTGTGCCATATTACTTCGACTGACCGAAACAGTACGCCCCTAGCAGACAATATGGGAACTGCATTTTTATTTAAAAGAGCAGTTCATGATTTTAATTTAATTTCTCTTATTGTACTTTTATTCCACAGGTTGGATTGGACTCCCTGACAAGTTGGTCCTGGCGCACATTTGACACCCCTGGTCTGGGTTGATTCATATCTGTTTTCCTTCTTCTCTTTTATACGGAGGTGGCCGATCGGGCATTTGTTTTTCAGTGCTGCAAAGGAACCACAGAACTGAGGCAACATCATAATCATTATCATTCCAATCACTACAATGAAAAAGCGAATAGTTTCAAATATAATTGGACCTGTGACAGACAAATGACCTGACTAAGGTAAACTCCACCCCTCGTCTCTTGTCAGCTGGGATTTCTTCCGACACCTCTGTGACATAGACAATGAATGAATTACTGAAAAATTCTGTATCTCCATCACCATCACCATGTGTAAGAAAGTGTGAGAAAAAAATTATAAAAGAAAAAATAATAATAGTAATTGATTTGTTCTATCATTGTACTGATAAAACGATAAATGGAATAGAAGTTATCTTGAAGGAGGAGTTTGTTAGGAATGTTCTGGAGGTGGAAAGAATGTCAGATAGATTCATGAGTCTGAAACTGGAAATTGAAGGTGTGATGCTCAGTGTTGTTAGTGGCTATGCAGGCGAGATGTGAGTTTGAGGAGAAGGAGTAGTTCTGGAATGAGCCGGATGAAGTGATGCAGATTATCCCCAGAGATGAGAGAGTGGTAATTGGTGCAGACTTAAATGGGCATGTTGGTGAAGGCAGTAGAGGGGATGAATAATGGGCAGATTTGGGACACAGGATAGGAACGCAGAGGGCCAGATGGTTGTTAATTTTGGCAAAAAGGATGGAAATGGCTGTAGTGAACACTTTTTCTAGAAAAGACGGGAACATAGGGTAACTTATAAGAGTGGAGATGGGAGCACACAGGTAGACTACATCTTGTATAGACGAGGTAACCTGAAAGAGATCGGTGACTGCAAAGTAGTGGTAGGTGAGATTGTAGCTAGACACCATAGGATGGTGGTTTGTAGGATGACTCTGGTGACAAGGAAGATCCAGAGGACAAAGACAGGGCAGAGGACAAAGTGGTGGAAGCTGAAAAGGGAGGAGTGTTGTATGGTTTTCAGGGAGGAGTCTAGAAAAGTTCTGCATTGGTCAGGGAGCACTTCCACATGATTGGACAAATGCAGCTAGTACTCTCAGGGGGACAGGTAGGAGAGTACTTGGTGTGTCATCTGGAAGGAACATAGATAAGGAGAGTGGGTGGTGGAATGAGGAAGGTAGGGGAAAATCTTGAGAAGTGGAGGTATGCGCTGGAAAGGATGTTAAAATTTATCCGTGGGAGCGCATCACGTGACGACAAAAGAATGCACAACTGTACATGTCCACTGACACCCCCCGCGCGTAATTGATCACGCATCCTGCGGCTTTGTCTGGAGCGCGGCCCCGCACCCCAAGTGCCCACATTCCAAGAGAGTGTAAAACAAGATCTTATTGGGTAGTAAACCCGACCTTTTAGTCAGAGGTATAAAATGAGCTTGCCCCCTTGGCTCTGGGCCAGAACATCATCATCTACACATTCAATTGGACGCGTCTCAGCGGGTGTCTAGAGAGGGTGAACGATCCTCTCGGGGTGACATTCATTCTGGCGGGGGACATCACTGGCCTGGGATATCTCGTAAGTGTATTTCCTGTCTTTGAATAATTCATTCTTGCTTGATTAGTTCCTGACTGTTGTGACGTCTTGCCCTGAAGGAGAATCTGAACACACCAGGACAACAAAGTCCGGTCCCGTGGCGGGAGCCACAAAAACGGAGGGGAGGAATGAAAGTTAGTCGCAACAAGACAGAATTTATGTATGTGAATGAGAGAAATGGTGAGATGACAGGGAGTGGAGATCATGAAGTTGGAGGATTTCAGGTACTTGGGGTCAACAGTCCAGAGCAACAGAGAGTGTGGAAAAGATGTGAGGAGACAGGTTCAAGCAGGCTGGAATGGGTGGAGAAAAGTGTCAGGGGTACTATGTGATAGAAGATCGTCCAGAATTAAAGGAAAGGTGTACAAGAAAGTGGTGAGACCAGCGATGCTGTGTTGACTAGAAACAGCCACAATGACCAAAAGACAGGAGGCAGAGCTGGAGGTCGCAGAGATGAAGATGTTGAGGTTCTCTTTGGGAGTGACCAGGATGGATAGGATCAGCAATGAGTCTATCGGAGGAACAGCGCATGTTAACTGTTTTGGAGAGAACATCAGAGAAGCCAGACTGAGATGGTTCTGTCATGTACAAAAAAGGGATAGTGAATATATTTGTAGACGGATGCTGAATTGGAGCTGCCAGGCAGGAGGTCTTGAGGACCAAAGAGATGATTTATGGACGTAGTGAGAGAGGATAGGAAGGTTGTTGGGTTACATGGAGAAAGTTGATTTGCTATGGCGACCTCTGGAGCGAAAAGCCGAAAGAAGAGGAAGACAGAAGAGGAATTAAGTAATGGTTTCAGCCATCAAGTAGAAATCGTTTTTTGCAAATTGTAGCGTGGGGCGGGGACTGACCAGTGAAACCCCAGAATTCTTTTGCGAATGATGCTGATGACTGTTGGAACTTCTCTTGGTTCTATGTTAAAGAAGTCCGTGGTTGAATGATTGTAAAATGTTGTGTTCAATGTATGACACTAACCTGCGCCGTTAGTAACCTCTGGCTAACTGTTAGCGCTGAGAGAGACACCCCCTGGGTTTCTACTGTTCGTTGTCTTTTAAATTAAAGCCATCTTCTAAAGACCATTTTATCCATGACTCAGATTGCTACTTTGCTCAACCCCAGCTAGTCACAATAAGAAAGTTCATCTGGCGTTTTATCCTCTATCTTGGATGAACAGATAGACCTACTGAGACAGACAGATATTTCAAGTTATTCACTCTTCACCTACTTTTCTTTTTTCACTCTTCACCTACTTTTCTTTTGATAGTTTATCTTGTTCTCCATATCAAGACCGGGCCAGTTGTGACTGATCCAGTGTTTTCACTCTATATTAAGCATTTTGAAAAAGCCCTTTGTTAAAAAAGTTGTAAAAATCGACTCTTTAATGTCCTTGGTTTAAAAACTATGGGAAGAGCTTTTTTGAGACTTGAAACAAAACCCATGTCACTATAGATGTATGGAGTTTGACTTGCTATATGATGAACTGTAATTTATTCATTTCTGTACCACACTTTTAGTACCGCTGTGTTTTTTAAAATCTATTTGACCTTTTTTTTATTATTATTATTATTATTCATTATATTAATTATACATACATACACACACATATATATATATTCATTTTATTTATTATATGGTGTACGTAAAATGTAGCTGCACTGTATTAATGTCCCAGGAAGAATTCCCCTCATGGACCAATAAAAAAATGTGTATGTGATGTAATCTGATCTGATATGAAATGCGATCATTATTAACCAGACACACTTTGTCACAGAACATCCACAAATGGGCACTGTGCAAGAACGGCAGGTAATTGGTGTTATACCACAAATACCCGGATGGAGCTCAGAATGACAAAACTGTGCCACCCACAAAGTTCAGTTTTCACTTTGGACCTTTTACAGTGAAAACTTCTTGTCCCGCCCAGAATCCCCCCCCCCCCCCCCCCCCGCCCAAAACAAAAAAAACAAAAAAAAAAAAAAAACGTCCACGTCCCAGAGTCACCGAGGACGACTTCCACCTCCACCTCCCCTCACGTCTCACCACTTGGCACCACAAGCTGGACACATCGTCTCACGGCACTGGGAATGGGATCTTCACTGAGCTCCAAGAAAAACTTTCGCTTTTTTCGGGTTTTCGCTCTGCAAAAGCTCCTCTTCAAGCTGCGGGGATAGTGGCGGGTGCAGGTGCGCGGCGAGCGTCCACTGGCCAATGCGCTCAGAAACGCACCGGTAACGGTCCCAGTAGTCGGGGCCGACTTCACCAGGAATTGGTTTCAACTAACCCCCTTCCCTCTGCAACAAAGTGGAAACCTTACCGTTGGACGGCCCAGACAGTGTATTTTTCCAAGCCACGGGATCTTCCTCTGAGGTGTGCGTAAAATACGTGTGCGTAAATATTGATGAGGTTTGGATAAAACGGTTTGATCGTAACATATCGATTTTTTGGAAAAAGAAAATTGTTAAAGAAGCCGTGCAGTCATGGCAAAATGGTTCAGGGATTTCCCCATCAACCTAAAAAACGGCAGTGAGCGCGTCCGATCGGCCTCCGAATCCGGCCCGCAGACGCGTCCCAAGCCGTCCCTTTCCCGCGAAAGTCTGAAGGTAAACCAACGCAAAGACGGCGGGGTCGGGGGCTTGCTAGCAGGGAGGAACAGGAAAAATTCGGCCACAGAGCTTGGCCGAAACGGTGGGACAGTCTGGGAGACCCTGGCGCCTGGAAAGGGGCGCAAGTGCACTAAAGTCGAAGCCTCAGACGAGAACCGTCAGGTCCGGACGTCAAGCCTGGCGCAGGCGTACATCAGCAGGATGATCAAGGTGGACAAACAGGACAAAAGTCACAAACTGAACGGGATCAGTGAGCAAAAGGTGCCGGAGAGCGAGAATGCAAAATCTGGGATTAACACCACGGTGAGTACCACCATCTAAAAGATGCTTTATTTAGAGGTTTTACACCCAAACACTTTTTAAGTGTAAAACTGTGGTTCCTGTTAGACAATTCCAATGAAGGAAGTGAATCTCGGATCAATATAAAAAAATATATGACATTAAAACTGATGCTTTTATATTGTGAAATGACCCAATTTACAGCTTACTTATGTTCACTCAGTGTGGTTTTTCGGATTTATTTCCTTTTTTTATGACTTTCACGGAATTTATCATGCTTATCAGGCAAATGCCACATTTGACCCTATTTTTAAGTTTTAAGAGTAACCTGGGATCAGGTGTACTCCTCAGATTTCACCTGATGATGAAGTTATTTGTATGTGACCAAAAGATCCCACCATGTAGAAAGCAAATACACCGTGAGCTTTCTGTCTTTTGTGGTGCCCCCCCACCCCGTACTGTCAGCCCTGTATTTAGTTTCCTGCGCTCCACAGAGAACACAATGAAAGTGTCACGGCACTGTGTCACATCAAACGGCAAAAACACAATGTGATGACCTCTTTGTCAAAATACCCCCCACCCCCTCGTCTCATCGCTTGTCACTCAGGTCCTCACACGCATTGTGCGCTGGTATCAGTAGCATCTGATTGCCCTTTGTGTCTAATGTTGCTTCCGGTCCCAGCTGATCATCCTGGAAGACTACGCAGACCCTTTCGATGCTGAGAAAACCAGGGAGCAGAGGCAGGCCGAGAGGGCGGGGATGAACGATGGCTACATGGAGCCCTATGATGCCCAAGTAATCATCACAGGTGAGATTGAGAGGGCAAAGGTCATGGTCTGACAGCCATGGCATTAATGCTTAAGCCTGACCCTCATTGTGCATTACTGGTATACAACCTCCATGATAAATGTTGAAATAGAAGTACTCATACATCTACCACATAAGGAAAGATCATAATACACGTAAGAAATAGAAATGTACATTTTTGATTCAAAAGAATCATTTTTAGATTTTTTTTTAATTTTAGGACACACATTTTCATGTGTAGACACATTCTCTTCCTTCACGTGGAAAAAATGCATATTGTTTTAGTTTCCTGTCATTTATTGGTAGTTTTTTAACTGGTGTAGTTCTTTTTTTAATACTAAATATCCTGTTAATTTTTTCAATGCTCTCCAGACTTTTTTGATAAATTTCTTGCAAAGTGCTCCACTTTGATAGGAAAAAGCTGTATGAGATGTATGTAAAACAAACAACTTTCCTATTGCAGGAAACAGCATACTCTATCTCAAATTTGTATTCTGTTTTTGATGTAAGCTCTTATCGTTTTCAAAGAAAATTTCATTTTTCTCATAAATCTTTTTTCTTCTCAGCATCTGCAAGCAGACAAAGTCAAGGAGTTTCTTTTCATACATTTTGTTTGCACCAAGTCTATTGCACATTCTTCCTAGGGGTCATTTTTAAAGTACCAAATTAAGCCTCATGTCTGCATGGTGACTTCCCTCCCGCTGGCGGTTGCTATGGTAATAGTGTTGTGCAGGGACAATGGGTGCAGTTTCCTCTTCCAACTTCCTGTCTCCTGCCTCTGCTTCCTTTGCCCCATTCTCTTGATAGGAAGTTGGCCCCATTGCCCCCTCCTAACACACACACACACACACACACACACATACACACACACACACACACACACACACACACACACTAACACACTGTACTCCCTTACGTGTGAACAAAACTGAAAACCTCGTCCAGAAACACGAGATGTCTCGCCCAATCACTTCCCAGCAGTCAGGAAGTGGGCTGTCCAGCCAGCCAATCAGCGGCCGTGTTGACCTTTTCTTCCTGTAACTCCATTGTTTCGCCACACAATAGCACAGACATTCAGGCTACCTGTCGCACGGCAAAGAAACAAAAGTCAGATTGTACTCATTGCCCATAGGCTACCTTCAGATATTATGCAGACAGACACTCTGTTGTGATTATATCTGCAATAAAATTACTTGTCATTTAATAAAAATCAATTGTCTATAATTAATGATGTCAGCACAGACACTAAACAAGGAAAACTAATTGGACTGACAGTAAAGACAAATAGAAAAAAAAATATTTTAAAGTAGCACATTAAGACAAATATTTAATTATACAACTCTGATAATAAGCTTGAGATAATAGAGATATTCATTATATTAGATACTGATAATACAATCAATTTTCATGTTGAAGCGAATACTAGTTATATGTCAAAATTAGTCCCCAAAGAACTAGTATTGTTTTATTTTGATAGGTTCATCAATTTTGTAGCAGAAATGTAAAATCAGGGGATTCAGACTCAAACTGCCTGTTAATTTTCATGGCAATATTTACTGTTTGACCCTCTAATCAATTATTGAAAACCATCATTGAAAACTTTGGCAGGGTAAAGAAAATAGTGGGAGCCGCAGGGAGAGCCTTAGGGGAACTGAGCCCCTCATCTGCATCATGGGTACAAAAATTTTTCAGACGATCTAATCTGTTTTTTCAAAAGTTAACCTTAATGGTGTCAGTAGGGCAGCTTGGGTTTGGTGCCTTGCTCAACGTGGCCATCAGTGATGGCGGATGCTGCAAATACTTGCATATGCGCAATCGAGCTTCGGATTTGTCAAAGTAACCACATGGCTTTCCTCCTCCAGAGGTCCGCAGACGAGGTTCCAAGGACCTCCTCAAAGTATGCGTCCTGCTGGACCGAGGCCAAGCAGAGAGGAAGCAGGAGGAGGGCGCCCCCCCTCCACCCAACATTTACGACACGCCATACGAAGGTGGACTGGAGGGCGACAACGAGGGTGTGTGGATCCCCGTGACCCGTCCAGAGTCTGACGTCCGGCCTGCCGGGGAGTATGAGCTGCCGTGGGAGTGGAGGAAGGAGGATATTGTCAGAGCGCTGTCAGGTAAAAAGAGGCGTGGTGGGATTTTTTTGCCACAGTAATTTTGTGTTTGTTTTAAAGGGGGAACAG
Source organism: Fistularia commersonii (assembly GCF_037954325.1). Classification (NCBI taxonomy): domain Eukaryota; kingdom Metazoa; phylum Chordata; class Actinopteri; order Syngnathiformes; family Fistulariidae; genus Fistularia; species Fistularia commersonii. The sequence goes on along the minus strand of NC_141294.1, from coordinate 19,948,456 downwards.
AACAGGTTGGGTTGAATCAGTTTCCAGAGACCTGTGTACATCTTGCCTTTGTCTCTCTGCTCTTCTTCAGCTCAGTTTGAGGCAGTAAATTGTTCCCTCGGTAAAGAAAATGCCTCCAACTCCGCTCGCCAGCAGGGCCAGCCAGGACAGCAGTGGCAGCAGGGTCAGCAGGCGCAGCAGGGACAGCAGCCACTCACCCTGAGACAGAAAAACTGGAACCACAAATCCATTGTCTCCTCCTCTTCAACCTCCTCCTCCTCTCCTTCCTTTCCTTCGTCTCCTATCCTCAAGCTCTCCCCCATCACTCCCCCGTCACCTTCAGCCTTCCCCACTCTCAAAGTCTCCACGTCTTCCAGCCCTGGCAGACTCTCATCCTCGTCTCCTGTTTCCCCCATTGCCCCTCTGGAAGGGGAGGCCGTCAAGGTGGACCCCGGCCTGCTGCTGGAGAAGCAGAGGTGAGGAAGAAGAACTGCCATTTGAGGGGTTTTTTTTTTGTGTTTAGTTAACACTATTTCCAATTCATCTCTTTGGCTAAAACTCAAGCAGTGGGTTTGTCCAGCGTAAGAGTTTAATTTTTGTTTGCCAGTAGTTACTTTGTGACAAACAGTCTGTTTCAGTGTTTTTATCAGGAAAAATACCAAGTGGTTAAACTGTTAGTCTCTACCTATCGTTCTATTTCAGGTGATAAATTTTAATCTTTGTGAAGCTGACAGTCTTTTTGTTGTGAACAGTTACATGACTGCCTGTTCGCTTGATTTTTGGCGAACAAGCTTGATAATCTCTTGCCGTTTTTATCAACCTCTCCAAAGTTAATGTTTTTACCATAGTTTCATTCAATTGACCATCTTGTAGTTCTTGTCACGTTAATAATCCCAAGGTTAAATTTCGAAGTCTGGCTTAACGACCGTAAAGTTGTTTCACAAATGACTGCGAACAGTGTCTTGGATTTGGGAATTCGACTTTCTCAGGCCCCCCTGAAAGGTCAGATGGCCACCATCAAAAAAGTAATTTATGAGTAGGACTGTTTATATAACGCTGATGTCAAGCTGAACAGATGAAGAAAAAAAAACACATATAAACAAACTGAAAATAGCTGCAAAGCCTGTAATAATAAGATTGATCAAGCCACTGAGCAGAAAACAATTATAAAAGGTGGAAATACCTCAACTGGACGTTGAATTATTGACCAGTTTGTGCTGCGTTAAAGACCCCAGTTTCCGATCAAATCTGTTTCTGGTTTCATTTGTCAATCTTAAACATGTAATCTTATGTAACTGCTTTGTTTGCTCTGAACTCTGCTGTCCAAGTTGGAGTTGCTTGGAGCCCCAATCCACATCGATCAAACGTCTAGGTCACCTACCCTCACCGATAAATCGGCTGATGCATGAGCCCCATGGAATGGTAGTAATAGCAGATACATACACTCCCATGTAATGATCTGCATCTGTGAAAACATTAATTTAATGTTGGCAAAATGATGGTTTGACAAACTCGTCACGATTCACTTCAAAAGTCCGATAAACCTATAATACCCAACATGTATATTTCCTCATATTATGATTGACTCACACTGTATCATCGCTGAGTTTCTTTTCCCTCAACTGTTTTTTCTATAATGTACTTAATTTCAGGATTTTTTTCTTGATAATAGTTCTGCAAATAATAAAAAGATACACCTTCTCAAAGATTTTTAAATTAAATTTAATTTTTATGGTCATACGCAGTTGACAGTTATTTTACACATTGACTGCTTTGCAAGTTTGTTGCAAATACACATACATATTAACACACAAGTTTTTCCTAAATGTTTTATTATACATATTTATGAAGTCTGAAAGTCTATCTGTCTGAAAGGCAGTCAAATGTTCAGACATCATGCCATCAGGGCCAGAAATGTCTGTAACGACGGAGAGTCGACTTGTTTCATTGAAACACCTTTGGAATGGTGGCCTTTCTGCTCAGGCGGAAGGCGCTCAGAGCGTCCTAGCATTTGTCTGCCCCCGCCTCCACCCCATCCTCCTGCACCTCCCATCCTCCTCCACCCGTTCCCGTGTGCCACCGCTGAATGTCAGTGTGTCTTGCCTCATAGCACCATGGCTGCACACGGCCCATTTATATATGGCTCTGGCCAGTAAATGCTGTCACCAATGCCTGTCCTCCCCCTGTTTTGTTTGCACACTTATTTACCCATCTCAGGCTCACCTTTGACATGGTGAACCCATCCAGTCCACCACATTGATCTGCCGGTCTGATTTTCAGCGTCTGTAACCCATACATTTTTTTCATCTTTCTTCCTCACATTATCTCTCCCTCCTCCCCCTCCCTCGTCATCATGGCCTACCATTAACTTGACATCTGACTTATCACCATATGTCATCGTTCTATATGTCAGTGATCTTGGCCCTTCTTACTCATGCCCCTCTCCTCTCTTCTTCCACCTCCCTCCTCTCCCACCTCTCCAAGCTGGTACCATGGCAGTGTGAGTCGGCAGCAGGCTGAGGCTCAGCTGCAGCGCTGCAGGGAAGCCAGCTTCTTGGTGAGAGACAGCGAATCAGGAACCAGCAAGTACTCCATCGCACTGAAGTGAGTGTGCGTGTACTTGTATGTGTGTGTGTGTGTGTATATAACCCTGATTGAAGGGATGCAGAAATATTTAGATACATTTGCAGGCCTTATCTGAAAACTTGCAATACTTATGACGGTAAAATTAGCTAGGAAATCCTTAGCAAATATATGAAAATTATGTTAACCTGGCTACATATAACCATGATATTAAACAGAATATGTTGCTAGTGTGTTGACGAGTTATTGAGCAAGACACTGAGCCCCTAACTGCTCCCCTGGCCTGCTGAATGCCAGCCTATTGCTCATGGTTCATCCATGATGGGTTGATTGCAGAGAACAAATTTCCTCACAGGGATTAATAAAGGATAAATTATAATGAATATTAATTTTTGTTGTATTAATATTAAATTCCATTTCTGTTGACTTGGAATACCTGCTGTTTCTATTCATTTGTACACTAACCGAGAAGGTTCCTCCTGTCACTGACAGCAGTTGATGCACCACTCAACTGCTTTAAAGATGATTCTCAGGAGGATACACACGCGTGTGTGTGTGTGTGTGTGCGAACGCATGTGTTTATGTGTCATCTGTGGAGTCAACGCCACCTATAAGCATGCCAAGGACATGAGCCCTCTCCAGCACTGTGCCGCGATGCATGCGTACATGTGTGCACACGCCTGAATGAGCACGTGTCCTTGTTCACAGCTCACGCATTTGAGAGTCCACATCATTAACCTCATTTACACATTCAGTGAATGCGGATAACTCACGCCCTCATTTGTGGGAGGCAAAAAGAAAAAACTTCCAGTTCCTTCCAGCTGTGGTTGCTGCTCCTCCTGTCGATTTTGTGAGAAACCACAGGTTAATAACCTTCGGATGACCTTTGATTGTGATTCGGGTAACCATGGCAATTATAAAGACATACAAAAAAATTACATCCAGATGAATGGACTCACAATTTCAGACAATTTTTTCAACCCTATCCACAGGCTTAAGTATGGGTCGGAGTGAGAATTGGGGTAACCATGGCAATAAACACAGTACTTCAAATCCTGTGAAACTGAATTTAAAATGGATCAAACCCACATGTCTGAGAGAAGCTGTTATCTACATCAAATAGACAGTGACATTCAGAACTTCTATGGGAACTTTGAGGTCCTTGGTTATCATAGCTCTCACATATTATTTGTGTGTGTGTGTGTGTGTGTGTGTGTGTGTGTGTGTGTGTGTGTGTGTTAATTTTAGGACCAGTCAGAGTTGTGTGCACATCATCGTGGCCCAGACTAAGAGCAACAAAGGCCTTGGCTACACACTGGATCAAAGCAGTTGCGTCTTCTCCAGCATCCCTGAGCTGGTCCACCATTACTGCAACCACAGGCTGCCCTTCACGGGGGTGGAGCACATGACCTTGGAGCACGCCGTGCACAAGTCACACTAAGTGCACATAGACACACACTTACAGCCGCAGGCACAGCCACATTGGACAAGTTTATGGAGAGAAATATGTAAACATTCACGTGAACATGTCTGATTTAGGCTTTTCTAAGGAATTTTAAAAATACGAGAGTTACGTTGGGGAATGATTGTATCCTAGCACTGACTACTGGTCAACTCCAAAATCAACTTAATTTCCTCTGGGATCAAACTTAATTTCCTCCGGATTCTGATTCCCCAATACCATACTTACTAGTCTTTTACTTTCTTAGAGGCAGCAGACATCAGAAGCCAGCCTGTGTCAAAGTCTATACATTCTTCACTCTTCATCCTTCATATCAGTTTCCTTCACTGTTAAACTAGTCAAAGCCAAAATAGTCATTGGTTAACTGAGAAACTCTTTTGACCTTACTTGTTAAGTCGGACTACAGCTAGCTGAACTGGTCAACATGCTCATAATTAAAATATTTTTTTCTCTAGATGCTAATGAGGATGAAGGGAGAAGGCTTCCTATTGGCCATTCATTTCAATATAGAAAACCCCAAACAATCAGATTTTTTGCTTGTGATTCATTAGTAACATGTTGGCCCTAAGCACTGATACGGGTCACTGCATGTTGTGGCTTGCATATTGTCTAGTCTGCTTGGGCTTTTCATAGTAACTTTACTGGACAACTAGAAAGGCTACAGACTTATTACTACTTTGGCAACAAAATATTTTACTACTTTTTAACTACCATTTAACTGGTGAAAATAGCTATTTGGCTAAGTGTGGACATTTTAGACAGTGGTAGCTTCACTGGTTCACAAATGACATCAAAAATTCCACAGTATTTAGGCATTTACTAGCTGAAGTTACCGGTTAAGTGGCTCCCTTTGAGCCTTTTTTTCTGATAAGAGGATATTTTGATCTAGTTAACTACTGACTAGTGTAGTGTCAGATTAGTTAAACAATAAGGTTGAATGTATTTTGGCATCCACTAGTTTACCAGTAAGGATAAACACATCTGATTTGAAAGATATGGAGAAATCTGGTGTTTTGTTGATATTCATCCATTTCCTCTTCAAACGACGCAGACATCTTGGCAACCAGATCAATATTTTAAAATAAAATGACACACCACTCACTCTGGTTCAGTCTGGTAAGTTGCAGTGAAGTGCAGAGGTTCCATTAACTCCTGGGGAGACACCCTGACGGACAGCCACTGGCATGTTTGAGCACTTCCCCAGAGCATTTAGGTGTATTGTAAGATCGATACAACTGGTTGGAGCATATTCACTCATCTATCTGGCATGTCAATCAGTGTATTGATCGCAGCCTCCCCACCTGTCTGTTGACAGGAAGTGCTGGCAGTGAAGACTCTTTGGAGCGGTTTAACTCGGTCAACAGAATTGTTCCCGTGTACAAGTGAGTGGAAAGTACTCTAGCTTTAATCCAATTATAGCGTTTATTAATTAAAAAATCTATCTTACCACTTTTGAGCCTGCTGTACCCTAAAATATATACGTTACATATTGTAAGACATCTATTTGATTAATAAAGGAAATCAATTTTTAACTGAGTCAAAACTGTTATTAATATTCAAATCCAAGCAACATTAAAAAAAAAGGGTTTGTAGAAGAAAGCAGTGAAGTAGGAATGAGAAGCTAATCAGACTGAATCTGTGTGCATTTCTGTTGTAGCTGTAAAACCGTTGACCTGAGTGTGAAATCAATTACCGCACACACGTATTCAGACACACACAAGAACACACATTACACATTAGTGATCAACAGTCAGACATGCACACGTAAGCACAGATGCAAACATAAATAGCATATTCCCAAATAGATGTTAGGCACACACACACACACACACACACACACACACACACACACACAAACACACAAACACACAGTTGCATGCACACATGCAAGCATGTACAAACTCATGCACACGGCTGTGTATTTTGAACCTCAATACACACATTTCACAAAACAGGTTTAGTCTCACAGTGGTGCGTGAAAGCACATGTTCACGGTAAGGTACGTCCTAACCAATACACACAGGTGCAAATGTGTGTGTGCGCACTTGCAGGTGTGTGCAAGTGTTTGCGTATGCACCTTTATGACATTTGTGCACCCATGTGTGCATGCAGTCCTGTTATGAATGTGTGTATTAGTGTAGTGTGTGTGTGTGTGTGTGTGTGTGTGTGTGTGTGTGTGTGTGAAAGAGAGAGAGAGAGAGAGAGAGAGAGAGAGATTGAGATACCAAGGGAGAGGGAGTCAGTACTTCTCTGTTCAGGGATTACCAGGTTGCCATGGTGATTAGTTGGATCGAGGTAGGGCCATTTCTATGGGGAGCAGGAGGGGAGAGAGACTGCAAAAAGGAGCTGTGAGTAATAGCGGCCGTAGTAGCATTCCCCCACCAGATTTTGACTGGGTTGTTTTTTGTTTTTTTTTAAATTACCACATCATCAACAACAGCAACAGCAGGAATTAGAACAAGACTTTTTTAATCCTTTCATTTTCAGTTCAACTCTCAGGTCCAGCAACATTTCCAGTCAAACCGTCTTATCTTCTAAAAGTAGCATGATGAGGCAAATAACTCTCATTTGACTAACTGTAGAGTTTACCTCAAAAGAAAACTTAAAAATCAAGAAGACCAGGTTAAATATTGTAAAATCTGTTTTGTGTATAAACACTGCATAATTATGTTCTACATTTTAATATGTCTGGTGAACCTATCAAATGGGAAAAGTGATTACAACTATTTGTCACGTAACATATGTGTGTGTGTGTGTGTGTTTGTGTGCGTGCGTGCGTGCGTGCGTGCGTGTGTGTGTGTGCAATCATCCATCTTGATACAACTTTCAAAAATATCAGGATTACACGACCCAAACATTGATAAGATCCCCCCTCCACCTAAAAAATCATGAAGAAATTCAAATTATCAAGTTGAAGAGCAGTTCTTCCTGGGTTCTGATTAGCCACCCCTCCCCACTCCCATTAACGATTACGCCCATTAAGTGCACACTGGACGCAATACCCTGTTTGTTTGCTCTGTGATGCTTTGACCAGGCGGTGTGGGGGGTGGGGGGTGGTAGGGTTATGGTTTTGGGCAAGCTCTCCTCCTGGGTCTCCTTGCACCCGGCGGTCACGAAATGTTATGCAACAACAGAAGGGGCGGCTGCCTCCATCTGTGTGATCTGTCATAGCTGAATATTCCTTTTCTTCTTTTAAATCATCTATCCAATTTTAAAAGGTGTTCGAAATAAACCAGAACCACAACGATTTTATTTTCTTTTTTGAGATTTGTTGGTTCTTATAGCAAAACCCAGTAAAGCCAAGTAAAGTATGGTTCAAGTCAACTGATTTTAAGTTTTTGGAAAAAAATTGTGTCTGCGAGGTCATCAAGCTTAATGATCTCAATAGTACAACCAACAATGATAAAAAAAAAAAAGCAGAATAAATTTCCCTGATTTCTTGAAACAATTGGAGAAAATCAGATATAACTTTAAAAACACCCTAGGATCTGCAGAAAATAAGAAGCTGTCTTTCTTGACTCCTAAAAAAATAAATGCTTGCATTGGCCAAGGCTTGGTAATGGGTGGGGGGTGTTGGGGTGGAGGGGCTGAGGGGTGGGATGCGTTTCACGTTCAGTGATTGCCATCTCACTCGTATCTGGTTTGATCGAATATCTCACAGGGGTTTGACCTGAAGTTCGTTCATCCTGCCAGCAAACAGAGTGACAGAGGGACAGAGGAGAGAAACAGAGAGTTGTTGGGGAAGGGATTGAGGGTTGGGGGTGGGAGGAGGAGGATGAGCACTTGTGGGGGTCCCAGCTTTTAAATAATTTAGGGAGAGACTCGCAGCACTCAGTGCAGAGGAGGAGCACTGTCAGGTCAGCTCATTCACCAAGGAGAGGGAGGAGGAGGTGCATGCAAAGATAGCACAACAGAGGAAGGAGTTTGCATTGTGTGCACTTAACCACTGTGTGTGTGTGTGTGTGTGTGTGTGTGTGTGTGTGTGTGTGTGTGTGTGTGTGTGTGTGTGTGTGTGTGTGTGTGTGCGTGAGTGAGAGAGTCTTACCTTATACTATGTGTGCATGCATTTGTGTTTGGGTGGGGGGGTGGGGGGGGTTCATGTGTCCAGGATGAAAATAGACAAAAATCAAGGAGAAACAGGTCACCTCCTCCTGGAGGTGCTTTCTTTTAGTTGCCACGGCAACCGCCTCCACGCCCCTGCAATCCTGTTTATGTGGTTTCCTGGAGCCACAACATCAAAAGTGGATCACAGCGTATCATATATGACAAACAAATCTTAAATGTTTAAAACAAATCATTAACATTCTTGTAATTTTTTAGACAAGTTTTCAATAATTCCTTGAGTTTTCCCCCCAAAACTACAAATATATGCAAGCTAATTTTTCTCATAATTTTGTATCCTAATCTCTCTTTTTTCCTGATTTGTCTTGGCTAGTTTTTTGGTAACTTCCTGCGAAATTCTCTCTCATAATACATAATTTAAATTAGCTGTAAACTTATGAAGTTATTTCACTCCACTTTATAAATTCATAAAGGCCTATTAAACTTAGAGACAATTTGTATTTTTTTGTTTAAAGTTTGTTAAATGTTCTTTGTCAGTTGTTATTTTGCTTTTTTTTTGGCTTTTAACAATTCAGTGGGGGCTTCGAGAGAAGCCTTAAGTGGCCATTCCTTTACATCTTCTTTTACATCTTCTCGTGATAATTTTTTCTTCTCATCATCTTGAGACAATACTCAATCTCTTCTGATTACAATATATTTTGTGCTGTATATATCATTTAATTAAGCTTTTGTAGACTTGGTGAAGGAAGCCCCAAGTGCCCCTGAAATTGCCTCTGTGTAAATTAATCTAACCTTAAAGTATTGTGAGCTTGAGAAACTGACTGTTCTTTTCTCAAGATCATGGGAAAATCAATATGTTATCTCAAGAAAACAGGAAAAATAACATGTGAAGGGATGGATGCTTAGAGTTTCTTTACATTTCTCACATTTTGGATTTTTGATCTATGTATTCAATTAATAAACATATTTCAAATATTGTCCCTTATCAGCCTTTGCCACATTATAAAATGTTATAAATTATTGCCTTGGTAACAAAATAAGATGCAAACGATTTCTTTTTTTTTTTTTTGCATAGAATTAGATGAACTGGGCAATCTTTTTGACAGGTGGGCAATGATGGGTTCTAAGATTTGATAAAGGGGCTGGGCCAGGAACAGATGCATTGATTTCATAAAAAAGTAGAGAAACTCACATTCAGTTTCAGTGGGAACAGTGTTGTTGATCTCCCTTTTTTGCCAGTGTATCAAAGTCTGCAGTCAGCTTTGTTATGGCCGCAGGAGCCCCGGAGAGTCTGTAAATTAGCCGTCAACCTTATTGAGTTGACTGCTGACAAGCATAGTTATCATGCTTCGTGGCAAAATTACAGCTGGTATTGCATACTTTGAAAAGATAAGATAAGATAAACTTTATTGATCCCCATAAGGGAAATTCCTTTGTCACAGCAGCCTATCAGTTATAATGTCAAAAATAAATAAATAAATAAATAAATATGCATATAAATTTAATAGAGAGACAGATAGACGAAATAAGATAGCTAGACAGCCATGAGTAAATAGACAGTAGGGAGAACAACAACAGCAACATCAGGGATAAGAATGGATAACATAATGGAACAGTAAGGGTGAAAAATAGACAACCAGAACTAAATTAAAATATTAATAGAGTGCCAATAGCAATGACAAGAATCAAATAAATAAACAATAATAGGCAGGATGCATGCGGGCTGGGACCGACAAGGATAAGAAAGACAGTATAGTTAGCGCATGACATGTAAATGGGTGAGGTAGTGAAGGAGGTGAGGTAGTGAGGTTGTGGAAGCAGCACAGGTGCACCTCAGGCCAGTCAGAGTAGTGTGCTATCCAGGCTGCTGTTATACAGTCTGATGGCCCTGGGCACAAAGGAACATCTGCAGCGTTCGGTTCTTCACCGGGCTGGGGATGAACCGCAAGAATTTTAGGGAAAAGTTAAAATAAATGAGATTTAATTATCATTTAATTTCAGGCTATAACACCCAACAAGCTGTATGTGACCCACGGGCCATGGTTTGCCCATGCTTGGATTAGAGTCAAAGAAGAAACAAAAAACAATAATTAAAAAAAGATAAAGAAATGAAGAATTCTGCTGCTGCCAAAGCTATTTTAGTATCTGTTAGTGTTAAAAATAAAAACGGAAGAAAATGAAAAAATGTGGCGGCGCAGTGATTAATGCTTCGGCCTCACATCACAAGGAGCCTGGTTGGCTTCTGACAAGGGCATCTTTCCTTATGGAGTTTGTATGGTCTCCCATTGACTGCGTAGGTTTCCTCCAGGTTCTCCCACAGTCCAAAAACATGCAGGTTAATTGGGGGAAAAATGGGAAAATTGTCCCGAATGAATGAGTGAGTTAATTGTTTTTTGTCTATATATGTGGCCTTGTGACCAGTCCAGGGTGTATCCCGCCTCTCGCCAGATGACAGTTGGGATAGGCTCCAGCATCCCCCGTGACACTAAGTGCAGAATAAGCAACAGAAGATGGATGAAAAAACGTCACTAACGACAAGGTCGTTATAAAGTCACTACTGAGGAGCTCTCAATATTAGATGTGTGACGGAGGAAGGGAAGAGGGGAGGAGGAAGAGGAGGGGATTTGTTGGTAGCCTCGGAGCTTCACAGATATGCCACATCCCACGCGCACGGCCGAGCGGGCACACATCTGGCGTACCTGGAGTATTTTACAATTATTATTTTTTTCATACATTCCCCTCCTCCTCCATCCTCCATCCTCCTCTCACCCCGCACTTGGCCCGTGACGTCATCAAGCCAGGTGGCGAGCGAAACGAGCTTTGGGGTCGATAAAGGAGGAAGAGAAAGGAGGAGGAGGAGGCGTGCTCTGCGGGCGTGCGCAGAGCACCATCCCGGTGATAACACCTATTTTCGGCAGGCGAGCACGGGACGCACGGCGATTTTTTTTAAACACACACAAGAACAAGCACAAACGGATGATGGAAGGCTGCTGTGCCTGCTGCTCCTGCTGCTGGACGCCGCCGCCTGCGCCACCTCTCCTTCCGCTGCCGCTGCTGCTACTGGCTCTCCTCGCCATTGCGGGAGGTGAGTAACTTCGACGTCCGCGTCTGCGTTGCCTCCAGTGTGAATCGCCGGTAACGAGAGAGGAGACTGAGGAGGGGGGTCGCTGCTCTGTCACGGTTCTTCCCGCGCGTCCACGTCCCCCACAAAAAAGGATGGAATTAAAAATTTAATCTGCGTCATAATCTGCGCTATAATCCGTCATTTCCAGGTCCGATAGACAGTGGGCTCGCTGGAACAGCGGCTGTTCACTCAATCATCCGATGCTTTTAGATAATATAAAGGGAGAGAATATATAGAATCTATATGTTCGGCCAATGTTCCTCGTCATTTCTTCATTTTCATTCATCCGATAGATTGAAATAGTTGTGAGAAAAAATCAGATCGAAGTCAAGCCAGAGCAATTTTCCCCATAAACCAAGATTTTGTCGTCTTGTTTGCCCGTCTTGTTTTTCGGAACAATTCGATCCACTTCTTTGAGTTTTTTTTTAATTCATTTCAATTTGGGTCTTTTTTTAAACATGTTCTTTATTTGTTTTCTAATGTTATACCCCCCCTCAGCCCCCCATCCGAACACCTATTCTCCAGCTTTTTTATTTATGTTTTGTAATTCTCACTGGTGTTTTGGTAACTCACCCTCCTGATACCAAAGTACTCAGGAACATGCAAACTCAAACCTCTCCTTTTTCCATGTATTCATCTGTCTCTCTGCTACCCCTTCCTCTCTCTCCATCCTTCTCTCTCTGTCTCGCCCTCGTTCACTCTTTGCCCATTCATCTGCCCCCCCCCCTTTCTCTTCACCTCCTAACCTTCCTATCCCCTTCATTACCCATGCGCCCCTGGATGGAGTGGGCAGGTTAATGAGAGACAGGATGAGCTAAAACAGCATGTACATCCTGTCATCAAGGACAAAACAGCATGAGTGATAGGAAATCGGACAAGCTCAGCCAGATTAATGGCCCCTTTCTGGTGTTGTATGTACATCGTGGTTGCATCTCAGGAACTTCTGGAGAGATCCCGCCTCCGCAGCTCATTTCTCATTGATTTCCATTGAATGAGTGATCGGCCATGTAGAAAGTCCTCAGTTTTTTTTTTTTGAAAAAATTTTCAAGAACAAATCGAAAATGTCCAGAAAATTAAATTCAATTCGCAGATTATTTAGATATTTCTTATTAATTAATTAAAACATTTTTGTAACTTTGGAATCATTTTTTTGCAGATTTTCCAGGAATGTGTTGGAGGGTCAATTTTTTTCTGCATCATTTGATTTGATATTTCCGGCCATATCTAGAGGTCAAGGGTCAGCTATGGGTCTCCTGGCAATTAAGAGCTGCTATCACACAAAAAGCACCTCGACACACACAGATACCTGACCATCTGCTTCACCCTGACTTACTGTTCTTCATCACCCATGGCGACAAAAGTGCTGCTGTATAAAAACGCATAAAAACAGACACTCATGTGCAAATACAGGACAAATGATTCCTTACTACATGCTGTATCTTTACCTCAATAAATAGCAATTAACAAACACATAAATATGCAAATCCACAAATACATGAATATGGCTCAACAAGATAGTGAGGACAGCCCACTGATGGTGGGACTGAGCCTGGACCATCTTCGATCGGTGGAAGTGGTGAGAGTGAAGGATAAACTGGGAGCTATCCTGGACAATTCTTCCCACCCCCTCCACATTGAGCTGTGGCTGATGGGCAGCTCCTTCAGCCAACGGTTCATCCCAGCCCGGTGCAGATCTGTTGATCAGCCTAACAGCAGTCTGGACGGCACACAACTCTGAACCTCACCCCATTAACTACCCATTCACATCATGCCCTAACTCTGCTGTCTGTCTTATCCTTGTTGGTCCCAGCCCAAAAATATCCTGCCTATTTTTGTTTATTTATTTAATTCTTGTCATTGCTATTGTCAATCTTTTTATATTGTAGTTCTGGTTATCTATTTTTCACCCTTAGTGTTTCACTATGTTGTCCATTCTTATCCCTGATGATTTTGCTGATGTTGTTCTCCCCTCCCTCGATTTATATTTAGATTCATATTTATTTTTGACATTATAACTGTTAGGCTGCTGTGACAAAGGTATTTCCCCTATGGGAATCAATAAAGTTTATCTTATCTTATCTTATCTTATCTTATCTTATCTTATCTTATCTTATCTTATCTTATCTTATCTTAAGTTATCTTATCTTCTCTTATCTTATCTTATCTTATCTTATCTTAAGTTATCTTATCTTATCTTATCTTATCTTATCTTATCTTATCTTATCTTATCTTATCTTATCTTATGTGTAAATATTTGTAAAAATATAGATATAAATGTCAAAAATTTGTATAAACAATAGTTGAAGACATATATGAAGAAAAAAAAATCTAGACATTTACCACTTAAAAAATTACCTGCAGTGGAATTCAAGCAGGACACTAATCTGGGAAGCGGTTCATTCACCTGAGCAGATATTTGAATTGGTAAAAGACAATTTCCCTATGAATTTGTACACCCGGTTGCTAATTTTTCAGCAAATTGCTCCCTAACAGTTTTTTACTATCATTTTTAGGCAAATACTTCTTCTCTGTTACGTTTTTGGTCCCGTTAAGACGATTTGTAGGGCCATGTCATCATTTCACATCTTTCGCCTCATAGCAGCACTTTAATTACCTAGTGCATGAAGTAAACATCACACAAACATTTGGTACGAATGTATTTTCAATGTATAGATATAGAATGGGGCAAGGACTCTCAACGAAACTCCAGCACCTGTCTTTAGACTGTGTCATGGCTGGGCGGTATGTCTCCCTCAAACGTCCCCCACCCCCGCCCTCTGCAGCAGGCCATGCATAATAAACACTCTGTGGTGCCGAGCTGACCTGACACAAGGTTACCGGATACGAAGCTGCAGTTTTGCGCCACTGATGAAAAGTGGCCCTGGAGCATTTTTTTTCTTTTTTCTTTTTAATCGCATGATTTCTGAAAGCAGATGCGTTCATTGTGCTTTTGAAACGTGAAGTAATCGGAGGGGGTAGGACAGGATGAAATTATCAAGGAAATCAGCAGTGGGTATAATATGTGAGACCGAATGTGCAAGAAATCACCTGAACTTTATGAGAAATGGCTCAGAAAGTCTGAAAAATAAATGAAAAGAAATAAGCTATGATGATGTAATAAGTCAGAAAAAAGGTGTGAATGACCAATCACAACGATGAGCTGGACCGAGGGATGAATGGAAACAGCTAAGGGTTCTGGTGAGCTCCAAGAGAAGGAAGAGTTCTCTTGGTTTTCATCTCAGCAGTGGGGAAAAACTGGAATGAATAGAAGAGAAGAAGATTTATTACTTTTGCCATGCATGTTAGCATGTTGTTGGCTGTCCCTGCAGCATCTCAACAGCAACCTCCTCCGGTTTTTGTTACATTCCATTTCCTCCCTTCGCCCTACTCTTACAACAACACCTCCATCTCTTGTCTCCATCTCTTTGGACTTCATTTGATTGCACGTCAGCAACAGAATCAGATCAGCAGAATTGAGAGATACACACACACATACATACGTGTGCACGTGCCAACGTTGTGTGCGTGATTGTTATCAAATGTGTGTGTCCATTTTTGTGTCTGTGTCTGTATCTGTATGTGCTTGTAAGCAATGTGCATGATTTGTAAAAGCTTGCGCGTTTATGTGTGCCTGTGTGTTTGCTTAGCAAAAGCTTTTGTGTTGTGCTGCTGTGTGTGTGATCGGTTGAGTGTATGTATGTGTGTCAGCGTGCAACTGTGCCTGCCTGTGTGTGTGAGAGCGTGCAGCACTGCAGTGTTATGGCTCCTGGGAGTAGAGTGAAGCCGAGCGAGAGCAGAGGTTTAATAGAAACTTAAGTAGTGGCGTTGAGGCCAGAGATAAGAGAAATTCAGAAAGACTAAAATTTTTTTTGTCTGCACTTGAAGTTGCTTTGACACCGTCATCTCATTTCTGTCTGAGGAGGACACATGCATGCTTCACACATAGAGCTTAACAACTTAACGAAGTTAAGGGTCTTACATATGAGCTTTAGAACAACTTAATAACAACAAAACAGCAACTAAACAAAAAAAAAAGTTAAAATGACTGCAGAGAGACAAAAGTTGCATCTGCAGCTTCTGGTGTGTCCAATTTTTCTTATAAGGGATAAACTGAAAAAAAAAAAATCTTTTTTCAACATGACCAAAATGTGAATGCATCATCAGCCACAAGGATGTCAATGTTACAAAAAAAAAATCAAGGAATGTTAAATATACTTACGGGTCTACAGTATAGGTCCCCGTTTTTGCAAAAATGAACATCAAGGTAACAAAAATATAAAAAAAGATCGTGGTAACATTGGTAACAGAAACACAACAAACACCATTGTGACAATTTAAGATAATGCTCACGTTACACACTACGTAAAAAAGAACCTGACAATGCAGTAACGTCCATTGCCATGACAACAACCTTACAAAACCGCCATACAACCGGTATGAACACAATAACAAAAAAAGGGGGCCAGGTAAGAGTTTAAATGTAGACATATATTCAACTTAAAAACGTAATCAATACAAATGAATAATTTCTTCTTTATTGGTTAAAATAATGGTGACATTATAAAACTATTATACCAGAAAAAACAGTTCTTCCAGTTCTGACTGGGCCACCTTGACCGCCACATAAGCTACAAGAGAAATTACATCTGGATATATCACCAATAGTCCCTCATTTATGGTGGGGTTACGTTCCAGAACCAGCCATGATAAACAAAAATCCACAAAGAAGCTACCATATTTTCATTTTATTCTTTACACATATTTTAAAGCTTTGTTACCCTCTCCACATTCTTATTAACCTTTCCCATACTCTTATAAACACTTCCTATATAATTCATACAAACCCAATACTGCAGAGTCACAGTAGGAGCAGTCATCGTACGTCGATGCAAAATGAACAAGGCAAAGATGCTGAATAGATGTTACGTGCAGGAGATGCAGACGATGATGCTACCATTGCTGAGCCAATCAGAGCCCAGGATCCAGAACACCATTCTCCGGTTGGTTGGTAATCAAAATAATAAATATACCTTTATGAGCATATAATACTTTTTTTTACAGTATTATCCGGTATTTGATATATACCGGATAAAATCAACATGAAAGCTGAACTGCATGAGGTAGCACTGTTGATTGAAGTGATGATAAAATGACGAATGTTGAAATCACGTACATGCAAACCTTCCTGGAACCCATAGGGGATGCATTGAAATGGGTGTTTTTTGACAAGAAAAAAAATTCACATGAAGGTCTATGAGACAAATTTAGGGGATTTCAGTCAAGTTGAAATTGCCTCAGAAAGGCACGGTTCCCCAACGAGCGACACTGTACTCAGATTGGACATTACACTCAGAGGCAGCTACAATGGTTAGAACTGATATAGCAGCGTTAGGGTTTTATTAAAAAAAATCCCTCCTTTTCTGCACTTTGGTGCGTTGCCCAGATTGCCCTTACCAACAAATGTCCCATGGTTTGAACCTTCAGTGATTGTTGTTTCTAAATTGGTTTGGAGACAGCGCTCCCTTGTGGCTGTTGGATATGTTGGTCTCAGAACAAGGTACATCTATCTCATAAAGGCTAATTTAGATCAATCCGCTGACATTTCTGATAAGGCACACGCGTGCAGACACAAACACACTTACACATACACTGTCTGTTTGACTTTGTCCAGTTTGTCCAGTATTCCTTTTCATTTCGCCTGAATCGATATGAGAATCTGTACAAAGCCATCAGGGAATATTAAACCAATAATCAATAAAAATCTTGGAGTGTAATCAGAGGCTCTGGATACAGTTGATCACTTCTGATCATGTGATCAGAAGTGATTACTACACTTGGAGGCAAAGCTCTTCGCTGTTGCTGTCAGTGTTTTCCGTTGGCATGTGATTAACATTCAGTCTGAGCTTCAAAGGTAAAATTAGCTAATTCAATGAGATATCCATGTTAACACAGGGGTGTGTTTGTGTGTGTGTGTGTGTGTGTGTGTGTGTGTGTGTGTGTGTATGTGTGTGTGTGTGTGTGTGTGTGTGTGTGTGTGTGTGTAATTGTTGTCATTATTTTTCCAGCCTGGCTGGTTCATTTGATATTTTTACTGTCTAAATGTGGTGAATGATACTCTGCCAACAAATCCAGATGATTGGCTAGTAGGAAATGATCCTCACTTCCTCCTGCCTAAAGCGCTGTTATGCTGCCGTGGCAACAAGACCTGCGCCACTGCTTCCCCTGTCCATCCAAGGGTCTAGGGAACTGACCTGTGAATAGGTTTTACTAGTGTGAAAAAAAACGAGTTGGATGATACGGTGGTGCAGTGACTAGTGCTCCTGCCTACCAGCAACAAAGACCCTGGTTCGGCTCTCAAAGGGGCCTTTCTGTGTGGAGTTTGCGTGTTCCCTGAAACATGCATGTTTGCATGCATTCCACAATCCAAAAAGATGCAGAAGGTCAAATTGGAGTTTGGAGTTTTTAGGGATTGTTTTTTTGTCACTAGATGTGGCCCTGCTCCAGCAACCCTAAATGTAGGATGAGAAGTAATATATGGATGGATGAAATAAAGAGAGTTAATGAAGCAGCGGAAGGCGACCATTGACCTCGGGGTCTGGACAGGCAGCAAAATCTGCTGCGCCTATTGCTTAAGCTCGTGATTTCCCTGAAGCTGGTGCAAAGTGGGAATCACGGATACTTATTTCAGATCCAAATAGATTTTGAAGCGAGACTCTGTGTCTCATTGGTAATCCATCACTGTTTTTTTTTTTTGTCCAACATTTCCTTCATATCACCCGACATGTGATGCATTTCCTGGTGACTATGAGGCTTGGGGATTAATGCGGAGGAGCCAAATCATCTTGGGGAGAATCAGCATTATGAGAGGCATTATGTATACCATTGCGGCCCCTGAAATATACACAACTATAAAAACCATATTGTTTTTCGTCCAGCAGCTGAGCTCTTGGGCTGTAAATAACATTCAGCACGTCGTGGCTGGTATAAGAGCATCTGCAGAGTTACTGCTCCCAACGCCGCAAACACCCAAGTCGACCGGATCTGTTCATGTATCAAGGCCTGCCAGGCCGTTTGCATGACTGATGCAGAAATTAATAGAAAATAATCACTGACATTATGTCCAGTGGAGTGATTTGTGTTTTTTCAGGAGTGAAGTTGTACCCCCTTGTATTATTTGTTATTGCTCTAAAGTGAGGCCTGATCACAGTCAAAAATTGCTCCATATCCTCCATATTTGTCTTTAAACAGTAAAACAAGTCCAACACATAGCTGTTATTAGATGAATATATCATATGAAATTAATTATGTCAATAAATTAAAGAATAAATAGATGATGTAAAATCTATTTAAGTGTGTGCAGTATGCATCAGTTTTCAGAAGCGCATATCACCACTAGGATGTCAAAGCACTGCTCCACTGCATCGTATTTAAAAAATATTTGATTAAATTAAAATAAAAATTCAGCACAGCCTCAGAGCTCCTGTATTATTTCCACAGCTCCTTGTAAACAGAATCCATTGGCGGGTTCCTTGTCACATCCTCCAGGTTGCTGCTGTATTCTAAATTGAAGGGTAGCCTACTGAGTAGCCTACTGAGCATGCTCAATTTAGAACGGGAGTTAATGATAAAGATGTTGGAGAAAATTTTCCACATGTTTTAGATGCAGATTATAGATGGTGCTCATGGACATAACATATAGCTTATTTATCTAAATGTCCATGTTATTTAACATTTTTGAGTGATTCCTTAACTCGTGCCCTTGTTTGACAGGCCACCACTGTTCTGAACAAACGGGGCTTAATAGATGTACAGTCAAGCCTCTGCTTCCAAATTTAATTAGTTCTTTGACTGTTAGCTAACTGAAATATTCGCAAACCGAATCAGTTTGGGGTTTGAACCAGCAAGTTTACTTTTACCAGGTGAACACCAGGTAAGGGGGGAGCAGGGCAGGTACAGGTAGACTGGGAAGGAGGAATGCAAGGCAAGAACAAGCAGCTAGGAGGAAGGCGCGAGCATATGTCAATGAGGGACACATCTGGTTGGGTACGGGCAGCCAGGCGGAAGGTGCTAGCATACACTGACTGGAGAGAGGCTCGGTTGAGGATGGGTGGCTAAACGGAAGGCGCTGGCATACACCGACAAGGGAAGCATGGTCGGGTTGTGGGCAGCTAGGCAAGATTGTGCTTGCATACACCAACAAGGGAATAAACCTGGTCAGGACCAGAGGGAGGAATACTGGGCAGGAACAGGCAGAGCATTGTGATCAGGAACAGTAAGCCCAGTTGAGGGCGGGCGGATAGGCAGAAGGCACTAGTATACACAGACGAGTGAGGTGCTGGCCCAGCAGGATGCAAGGGTTTCCGCTGTCTTAGGAAAATGGCGGTCCGCTGAGGGGCATGGGTTTACACCGGCAGGGAAGAGGTGGCCTGACGCAATGCACGCGTAGAATGACAACCTAGAACAATTTAGACAACTTAGAATTAACTTAGCGAATGACCCAGCAACCAGTTAGGCTCAAAGCTCTGGGTTTTAAGCCCTCACTGATTACGCTACCAATGCATGGCAATCCGCAGCAGATGCCATCAAGCCTACCATGAGCCCAACCCGACACGATTTTTCCCATTGAAATCAATGTGAATCCCATTGATCCATCAATCCAGCCCCCAAAATGTACTGCACTCTTTTGAAACTTTTCTGTTTTTATTTGTGGAAAAAATACAGGAAGGAATGAGAGATAACCTTAATTATTACTGTGCTTCGGGTATTCTCTCTCCTCTTGCCAGCATTTGTACTCTGTGTTTCTTTCACTAAATCAGCAAAATTAAAGCTTTCATTTATCCAAACTGATAATCACTTTTCTACATCTTGCATGTTCGTGCACTGAGGCTTGTTTGCTGGAAGAGAAGGGCCGTCAGATCTGAGAGCTGACCGCTGTGGTCCAGAAGAGGTTTGTTCAAATTTGATCGAAAACTGTTTTTGGCTGATTTGTTCATGACTAGGGCGTTCATAAGCTGAAGTTCTACTGTCTTCATTTCTCCTTTCGGCTTTTCCCTTCAGGGGTCACCACAGCGAATCAACCTTCACCATCTAACCCCATTCTCTGTATCCTCCTTTCTCACACCAACTACCTTCATATCCTCTCTCACTACGTCCATGAATCTTCTCTTTGGTCTTCCTCAAGACCTCCTGCCTGGCAGCTCCTCCAGCATCTGTCTGCCAATATATTCACTATCCCTCCTCGCTACATGACCCAACCATCTCAGCCTGGCCCTCTCTGACCTTCTCTCCAAAACATCTAACATACGCTGTCCCTCTGATGGACTCATTCTTGATCCTATCCATCCTCGTCATTCCCAAAGAGAACCTCAACATCTTCATCTCAGTGACCTCCAGCTCTGCCTCCTGTCTTTTCTTCAATGGTGCTTTCTCCAAACCATAAAGCATGGCTGGTCTCACCACTGTCTTGGACACCTTTCCTTTCTTTCTGGACAATAGTCTTCCATCACATAGTATCCCTGACACTTTTTTACACCCATTCCAACCTGCTTGGACCCGTCTCTTCACCTCTTTTCCACTCTATCTTACGCTCTAGACTGTTGACCCTAAGTACTTGAAATCTTCCAACTTCTTGATCTCCCCTCCCTGCAGCCTCACCATTCTACCCAGGTTCCTCTCATTCATACACATATAATCTGTCTTGCTGCGAATAACTTTCATTCGTCTCCTTTACAGAGCATACCTCCACCTCTCAAGACTTTCCTCAACCTGTTCTCTGCTCTCACTACAGATCAGAATGTCATCTGTAAACATCATGATCGATGGAGATTCCTTTCTATCCTCATCTGTCAGCCTGTGCAACACCACTGCTAACAGGAAAGGGCTCAGAGCTGATCCCTGATGGAGTCCCACCTCCACCTTGAATCTCTCTGCTACCCCTACAGCACACCGCACCACTGTCTCACAGCTAGCATACATGCCCTGCACCAGTCTAACATACTTCTCTGCCACTCCAGACTTCCTCATACAATACCAGAGTTCCTCTCTCAGCACCCAGTTGCATGTTTTTTTTCTAGGTCTACAAGAGTGCAATGTAGCTCCCTCTGACCTTCTCCATACTTCTCTGTTAGCATTCTCAAAGCAAACACTGCATCTGTAGTACTCTTTCAAGGCATGAAGCCATACTGCTGTTCACAAATGCTGACTTCTGCTCTCAGTTTAGTTTCCACTACTCTTTCCCATAACTTCATTGTATGGCTTATCAACTTTATCCCTCTATAGTTACCGCAATTCTGCACATCCTGCTTATCCTTATTATTCGTCTCCATTCTTCAGGTATCTTCTCACTCTCTAAGAATGAATGAAAGAATGAAAAAATGAATTGCAATGTAAACAAACACTATTTCTGCCCTCTAGCTGTGTAGCATCAATTCAAATTTCTCCTCTGACCTTTTTGACTTTTTTACTATTGTCTTTTGGAAGTTGACATGTATTGTGTTCTGTATATTCAAGAAGTTCAAGGTGAGGGTGGGACTCCATCAGGGATCAGCTCTGAATCCCTTCTTGTTTGCAGTGGTAATGGACAGGCTGACAGATGAGGTTAGACAGGAATCTCCATGGACTATGATGTTTGCAGATGACATTTTGATCCGTAGTGAGAGCAGAAAACAGGTTGAAGAAAATCTAGAGAGGTGGAGATATGCGCTGGAAAGGAGAGGAATGAAAGTTAGTCGCAGCAAGACAGGCTATATGTGTGCGAATCAGAGGAACTCAGGTGGCGCAGTGAGGCTCCAGGGAGTGGAGATCAGGAAGTTGGAGGATTTCAGGTACTTGGGGTCAACAGTCCAGAGCAATGGAGACTGTGGAAAAGAGGTGAAGAGACGGGTTCAAGCAGATTGGGATGGCTGGTGAAAAGTGTCAGGGGTACTATGTGATAGAAGACTATCGTTCAGAAAGAA
This sequence comes from Fistularia commersonii, assembly GCF_037954325.1. NCBI lineage: Eukaryota > Metazoa > Chordata > Actinopteri > Syngnathiformes > Fistulariidae > Fistularia > Fistularia commersonii. The sequence goes on along the minus strand of NC_141294.1, from coordinate 19,926,291 downwards.
AGGAAAGGAGTACAAGACAATAGTGAGACCAGCGATGCTGTATGGACTAGAAACAGTTACAATGACCAAAAGACAGGAGACAGAGCTAGAGGTCACAGAGATGAAGATATTGAGGTTCTCTTTGAGAGTGACCTTGATGGATAGGATCAGGAATGAGTCTATCAGTGGAACAGCACATGTTAGATGTTTTGGAGAGAGAGTCAGAGAAGCTAGACCGAGATTGTTTGGTCGTGTACAGAGGAGGGATAGTGAATATATCGGCACACAGATGCTGGAATTGGTGCTGCCAGGCAGGAGGTCTCAAGGAAGACCAAAGAGAAGATGTATGGATGTAGTGAGAAAAGATATGAAGTTAGTCGGACTGACAGGAGGATACAGAGAATAGGGCTAGATGGAGAAAGTTGATTCGCTGTGGCGACCCCTGAGGGGAATAGCCAAAAGGACAAGAAGAAAGAAGAAAATTGTGTTCTGTATATTCTGATTGCTGTGTTTCATGAGGCGTTTTTACCCTAGTTGGCCTTTTCGACTTGCTACTTAACCTGTGTCCATTTAAACCATCGCCAGTTGCTGTAAGTTCCCCACTTTCAGCGGATAAACTTAGTGTTCTGGCATTTTGTGGCCTGACAGTGGATCTAGGGTGGTGAGATAATTTCAATCTTAGTTTGAGGCTATTCCATCAAGTTCAATAGTTAAGGTTTACGAGATATTTCCCATTATTTAAAGATGAAGAGTTCATGATTTAGAGATAATCCCTAATTAACCCGATTGAAAAAATGTTTATTTTTATCTTTTTAACAGACAAATGTAAAAGCTCTAGGGGTTCCTCATCGTTCCAAGGGACAGAATTTCCAAACTTCAGAAATGGTTAATTTTAGCTGTATAAAACCCATAAAGTAGAAATTGTCATGACAAAAACAGAACCAAGCTGTTCCGAACACAGTTTAATGTCATGTCTATGGGTGAAAAAAACAGTTTTGAGCTGAATGAATTTAGAAAAACGCACACATGCGATCCGTAGAGCAATATGAATTGCTGTATAAAAAAGGGAAAGAAAAACAGATAGAAGTCATTGAACGCACAAGCCACCATTAAGTCTGTTCCTGTACGTGTCACGAATGTGTGTGCGTGTTTGTGGGTGTGGGCGTGCATGCATGTCGGTGTGTTATATCCGTTGCTCTGGGGTCTAATGGGGAGCCCTGCTGAAATATTCATTGTGTCACATTAGGTTTGCGATATTTGCACTGGAAAACAACCAAAATACAACCTGAACTACCGGCAACATTACCAGCATTCAGATCAGCCTTTATCATGACATAATGTCACATGTGTATTATGTTACTACAACACGGGTGAGAGGGGGAAAGGAAAGAATGAGAGGGACACAGAGAGAGAAAGAGAGAGAGAGAGAGAGAGAGAGAGAGAGAAGGAGAGAGAGAGAGAAAAGAACAGCAGTGTTTAGGCTTTGGAAGGTTTTAATCATTTTGGCATTCACAGGCTCCGTCATTCATTCACACTGTCACTTTCTCTCTCACCTGTGCGTCCATCCATTCCAATTCTCACTTCCTTAGTTGCCTCGTCACTCATTCAGTCACTTATACAATGACCTCCACACTCATTTACACACAATCTAATTCACCCCTGCAGTAACTTGCAAGATCACATTTGTACACTCCTGTTCCTTTCGGCTTTTCCCTTCAGGGGTCGCCAGAGCAAATCAGCCGCCCTATTCATCTCACCCTATTCTCTGTATCCTTTTCTCTCACACCAACTAACTTCATGTCCTCTTTCACTATGTTCATAAATCTTCTATTTAGTCTTCCTATAGACCTCCTGCCCGGTAGCTCCAACCTCAGCATCCAACCAATATATTCACTTTCTCCTCTGTATTTGACAGTACCATCTCAGTCTGGCTTCTTCTCCAAAACATCTAACATGTGCTGTCCCTCTGATGGACTCTGATGAACTGATCCTGGTCACTCCCAAAGGGAACCTCAACATCTTCATCTCTGCGACCTCCAGCTGTGCCTCCTGTCTTTTCATCATTGTCACAGGCAATTGTCATTGTCATTGTTTCTAGACCATACAGCATCACTGGCCTCAACACTTTGTTCTCCACCTTTCCATTGATTCTGGCTGATATTCTTCTACCACATAGTACCCTTGACACTTTTCTCCACCTGTTCCAACCTGCACTCTCTATTGCTCTGAACTATTGACCTGAGTACTTGAAATCCTCAACATTCTTTATTTCTACGCCCTGTAACCCAGTGGCGGGCCGTGCATTTTACATCTAGGCCTTCAGTGGTGCTCCGAATCAATCCACCCACCAATAATTAGAATAAACCATTCTTGCTTGATCAGTTCCTGACCATTATGACATTTTTTCTCTGAATGAAATCTGAACACACCGAGACAAAGCCTGGTCCCATGGCGGGAGCCACAAAAACGGACAGTAGCCACAATAAATACCTTCATAGCAAACATGCAACACATAAAAAACACCAATAATAACCTTATAAAATTTCAGCATTATTAAGGAAGATAGCAGCATTTTACTGACCAAAATTCTGATAATTTGTAGACAAGATCCATCCTCCTCCCTTTCCTCAAATAGAGTTCTACTATTCTGTCATGCAGATCATCTGTGCGCTTTGTCTCCAAGCACTCCTAGTAATACAATATGCAGTGTACCTCGGAGCCTGTGAGCCAGGGATACTGGACATAGTTCGTGGCTTGAAAATGTCGGACAAATCCTTTTCCTGGTTGTGACAGGTTTGCTAGCTTTGGAGTTACCTGACCTTTCTTTACTATGTCCAGCTTTTCTTCAAAACTCCATCTAGAAAATGGCTTTAACAATATATTAGCAACGAACTCTGTTTCTTCTTCTTCTTCTTCTTCTCCTGCAGCCACTGTGGGTTGAAAATACCGATATTAAACAAACACAACTACATTTCTGTTCACAGCTTGCTAGTACGCTTCTCCTCGCTAATACAGTACACTTGTCCACTCTCTGACTATGCAATCAGAGGGTGTGAATACGCTGGCGTGACTGTAGCCTGCTAGAAGGCTTCGATGTTTCCAACTCAACAGTGTCATCAACACTCATTATAAGGGCTTGCAGAACTGATTGTGCAGCGCCACCCCACACACACACACAGGCAGATTCCTTTGACTTTGACCCTGCCTGGCAACAGATTATGGCTCAAATGTGATTGGTTAATATGAAGATGCATGTCTGGAAGCGGCACAACCAGGAGAAAAGCTATGAAAGGAAATGAACAGACCACTTGGAATTATTTAATAAGTATTTATGGACAAAATATAATTAACGTTTGTGATTCAGATGTTTTTTTAGGCCAGCATAGAAGGCCTTGCAGGCCCTGACAGCCCACTACTGCTGTAACCTAACCGTTCCACTTTGGTACCTCTCATTCACATACATAAATTCTGTCTTGCCGTGAGTAACCTTCACTCCTCTCCTATCTAGAGCATAATCCACCTCTGCTCTCACTACAGATGACAATGTCATCTGCAGACATCATGGTCCATGGTGATTTCCTGTCTAATATCATCTGTCAGCCTGTCAATTACCACTACAATTTTGTCCATCTACAGCACCCCTCACTACTACTTCTCTACCACGCCAACATTCTTAAAGCAAATGTGGCATTTGTAGTACTCTTTCTGGGCATGAAGCCATACTGCTGCTCACAAAAACTGACTTCTGCTCTTAGTCTAGTTTACACTACTCTTTCCCATAACTTCATTGCATGGTTCATCATCTCTAGAGTTACCGCAAATTTGCACATCTCCCTTTAAAATGGACACCATCACACTTCTCCATTTCTCAGGTATCTTCTCACTCTCTGAGATCCTGTTGTATAATCTAACCAGAAACTCTACCACTGTCTTTCCCAGACACCTCGATACCTACACAGGCATATCATCAGGACCAATTGCCTTTCCACTCTTCATCCTCTTCAATGCCCTCCTCACTTCACCTTCTCTTTCATTTTCCTCACTTATCAGCTCTTCAAAGGACTATTTTCTTCATCTTATCCTTCTAGCATCTGTCAGTACATTTCCCTCTTTATCCTTAGTCCCCCTAACCTGCTGTACATCATTTCCATCTCTATGTCTGTTTCACCAACCTGTATAGATTATTCTCTCCCTCCTTCCTGTCCAACCGAGCATACAAGTCATTGTATGCCCTTTGTTTTGCCTTTGCTATCTCTATCTTTACCTCACGTATCTACCCGTACTCCTGTCTGTTCTCTTCAGTCCTCTCAGTATCCCACTTTGTCTTTGCTAACCGCTTTCTCAGTATATACTCCTGCACTTCCTCATTCCAGCACCAAGTCTCCTTATCTACTTTCCTTCCAGATGACACACCAAGTACTCTCCTACCTGTCTCCCTAATAGCACTAGCTGTAGTTGTCCAATCACCTGGATGCTCTCCCTTGACCACCCAGAGCCTTTCTTAACTCCTCCTTGAAAACCATACACTCTTCCCTTTTCAGCTTCCACCACTTTGTCCTCTGCTCTGCCTTTGTCCTCTTGATGTTCATTGTCACCAGATTCATCCAGCAAATCACCATCCCATGCTGCCTGGCTACCTTGCAGTCACTGATTTCCTTCATATTACATCGTACGTACAGGATGTAGTCTACCCACTGATCCTACCTCCGTTAATAAGTTCCCCTATGTTTCACATTTTCACTCACTCACTTTCTCAATTGCTCACTTCCTGACTTATTTTCTCTCATCTATTCAAACACTCAGTTGCTCACTGGCTGACTCAATCATTCAACTGAATGACTGACTGACTCACTCACTCACAAACAAACTAACTTAGCCACATATTGACCTGATCACCCACTTACATGTAGACTCACTTATACTTTTTCACATAGTCACTCACCCTCTCATTTTTCTCAATCAGCCATTTACCGGCTCACTATAACACACACACACACACACACAGAATTTTATTAATATACTCGCTCACTATATTTATACTCACTAATTCACATATTCAGTCACTAATACATGACACACACATTCATTCACTCACTCACTCACTCACTCTGATCAGCTGAGAGGACTTGGCTGTAAACCAGGTTTTTATTCCACGGCAGATCAGCGGGGATGTCTGACGAGCAGCAGCAAAAATGACAGACTCTTCCTCTTCTTTTATTAGCAATTTCTTCCATTATTTCCTTTTTTTCTTTTTCTAGCAGCCTCATTCTCAGATAAGAAATTCTGTACGGGTCACTAATTTCTCTCAGTGCCGTGAAATATTATCATCTCCAGCAATTACATTAGCTGAACTAAAAATATTTTGGAGATGAAAGGACTCGGAAAGCAGACCTTTAAGCTAAAGCTGCACAATGGCGCAAATTTGATTTTTATTGTACTTTTTCAATAACAGGGAGGGTTTTCTAAATTGGTCTCCTGTTCTAGATTTCCATGACAATGTAAAAACGGGGGCACGCTTTTTTTTTGTTTTTTATTTTATATGTTTTCTTTGAAGCAAGTGCAAAGGAGCTGGCAGATCTGCAACTGAAACTGTGTTACATACCTTGACTCGCAGGTTTAATTCGTTCTGTGACCGAGCTTGTAACCCAAGTATGCCGTATATCTAATCAGATTTCCCCATTAAAATGAATGTAAGACCCCTGTAGTTAGGGGTTGTCAAATAAGAAAAAATGTGGAAAAAAACAATGATGCAAAATGAAAGAGAATGTAATGAAATAAACCGGTTTTATTAAGTGTATTTACCTTGAAGATTGGATGAAGAAGTCAGCAGCAGCAGAGGAGGCTGACATTAGTGTTTCGCTCCATACCTACTACAAAGCACTATTAAGCACTGCTTAATTTTACGTGCACACTATACAACACTTCATTGCTAAAGTTATTTTAGCGGCAGACTGAATACCGTCCCGTTTTTAAACCATAAAACCTTGGCAGACTGCTGCACAAAACCCCCTAAATGTCTTGTGCTATCTCACAGATGATGCTTTTGGTTATTGTATCTCAACAACAAATATTCCATCTCCTCATGGGCAAATCGACAACATGCTCACTCTCATTCATATTTTTGCGAAGTTACCTAGTGGCGGCCAACGTATCTGACTGTTTTTAAACACCACTTCAAGGACTTGCGGCGGCAGTCGAAAGCTAACTCCGCTTTCTCGTAGCTCAGATCTTGGCTTGTATCACAAAGTAAAAAAATCAACTGAGCAACAATTCGGATCTCGGAAAATTTCAAGTCAAAAACATAAATTCAACATTGGAGTCTCTTAAATGTTATGGTGACCAACGGTTACCAATCTTATATCTGTTACCAATCTTCATCGTTGCTCCAACGCAGGTTGATGCATGTTGTCGGTTCTGATTGGTTGCTGGAGTGGGCAGGGATAAGTCTTAGAGTAAGTAAGTCCTTTAAATCAACATGACTTGGCAAATAAGACTTGCTGTTGATGAGGAACGCACTGTCTCTTCCTAGTTCTACTTGTGATCAGCCACTCACTCGTAATATAAGGTAGTTACACACTTGAACACTACACATTGAATTCTCTCACTCATTCAGTTTATAACCATTTAACAAAGTCAGATACTTGATCAACAAATCACCCATATTTACTGAGGGAAGAATTCTCTGATTAACCTCTGACAGCCACTGTCCACTCTCTCACACAATAATTAGCTAACTCATCATCTACTTAGCAACCAAATAATTCACTCACCTTCTAACTCACGCACTCAGTCACTGACATTTTTGTTTGATTGTTTGTGTGTTTTTCTCCCAGCAGTCCGAAGTAACCCTAACATCATGTAAACATGGGACGGAGGAGCATTCATATCCTGTCAGGTTTACTTCATAGGCCTGTTTGCTGCCAGCTCTTTTATTCTTATATTTGTTTTTTTTCCATTTGCTTTTGTCTGGCATTTCTCTGTGGACAGACACACACACAAACCCACAGAAATGCACAAAATCCTTCATCGTGTTTTTCCAAGTTTAAATCTTGCAGTGTCAGAGAAAGAAGCCGGAAGAGCCTGACAGAGATAATTATGTCTGAATCTGCAGTGACCGCTGGCCATGATAAATCTGCATTAGCTGGGCTGAAATCATTTCTGGACAGAATTCTGGTGCATGAAATGAAACAAAATGAAAACAAAACCAAATATTAAAAATCGTAAAGAAAGACCAAAAAAGCAAAAAGCAAAAACTAAGAGGAAAAAAGAAAAAAAAAAATATATATATATATATATATATATGTATAAAACCTGAAAAAATACCTTGCATGGATGGTTATATTATGATTATGATTATTGGGTTAGTTTCGCATATTTCAGATTTTGGATTCAAGATTTGTGTTGCTTTATATTTTGCAAATTATGTAAATACATCATCTGAAAAGCAGCAATTTGGGTGAAACAAAAATGTTGCAATAACATAATACATCCGAAGACATATGTTTCTTAATTTTCTTTCTTCCTCTTAAGAACAGGCCCCAAATGGTAAAAACACAAAAGATTTTTGAAAATCATGGCGCAGCTAAATGATAAATAAACACATTTCCTGGAGCACAAAAATAATCTCAAGTAGCACTATTTCGGGGTGATGACTTCCAAAAGGGTGTTATTGTTGTTGGGAACCTCACTGCAGCTTCGTTTGCCATTTATTTAAGTCAGGTGTCGTCCACGTGGAGAAACAGCAGAGAGGCATCTTTTTTCTGCCTCATCACTGTCTGCTGCCCGACTTCGTTATTGCCTGGTGCTTCTGGGAATAATATATATCAATCATATTGTTCCGACTCAGGCAGTAATGCTTATTTCCCTCATGAATACAATTGCATAAGCACACACACACACACGCACACACACACACACACACACACACACACACACACACACACACACACACACACACACACACTCAAGCGCACGCGCTGACAGGATGCGTGGTGTCGGCGAAGGAGCAATAAACAGGCAGAGTCTGTCAGCAATGGAGGGGATGGAGATAACAGGAAGGAAGGGGGTGGGTGTCAGGGTTTCACACCTGATCCCAATCGTAATCGGCGCAAGCTACAGCAGATGCCGCTAATCAAGATCCCTATAAAGGGCAGCGGCATGCTCTGCCTGGCGTTGAGGGATTGTGGCGCTCATACCACTGTGGAGCCCTGCCATTGTGGCTCTCATACCACTGTGGAGCCCTGCCACGACCGGACCCCATCCCTGCCACGACCGGCCCCCAGGTGTAGCCTCTGTCCCCTACCTCGTTACGACCGGACCCAGTCGGTCGGTGTAACCTCGGTCCCCTACCCCGTTACAACCGGACCCAGTCGGGCGGTGTGACCTCTGACCCCGTCCTGCCTGCAACCCGTCCTGTCTGCCACTCTCCCTGGGGCCTGTCCTGCCTGCTTCCCGTCCTGGTGAGACCCAGCCTCTGCCGTCCCATCCCATCCGCAACCCGTCCTGCCATTTCAATGCAATAAAGCGCTTTCAACCCATCCCTGCTCTGAAGTGTGGTTCCCTGCTTGAGTCTGCCCCAGCAGCCCATGACAGTGGGATGAGATGGGGGAGGAGTGAGAGAGCGTAAGACTGAGGAGAAGAGGAGAGAGAGCCGTCAGGTTTATGGGCCAAATAGAGACCTCATTGATCTGGAGACAGAGGCCATCACACTGGTTCAGTGAACACAGCATCGGCAGGCAACAAGGAGATTGAGGAGTTAGTTGGGGGGGGGGCAAGGATGCACGCAATGATGTGGTGGAAAAGCAAATTTATTCCCGAATTTTCTTCAGTCAAACATGCTCACACACACAGCGTCCAAAATGACTGAGGCAATTGTTTTAAGAAGGTGACAATATAGTAGTAACTGGCTACTTAGGTTGCAATGAAATAAAAAAGAATAAATATCAAGATGTTATTAAAAATATGGAGCAAAAAGGAGAGAGACTTTGCATTAGCGTTGGTCAAATACAATGAGAGAAAAAAAAACGGAGGACAAAGATTGCGTTGGTCTGAGGCGATGGAGAGATCAAATGTCAGACAGGCAAAAGGTACAAGGCAATTGAGTGGCCCGAGCTTGTGTTGGTGTGTGAGTCTGTGCATATGTCTGTTGTTGTGACAGCTTGACCTGAGCTCCACCGCACGGACAGAAACCATTAGAGATGGAGGGATGGAGTGAAAATAACCCAAAGGTACTGTCAGAGAGAGAGAGGAGGAGGAAGGAGGAATGGAGGTAGAAAGGATGGAGAGAGAGAGGAAGGGAGGTTGGAACAGAACAGGGAGATGTGGAGAGGAAGAAAAGGGAGAGGGGAAGCAGAACGAACAGAGATATAGAGGCAGAGGAGGGAGGGATGACGGCAGCACGGAGAGAGATGGCTGGAAACATTCAGATGAGTTGACTCACTCCCATGATGCTAGATTGTGTAAGAAAGTGTGTCTCGATTGTGCTGACATGTTGCAGAGATGAGTCAACAAGCACACACAGGCGCATGCACACACACACACACACACACACATGCAGTGAATGGAGACTCTCAGTGGGAGTAGCAGGTTCAGTGTAAATAATAAGGAAATGACCTCAAACTGAGTGAGAATTTTCCAGAATGGCCATAAGCTATTTGAAAAGCACAACTGAAGATCTGAACCTAAAATATCCAGAATATATTCAACTTTTGATTTGAGTGAGATTCCCGGTAATCTGTGTCGGTAGGGAGTCTGGGCGCGGACACAGAGGAGCGGCTGGTGGAGCACCTTCTCAACCCGGCGCACTACAACAAACTGATCCGCCCAGCCACCAATGGCTCGGAGCTGGTGACGGTGCAGCTGATGGTGTCGCTGGCACAGCTCATCAGTGTGGTGAGTGGGAATAAATCCAAAATGACGCAGACTGGAGTTGCATGTTATGACTCTGGAACAAAATTAACAGACGCCTGCCTTTAATTAGTTTTGATTAGTTAATTAATGTATTGTTTGTTTTGGATTTTATTGTTTATGGATAAACTCAGACAGTTTCTTCTGAGTAATTTTAGTTTATTTATTTTTCATTTCCTGCCAAATTCTTGCAGATTTCACCAACAGGTTATCTAGTAATTATTCTTTCACTGAGCATTTTCTTTATATTACTATTTATTTTAATGATTTGCCAGGTGTTCTGAATGAGATTCCATAACTTCAGATAATCTGTGGTTTCCATGGAGTTCTGCTCCCCTGCTCGATTGTTAAGTTGGCAGTTGCTCTGTCTGAAACAGAAATTAGTTTTTCTTCCTGTTATTTTATATTATCTTTTTTTTATTTTTAAGTAATTCATTGTTTCCTGCCAGTTTTCATTTGACTTACTGCTTTAAAAATATGTATTTAATAGTAAATTTAATGTACTTTACTGATTTCTTGTTGTTTCTGTTGGTAAAAATTATCATTTCTGCATCTCGTCGGAAATGGTGCGCTAACCCTGCTGTTGTTCTACTTCTGCAGCACGAGAGAGAGCAAGTAATGACAACCAACGTCTGGCTGACGCAGGTTAGACTTCTCACTCTTCAACCTGACCTAGAGCTGAAATTCACCATTGAATTGCAGGAGGCATTACCTGAATAATAAAGAATATAAAGAATTTATCAGGAAATTAGCTCGATAAGCAAGAAAAACAGATCTAATTACCGTGATGAAATGATCTGGAAGGAAATTACCAAATTGGTGAGAAATGTAAAAGAAAATATCTGCGATCGTCTCTAAAAAGACGTGGATATTGTGACCCTGTCTAAATACTGGGTTACGGATGGGTCCCGCACCATGGTTGAACATGTACGTGTTCATGTTTACATAAGAAGGTTAAAAATAAAGCCAACACACACAACCACGTACACGAGGAACCTGATGCAGGTGAGGTAGCTCGTTGAAACATAAATTGACATAAATACCGTTCTATAGATGAAACTGGATGGTTCTGTTTTATCATTTGCTTTTTTGTTTTATCAGAATGTTTATACTTTACTGCATTCTTGCACATCCTGTTCACATCTAAATGCTTTCACCCCTGAAGATTTAGACATGTAATCACATGTTGGTCAGCCGAGGCGTGGCCAGAGAGTTTTTGTTTTTTGTCTGAGGGTGGGAAATGTGGACCTAAAAGTGGCCTCTAAGCATAGACGAGTCCCGCGTGGGTCCCTGGGCTTCTGGTGCAGCCATTTGGGTGATTGACAGGCAGCGGCATGGAGGACAAGATCATGGTGATCGATTTGTTTTTTAAACTCAAGGAGACACTGAGGATAGTGTGCTAATGTTCTCACACAGGAAAATGGCAGTTTTATTGCACCTGTAAGATTATGTGGACTTGCCCCTCCTTCCTGAAATGAGTTGTGACTTTCATGACATGGTGGCAATATTTCCTCTAAGCCAGGGATGTCAAACTCATTTCTCATCTTGGGCCACATACAGGCTAGGTAGATGTCAGGTGGGCCGGACCATTAAAATGATAGCATACTCAGCAATAAATAACCAAAATATAATGTCTTTCCTCTGTTTCGGTGTAAAGAAGTACAAGGACATTAGGAAAATTTTGGAATTTAACGAAAAATCCTTTTACAAAACATTTAATGAAACACCTCATATTTCCGTAAACAAACGTGTAATTTACTTTTATCATTCACATGTATGCATTTCTACTCATCCCACTGATCGTACAAAGGCCCAAAACTTTAACAAGTAGTTGGTATTGAAAAATATAGTAATGCACTTTAAGATTAAATGAGACTTATAAAGAAAGGGATTTTTAAACAATTTACACATGGGCATATAAAATCTAAATTAAATCCCTGTCTACACCTTACAAACTAAAGAGAGTGCTATTAAATGTGTAAGGAAGAAGGTATTCACCTGTCCTGTAAATGTGTAAACTTCATACATGAAACATGCATACACATACAATACATACTGAAAATGTACAGAGTTGCATGAACAGTAGAATTCCACTATACTCTTTTGTAGTGAAGCTGGTGACTAACACTAAATTGCATATTTTCGCTAGCAATTAGGAAGCTGGCTTCACTGATTTCTTGGCTATCGGTGAAAGTGGACTGCTGTTTCCTCAGACCCGCCAGCAATTTGTTGAGCTTATCTCTTCTCAGTTGTCTTTGCAAGCTGTCATATTTTTCGTTGTGATGAGTCTCGTAGTGGCGCCGAATATTATATTCCTTAAATACCGAAACTTGTTGCAAACACACCAAGCAGAGAAAGGTCTCCCGTGCGTCTCCGTAAATAAATAGGACGTAGTCCATTTTCCTTTGAAAATTCTGCACCCTTTATCTACTTTTCTCTGTTTTGATAACGACGTATTGGCTAATGAGGGAGTAACGAGGAGGTAGAGAACAGGGTAGAAACAACGCCATAACAAGCAGCAGATGCCGCATTGACAACATCTGCTGATTGGTCTGTCTCAGTGATGTGGATTGTCTTCTACTCTGATTAAAATAGTGCACCCCCTAGCGGAATATTCTTGAATTGCATTTCATTAAAAAAATTAAATCCTTGTCTTTTATGCATTTTTTTCAAATTATTATTCAAATTATCCTGAGGGCCTGATCAAATCTTCTTGTGGGCCAGTTCCAGCCTATGGGCTGTATGTTTGACACCCCTGCTCTAAACGCAGTTGTGCACTGCTCGCATACTCTCAGCACACAAGAAAACCTATTCAGCGCAGTGAGCACACTACAAATGAATTCGATATATAACATTTTTGTCTGTGAAATTTTGCTGTGTAACTCAGTGAGTGACAGGTGTCCAGCCAATCATACGATATGAAGCAATTACGCTATGCAGCCAATCACGTCATTGTCAGTACTTGCGCACGTGCTCTGCCCATACATGCTATTTAACAATAATAACTGTGGCAGAGTTAAGTGACATGCTAACCCCTTATCAACGAGTGGGCAGTCCCACTCCCACACTACGTCCACTCATTAAACCAAAGCAAAAAAGAAATGCAGTTCTTTTAAGTTGGAATGGCTGTCGGAGAATGTGCACTGGTTGAGATTTTTTTCTTTTTGGTGTGAGAAAGGTTTGCTCTGCAAAACATGCAGCAAAGTTTAAGTAGTAAGCTGGTCTTCTGATGGAAAAATATGGACTCAAGCGTCCATTCAGCAGAAAAGTCATATGAATACTGTTGGAATTATACGAAGACTCAAGATGGGAAAAGAGATTGGTACATTATTGCGGGAGAGCACAACGACTTGAGAGAAAAAGAACGAGCTGTCACACAAAAAAAAAATCTGACCCTGAGCAAGTTAAAGTTCTCATTGCCAATATTCTACTTGCCATCAAAATGAATGCATCCATGTTGTCAGTTGGCCCAAAGAGTTACATTAAAAGTAAACTAATGGAAATTGCTGTTGTAATTTGGTTCTGTTAATAAGCCATGAAACTTGCTATGATCCCAGGTGTGATACTTGTGTGTGGCCACAGCATGCACATCTAATGCTCACAGTGGTCCTTAGTGTGCTCAGGGAGGTTGCCTGTATGCCCAGTCATATGAAAAATTAGAGGGAACATCGGATGGCGGCCATAGTACATGGAAAATCAGGCGTAAAGTAACCAATGACATAGAAATTAAGACATTTGTCTTGAAACCAGCATGTAACCTCCTGTAAGTTACAGGAAAATGTGCAAATTTAACTTGAAATTAGTTCTAAAATTAATTAGTAGGTCAAATAAGATTATTATAAATAAACAGAAATGATCCAAATTAACCCTGCGAGCAATTACTTTAGGTAAAAAAATATATGAATAGAAAAAGGAAAATTAGCCAGAAACAAATTAAACCTGGTTAAAAAGTTAAATGAAAAAGATATCATGAATTTATACCAATATAATCACCGCATCCAAATGGGGTCAATGATCTGAAAATATTTTTCCTTTTCAAATGCCACAGAATCACCTCAGAAGCATAAGAAATTAGTAATGTTTACCTTTTGAAAAAAGAATCCATGAACATAATCATGAAGTGTAATGTGTTCTGATTCTCTGCTTACTGGTGAAAACTATGGTTTGTCATCATCTGAGGAGGCACAGGATCTTCCCCAGAACACATGACACTTCCTAGAAATGAGCAATAAATACCCTGAATTTAAGGGAAAAGAGAAAGAAAAATGGAAATGATCTAATTATTCCTCAATAAACATGAAACACAAGGGAATAAAGTTGAAATGACTAAGAAATGTACAAATACAGAGTCAATACAACAAAAGAGTGATAGCGGAGTCAAAGTGAAGAAAAATATTTATCATGAAAAATGCCAATTAAAAAGACTTAAAAGGAGCAATAGATTACCTTTCACAAAAAAAGCACCAGAAAATGCTGTGAAAATAATCAATATTTGCTCATTGTACCTCCGCACCTCGGGTTCGAACACTGTGATGTCATTGTCTTAGGCGGCACAGGATGTTCCCCGCACATCATGTGATGTGTCACATGGGCCGGCGGCCAACAGACGGGGGCGCGTCCTCGTCCCTCTGACTTTGTGTGACCTGACAGCGTGTTTGTGTGTCTGTGGGCCCCCAGGAGTGGCAGGACTACCGTCTGACTTGGGCCCCTGAGGAATTTGACGGAATGATGAAGGTCAGGCTGCCCTCAAAACACATCTGGCTGCCTGACGTAGTCCTTTACAACAAGTGAGTCAGTCAAAGTGCGGGTGCACACTTGCACGCACGAACACACACACAGAAGATTTTTCAGTTTTCTGCCTGACATAAAATTTTTAGAAATGATGTTTCAGAGAACTTGTTCTTGTATAGGGCTAATGGCTTTTTCGATAATATAAGAGATAAATGAAAACAGCTGTATGGGGATAATGACCAGTTTTCTTAAAATATTTTTTTCTGTTTTATAGCATCATAGCCCTTGAAGGTTTATCTTTAAAACTCATTTGTGTAATAAATATACATATAAAAAAATAAAATATTAAATATAAATAAATATTTAAAAATGGAAGAAAAATATACTGTCCATATGCGAACAGTAGTTCCAATTCACAGGTCAGCTGCCGTGCCTGGGTTAGCACTGACCCAACCTTGGCCCTATGTGGCCCTGCATCCCCAAATGTTTGCTTCCTGATTCGCAGAATCATAGTTTGTCACAGCTCCAACAAAAACATTTTAATTTTATGAAAATGGACCAGGAATTAGTACCCTCCTTGAATCTTTTCCCCTTTGACGCCAGGATATGCCGCAGTGATCCTGCATCTGAATGGTGTCATCTGCATTTGCAACTGGCGTCGCCGTTTGTCCAGTAAGCTGTGGATGTTACCTGTATAACAGGGGCAGCACTGCCACACATGATCGGATGCATCAACATGAATCAATTAATTCTGCAATGCCATAGGTTCGCATCTCAGAGGGGCCCACTTCGAAGATGGAGTCGCCTGCACTGCCGTCGTGCGACCGCGTGCACATGTACAGTTAGGCGCAAGCTCACTATGTTGGTACAGTGAGCACACAACAACGCACTTGCAAAAAAAAGGAAAAAAAATTGCCTCTCTGGTCTGATTCTCTGAATCATGATTTTTTTTCAGTTTCTGTGCAGTGATGCTCACACATCTCCTCACACACACACTGAACCCTAGATGAACCACAATGCCCATACGCACACAACACACTTTCGGCTTCATCTCATTCTCATTACTTTTTCTATATTGCCTTATGTAGAGGCTACTAGCAGTGTCTAAAGGCCACAAAATCAAATGACAATGATCAATGTAATAAAACAAATACAGTGGAGCATCAGGTTGCAAATTTAATTCATTCTTTGACACCCTTCATGAACCAAAATGTTTTGCATCCCAAATCAATTTTTTTCCATTGCAGTCAATGTAAATACCATTGATCTGTTCTCCACCCCCAAATAACATTCTGCAGTGTTTGAAACGTTTTTAATGGGTTGATTTGTGGCAGAAGAGAAAACCTTGATTATTACCTAGTGTCTGGTGTTCTTTTTCCTCTTGCCAGCACTTTTACTTGGCATTTTCATCACTCAGTCAGCAAAAGTAAAGCATTCTCATGTATGAGACCCTTGATAATGCTAACTCTATCTCCAGCAAACTGTTACTAATCCAAACTAACAATATCATAGTCACCCGTTTAATCACATTGCCTGTCCTTAGCACATCTTTGTTCTTCTGGTTTGTACAGAAGGTTGACTCAGTCATGTCATATTGCTTGGTGAAATCTGTAACACGAACACCATTCTCACATTCAGCTACTATTTCCTTCTTCAGTTTAACTGTAATTCTTCTAACACCACTGGCACTAGTACTTTTAACTTTTTTGGGAGCCATAATGAGGGATAGCTTACTTCAAAAAAGCACAAAAAAGCAGTATGACAAGAGAACGAAACAGTGATCCACAAGTACCGCGCAAACTGCGCGGTACTTGTGCCGGTATGCAATAACACTGCCGGTATGCAATAACACCACAGCATGGAAAGCCTGTGAGGTTTTTGTGATTGTGTGTTTGTACACTGAGACTTGTTCCCAGCTCGGTGCAAAATTTGATTGCAAACTGTTTGAAGGTCGATTTGGTCTTGATTAGGGGCAACGTAAGCCTATGGTTCTACTGGAAATCCATGTAAGCTGCTTTTGCAGTGTTGGAACCTTTTGCAGTTTTAGAACTTTTTCAGGAACTGGACATTTTTTGGGGTTGGCATTCTCAAAGCATAGGAACAGGGACCCCAATTCCTAGAACCATTTTAGCACCTACTCTGTAGGAACTATGTGATGTAGGTGTTTGGCAATTGGTGGAACTCATGTGCCACGCCCATTAGATTCAAGATTCAAGATTCAAAGCATTTATTGTCACATGTGCAGTGTAGAAACGAGTTTCCCTGTACAGTGAAATTCCTACTTTGCTGTCCGCAGTGCATTGGAATATGTGCTGGTAGAAGAGTGTAAACATTGTTATAGATATGATTATAGATATGAATGTGAACATTGCAATAGAACAGTGACTACAGTGCAATAAGACGTTTGAGTGCAGCTTGGTGTGCAACTCACAAAGTGCAGGTGCAAGGATGAGTTGATACTTCTTGCAGGCAGCAAAGTGCCAGGCCATTTTGAAAAAAAGTCACTGGTCAGCTGTTTTCTTGCCACTTGCGAAAAGATAAAATAAACCAGCAAGAAATTACAGGGATTGTCAGGGTTCGGGGCACTAGAATAAAATTTTGGCCAAAATAAGTTAGCTAACAACTGGGTTTATTTCAGTGCAGGTAGAAAATATAAACACTCAATGACTTCTGCAACACTTAAAAACAAGGAAACAAAACAAGGAAACATAGATTTACCACCATTTTTCCAAATGCTTCATAGACATACGGGATCATATATTCCAACAAAAAGATATTGGTCCGAAAATGAAATGGATCACAATAAGATTTTGCGGCTTTCACATCAAAATGTCATTGATCAAATGAAGATCCCGTGATTCCAGGCAAAAAAAAAAACAGCAAAAAAGGGAAACCCTTAGATGAAAAGGTTCTCAACATATGTGAAAGTCTGGCATATTCATGTTAACATGTTCCATAAGTGTAAGAACAGTTCGTGTGTGTGTGTGTGTGTGTGTGTGTGTGTGTGTGTGTGTTTATGTGTGTGTGTGTGTGTGCACAAGGGCAACACTCCTGGTCGTTTGATGTAATTGGGATACATAAGCACAAACTTCTTGTCCCTTCAGGGTGACAACATTTCTGCAAGTTCTGCTCCTCATTCCTTTTGATAGTGTTTGGTTCTTACGCTTCTATTTGCTCCTCTGATCTTGGAAAATGTTCACTCCCTCTCAGAGGTAACAGGAAAGAAAACAGATGTTTAAAAGGAGGTAGTCTTGTGTATTTGTTTAAACCCTTGTAGGGTTTAGAATGATTTGCCAGATGAGGAAGAAGCTAATGGCTAACAAGATAGCTGCTATACACAATATTAAACTGGTGTTTTTATCTTGTTTTGTAGTTATTATTTTACTTTTTATGAACACTAGTTAAAGAAATGTAAATTAAATTACCGTATGTTTACAATCATGTGTTTTAAGGGTCACATAAACTCCATGATTCTGCTCTGAAACCAGCCATACAAATGACAATTTAAGAATTATCACAGAGATTGCAATTTAGCATGCAAGGAATGTCAATTTAACATCAAAGCGGCGTCTATCTGACGTCAAAGGCATGGCCATTTTCAACAAAGATACATCATTGAAACATCAAACAGGTGTCAAATCACAGGGGTGGTCAATTTAAGATAATCTAAATGTCAAAAATACATTCTTTATTGCCAGCATCTTAACAACACTCTTCTAAATGTATAACAAGTGAGTGTTTCATTAGGATTTCATCTTTTAAAGGATTATCAATAATCCCCACTCCCTTTTGCATTTCTTCCTCCAAGTGCTGATGGTGTCTACGAAGTATCGTTCTACTCCAATGCTGTGGTCTCCTATGACGGCAGCATCTTCTGGCTGCCCCCGGCCATCTACAAATCTGCCTGCAAGATCGAGGTGAAGCACTTCCCCTTTGACCAGCAGAATTGCACCTTGCGTTTCCGCTCCTGGACCTACGACCGGACCGAGATCGACCTGGTGCTCCGCGCCGACGTGGCCAGCATGGACGACTTCACACCCAGTGGCGAGTGGGACATCATCGCGCTCCCAGGTCGACGGAACGAGAACCCAGCTGACCCCACCTACGTTGACATCACGTATGATTTCATCATTCGCAGGAAGCCTCTTTTCTACACCATCAACCTCATCATCCCGTGCGTTCTTATCACCTCGCTGGCCATCTTAGTTTTCTACCTCCCGTCTGACTGCGGCGAGAAGATGACGCTCTGTATTTCCGTGCTCCTCGCCTTAACTGTCTTCTTGCTGCTGATCTCCAAAATTGTCCCACCCACTTCCTTGGATGTCCCTCTTGTGGGGAAGTACCTAATGTTCACCATGGTCTTGGTCACCTTCTCTATCGTCACCAGTGTGTGCGTGCTCAACGTGCACCACCGCTCACCTACCACGCACACCATGCCCCCCTGGGTCAAGCTTGTCTTTCTCAATAAGCTCCCCGCCTTGCTCTTCATGCGGCAGCCCAGGAACAGCTGCGAGCGACAGCGTCTGCGCCAGAGGCGGAGAGCCCAGGAGCAGAAGGATGGTGGGCGTGGCGGTGAAGCAGGGGCTCTGATGGTGGGGCTGGGGCTGGCCAGCACTGGCGGGAATGGAGGAGCAAGCTCCACGGGGGTGTTTGGCAAGGAGGACAGCGAGCCCTGTACCTGCTATGTCAACCGGGCGTCTGTGAAACAGTTCGGAGACCTGGCAGGTGCGGGAGGGGGCTCCACGGATGGCCTGAACAGAACGAGGGAGGGCCGAGAGGGGGGCTCAGGGAACCTGTCGCGGGCAAAGCAAGGTTCAGGTGGTCCCGCTCTGACCCAGGCCCTGCTAGCTCAGGCTTGCCCAGGCTTTGAGGAGGCTGTTGAAGGAGTGCGTTTCATCGCCAACCATATGAAGAGCGAGGATGATGATCAGAGTGTAAGTATCATGCGAAGGCCTTTTAAATATGTATTTAATTGCAAATAGTTGTTGTTAATGTTACATCTTTTTTGTCATTACAAAACTTTGTTTAACTTACGACTGTTTTACCCTTGCTAGTGAAGAAAGATCAATGTAGCCATCTAGTAAGGTCAAACAGACCTTCACGGGTATACTAGTTGATATGTTGTCCATTTGTTGTGTTAACCAGAGGCCTTCTCTTAAACATTATTAGTTTAAAAGTAAAGCCAGGTCTGGTATAACTAGTGGCATGTCACGCTGTACTAGTTACCAGCAGAGAAAAGAGACAATTGAAGCCAAAAAGTCGTACCAGCAATTTAAAGTTCCCCACAGCTTGACTTCACTGGGTTCCATCCATAGTTAAGATGATAGGCCTTCTTTTAACTCACTTATTAACTGGGGCATTTTAAAGATTCACTTGTGCTGGACAAAAAAAAAATCAACTAGTCATACTTCTAGATGTCTTTTTCCTAAATGTTAGTCAGTGAAACCTATAGAATAGGTCTCATTCAAACAAAAAGCAAGAGCAATATTTTATTTGAACAATTTTTAAAATGCTTATTTTTCTCCCCAAGAAACCAAATATTAAATGACAATAAAGAGATAATATAGAATTTCCCAAATTACATTTACCCCCTGGATAGTTTCACACTATCAGAAAATGTAGCAGTAAGACGTTTTATCAGAACAACGCACCATTACATACAGCCAGCCAATCTAACTGCGCTGTTCCCCGAATAAATCATCGTTGATCCCGCTTACAATGATAAATCACCTATCTAATAGTAGCATGTCACCATGCGGTGCAGATCTGTATCAGGTTGGATGGAGGCACATGGCAGTGCCAATCAGACATTCGTAGTTGGAACGGTGGTCTCATGAGCACAAGATGAGTTACAGTGATGCAACGTGTAATTCTGGGAGCCACGTGACAGCAGAGTGGAGTGTGATTAAAACAGAGGAGGAGGTAGTACGGTGGCATGTTTCAGTGCCCCTCCTCCAGGCGTCCAGGGAGACGAGGCTCACCGACCTGAGTGAAAGCAACTGACACTGGAATTAACAGAGGGCTGTTATTCTGTCCGTCATGGCTGACGTTGCCATGACAACCTCCTTTCCCCTCTCCCGGCTCATCCTTCCCAACTCTCCCCCACCCTCTCATTATCATGCAGGTTAAAATGTCTCGGCCCTCCTTCATCGTGTTGTCTCCGACATAACTCTCCTCTCATCTCTTCTCACTTCCTTCTTTCCGCTCCTCTCTTCTTCTCCTCTCCTCCCTTCATACTCTCCTCTCTCCTCCTTTCTGACTTTTGTCCTTTCCTCTCCTCTTCCCTTTTTTCTCTCCTGTCTTCTCATTTTCATCCTTTCCTCACGTCTTCCTTTCCTTTCCTCACTTCCTCCTCTCTCCTTTCCTCTCATCACTTCCTTCTTTCCTCTCCTCTCCTCTTGTCACTTTCTCCTCTCCTCTCCTCTCCTCTCCTCTTCTCTCCCCATTTCCTTCTTTCCTCTTCCCTCCTCCCTCTTTTCAAATCCAATCATCTTGTCTTATCTCCCTCCATCTTCTCATCCATCATCTCCCCTCCTCTTCCATCTATGCAACTCTCCTCTCCTCTCATCTCCTCTCCTCTCTCCTCTCCTCTTCCATTCCATAACATAAAATTGTCTTCTCCTTTACATCCTTTCCTCACTTCCTCTTCTCTCCTTTTGCCTCGTCACTTCCTTCTTTCCTCCACTCTCCTCTTGTCACTTTCTCCTCTCCTCTCCTCTCCTCTCCTCTCCTCTCCTCTCCTCTCCTCTCCTCTCCTCTCCTCTCCTATTCCATAACATATAAAATTGTCTTGACTCCCCTCTTCTTGTCACCCATCATCTCCCACCTCCTCCTCCTCCCTTTCTCGCATCCAGACCTCATGAGAGCTGTGTGGCAGCCATAGCCTCGAATCAAATTTACCCCTTCACCTCCATTAACCCCCTAGCCGTCCAGCATGGAGACTAAAAAAACAAAAAAACGTGACTCCCCTCACTCCAGTTTCTCACCCTCTCTCTCTCTCCTCCTTAACAGGTGAGTGAGGACTGGAAGTACGTTGCCATGGTGATCGACAGGCTCTTCCTGTGGATCTTCGTGTTCGTCTGCGTGTTCGGCACGATGGGCATGTTCCTGCAGCCGCTCTTCCAAAACTACACAGCCAAGACGATCAACATGCCTGGCTGACCAATCGGAGCCCTCGGAAAAAACCACTGATGGACAACCCTCCCCCGGCCCAGGCTGGGGGCGGGGAGAGTGTGTGTGTGTGTGTGTGTGTGTGTGTGTGTGTGTGTGTGTGTGTGTGTGTTTGGGGTCCGGTGATTTGTGGCGCGTTCGGTGTTCGGATTTTTTCGTGTCAGTGCGAAACCGGCACCAGAACTAGGAAACAAACTGACGGTTTATAGGAACGTTTTTTGCAACAAATTCTTGTATGGACGAAGGAAAAGCATCTTCCTCTTTGCCACATCTGCAGTTTTTTTGTCCAGATATCCAGTGGACCTTTCATCCTCATCTATTTCTTCCAGAGGACGGGGATGGGTCCCTTACCTCCCTTTCATCCGCCCCTTTCCTCCGGACCGCTTGTCAATGGCGGACATTGCAACGCCTTGCCGGCACCACTGCTGGGTTTTGGTCGGAGGAGAGGGGACGACCTTATTTTCCAGAAAATGATATTATCGGTCTCTGTATTACCCGCAATTTCTTTCTTGTGTCGTCATTTGTGCGGAGAAAAAAACAATAAAGGGGTGGGGGTGGCCCTGAGGTTGCGATGCCGTCGCCCACTGTTGTATGATTGTACGGATCCATGGAGAATGTGACAAAGAGGGTAGAGCACACTGACGTCACACTGAAGGAGTCGCGGACGATGAGGAGGCGTATGGATTTTCGTAGGGAAGTTGTCGATGTTGGGGTGGCGTCGTGGAAGAGGCCATGATCGGCGTTTGGAGGGAAGACGTAACGTGTAAATAAAATCTCAGAAGGACGAAGCATTCTTCCAGGAAATTAATGTTTGATGCGATGAATTAATAATTGATTTGCGATTTTACTTTTTTCTGTCATTGCTGAGATATTCAGGTCAGAGGGAGCTGGTGTCCCCTCTACTCCTCCTGCATCTCCTCTGTAATTCTCCTCTCTTTATCGACTATACTCTTTTTTTCCCTCCAGTCTCCTGCATCGCTGTCCGCCTCATTGCCATGTGCTCTGTTCTCCGACTTTATTATCCTCTCTTCTCATCTCATCTCATCTCTTCTCTCCTCCCTTTCCTCTCCTCTGCTTTCTGTTCGTGCTAGTGTGTGTGTGTGTGTGTGTGTGTGTGTGTGTGTGTGTGTGTGTGTGTGTGTGTGTGTGTGTGTGTTGACAGTACCATGTCAATGAAAGGGGCATATGTCTCCCTTTCTCGCTCATTCCCTTCCTTCCTTCTACCAGTCTACCGGCAAGCTCCCTCCAATCCTCCTCCTTCTCATCCACCTCTCTCTGATTTTCATGCAAAAAACGCGCGCACACACATTTATGAGAAGGAACTCTCCTATCTTTTGGTATGATGCGTCACTCCCGCTACTCCGTGACAACGCTTAGGAGGCTTTTTTAGCCCGACGGATTAAAAATTCAACAAACAAGAGGAAGCTGTTAAAGATTCAGGGTGATTGACAGCGGAGGCGACGCCTCGCCGTCGGACTTGACGAGACGATTACGCTCGCAAAGATCTCCGAATTTTAAAAAAGGACGGCAAACATGGCATCCGTGTAGTAAAGAAGAGTTTGTGTCTGCGTGGAAAAAAGGAAAATTGGATTTTGAATATTTGTTCATGTTTTTAAAAGAAAATATGTCGGACACGAAGAAGGATGACCTGTAAACGCTTGCAGATTAAGTAGATTATTCCCGTCTGATATCCGAGGTCATTCACCAGATTTGTTTTGTATACTTGGTCATGATTTTCATTTTTACTCCTGTTTTTGTTTTCATTATATGTTCAGAAATTCATATAATAGAAACACAACACAAATAAACAAGTGTCTCCTGTAACAGAACCAGGGGGTTGATCCCAGGTTTTTTAAGACCAAAACAAAACCATATTCGATTAAATTATATTCAAATTGTTGACAAGACTGAGTTATAAATCTCTAGCTCAAACATTGCAAACTTGAAGGATAGCAAAATTACGAAATTAATTGGGTTGAAATATTAATTAATTGCCTTGAAAACTTAAAAACTGGCTATCATAACAACAGGTAAATATCACCGAGGAATAATGGGGAAAAAAAGTTCCTCTTGTTTAATTGTATTTCCGACCTTTAGCCTTTTTTTAACTTTAGCAGATATTTGTATTGCACATTTTGGACCTGGATGCAAACATTGCTTTGGACCATCTGGTTGGTTTAACTTTTTTTCTTTTCATGTCAGATCTATACACCGATGCACGCACACGCGTGTGTACCTCAGACTGTGTGGCCACAATGTCTCTGACGGCAATAATAAGGGATTTTCGACAGGAAAAACACAAAAGAAGATAGAGTCATCGGTCACTGTTACTCGTCAGTCTGCCAGAGGAAAGCGCAGCTCATTTCACACACCAGGGGCTTCCCTCTGTCTGTCTGACCTCTGCACATTCCTCCCCCTCCCCTCACTTGATCTTCCCATGATGCTCCTCCTCTCACACCTCCTTTTATCAGATCTGCATACCTTAACCAGTCCAATAAAGGCTGTAGGTTCAGATTCAGACAAGTCTCTGGGTTTTTACTCTTCGTCTCGCACACTTGTTTCGATGGACAAAATAATGTCTGCTATAACCACCTCTAGTCACCCCATTATCCTCTCCTATCCTCTCCTCTTCTCCCCTAGTTTCTTTCTCCACACTCCCTTTCTCAGTAAGCCCCCCCATCCTTTCACCTCTCCTTTGCTGACCACCAGATCTGCACACCTTATCCAGTCCACACACATTCGTCACAAAATGGGTATTTCCCAAACTTCCCATTAATCCCCCACTACAGGATGGGATGAAAGAATGAAACATTTCCTGTCTTTTTAATATTGAGGCTGCTTGGCTTCCCTTTTCATAAATGTTCACAAAAATGGGCACGAACACATACATACACACACTGTCTTGCTCAAGGAAACGGTGCTCTGAAACAATCGTGGGTGTAAAGCGCCCCAAGGTCACATCACACGGTTTATTCTGCAGTGAAACAAGGAATTTAGGTATTATGCGCCACCTGATTGCAATCGCAATTTATCTCACCGGACAAAAAGAGAAAGAAAACCCTGACGCCCAATATATCATTTTTATTGAATTTGTAAAAGTGACAACGTCTAAACACTACGGTATTTTAGAGGTTAAAATCTGTGATAAAACATTTTTGGCGTCTTTGCAAACATTTTTGCATAGACGCCCACCACCACTTACGGAGACGATGGGTTCATTTTCATGAATCATAGATTTATGTTACTATCAAAGGTGTTATACCCCCACCACATTTTTTTTTTCGAGAAAATGTACTTATACAGTTAAATTAGTCCACACTACCCACATGAGGAAATACTCATTCAGTGATCTTTTCTCATTGACGGATGTCATTGCCTTTTGCTGCCACTAGTGGCCGCTAGATGATATATATGAGGACAATATATTTGGGATTAAGGGTAAACGATAGAGAGAATAAAACAATGATAAATAATATGTGGAATATGATATGTATAACATTTTGATTTTATTATTAATTATTATTATTATTTATTATTATATTATTGTTATTTTCGAAAGGTATTGTGTGAGGTCTAACTTTTGGATTTTGCCTGCGTCTGCCATCCACAATGTTGTTTTCAATACCTTCTTGTTCTAAGCCTTCAGATGTCAGAGAAAGGAAACATTTAAGGCCAGATTGCTCACCGATTATTTTCTTTTTTTGTTATTTTTGCAAAACTCTGGCTTTGTTAAATATCTTTTTAACATATGTGTATTTATTTATTTATTTGTTTGTTACTTTTATTATAAATCTGTGACTTATTTCTTTATTTTTTCCATTGACCTATATCTTCTGTTATATTTTCAGTTTATATTTTTTATTTATTTATTTTACCTTTGTTGTTAGTTCACTATAAATACCGCCAGTCTCCCTATTAAGACAGCGGTTTCTTCACAATCAGCAGATTCCTGAGCCCCTGGTGATTTAATTTCCCCATAATAGACCAAATAGTGAGTCTCACTGGATGCTAGGTAAACCTCTGACCTCTTGGAGTCCCTGCACAACCTTCGTTCACCTCATTCAAAACATACCATGCTCCCATTTTGAGGGGCAAAAAAAGAGAAATTAAAGCACTGAAATTCAAATAGTTTGTGAACCAGGGTTAAAGTAACATTATAAAACATAAGGGCAGCACGGTGGCGCAGTGTTTAGCACTCGAACCTCACAGCAAGAAGGACACAAGTATTTCTCTGTGGAGTTTTCTTGCTTTCCTCCTGCCTCTGGTATCCTCACACAGTCAAAAAAACCATGCAAATATTAATTGGAAAAAGTGGAAAATTGCCCAGAATGAAACCTGCCTCTCATCCAATGACAGCTGGGATACCCTTCAGCATCCATGCAACCTCGATTGGAGGATAAGCAGACTGAATAGATAACAACATAATAATAAAAAAATGTTTGCCAAAACGCTGGAAAAAAAATACACCTTGGTCTGTAGCGACCTCTGGTGGTTGAACCTCTTTAAGCTCCATATTGAAGCTGTTCTACTTGTTTTCATTTTCATGGTTGTGTTTTTGTGCGGAGGACCCCAGCCCCCTCCACGAGAACCCCTTAACCCCACCCTACATGTATATACATACACACAGACACACAGACATGTATATACATACATATTTCCTTTCGGCTGCTGGCCACAGCAAATCACCTCCTCATTCTAACCCTATTTTTCTGAATCCTCTCTTTCACTACATCCATAAATCCTCTCTTTGGTCTTCCTCTAGTAGGTATGCAGTTGATATAGTCAGGTCTCCCTCTGTAAGTTGCAAGTCCTCCCACTTAGAAATCATGGAGGGGTCTAAAATGTTCATCATTGGTGCATTACCACTGTTAGAGACAGAATTTTAAAAAAATCGGGAATCACATTGTATGATTTTTTTTAACAATTTATTTGTAAATTACAGTGTCAAATAAGTATTTGATCCCTTGAGTCAAACAATTTTAATATTTGGTACAGAAGCCTTTGTTAACAATTACAGAGGTCAAATGGTTCCTGTAGGTCTTCACCAGGTTTGCATACACTACAGCACATTTTGGCCACCCCTCCATACAGATCTTCTCTAGATCTCCCAGGTTTTGGGGCTGTTGCTGAGCAACACAGAGTTTCAGTTCCCTCCAAAGATTTACCATTGGATTTAGGTCTGGAGACAGGCTAGGCCACTCTAGAACCTTGACATAATCTTACGAAGCTAGTAGCACTTGGTTTTACTGGTGGTTTGCTTCGGGTCATTGTCATGTTGGAAGACCCAGCCACGACCCATCTTCAATGCTCTGATTGAGGGAAGAAAGTTTTTGCCCATTGTCTCATGATACATGGCCCCACTTATCCTCTCCTTGATACAGCACAGTTGTCCTGGCCCCTGCACTGGAAAACACCCGAGAGCATGATGCTTTCACCCCCATGCTTCACTGTAGGTATGGTATCATTGGGGTGATATTCATCCTTCTTCTTTTTCCAAACACAGTGAATGGAGTTAAGACCAAAAAGTCCTATTGTGGTCTTATCTGACCACAAAACTTTCTCCCATGACTCATCAGGATAACCCAGATGGTCCCTGGCAAACGTCAGATAGGCCTTGACATGGGCTTACTTAAACAGGGGAACCTTCCGTGCGATGCATGATTTCAAGTTATCACGTCTCAGTGTATTACTGATAGTAGCCTTGGAACGGTGGTCCTGGCTGTCTTCAGGTCATTGCCCAGCTCCTCCCATGTAGTTATGGGCTGATTATATTATTTCCTTGCATTGTCGATACCCCAGAAGGAGAAAGCTTCCTTTGGGCCCACGTGATCTCCACTCCCTGTAGCCTCACTGTTCCTCCCTGTAGCCTCTCATTCACACACATATATTCTGTCTTACTGCAAAGCTCCAATTCCAGCATCCGTCTACCAATATATTCTCTATCCCTCCTCTGTACATGACCGAACCATCTCAGTCTGGCTTCTCTGACCTTCTCTCCAAAACATCTAACATGTGCTGTTCCTTTGATAGACTCATTCCTGATCCTATCCATCCTTGTCACAACCAAAGAGAACCCTCAACATCTTCATCTCTGCAACCTCTACTTCTACCTGCTGTCTTTTGGTCATTGTAACATCCAGCCAGCATACATGTCCTGCACCAGACTAACATACTTCTCTGCCACTCCAGACTTCCTCATACAGTACCAGACCTCCTCTCCTGGCATCCTCTTATATGCTTTTTCTAGGTCTACAAAAACACAATGCAGCTCCCTCTGGCCTTCTCTGTACTTTTCTATGGAGGATTCTCAACGCAAATACTTCGCCTGTAGTTCTCTTCCTAGGCATGAAGCCATACTGCTGTTCACAAATGCTGACTTCTGCTCTCAGTTTAGTTTCCACTACTCTTTCCCATAACTTCATTGTATGGCTCATCAACTCAATCCCTCTATAGTTGCCACAATTCTGCACATCCCCTTTATTCTGAAAAATAGGCACCGTCACACTTTGTCTCCATTCTTCAGGCATCTTCTCACTCTTTCTGTTGAATAATCTAGTCAAAATATCTACCGCTGCCTCTCTTAGACACATCCACACCTCCACAGGTGTATCATCAGGACCAACTGCTTTTCCACTCTTCATCCTCTTCAATGCCTTCCTCACTTCACTCTTACTAATTTGTGCTACTTTGTGGTATACAATAGTCCCCTCTTCTACCCTTGCCTCTCTTTCATTTTCCACATTCATCAGCTCTTCAAAGTACTCTTTCCATCTTTCCATCACTGTTCTCGCATCTGTCAATACATTTCCTTCTCTATCCTTAATCACCCGGACCTGTTGTACATCCTTTCCATCTTTATCTCTCTGTTTCACCAACCTGTAAGATCATTCTCACCCTCCTAACTATCCAACCGAGCATACAAGTCATCATACACCCTTTGTTTTGCCTTTACTACCTCTATCTTTACCTTTCGCCGCATCTCCCTGAACTCCTGTCTGTTCTCTTCAGTCCTCTCAGTATCCCACTTCTTCTTTGCTAACTGCTTTCTCTGTATATACTCCTGCACTTCCTCATTCCACCACCAAGTCTCCTTATCTACTTTCCATCCAGATGACACACCAAGTACTCTTCTACCTGTCTCCCTGATAACACTAGCTGTAGTTGTCCAATCATCTGGAAGCTCACCCTGACCACCCAGACCCTTTCTCAACTCCTCCCTGAAAACCATGCAACACTCCTCCCTTTTCAGTTTCCACCACTTTGTCCTCTGCTCTGCCTTTGTCGTCTTCATTTTCCTTGTCACCAGGGTCATCCTACAAACCACCATCCTATGCTGTCTGGCTACACTCTCACCTACAACTACTTTGCAGTCACTGATCTCTTTCAGGTTACCTCGTCTTTAAAGATGTAGTCTACCTGCGTGCTCCTACCTCCGCTCTTATAAGTTACCCTATGTTCCTTTCTTTTCTGGAAAAAGGTGTTCACTACAGCCATTTCCATCCTTTTTGCAAAATCTACCATGATCTGTCCCTCTGCGTTCCTAACCTGGATACCAAATCTGCCCATCATTTCTTCATCCTTTCTATTACCTTCACCAACATGTCCATTGAAGTCTGCACCAATTACCACTCTTTCATTTCTGGGAATATTCTGCATCACTTCATCTAACTCATTCCAGAACTTCTCCTTTATCTTCAGATTCGCATCCCACCTGCGGGGCATACCCACTAACAACATTGAGCATCACACCTTCAATTTCCAGTATCAGACTTATAAGTCTATCTGACATTCTCTTCCCCCTAGGACCTTCCTAACAAACTCCTCGTTCAAGATAACTCCTACTCCATTTCTCTTCTTGTCAGTACCATGATAGTACAACTTAAAGCCTGCTCCTAAGCTTCTAGCCTTACTACCTTTCCACCTTGTCTCCTGGACACACAGTATATTCACCTTCCTTTTCTGCATCATGTCGACCAACTCTCTACCTTTTCCTGTCATAGTCCCGATATTCAGAGTCCCTACTCTCAGTCCCAGGCTCTTTCCTTTCCTCCTCTCTCCGCCTCCGAACACGCACTCCTCCTCTTCTTGTTCTTGTTCTTCGACCCACAGTAGCCCAATTTCCATTAGTACGCTGTAGGTCATCAGTACCAATGGCGATCGTTGTTAACCCGGTCCGCGACCGATCCGGTATGACATAGTTATGGTTGACTCACATGTTTGGTTTTGGTGAAAGTTTTACGCCCGAAGCCCTTCCTGACGCAACCCTCTGCATTTATCCAGGCTTGGGACCAGCACAGGGAGACACTGCTCCGTGCCCCCCCAAGGCAGGCTTGGAGAGACATGGGCCAGGCATGAAGCCATACTGCTGCTCACAAATGCTGACTTCTGCTCTCAATCTAGTTTCCACTACTCTTTCCCATAACTTTATTGTATGGCTCATCAACTGTATCTATAGTTGTCGCAATTCTGCATATCCCCCTTATTCTTAAAAATAGGCACCATCACACATCGTCTCCATTCATCAGGCATCTTCTCACTCTCTAAGATCCTGTTGAATAATCTAACCAGAGACTCTACTGCTGCCTCTCCTAGACACCTCCACATCTCCACAGGTATATCATCAGGATCAACTGCTTTTCCACTCTTCATTGTTGTACTATCATGGTACTGACAAGAAGAGAAATGGAGTAGGAGTTATCTTGAAGGGAGAATTTGTTTGGAATGTTCAGTGTCAATGTTCTGTGTTCAGTTAGGGGTTCAGTGTCTTGCTCAATAACACTTCGACACATGAGGAGGACCTGGGAATCCAACCAGGCATGTTCAGTTCCAAAGACAATTGCTCTACCTCCTGCACCACGCCGACCCTAATGGTAGTTAATTGCAGAACACACACCTCTCTTGGGACACTGTTTAATTTGGATGGTAACTTGTAATCAGCATAATCACATAACGTTGAGATGTTATACCCCCCCCCCCCAACAGAACCCATTAATATAAACAAAGACAGTTCCAGATTTCTGACAAGTTGATAAAGAGAATCAGTTTTTCACATTTACTTTATGATGGAATACTATTTAATTACTTCACAGTGATTGAATTGAATGGTTAAATAAATATCAACATTTGAGCCATGTTGGCGTCTAGGCTGGAGTATAGATATAAACTAATTAGTGACGTTTTCTTGCAATATTTGATGTTGGCAGTTGATCAATGTGTTGATGGAGTTCTTGCATTTGCTCACTTTTCAAAATGATTTACAGCATTCTGGTCATTTTTTTGACATGTCGCCATGGAAATGCTACACACTTATGCCCTTAATTCTGTCTCATCGTTGTATACCACAATAATGTAGGGCTGGAAAATGTCCAAGCCAGAAAATCAGACAGAAATGAGACATGACATTGCCAAAGAAATGAGACAATTGCACAAATGAGACAATGTTGCACAAATGTAAAGTCCTATGCGGACTAGCAATACCAACGACCAGGATTGTTTAAAATTACTTGTTTACATTCTCATGCCACAAACAAATGCTTTGCTGAAGCCATAACTGATTTAGCCATTTAATTTAATCACTGCAATGGAATTGAATAGTATACCACAATAAGGTGAGATGTAGCGGACAAGTGAACAAGTGGGAAACCTGATTAACCCTCCTGTTGTCCTTGGGTCAAAATGACCTGCCACGGTGTTGGACACAGGGTGTATACAGAAAATGAGGACAACAGGAGGGTTAATAAAAGGAAATTTTAGCACAACTATGACATTTTCTCTGGATGAAGTAATAATTTTAAGAAATAAATAAAGATAAATAAAGACAGAAATTACATGTATAGTCTTATACAATCTTACAATCAGACAATCAGACCCCCCCACCCCCACCCCCACCCCCCAACTATACAAAAGCAAGGCAACAACACCTGGCTAGGCTCACTATTGCCAGGGCTAACTTTGACAAAATTAAGAAAATAATCTGGGCATTAGCCGCCACTTGAGCAGCCCTTGGGCCTCATGTGTATCCCCAAATCCTGGCAGCAGCAGGCGGCCAAGTTGTGATGGCCACAGGCTTAATTTGCCAATACCAAAACACACTGGTGGGCCGTCAGGGCCTGCAAGGCCTTCTCTGCTGGCCTAAAAAAATGTCTGAATCAAATTAAAATTTGTCCATGAATACTGTTCACTTCCTTTCATAGCTTTTCTCCTGGTTGTGCCGCTTCCAGACATGCATTTTCATACTAAAGCTTTTAACCAATCACATTTCAGCCATAATCTGTTGCCAGGCAGGGTCTGTCTGGGGGTGGGGGGTGGGAGGGGGGCTGCAAAATAGGTTCTGCAAGCCCTTTAAGCATGAAAATAAGTGTCGATGGCGCTGTTGCTTCAACCAATCAGATTTTGAGTGTGCTACATCAAAGCCTTCTAGCATGCTTCAGCAATGTCAACTATTCACACCCTCTGATTGCATAGTCACAGAGTGGACAAGTGTATTAGCAAGGAGAAGCATATTAGTGAGCTGTGAACGGAAAAATAGTTGTGTTTGTTTAATATCGTTTTTTTCAACCCACATTGGCTACAGGAGGAGAAGAAACGGATTTAGTTACTAATATATTGTTAAAGCGATCTTCTTTTTGAAGAAAAGCTGGACATAGTAAAGAAAGGTCGGGCAACCCCTAACCTCGCGAATCTGTCACAATCAGGAAAAGGATTTGTCCCACATTTTCAAGCCACGAACTACGACCAGTACCCGTGGCTCACAGGCTCCGAGGTACACTCCAAATTGTATTGCTGGGAGTGCTTGGAGCCAAAGCACACGGATAAGCTCTACGACAGAATAACTGAACTCTATTTGAGGAAAGAAAGGAGGATGGATTTTGTCTACAAATGATCAAAATTTTTGTGAACAAAATGCTGCTATTTCCCTAAATAGTACAGCAAGTTTATAAGGTTATTATTGGTGTTTTTTATGTGTCACAGCTGTTGGTAGAAAGGCATTTACTGTGGCTACTGTCCGTTTTTGTGGCTCCCGCCCACAAGACCGGACTTTTGTTGTCTCGGTGTGTTCAGGAACCGATCAAGCAAGAATGGTTTATTATAGGTCAGGAAATACACTTAGGAGATATCCCGGGCCAGAAATATCCTGAGTTAGAATGAATGCCACTCTGAGAGGATCGTTCTCCCTCTGGACACCTGCTGAGACGCGTCTAGCGGATGTGCAGGTGAGGAGGTTCTGGCCCCGAGTCGAGGAGGTGTGGTCATTTTATACCATCGCCTCAACGGTCAGGTTTATTTCCTAGTAAGGACTTGTTTTAAACACTCTTGAAATTGTGGCACTTGGGGTGCTGGGCCGCACCCTGGACAAAGCCACGGGTGTCAGTGGAAGAGTACACAGTTGGGCATCCCTTTGCCATCACGTGATGTGCTTCGCTGAGCGAATTTTAAGACTACACGGGTTATCTATCTGCAATGCACCTCCCTTTATACTGCATTTCTGCATAATAAGATGTTTTTTTATGGCCATAAACTAATTATTGGGGGGTGGATTGATTCCGAGCGCTACTGAAGGCCGGGGTGTAAAATGCACAGCCCGCCACTGCCAAAACGCAATCCGTTGTGCACTTGGCAGGCAAGGCTATTTTTTCAAAAGCAGACCTCACCCGGGGATACCGCCGACTGCCTGCCCGCCTGCTGGATGTCCCCAAAATGGCAGTAATCACCCCTCTAAGATGTTTTGAGCTCCTGAGAATGCCATTCAACCGTAAGAATGTACAAAATCATTCCAGTACCTCATGGACTCTCCTGAACAAGTCCTGCCTTTCCTGTACATGTACCCGGACAACATCCTTGTTGCCAGTGCTGCCATGGCCAAGCACCTCACCCACCTGCAGTTTTTCTTCAAGCGTCTCAGCCTGCATGGATTGATCATCAACCCAGCCAAGTGGTCATTGGGGTTGACCAGTACTAACTTTCTGGAAGTCACCAAAGAGGGGGCCGTGCCACTCCCATGTAAGTTAGGCATGGTCCAAAAATTTCCACAACTGGTCATGGTGACGTCCCCGCAGGATTTCCTGGGAAAGGTAAACTTCAACCCCCCCAACACTTCTCCACTGATGTATCCCCTGTACAAGGCCCTAAAGGGGAACGTGCTGAAGTTTTGGTGGAATGGCTCACAGCTATGACTACTTTGGCCAAAGTGATAAATACTGGCAACACTAGGAGCCGCTTCCACTTAAGCTTCTGTTCACAACAGCAGGGCACACAATTTACAGTTTTCGTCAATCCCAAGTTACTGACATTCGCAATGGCTAACGTGTCAGAATCATGGTCAGCCCACTAACAGCAACACATCCCTTTCATCTCAGTATTCAACAAGGCCAATCTCATGCCACTGCTGGGGCTGTCCACCTAGGGTTTGGCTACAGCCAAAGGGCAGCCAACGAGACCACCAAACCCAGAGCTGCAACTACTGGACTACAGTTGGCTGATGTTGCTTATTGAAAGGGGTGTTTCAAGGAGTTTCTCAGATGTAAAGATGGGCAGAGGTTCACCAATTGGAAATAGGTACAATATGAAATATGGGCATATGAGATTTGCAAATCATTGTATTCTGTTTTTATTGAAATTTTTCCACTGCATCGCACATTCAAACTTTTGGGGAATTGGGGATGTACAAGTCAGACAGATTCCCTACAGGGCCCTTTACACCCCCCTGGTGCCCAATGTATGTCCCCTGCAGCACGTGCACCACATGCACGTGGCTTAACTTTTATTCTCTTTGATGTGTTTTTATCTATTTATTTTTTCTTTAGGTAGGGTTAAGGGGGTACTCGTGGAGCGGGCTTGGGTCCTCTGCACAAAAACACACAACAATGAATATGAAAACAAGCACAAATCAAACACCAGTGCATGCATGCAAGGTGAGTGAGCAACAGAACCTGCTCTGCAACCTGCTTTCTCTTTCCAGACAGTGGTGATGTATTTATTTATTTATTTTTTAATTTATTTCAATTTTGTTTTTTCTGTTAAGGGAGTGGTGCTCACTTCTTCTTCTCCTGCTTCACATTGAACTCTAGGAAGAAGTCGTTGCAGGCCACAGTCAGGGCGCCGACCAGGATGACAAACTCTGTGAAATCCACCTCCCCATCGTTGTTGGCGTCCAGATCGCCCATGATTTTGTCCACTGCATCCTTGTCCTGAGCATTCTGAGGTCGGAGACAGGAAATGTATAAACTTGCGGGATAGATACCACAATAATTTTCAATACAGTTAAAAACTGGGGCCTTTTTCTGAGGATCTAACAAAGTTATTTGGGGAAAATGCAACCATGTTTCCCAGACCCAGAGTTTTTTTGGGGGTGGATTTTTTTTTACATTTGCCTTTCTAAATGGGGGTTATTTTTGAGACATTTACTTACTGATTATTTTTGAACATTTTATCTTTTTTATTACTTTTTTGGAGAATCTTTTTGGCTCTTTGAATTGATTAGTTGTACCAGATTTGTTGCTAAAACGAAAACAAATTCTGAATTAGATATTGGGGCATGTTTTTTGAGGGCATTTCCTGATTATTTTTATAATCATATCTTTATTTACTTACAATTTTTTCATTTTATAATCAGATGGGACAATGTCTTCAGAACAGTATTAAGCCTTGTAAAAGGTCTCATCTTGTGTTTAATTGTAGTTGATTTTATGTATTTATGATGGTTTTTAACAGCGATTTCGCCATAACCCTCACCCACACTGCTCACCCCAAGGTAGCTCCCCAGCTCTGACACCAGCATGTCCTTGAGTTCGCCCTTGCTCAGCGTGTATTTATTCCCTTCCTTGCCAGAATACTTGTGGAAGGTCTGGATCAGCAGCTGCATTGAGGACTCCAGGGTGGAGCTGTTGTCAGCGAAAGACATCCTGCAGAGAGTCGAGAGAGTGCCGATGTGAGAAATGTGTCTGGAAAAACCCTGTGGTGGTCTTCACCTCAGCCTCGTCTCTCTGTTTATATAATGTCCCTCCTCCTCTCTCTCCTCCTTCCTTCACCCTGACCTCTCCCTCATTGTCGCCTCTCCCCTCTCTTTCTCTCTCTCTCCGCGGCCCAGTGAAGAAGGAGGGCGCGGTCAGTGGCCCCGGTCATGTGATCTGGCTGATAAGCTTGAAACTCAAAGCCTGTGACTCTCATGAGTATGTTCTTAAAAAAAAATGGATAGATAGATAGATAGATAGATAGATAGATAGATAGATAGATAGATAGATAGACAGACAGACAGACAGACAGACAGACAGACAGATAGATAGATAGATAGTTGGATAGATAGATAGACAGACAGACAGACAGACAGACAGACAGATAGACAGACAGACAGATAGACAGATAGACAGATAGACAGATAGACAGATAGATAGATAGATAGATAGATAGATAGATAGATAGATAGATAGATAGATAGATAGATAGAAAATTAATGGGAAAAAATATAACATGGAAAACATTTAAATGATAATAAAGTCAGCATCTACAGAAAGCTTATGGAAATACAACTGAAATTAATAGTACAAGACTACAGCCCGAAAACTATGGACTGAAAGTACAACTATACAGTAGTAGTGGAAGGGATATCTCAGTGTCTGAAAGAAACTAATGTACGAGTTGACATATACCTGTTCTTTGTAAGTAAAGTTTTTGCCCGCATCGAAAAAATAGGCAAATTCCAAAATTTACCTGAATGACTGCTGGGCGGCTGGCGAGCGAGATGATAATGAAATGAGGGGGCAACTGGTCAGGACCACAGAGACGATCCCAACTTTTAAAGTCCTCCCTCACTCCACCCATCTGTCCTCCTTTTTACACCGAACACCTGCCATCTCCTGAAACTAACACCTTCCACTTCCACGCCCCACCTGAGCGCTCCTCCTCTCAGATGGCACAAAAACAAGTGTGCCATTGTAAAGTTATTCTTCTTTTCAGAGTACAAATTCTTTTATAATTATTTGTGTATGATAAATGCATGTAAACAGTATGTCCAATGTCACACTGGTGTGAATTGACAGGAAGTCAGTCAAATTCTGAAATACATTGCCAGGTATAGCCAAAATCATGCAATACCTTCTTTACCAATTACCAGAAACAGCCTCTTGTTTTCACAGCATTATGGGAAAGTGTCTTGTGATCAACAGCTGAAGAAACAAATTAAACTTCTCACAAATCAAACTGATATTATATGATTTTTTTTTCTAAACTTTATTTCAGTGTGTTTGTGTTGCTGACCAAATGTTAACAAAAAAAAAGAAATAGAAAAATAGCAAGTAGAATAAAGGAGGATAGAAAAAAGGAAAGAAAAGGAAAAGGTTAAAACTGTATGTTACAATAGTTTGAATAAAAAGCAGAAATCAGAACTTATAGACTTTGCTGGTATTCCTTGTTTTAACACCGCATTTTACTACTGGGTGTTTAATCTGGTATTTTGCTATCAGGTCTATGTATTTGCAGAATTTGGCAGGCATGTAGCAACAGGCTGGTATTGAAAGGGTGAAAGGATTGGCTTTAGAAGAGTTATATAATCATTGCTTTTGAATGCAAAATGTGTTTTTTACAAACAAAGAAAAATGGTAACTGTATGTACGCCTTTTTTGTTACTGTGTTAATCTTTCTGAATTACTCCTTCACTAAACAATGACACTATTTACTTTTCCTGACCAAACCCAGTGGTGGTTTGGGTGTGTGTGTGTGTGTGTGTGTGTGTGTGTGTGTGTAAATACATTACATAATGTGGGATATATACATATCTATCTAAGTTGAATTTGTTATATATGCTTAAGAATGTATATGTTATGTTTACACAGCTACATATATTTGAAAATCTTAATATGTACATTTTCGTACATATCACTTGTGTATTCCTTCTCTCTTGCTGTCTCTCTCTACGTATGCAGAAGTGAAATATAAATCTGATTAGAATACACTAATGAATGCAATTATTATAATTAAAAATGTGTATCATTTCTACTATTTTATGCTCATTGATTTTATTTTTGTTTTATAGCATTACATTATATTATATTATATTATATTATATTGTGTGTCTCCTGATGCTGCAAGTCTATGCATCATATGTAAATTTGTGTGTCTGTGTGTGTTAGTGTGTGTACTTGTGCACTGTGTTGCTACGGTGCTCGATAGGATGCGTTCATTGGGCATTGGGATCTTGTTGCACCTGGAGGGAGCCACAGCTATAATTGGCCCCCACAGGGTGTGGATGAGACAGCCAATCAGCTGACAGGAGGTTAATCTCTATGTAGGTAAAAAATTAAACACTGTAAATTAAGAAAAAATAATGTATGCACACGTGTAGGTGCGCACATGTGTGAAGATTTCTCAAAATGTAGATTTCAAGCTGCTATTTTTTGTGTTTTATTTTAATTCAGCTTATATTGTCATTATATTGCATTACATTTCATTCTATTTTATTTTTGTATTTTTATGCTATTTCAATAAATGT
Organism: Fistularia commersonii; assembly: GCF_037954325.1. Lineage (NCBI taxonomy): Eukaryota > Metazoa > Chordata > Actinopteri > Syngnathiformes > Fistulariidae > Fistularia > Fistularia commersonii. The sequence continues at coordinate 19,888,022 of NC_141294.1, read as the reverse complement.
GTAAGTATCCATACATTTGTTTTGTTGAATTAGTAAAAAACTATCTCTAAATTGCTTAGTTTAAGATCTGTGTATATATATAAGAACATTCTTACATGTAAATAAAGTAAAATTTAAATATATATAAAAAAATGTTTACATTTCAATATCAAAGACAGGGCCTTTTGTGATTGTGTGAGTATATATATATATATATAGAGAGAGAGAGATACATTGATATAAATATTACTGATGTTCAGGGTCATACATAGAGAAGTCAGAAAGTAAATAATAAAAGGCTCGACAGGTTTGCATTTCATTTATTTGAAAAATAAATTTCAGTTTGTGTCCATCGCTCTCTGGCTCCCCCCAGTACAACACAGGCCACACTACCACTACCAGCAGGGCCACAATGATTTTTAATTCATCTTTTTTTAATGTTTTTGAAAAAGAAAACTCTTTTGGTAAAGAAAAATCATAATTTATCAGGATTCAGATTGTTTTTTTTTCCTTTCTTTTAATATTTATTTACTTTCCCAAAAATTGGCTTCAAGATTTTTATTTTAAATCAACTGAAAAAAAGGCATTTCTCTTTAACAATATAAAAACAACAGATGACAAGCAAAAAGAAATATTAAAATCTGTAAGTGATGTTATTAAAAAAAGGAAATTAAGGACTAATCTACTGGGACTTTAAAAATACAACAAGTGGATTGACTGGATAACAGAGATTAGAAGGCTGAGTTTATGAATATAGCATAGCTAAGCAGGCTAGAAATTAAACGTTTTACTGAAGCCGCCAGTGTCAAGGCATCTGATTGACTGATGAATTTATGACATGGCAGCAGCAGCGCCACCACCCGTCTTGCTCTGACTGAGGGAATTGGCCAAGTAGCCAATCAGGGTGAGGTATTCCTGGAAGCTGACTTTCCCATCGCTGTTTTCATCCAGGCCGCGCTGCATCTCCTTGATGGCTGAGGAGCTGTTGGTGTCCTGGAGCCAAACCATGGGAAATAACAAAAGAAAATTAGTTTTTGTTTTGATGTTACTGATGTTACGGATCTTTTTAGGTAACTTTTTGAGCACAATTTTAATGTTCAGTGTGAATTGGCAATACATTTATTGCAAAATATGGGTACAGTATTTTTCAATTTATTGTGTTGTAAGGTTGCTCTGGCATTTTATTCCAATGTCTAGATTTAAATGTATCCTTTTTGTAATTCGGTGTGTTTTGATGTTTTGTGGATTTAATTACAATTTTAAAAAATGCACTTTTTTAATTACGGACATTTTACAGCTTTTTGTGGATTTAATTGTGACTTTTAGTTCATAAATGTTTTTAACCAGATTTAATCAGATTATTCTGGCATTTTATTGCAATTTGTTAACCTAAATATATCCTTTTTGTAATTCATTGTTTTCATAATTTGTGGATTAAATCACGATGTGAAAAAATATGTACCTTTTTAATTATTGTCATTTTATAGCATGTTGTAGAATTTATTAGAAGTTTTAATTTTTTATTTATACACACAGACACACACACTTTTTGCTTTTTTAAAGAATTTTTAGTGAATTTGTCAATTTTAGTTAAATATGTATACATGCTATTGACCTTCGACTATATATCTATATAATCTATCTATCTATATACTGATAGACAGACAGACAGACAGACAGACAGACAGACAGACAGACAGATAGACAGATAGACAGATAGACAGATAGACAGATAGACAGATAGATAGATAGATAGATATACACGCAACCACGGCTCCTTACCGCCATGATACCACCCAGCTGCTTCTGCACCAGTTTTTGGAAGGCCTTCCCATCCAAGCTCTCCTTCCCCCTGGAGACGCTCAAGAAGGAGGTCACCACCGTCTGAATGGCTGATTCCATGTCTGGGGAGGGGATGTGGAGAAGGAAAGGGTAAATGTAATATGTTACAATGCACTTCCTCCTACAAACCCCCTCGTAGACCTCCACACACACACACACACACACACACACACACACACACACACACACACACACACACACACACACACACACACACACACACACACACACACACACACACACACACACACACACACACACACACACACACACACACCTCCCTGTTCAATAAGTGAGCACCTTCATTGGTGTCTTTCCGGACTGACAGAAATGTGTATTTTGTCAAGTTAAGCTCCTCTTCCACTCATCTGTTCGAATGAAAAGTCACTTCCTTCTTTGCGCCACATTCCTGCGATTAAACGTCAGAGACGGGTAACTAATTCAAACTAATTTGATCCAGAGGCTAATTCTGTGTTTCCCCTCCAGAAACAACCTCAAGACTTCACACTCAAGGAGAAAAGCATGAAAGTTGAGTAAAATAGAAAAGTATGGTTGGATGAGTTTTGAGAACCTTGGAAACGTCAATGACATTGTAAACATTGGAAATATATAAAAAAAAAGGAATTAAGTGATTGGGAAATGTTTATACTCAGTTGATTTGAAAGAATAGATAGACAGACAGACAGACAGACAGACAGACAGACAGACAGACAGACAGATAGACAGATAGACAGATAGACAGATAGACAGATAGATAGATAGATAGATAGACAGATAGACAGATAGATAGATAAAACATTGAATCAAATGGTAATCATATACATGTCATTGATGTCGAGGCCTTTTGTTAAGTAATACTAGAAGCCGCTAAGCCTCCCATCTGACACACACGTCACACCTCAGTAGTCGCGCAACACCCCTGCCTGCAGCGGCCTCACACAAACACACACGCACATACACACACACACAAAAGAAAACAAAGGAGCCGCAATTAGGACCTCTGATGCATTAACCTAATTAGTGTGTCAGTGAGAGCAGAACGCACAGACCCCTGGCTTGAGTTTCATGAGTCCCGTCCATGTTAACACACACGTGCACGGACGCTGCCATGCACACGCACGGTGTCAGACATTTGGTCAGTGGTACACAAACCTTTTTCCTCCAACATCTTTCACCATCATGCGGTTCATTGATTAATTTATTACAATACACTGTTGAATCCAGTGGGTGCATCTCATCCTGTCTGTGAGGGGTTTCAGGCTTGTCTCATTTTTTACAGATTTTTCTATTTATTGGGTTTAAATTGACGACCATCTATTAGTATTATTTTCCCATTTATATAATATATATATGTATATAATATTTGCAGTTTTTTATACAATTTTATTCAAAGCATAATTTATCACTAATACTACAGCAAAATCTTGCGGATTTTGCTATATTTATCATGTGAAATCTACCAAAGTTTAAGTCATTTTTTTGAGGATTCCTTTTTTCCCTTTCTTGCAAAATATTCTTGCTGATTTTTTGGGTTGAAATTTTTTTTATTTTCTGATTATCAACAATTTCTAGATTTGATTCAGTTGACCTTTGGCCTTTATTTCCCCAATTGATTCAACATGAACAAATGAATCTGATGAGGAAAATTAGTACAAATAAATCAAAATAAAAAATGTATCCAAAACCTCAACAAAATAAAATAAAATCCCAAGTTTTTCTTGAATATTGAGTAAAATAAAAGCTATGTCCTTCCAAAATACAAAAATAAAATCCTTCTTCCCCTTCAGTAAAAAAAAAAAATGTAAATGTTAATTCTTTCTTCGAAAATACTTTTACATGAAATATAATGTAACATAATAAAATCCTAATTCTTTTCCCCAAATAAAATAAATTTAAAATCTAAATTATTTCTTAACATTCTGTCTTGACCCAAAAAAAGATAAACTCATTTATCTTAATAATAAACATCAAATTAAATCCTAACTCTTCCTTGTAAATGAAATAAAATAAAATAAAATCTGCAAAACAATCTGCATCTCTGTTAATAAAATTTCTTTTAACAGTAGGTTTCATATTGATCTCACCCCACCGTCTAGGATCATTAATAGATTGGGACCTGTCATTGATGGCCAAAAAACACACACACACAATCCTCCATGGACAGGACATGGACAACATATGTTTGATAAACTCACCCTCTGCGAAAATGTCCTGGATTTTATTCACTGCTGGAAAATATATCTGCATTGTATTGTTTTATATAAGTGTATATTGCAAAAATTCATTGCAAGAGCTGTACTGTAATGATATGTTTATTTGAATCAAAAATGGAAGTTTTGTTTTTGACATAATTTTTCAGGCAAATTATCTTGTGTCAAATTTTGTGGGAGCTGCAGGACCCTGGTATACATTTGACTAAACAGAATAAGATTTTTTTCCTGTGGTCTTTGTTTGTGTTTCTGACACTTAAGGCTTGTTTCAAGTCACGTCATGAAGTTCACAGCTCAACAGGTCGTGACCTGCCTCCAAACACAAACCCGTTGTACTGGATCTTTTTTTGAGGGAATTACTTTCTATAACGTTGTGGCGTTTTTCAGTTACTGTTGCAAGAAACCAGCAGAGACCAGTTCCAGGAAGTCGCAGGTGGGGGCTGCAGCATGAGCACACAGGAAATGGATGGAAGCTTCTAAGCCTTATTTTTAATAACAACTATAGTCCAACATTGAAACCATCAACTCAGCGGAAAGATGGTGGAAATAGAAAAAAATATATAAACAAGAAAATTGAATACAACCTAGATTCCAATTACTAGATCATGGAAAAACAACCATACAAGAAAAACCCAAAAGAAGAATTAAGGAATTGGATTCAATGCAGCAATATATGACCTTCAATTTAAAATTAAAAAAAAAAAAAAGTAATTGAGAAGTTGAATAAACAAATAAATAAGGCTCAAACAATATATAATTTGACTTAGTAAGCGACGTAATCATAAAATTATGGCAAACATCAGAAAAAAAATCTAAAATTAATCTAGTAAAACGCATGATTGATAAGGACGTTGTAATCCAGGCTAGGTCCACTTGACCGGATCACTTCCGGACAGCCGCCACCGCCCCGACTCCATTACGTCACTAAACATGGCTGTCATGACATGAACAATTAATACCGTAACACCGGCCGCAGTTTAACGCAGTACCGCGGACAGTAAAAAAAAAAAACCAATATAATAAAAAAAACGTATCCATCCGCGTCGGTGGTCACGGCAGCAAAAGAAGAGGTGGTGCGCAGTTGCTCCAGTGGCGGAGGAGGATGGAGTTGATGAGGGGGCTGTTACTACAACGCCGGTAATTTGTCGGAGACACCACACTAGCGGATGAATAAATAATGCCGGGACTCCGGTTTCCCTTCCGGCGTATTTAAGGAAAGGAGGTATCCGTTTACTGGGTAAAACCTGATCCGGCGCGCGCCCGCGATTTGTAGAGTGCGTCAAATTTATTTTTATTTTTTTTTATATGCTGTTATTGAAATCAAACCTAAAAAAGGAATGGCGTGGGAGGTAAAAGGAGGAGAAACCTACCCTGTTAGTTTTTTTTGTAATAACTCCTTTTCCCCAGAACTTCTTTGTCTTTTTCTTCTCCTCCTCGTCGGCGGGACCCTCTTCTTCCTCAACTCAGCCTGTGCGCGGATCAGCCTGGGACACGTATCTTTTCCGTGATTTAACTTCGCAACACTGCCAACTCTCTCTCTCTCTCTCTCTCTTTAACAGGGCGTGTGCTTTGGGGAGCAGGAATGTGTGTGGGAGGGGGGGTCCGACAGCTGCTTTTATTTTATTTTTGCTATTGTTATTTTAAGCCATAATAACAAAACGTGAATACTCGTCACTAGTGTCTTATTTGTATATATATTTATTCATTTTTTAGGGGGTTCATCCAAAAACAATAGTTGCGCCTGCGCCACACCCCGAAAAGTTTCGTTGCCAACGTTGAAGGACCCTTTTTATTTTATTTTTTTAATTATTATTTATCAATTTAACATTTTATTAATATAATATTGTATTTGGAAATCCAATCCCCCCGTGCGTGCGTGCGCGCTGCAGGGAAACAAACGGAGCTGCTTCCTGAACGCGTTGGCTGGTATTCCGTTAGGGTTTGGTATCAGAGACGCATCTGGTGTTTTTTTTTCCTAATTAAAAATAAAAATAAATTCATTTAATTATGAAGACTGAAAAAAGCTGAGGCTCACGTCCGCGGTTTTCTCCACCAATCAGTCAACGTTTGTCGAGAAGCACAACGCACGCTATTTGTGGAATCCTTCACGCGCGCCCGCCAGCTGACCAATCAGCTGCCAGAATTCGGGGAAGCTCAGCTCTCCGTCCTGGTCCTCGTCCAAGGAACTCATGAGTCGGTCCGTGGCCGCGGGGTCAGCTGAGTTCTAATAGGAAAACAGGAAGACAGTGGGTTTTGCAGAAGACAGCGGGTTTTGTCGCAGAGCCTGTATTTGTCGCCATGTAGTGGCTGATGTGAGTACGACACCAATGCTAAAACCTGATTTTCCACCCTCGGGGGAGCCGCCCTGAGTTACCTCATCCTGCCCCGGTGGTTTGATCCATAGTCTTTGCAAAAAGAAAAAAAAAATATTTAAAGAAAGAAAAAAAAGAGCGAGGATGACTGGAGAGAAAAGACTCTGAATATTTATAATAGAAAAAAACTTTTTACATTGAAATGCTCCTCCAAACCAGACCTGAGGGCAAAGTAAAATTTAAAAATGTCTTACCTATTCATCAGCTAATTTCAGAGTTTAATATTCTCTCTATATGTATTTACATGGATGAATGTTGTTTCTTTTTGATTGTTTAGAACAAAAGAACAAAAGTAGAAAGGAGTCTGAGTCATAGGTAATTATGCCACTGAAAAAGCACCAACGTGGCCTCCAGATGAACATTTCGGGAGAGTGCTGCCTTTTTGGAGGGTTATTCTGTTTTTTTCTTATTCTTTGCCTGGCAAATATCAGATTTAAAGTACTTTTGCAGATCATTTCCTGGCCGTGCCAAAGGTCACTCTCCTCTATCCAATCTACAATTTGCAGACGCCCCTCCCCCCACAGACACACACACAATGAAACAGTACTCCAGCTGGCTGACAGAAAGTCATTATTTCTCATTTTTGTAGTTTCGAAAAAGATAAGGGTGTTCACTGCAACTGTCAGGATACAGAATTGTTTCCCTTTTAATCATAAGTTGCAGACATGGAGTTGGTTATGAGTGGCAAGCGTGACCCCCACCATTGGCCTGGGAGGATGTTCTTTTTTCGTTAGATTGGAGGGTGAGTAAGTAGGTGAGCCAGAGGCCTGGGGTTCCCCGGCGGTGGCAAAGACATCTGGTCAAAACTTCCCCGGGAGCCACCAAGCTCATTTGGAGCAGCTTGTCAAGCTGACATCAAGGATATTCAGCCCCAAAAAGATGTTAATTTAACATTAAAAAGATGCCAATTAACATTCAAAGACATTACTTTAACGTCAAAGGAATCAATGTAACAATGAAACTAATGATCTTTGGGATGTTTCTGAATATATTTAGAAACTCCCCCCCCCAGGTCATTAGAACTGAAGAAGCCTCTCAGATGAGGGGTGAAACATCTTCAAGTGAAAAATAACGAAGATTTTGACAGGTATTTACCATGAACTGGATGACTGAGAACCTCAACAGACATCATAAGACATTGCTTTACCATCAAGTTAATCAATTCAGCATCAAAAAGACATCAATTTGATGTTACAAATGCGTAGATTAGACTCATAAAACATCACTTTAAAATCAAACAACAATTTGCATCAAACAGGTATCAATTTAACATCAAAAAGAAATTGATTGACACCAGCAGATATTGCTTTACCATCAGAGGAATCAATTCAGGATCAAAAAGACATTAAATTAACATTAAAGATAAGTCAACAAAATTCAGAGGACATTGCTTAATCATGAAAGATATCAATTCCGCATCAATCTGATATCAAAAAGATGTCAGTTTAACACTGGAAAGACGTACAATTAACAGAGATGAATTTAACACCAAACTGATGTCAAGTTAACATCAAACAAGTGTCAATTTCAGCTCCAAAAGATGTCTATCTGACATAAACAGACATCAATTTAACATCAAAGAGTTGTTCAAACAATAGATACAGCCCTTAATTTGAAATTAGCATTAAATCAGAAGCCAATGTCACATTGTGGAGCTTTTTGGAAGATATTAAACTTTGAAGATGTTGTTTGTCATCTTCAAAGTTTGCATCTGCTGATAAAATCTATTAAAAAAATCAAATGAATAGGAAATAAGATTGACCTATATGACGGGAGAAAGCACAAAACTAAACATACAAGTCTGTCGCTTCCCTTGATCGTTAACTGGACCAGGTTCTGGAACTCGTCTCTGCTCAGGGTGTCGGACAATCCATCGCTTGCGGCATACGACTGAAACAGGGCCACGATTGAGCCAATGGCCGACTCCATCACTGGGCAGGAAAACACTTCAAGGAAACAACTACGAACAAGGAACGCCTACCAACCTCAACCCAGGAAGGAAGGGAATTGAAAATAAAAATCATCCAATGAGCTATATGATATCACATACAGTTCAACATGAAATTTGTCGGGAAAGTGTAGTAAGACTATAATAATTATTAGGATGTAGATCTATTACTGTTTAGTTCAGTGTTTTTTTTACCCCAGAAAGCAGAGAAGTGGGGGAAATATTCAGAAACAGGTATAGAAGAGATGAAGCAAAGCCGTATATCATGAAAATGAAACACGTACCACACATAACACCTCTTTAGAATTTACGATGTCTAGCCTTGGCGGGATGAAAAATCTGAGATACGACCCATTGACGCAAATCACACCTTCACCCTCTGACCTCCACCTGCAAAGGAGAGAATCAACTCTACAGCATCTCTTTCTCTGAGCAGTGAGATCAATCATTTGCTTGATTCTATGTATTTATTATTAGCTTCCAGCTCCTTTTTTTAGTTTATCATTTTTCCATCTCCAGCCAATAAAAATGTAACTGGTAATCATCTCCCTGGTCAACAATGACGTTTTGGTCAGTTTGAGGAAAGTGCCCTCTTTCTTCTTAATCTTTTCTCTGAGTTTCATGCTGCTGGGACGAAAAATAAAATGTTGCATGAAGCAGAAAGAAGCTCATAAATCAGTTACAATTGTACAAGCCAATGTGTAAAAAGTTAAGGGGGGTCTCTCACACACACATGTGCAAAAGATAGACACGGATACATGCACACAGTTGAACACACAATCACATGGGTAGATACACAACCATCCAAATAGTCAGACACACACACACACACACACATACACAGCTGGAAAGCACAGTCCCATTCACTTCTGGCAGCCTTCAGCCTCCTCAGTGTTCAATAAGGAGGAATTTCTACAGTTTTCATGTGAGTGAAATAAAACAAAACACAATAAAATTAAGTCATGAATTAATTAAATGAAAAAAGTATATATAATTAAAGATTAAATAAAAAAAAAAACAGTCCAAACAAAATGAAATACAATTAATAGCATAATGAAAAAAGAAAAATAAAGTAATGATCAAAACAAAATACGATAAAAGACAGTAATAAATGAATGAATTAAATAAAAAAGAACAAATCAAACCAAACAAAATCCAATAAAAGGAAGTCATGAATGAATAAAATTGAAATAATCAATTAACAAAACAACCAAAATGCAAGAAAGTAATGAGGGAATAAAATGGAATTGAACTAAATACAATAAAACAATTTAATGAATGAATACAATAAAAAAATATACACTTCATATATATATAAATGTGTGTATATATATAAATGTGTGTATGTATATATATATATATATGTGTGTGTGTGTATATATATATATATATATATATATATATATATATATATGAATGAAAGAATTGGTTTCCAATCGGACTCTAATTAACGTTTAACAGAGTTGTTATTTTCAACTGTTCTTCATGTCCAAACATTATTCTGGGATTTTTGCAGGCACACACTACCAAAATTCAAAGATAACACAGCCGCCGCCTTCCCACAAAAAAACCTCACCTCACACAACAGATTCATCACTCATTGACCACCAGAAACCAAATAGTGAAACACTTTTTCCACAAAATATTTTTTTTGTCTGTCAAGGTTCACATTTTGATACTAACCCTAGCCCCATGGTGTTTTGTGTGTGAGTGCGTGTGTGTCAATGGGGGGAGAGGGGGGTTACTTCAGTAACTAACCCAGGCTATGATAATGTTGCTACAATAAAAAATGTATAAATAAACAGACTGCACGTAAACAAACTATAGGGCATCATAGTGGTGAAGTGGTTAGTGCTTCATCTTCACCCTGAAGGGAAAGCCGAAAGGAGAGGAAAAAGAACAGTTGCGCAATTCTGCACATCCCCTTATTCTTAAAAATGGGCACCAGCACACTTCTTCTCCATTCTTCAGGGATCTTCTCAGTCTCTAAGATCCTACTGAATAATCTACTCAGAAACTCCACTGCTACCTCCTTGAGACACTTCCACACCTCCACAGGTATATCATAAGGACCAACTGCCTGTCCAATCTTCATCCTCTTCAATGCCTTCCTCACTTCACTTTTATTAATCTCCTCTACTCTGTGGTCTACAAAAATCATCTCTTCTACCCTTGCCTCTCTTTTATTTTCCACATTCATTGGCTCTTCAAAGTTCTCTTTCCATCTTCCCATCACTGTTCTAGCATCTGGCAATACATTTCCGTCTCTATCCTTAATCGCCTTGATCTGCTGTACATCCTTTCCATCTTTATCTCTCTGTTTCGCCAACCTGTAAAGATCATTCGCATCCTCCTTACTATCCAACCGAGCATATAAGTCATCATACGCCCTTTGTTTTGCCTTTGCTACCTCTATCTTTACCATTTGCCGCATCTCCCTGAACTCCTGTCTGTTCTCTTCAGTCCTCTCAGTATCCCACTTCTTTGCTAACTGCTTCCTCTGTATACACTCCTGCACTTACTCATTCCACCACCAAGTCTCCTTATCTACTTTCCTTCCAAATGACACACCAAGTACTCTTCTACCTGTCTCCCTGATAACACTAGCTGTAGTTGTCCAATCATCTGGGAGCTCACCCTGACCACCCAGACCCTTTCTCAACTCCTCCCTGAAAACCATACAGCACTCCTCCCTATTCAATTTCCACCACTTTGTCCGTTGCTCTGCCATTGTCCTCACTCTCACCTACAACTACTTTGCAGTCACTGATCTCTTTCAGGTTACCTCGTCTATACAAGATGAAGTCTATCTGTGTGCTCCTACCTCCGCTCTTATAAGTTACCCTATGTTCCTATTTTTTCTGGAAAAAGGTGTTCACTACAGCCATTCCCATCCTTTTTGCAAAATCTATCATCATTTGTCTCTCTGCGTTCCTATCCTGGATACCAAATCTGCCCATCACTTCTTCATCCCCTCTAATGCCTTCACCAACATGTCCATTAAAGTCTGCACCAATTGCCACTCTTTCATTTCTGGGAATATTCTGCATCACTTCATCTAACTCATTCCAGAACTTCTCCTTCTCTTCAGATTTGCATCCCACCTGCAGGGCATAGCCACTAACAACACTGAGCATCGCACTTTCAATTTCCAATTTCAGACTCAAGTCTATCTGACATTTTTTACACCTGCAGAACTCCTACTGAATTTCTCATCTTGTCAGTACCATGATAGTACAAGTTGAAGCCTGCTCCGAAGCTTCTAGCCTACTACCTTTCCACCTTTCTTCTCTGCTTCATGTCGATCAACTCTGTACCTTTTCCTGTCATAGTCCCAATATTCAAAGTCCCTACTCTCAGTCCCAGACTCTTGCCTTTCTTCGTCTCTCTCTGCTTCCAAATGCAGAATTGCGGCAACTACAGAGGAATTAAATTGATGAGCCATACACTGAAGTTATGGGAAAGAGTAGTGGAAACTAGACTGAGAGCAGAAGTCAGCACTTGTGAACAGCAGTATGGCTTCATGCCTAGAAAGAGTACTGCAGATGCAGTATTTGCTTTAAGAATGCCAATAGAAAAGTACAGAGAGGGGCAGAGATAGCTTCTTCTTCTTCTTCTTCTCCTTCTTCTTCTTCTTCTTCTTCTTCTTCTTCTTCTTTCGGCTTTTCCCTTCAGGGGTCACCACAGCGAATCAACTTTCTCCATCTAACCATAGTCTCCGTATCCTCCTCTCTCACACTGACTACCTTCATATCCTCTCTCACTACGTCCATAAATCTTCTCTTTGGTCTTCCTCGAGACCTTTTTCCTGGCAGCTCCAATTCCAGCATCCGTCTACCAATATATTCTCTATCCCTCCTCTGTACATGACCGAACCATCTCAGTCTGGCTTCTCTGACCTTCTCTCCAAAACATCGAACATGTGCCGTCCCTCTGATAGACTCATTCCTGATCCTATCCATCCTGGTCACTCCCAAAGAGAACCTCAACATCTTAATCTCTGCAACCTCTATTTCTGCCTGCTGTCTTTTGGTCATTGTAACAGTTTCTAGTCCATACATCATCACTGGTCTCACCATTCTCTTGTACACCTTTCCTTTTAATCTGGCCGATTGTCTTCTACCACATAGTACCCCTGACACTTTTCTCCACCCATTCCAACCTGCTTGGACCCGTCTCTTCACCTGTTTTCCACACTCTCCGTTGCTCTGGACTGTTGACCCCAAGTACCTGAAATCCTCCAGCTTCTTGATCTCCACTCCCTGTAGCCTCACTGTTCCACCCGAGTTCCTCTCATTCACACATATATTCTGTCTTGCTGTGACTAACTTTCATTCCTCTCCTTTCCAGAGCATACCTCCACCTCTCTAGATTTTCCTCCACCTGCTGTCTGCTCTCACTACAGATCACAATGTCATCTGCAAACATTATGGTCCATGGAGATTCTTGTCTAACCTCATCTGTCAGCCTGTCCATCACCACAGCAAACAAGGGGCTCAGAGCTGATCCCTGATGGAGTCCCACCTCCACCTTGAACTTCTCTGTTACCCCTACAGCACACCGTACCAGTGTCTCACAGCTAGTATACATGTCCTGCACCAGTTTAACATACTTCTCTGCCACTCCTGACTTCCTCATACAATACCAGAGCTCCTCACTTGGCACCCTGTCATATGCTTTTTCTAGGTCTACAAAAACGCAATGCAACTCCCTCTGGCCCTCTCTGTACTTTTCTATTACCATTCTCAAAGCGAATACTGCATCTGTAGTACTCTTCGGAGGCATGAAGCCATACTGCTGTTCAAAAATACTGACTTCTGCTCTCAGTCTAGTTTCCACTACTCTTTCCCATAACTTGATTGTATGGCTCATCAACTTTATCCCTCTATAGTTGCCACAATTCTGCACATCCCCTTTATTCTTAAAAATAGGCACCATCACACTTTGTCTCCATTCTTCAGGCATCTTCTCACTCTCTAAGATCCTGTTGAATAATCTAGTCAGACAATCTACCGCTGCCTCTCCTTGAGACACTTCCACACCTCCACAGGCATATCATCAGGACCAACCGCTTTTCTACACTTCATCCTCTTCAATGCCTACCTCACTTCACTTTTACTAATTTGTGCTACTTTGTGGTCTGCAATAATCCCCCCTTCTACCCTTGCCTCTCTTTCATTTTCCACATTCATCAGCTCTTCAAAGTACTCTTTCCATCTCCCCATCACTCTTCTAGCATCTGTCAATACATTTCCCTCTCTGTCCTTAATCACCCGGACCTGTTGTACATCCTTTCCATCTTTATCTCTGTTTCGCCAACCTGTAAAGATCATTCTCATCCTCCTTACTATCCAACCGAGCATATAAGTCATCATACGCCCTTTGTTTTGCCTTTGCTACCTCTATCTTTACCATTTGCCGCATCTCCCTGAACTCCTGTCTGTTCTCTTCAGTCCTCTCAGTATCCCACTTCTTCTTTGCTAACCGCTTTCTCTGTATATACTCCTGCACTTCCTCATTCCACCACCAAGTCTCCTTATCTACTTTCCTTCCAGATGACACACCAAGTACTCTTCTACCTGTCTCCCTGATAACACTAGCTGTAGTTGTCAAATCATCTGGAAGCTCACCCTGACCACCCAGACCCTTTCTCAACTCCTCCCTGAAAACCATACAACACTCCTCCCTTTTCAGCTTCCACCACTTTGTCCTCTGCTCTGTCCTTGTCCTCTTGATCTTCCTTGTCACCAGAGTCATCCTACAAATCACCATCCTATGCTGTCTGGCCACACTCTCACCTACAACTACTTTGCAGTCACTGATCTCTTTCAGGTTGCCTCGTCTATACAAGATGTAGTCTATCTGTGTGCTCCTACCTCCGCTCTTATAAGTTACCCTATGTTCCTATTTTTTCTGGAAAAAGGTGTTCACTACAGCCATTTCCATCCTTTTTGCAAAATCTATCATCATTTGTCTCTCTGCGTTCCTATCCTGGATACCAAATCTGCCCATCACTTCTTCATCCCCTCTAATGCCTTCACCAACATGTCCATTAAAGTCTGCACCAATTGCCACTCTTTCATTTCTGGGAATATTCTGCATCACTTCATCTAACTCATTCCAGAACTTCTCCTTCTCTTCAGATTTGCATCCCACCTGCAGGGCATAGCCACTAACAACATTGAGCATCACACCTTCAATTTCCAATTTCAGACTCAAGTCTATCTGACATTCTTTTCACCTCTAGGACGTTCCTTACAAACTCCTCCTTCAAGATAACTCCTACTCCATTTCTCTTCTTGTCAGTACCATAATAGTACAAGTTAAAGCCTGCTCCTAAGCTTCTAGCCTTACTACCTTTCCACCTTGTCTCCTGGACACACAGTATATCCACCGTCCTCCTCTGCATCATGTCGACCAACTCTCTACCTTTTCCTGTCATAGTCCCGATATTCAAAGTCCCTACTCTCTCTCCCTGCTTCTGAACACGCACTCCTCTTCTTCTTGTTCCTGCTCTTCGACCCACAGTAGCCCAATTTCCATTAGTACCCTGTAGGTCATCAGTACCAATGGCGGTCGTTGTTAACCTGGTCCACGAAACTGGAAATTGAAGGTGTGATGCTCAATGTTGTTAGTGGCTATGCCCCGCAGGTGGGATGTGAATCTGAAGAGAAGGAGAAGTTCTGTGTAGTTAGATGACGTGATGCAGAATATTCCCAGAAATGAGAGCGTGGTAAATGGTGCAGACTTCAATGGACATGTTGGTGAAGGCAATAGAGGGGATGAAAAAGTGATGGGCAGATTTGGTATACAGGATAGGAATGCAGAGGGACAGATGGTGGTAGATTTTGCAAATAGGGTGGAAATGGCTGTAATGAACACCTATTTGAAGGAAAAACAGGAACAAAGAGTAACTTATAAGAGCGGAGGTAGGAGCACGCAGGTAGACTACATCTAGAAACTGTTACAATGACCAAAAGACAGCAGGCAGAACTAGAGGTTGCAGAGATAAAGATGTTGAGGTTCTCTTTGGGAGGGACCAGGATGGATAAGATCAGGAATGAGTCTATCAGGGGAACAGCACATGTTAGATGTTTTGGAGAGAAGGTCAGAGAAGCCAGACTGAGATGGTTCGGTCATGTACAGAGGAGGGATAGTGAATATATTGACAGATGGATGCTGGAATTGGAGCTGCCTGGCAGGAGGTCTCGAGGAAGACCAAAGAGAAGATTTATGGAAGTAGTGAGAGAGGATATGAAGGTAGTTGCTGTGAGGATACAGACAATAGGGTTAAATGGAGAAGATTGATTCAGTGTGGCAACCCCTGAATCGAAAAGCCGAAAGGAGAAGAATATTCTTGGAGCAATTTGCAAACAGCATCTTTCTAACCTTGTTTCTCCAGAGGGTAGACTTGAAACCAAGGAAAGTGAGAACTAGGCCAAGAAGGAAAATAATAAAAAAAAATTAAAGGCAAAAAATTAAGCTTTTTCTCAATTTGGTGGAGGTGTTGGGCCCTTCTTCCTTTATTTCAACTGTCATAACAACAACAAAAAGGACCATTCTCCCACCCAAACGCTATAGTACAAACTAAGACTTTCTTTCCCCACAGACAGTGCCAGGCAACAGGGGCATATTAATCATTCAAGTTCAACATACATTTATGCATTTTAGCAAAAAAACAAAACAAATCACAATTTAATGAAATATGTACAAACATTCAATGGAAATCAGGACTGATTTCCCAATAGAAAAAGTAAATTTGAACGTCATAATTAAAAAAAAAAAAAAAAGGAGAAAAGTGCAGAATGAACAGAGACAAAGAAACAAAACTCAAGGTGGTTGTCAAACCGTGATCTGTGTCCAGTAAAATTATCTTATATTATCATTATTGTGAAATACGTATGTAAGGAGTGGTGTTAGATTTAAAAGAGGTGCATCGACACATCTTATTGCCTCTTCGGATTGGCTGATGATACTGTGACACAGACACACAAGGCATGCGTGTGTGTGTGGTTGTGTGTACACAGTGCAAATGAAAAAAAAAAACGGTGAAATTACTTTAAACACTGAATCCGCAAAAGAACCACTGCAGTCCAGGACAGAGCGTCAGCTCTTCTTCAGCCTTTTCCTCGGGCGCCCTCCTTCCTCGTCTCCCCTTTGACTCGGTCCTTCCTCTCTTCTGGTGCTGCAAACTTCCTCAGGGCCTCTCTTTGGAACCCCTCCATTTCATCCTCGATGGCGCTGTCCTCCCCTCCGTCGCTCTCTTCCCCTTCAACTAGGTCTTCCAGGGCATCACCTACGTCACCAGCAAAGTCACGGAAGCTCCTCTGGTCGTGGAGGAAGACGCCATCAGCGAAGAACTCCGCGGTCAGCTTCCTCAGCTCCTCTGTGCCAGTGGCCTGAACGCCGGTCTCCTCCGCTTTGGTCAGGTAGGTTTGGAGGAGTGAGGTGAAGTCAGGGAGGCGGACGGGGAGGAGCCCCTCGGCCAGGGCGCAGCTCTCCACCGAAGAGCAGTGCTGGGGGGACTTTGAGCGTCGCCGAAAGCGGAGCTTCTGCTGCACCCTCTCCTCGGGCCGGTAGGAGTGAGCCGGCCTGGCCTCCCCCCACAAGTGCTCCTTGTGTTCCCCGTGGGACTTGGATTCCTCCCTCTGTTTGCGGGAGCTCCAGCTGTCTTTCTTCCAGTCACTGCTTTTCTCCTTCTGCTCCTGGTCGTCCTTTCTTGCCCGCTGCCTCCATTCCTCCCGCGCCGCCCCCTTGCTATGCTTCCTGTCATCTTCCCACTGCTTCCTCTGGCCCCACTCTTTCTCTTCTCTGCCCTGATCTTTGCCCCTCAGGTCACCGTCCTTCATCAGCTCCTTCTTCTCCCCTTTGTCTTTCCAGTACTTTTTCTCCCACTTCTCCTTGCCACTTTCCTTAAATCCCTTCTCCCTGCGATCTTTCCCTTCCTTCTTCTTCTTCTTCTCCTCACCCCTCCAGTGCTCGCCGCCGTTCAGTTTCTCATGCTTCATTTTCTCTTTCCACTCCTTCCTGTCACTTTTCTCGGTGCGTTCCTTTTTCCCCACTATCTCCTTCCATGGCTTCCCTTCATCACCACGGCTCACCTTTTCCTTCTTCCACTCACTCTCCTTCTCGGGTCTCCCCTGCTCATGCGTCTTCTCTTTCCACTCTGTTTTACCCCCGTCTTTACGCTCCCTCTTCTCTCCCTCTCTCCACTCATGTTTCTTGCCCTCTCTCCGCTCCTTCCTCTTGCCTGCATCGTACTTCTTCATCTCCTCCTTATCGGGCAGTCTGTCTGTGGGCCCACGTCCGCACTTCTCTGGCTGACCACCACGGGGAGGCACAGTGGGGCTCACTGGTGCACTGCCTGCTTCACCCGCTGCAGGTGGAAACACAGAGGAGTCATAACACACGGGGGGGAGAGAAGCATAAGGACATGGAGAGAGAGAAGAAGAAGAAGAAGAAGAGAGTTAAAAAAGAATCAGCCTAGCAAAAATCCTACAACTATTTCTTCTCTGTGGCACCTCCTCCCATGAATCCCCACCCAAGTACCTGATGGCCGTTTTGACTGAGTCACAGCAGCTCTCAGTGTTTCTAGTTCTCTCTGTAGGGCCGGCACAGACTCCAGCTCCTGCTTCATCCTCTCGTTCTCTTTCTGAAGGATGGGGAGAGAAGCTGTCTCTTCCCTCAACCTACTGTTTTCCTCCTCCCAACGCAGGCGCTCGGCTACTCCCTCCGCCATGTGTCCCTCAGCCACTCTTAGCTCCTCTCTCTGTGTCTGGATGAGAAAGAGAGAGCGTATCACACAGACAGACAGACAGACAGACAGGCAGACAGGCGGACAGACAGAATGGAGTCACGTACCTGAAGTTGGGCTTGAAGAACTGAAATCTGTTCCATTCCTTCAGCCATTTTAACCAGATGCTCAGGCTCACCATTTTCTATTTGGGGCGAATTAACGGCGGGATTTGGCCACTCCTGCTAACACACATGCACATCAATTTGCAATTTCTTCCAAGACCAAATAAAACAAGAAACAAAAAAGGAGGTGTGGAATATCCAAAGCAAAGGATGGTATTGACCTGTTTCTTGCCAGTGTTGGAGTCTCCTGGCTCCATCCCGCCGTAGCCGCTTTCTGCAAAGCAGTACGCAGGGGCTTACTTATTCCTGGCATGTGGTCGGTGGTTCTCAACAATGAAAAAGCATCCCCGGCCGGCAATACATACAGGTTGAGATACAAGGAGGCAACGCGTTAGATGATCTCAGACAAGATTAATCTTTGAATGTCCTTTTAGAACTGGTCTAGCATTTTCCAAAAATGTTTCAAAACTGATGGTTTTAGTGACTGATTGTCACTATCACGAATTATAAAAAGATTATATTAATTTCCTTAAATTAACTGCATATGAAGGCCATAAATATAAAATAAAAACGGTAAAAAATGGCCAGAATAGCAGCAAACTAAGAGCATTAAGTGGAGATGTTTATTAAGAGAAGTAAAAGATTATTAAAAAAAAAGGAACCAACATGCACTGCTGCTTTAAACATGCACATTGTAGCATGCAACTCACACACACACACACACACACACACACACACACACACACACACACACACACACACACACACACACACACACACACACACACACACACACACACACACACACACACACACACACACACACACACACACACACACACACACACACACACACACACACACACACACACACACACACACACACACACACACACACACACACACTTACCTTGATCCAGGTCCATGAAGACACCTGCAGGTATGACACACCTTAGTCTCAGGTGCCCCTTAATCTCTTCTAATGTGTTAAGTGTCAAATGTTTCTACATTTCTAATGACACAGGAATTTCTACAAGAGTGTCAGTGGGGAGTGTCAAAGTTTGACTGAAACTGAAACTTCCCACCTGAGAAGAATACTGTCCCGATGCCCAGCAGAATGATGGCGCCTAGGATGCACTTGTTCACAGTGAAGCCGCTGTCCTCTTCCCGCTGCGGCACCTTGAATTCTTCCACCACCTCCTCCTCCTCCTCCTCCTCCTCAGCCCGTCCAATCCGCTCCAGAGACGCCAGGAGCGACCTCCTCTTCCTTAGCGCAGAACCCTCCTCCTCCTCCGCTCCAGGGCTCTGGGCCCTCCCCTTCCCCATCTCACTGCTCTCAACAGGGGCTTAGGGATACAATGGGACAAGAGAAGAGTGCATTCAGTCCGATGTGGAAAACAGACAATTATTCGTTTGATTAGCAACTGCTAAGCTAATCCAATGGGAAATCTCAAGTCTGCAACAACAGGTTCCCATCCATCGTCAGGCACCAAGTTAGTTCCTGTTACTTCCTGCTGTGTCAGCAGACAAAGCCGTGCATCCCCAATCAGTGAATTTGTATTCAAATTCTGACATGAACGTCACCTGACGACACTCGCAAGCCTGACAACGCTCTGTCCCAAGTCATGCCGCACCCTGAGTTTTATTTTGAAAAGTGCCTGAATGCTATCATGTCTAAACTTCTGCCCCGGCTGATCCGTTCTTTGCTAACTGGTGGCGCACCCATCAGACATGGGGGTCGCTGTGTATTTCAAGAGAAGCGGAGCAGTGCCATTCTCCTCATATACGTAGCTAGGGGTAATGCTGACAGTTGATGGATTTGGGGTGGGGACAAAAGCCAATTATTGGCTAAATGACACACCAAATAAATTACAAAAACAGACGGCAAAGTTCTTTAAAGTTTCTGAACAGTTTGTTTCCCATTTATAATTGGGCCTCAAATAGAACCTCACTGACCCTAGTTAGTAAATAAAACTGCATCAAATGCACAGCCGAATGAAAAGGACAGGCTGGTGTTTTTCACATTTATATTTTAAAGCCAGATTGAGACAAAGTGCTGCAAACCCCCCAAAAAATTGCCACGCTACAAAAAAACGAAAGAATAAAAACTTTGAGAGGTCTCGGCCCCTCTGAAGCCAATTTACTTCTGCAAGTGTGTCACGCAGCTCGTGGTTCCTGCTGGATGTCGATTGCTGCCTCCCGGCCCAGATTCCCAAATTAGACAGCTTTACTGGCTGGCCCACCGCATCCATATGTCCAACTTAAGTCTCCAGAAAAAAGGGGTGAAGGAGGATTGAGCTGACGAGTCATTCTTACCTGGCTGCTCCTGTGATCCAGCGCCCCCTGGGGTCAGTTCTATCTTGTCCCCTTCTTGCTGGTGTTCCTCCTGCTGTGAGAACTCAGCCCCTTGTAGCGTCTCCACGCTTTGCTCCAGGGCCGGAGGCTCATCTCCGGAGGGGGTTAGGTGGGTGCTGGCATTGGAGAATGAATCGAGGTCAGGGCCGGGCTCCGACAACCTGTCAGCCCCTCCCTCCAATTGGTTGGGCTGGTCACGGTCTGTGCTGCCGGAGTCGGACAGAATCGGGGCATCCGTGTGAGACAAGGGCACGTCACTCTGTGGGTTGACGTCTGGGGCTTCATTTAGCTCCTTGGTCTTCACCTCTGATACCTGCGTGTCAGAAATGGGTCACGAAAGCTCCTGCTGAAAAGACAGCTTCACTTCACAACTTCTACCAGTCACTCTTTTGAATCACCACAGAGAGTGGAACCTTTGTGTTATTCAAATAGAAATTTGGGACATTAGAATCTTTTATTCCATCCACACTGAGACAAGGTTAGTAAATAAAAACTGCATGACACCACGGCAACTGTGAAACCAGTGCTAGTTCACGGTTACTGAGGTTTTGATCAACATCTCAAGTTCTGATGAGTCTGTTGGGGTTTAAAACCACTTGTATTTACCATTTTCTTCAAAACCGACTGCTTATAAAGAAGCAAAACATTTCAGTTGTGGTGCTCTTCTGTGGCCCAGTTGTGCCAGAGGTCAGGAACCCTGATGAAAATGGGTTTCATACGTTTTAGGTTAATTTTACCTGCAACGTTCACTAGGGTGTCACTTCAGCCAGGTGATGGCGCTAGTGAGTCGATTGGCTGTTACTGAGCCAAGTCAGTAACTTCCTGAATTTTAGAGCCTTTCTTTATTTCATTAGACAGCAATGGGAGAGGTGAATACGAAAAAAACATATTGAGTTCAGTGGGTCTAACAAATATCGATGGGTCTCACCAGAGGGGCCGCCTCCGTGGGGAGCCCCTCGGCATCTACCTCACCGCTGGCAGGCCAGCTCTCTGCCTCACCGCCTGCCCAAAAGAGGGGGTGGAGAGTTGGTTAGAGCAAGAAAAGATACCAAGTGAAAACCTTGGAGCCGAGAGACATTCCCATCTAATTTGTTTCGAAGCAAAAGATCGATCTGCTGCTGGAACCGTTTCATCATGGCCACAGGGTTGGGGGGGGACCTCTGCGTCACCGCAGTAATATCACACTTCCAATATGTCACCGTGACTCATGAAGCTGAAAAAAGGCAGGATCAGAATATCTCCTGAGAGCAAAAAGGACAGGCATCGATTCCCTGGTCAGCTCTGCTTGACTGACCAGGGCGGCTTCACCCATCCAGAGGAGGGAAGCCACCTAAAGATAAGAAAAAAATGGCTTCCCGACAGTAAAAAGCACAAAAACTGTTAAGATTTTTATTTTCATTTATTCCATTTATCAATGTATAGTAACATCAATCAAACCCAATCAAGAGTTTAACACACCGTTAATCCCATAATATGTGCTACGCTCAGTATGGATTGCTGTTGTTTTGTTGCCTGGGCTGAGTAGGGAGCCAAAATTGTGATATCAAACTGAATATGGGTTGGTAAAATCATCTTCTGCACCATAAAGAAGCAAAATGTTATAAGGACTGTAATATTTATCCAATAAACTTTAAAAACAGCACCTGCTGCAGGTGGAGGATGATCTGTTCCTTCTGCTAGAGGCCTGAGGGTTTCAGCTTCAGCTTCCTGATATTAAACACAGACAGTCAGATCAGGTTAATAACCATTTCATCACTAACACCTGGAAAGTCAAATAACTGGCTGAAAATTTCTAACTTTGTCGAAACGCTGCACTCGCCATTTTTTAATTTGTATTCTTTAAAAAACGGCAGAGATTCATTTTTGATTTAAAAAAAAATAAAATAAAATGCAGTGCACAGCATTTGAGTGGCTCAAACACTGTCATTTGAGACTTAACATGATTTCTTAAAAATGATAATATGAAGACTGTGCGCTGCCTCACTGATAATTCATGAGAAACCTGCTGCATCAAACTCCATATGCATGCTTTCCCAAACACCATTGCCGTAAAAATATAGCATATTAAGTCATTTTGTGTTGCAAGAACAAAATTCCTATTGAACTGTTGTTTATTTCATTAAAAAGTGCAAGCAGGTTTGAAGAACCTTTGGTGTCAACGTGAATTGTCTCATTAAGAGCGCTTCTGGAGCCGGTCTTTTGCCACTTCTGCAGGTGTCCTATCAGATGTGGGGTTTTCCCGGACAAGTGAATAATCGATAGACTGACGAACAAGAGGAAAACTGGATCCGGAGTTTTGGGGAGGTGGGGAGGGTTATCAAAGAACCACGACGGCAGCTCCCTCCGTGTTACAAATAAAAAAAAAAAAAAGAAGAGTTTTTTAAGACAAACCTACTTCTCATTCAGGTGACCCAAAAAAATATTCAATGGGGACGTGAATTTTTTTTTCCAACTGTATTTTCATTGAGGTCATGCACACAGTGACTGTTCATATACCTGCTGTCATGATAAAGAGTGCAATATATACCTCAGGAGTGAGGAGTGTCCAGCTGGACATGGTGCCCGCCCAGAGGCTTTGCTGATCTCCGACAACTGCAGACGCACAAACAGAGGGAATTTCACACACACATGCACACCACTCCTGCCGCTATGGACTTTTCTCTTCAGTTTGCTCCCACAATCAAACAGCGCTCAAGTCAGATTAACCAGAATAGTCTTAAAAAAGACACAAACTACTTGAAGGAATCCAGGATTTCAAAATGATACATCGGGAGGAGTCTGATAGGAGAGTAAATCTGCCACCTGATGAAAAAGGAGGCAAGGCAAAACCGGGAAACACAGTGATACCTTTGTGTTTGGCTTCTTCTTAAGAAAAAAAAAAAAACAAAAAAAACAAGAATTTCTTACGATATATGCAATGCGTTATTTGTCGAGAGAGGAGATGAACAACAGCAACCGACACATTGTGTCAGCTTGAGGAAACTTGTCTGGCACGTTGTCTCAAGATTGGAGCAAAACTAAAACATCTGCAACCAAATCTTTTACTCAAGAGTTCCCAATGAAAGACAAAATAACATTTTCTAAAGATTATCAAGATTCTAAAAATCTGCTCTCTTGCCATCCCAAAAAGAAAAAAGGGCTAAATAAATAATACATTATATTTGAGTTGCCTTGTTGAAAAAAATCAATGACAGGCAAAATATGGATTCAAAAAAGCAGTTTAAGGAAAAGTAAAAATGTTGTTTAAATAAAGAAACATGTACACACATCTGTACACATGCACATACACACGTAAAATATAAACACACACGCGAACATTAAATAACTAAAAATGACACCAGCTGGCGCCAGGTGGAATAGGCAGAACGGGTAAGGTAACTGCTGTGGGATAGAAAGGGATGACACCCAGACTCAGGTGATTGATGGTGAGAGAAGCTGTTGGTAATGGATAAGGTGGATTTAGTGCCAATGAGGAAAACCTTGGTTTTGTCGCTGCTTAATTTGAGGAAATTCAGGGTGAACTCGGTTTTTATTTCAGATGCAATCAGAGAGCGAGGTGGGCGGGAGAGTTGACAAGGATTTTGTGGTGGGGCAGAGCTGAGTGTCATTTGCATAGCAGTGGAAATGAACGTTGGATTTGTCAAAGATGTTGCTGAGGGGAAGGACGTAGATGATGAAGAGGAGGGGTCCCAGGACAGAACTCTGGTCCAAACCTGTAGTAACAGGGGAAGGTATGCATTTGAATGACTTAAGTTAAATGAACTGAATGCGACCAGAGAGCTAAGAAATGAACCAGTCTGGCAATGTGTGGGTGATGCAGATAGATGACAGTCTGAACACCAAATCTACCATGCTGATAGTTTTCACATCAGATCACAGCGGCAGTATCTACCAATAGATCCTTGTAGAACAGCCACCCGTCGGATCCTTTAGCCCCAGTGATCAGTTCACACTGTTGAGGTTGCTCTGAGACAGGGGGCTATTTTTGCTATATCCTGCTTCGCTGCGCCGTGTCCAAGATAAAACTCCTTTTATTTCCTTTGTATATTTTTTAAAAGAATCCCAGATAAGACTGTGTCATATTGGGTGAAATCCTCCGATGCTAGATTTCTGACTTATTATAAACAACTACCTAATTCTTTGCAGCTGTCTTCTAACCCAGAGTAATGTAGTCCACACAAAACGATGTGGATCCAGTCGAAAACAGACTCACCAGGCAGTTTGGTCAGAGCCACCTGCTCCTGGGATGCTCCAGGGATGCCGCGGAGTCACAGGCGGGGAACTAGAGTGGCTGAAGCTGTCGACGGATCCGGTGGCAAGCGAGGCTTAGGGCTGTGAAGAAGCAAAGTCATCACCAGCAGGAAAACCATGGCGAATGCAGTCTCTCTGTGAACTTCAAATGATATGTTCCGAAAAAGATTAACGGCCTCAAAACAATTCACTTCCTGGAAGAGCAGCGAGTAGCTCAGAGTGGGAAGAGGTTAGTAGTTTGCTGTATTGTTCAGAGCCCTGCCTCTAGTCAAGATTGTATTGATAGTGTGCATGGTTGAAAGAAATTTACATCCTTTGTTGACACGAGGACAGGATTTGAATACAGGCCTCAGCCTGCTAGCATCAACCCTTTCAACAAATAAAGGACCAGCTGTAATTTGCAGTTAACAGTTTGCCTCTCTCTTTCTCCGCATGGCATCCAAACCCTCGAGAGCATTCAGGTCGTCATTAGTAATTCTCATGCATCGCAGGCCGTTTGGTCACCCTGGCTTCTGATCGGCAAGTCGGAAATGGTTTGCCAGAGACTCGGGTAACTAAGGCCAGCACTGTGCAGGAAGCAGAATGGGCTGGCCGTCTCACCACCATCTGGGCTGTCAATGGAATGCCTACCAGAGCTGTTCTTTTGCTTGTATGACAGGAGTTGGACATTTCACAGACATGCTTAGTAAAGTTTTTCGCCACATTCTACCTTCGTGGAAAGAGTAAGAAAAGTTCTCATAATTGGATTTTTTGAGGAGAAACAGTGCAACATTTTAATTTCACCCAAGCTCCCATGTCAGGAAACTCCGTACCTGCAGCTATATGTTGTTTTTTTTTTGTTGTTTATCTTCCCCTCTTTCAGGATGACATGAAGTATTTACTATGTTTGTCCTTGCTTTACTTCATCTGAATACTGTAGCGTTGTCACACTTCACCCACCATCCTCGCCCCCAAATTGGATTCTCTCGTTTTGCAATTTAGGTCTCCTAATAGAGGAGGTCCCACAGGGGGGTCTTCTGAATCCAGCCTCAGGGTCCGAGGAGCTCACAGAATGGTTTAAATAGATATCTGCTAAATATAACAGCCAGGAGAGTGACTAGAGATGGGAGGAGTGCGTGCGTGCGTGCGTGCGTGTGTGTGTGTGTGTGTGTGTGGATGGCAGCCACCAGGGAACAGAGACAGCATTGAGGACAGGTTCATTAAAAAAGGGGGCAAAAAATTAATAAACCTAAACTTAGATCTGCTGAGCCTTCTCTTTAATGGCTATTTGTCAAATCCGATTTGTTTTTTTTTAATGACAATCCCCCTGCATGAACCCGACTGATCGTAAATAAAACACACACACACACACACACACACACACACACACACACACACACACACACACACACACACACACACACACGGAGAGGATCGAGTCTCGGAGGCTCGTCCTTGACAAGACTTTGACGTGACAGGCGAAGGGGTTAAAGAGTGTGGCCACTTTATCTACCAGTCTTGGTCTAAGCCGTTGGAGAAGTAGACAAAAAATACCAAATAAGGCCAGGACTCAACTTCGGTAACGAGACGCATTACTCAAAACGCTAGCTTAGTTAGCTAAACCTCCGTCAGTAGCATCTGGATACCAAATTTCTCGCATATATACGTTATGTTTCTAGGAGCAGAATATGGTGACATATGGTGACATATGGCGTTTACAGAGGAGGGGGCAAGGGGGGTGGTGAATATAAAATCAGAAACAACCACTATAAAACGTGTTGAAAGTGAGTACAGACGAGTTACTTTTTTCTTCAATAATGCATGAGTGACTGAAACTTTAAAATACTTTTAAATCAAACCTATCTTAAGATTCATCCAGTGAAACGCACAAACAGGAAACGGCAACGACGTGATGTTTTACCAACTAAATATGATAATATTCTTTTTTAAAAGCTCTACATCAAACTTGTGGGCGTTCCTACCTTGCACAGATCGCAACTTCAGGTCCCACGGAGTGTCACGCCGACGGCTGAAAACTCGAATATCTCCTATCCAACTTGGGAACTCCGGGGACGAGCCTCGTCTGGAACGTGCTCGAGCCGCGTCCCCTCTCGCCCACTCAGCACAGGCCTATGCTCAGATCCCACCTTCTTCCTGCCAGCTCGACCAATAGCAACGCGACATTTGCAAAACTTTAAGACTGATTGACATACGCAGGTGACCAGAATATCTGTTCAATTTGAATGCAAATACATTTATGAATGTATATATATATTGTGGTGTTTCAACGATTAAATAATGGTGGAGGCGTAGAGGAGTTCTGTTATTTTATTTGAAACACCAACAAAATACAACTGGAACTTGAACATCGAAATATACGAAATATACCCAGCTTAAGAGACCACGCCCCTTTGTGTCCGCCACACATACCTACGAATGCAGGGCCAGGCAAACTTGGTTCACAGAAGTTTCACTGATGCACGAACTTCCGGATGTGAGAGCGAGTGCACAGTCGAAAACCCGACGCCGCCAAACCGAGACATCACAGAGAAGGGCAGGGCTACCTTTCTGAACAGCCACATCATCCAGCACGAGACCCGTACTCAATGACCGCAGGACGTGGACATCCGTACCACTGGGCCATAGCTCCAAAATCGATCCCGACATCCACAGGACAGACAAGAACCCGCGACAAGCAATCTGCTACAGGGTTGAACTTCCCAGCCACATGCCTAATGTCCATAGTGAACTCGGACATAGCTGCAAGGAGTGGCAACGGCTTGTGATCCACATACGCTGTGAAGGAGCAACCCTCCAGAAGAAAACGGAAGTGCTGCGCAGCCAGATGCAGGGCCAACAACTCCCTGTCGAAAACACTGTATTTGCGTTCGCTGTCCCTCAGTTTGCGGCTAAAGAAGGCAAGCGGCTGCCAGGTATCTGACACCCACTGTTCGACCACAGCCCCTACTGCCACATCAGACACATCAGCTGTCAATGCTATCGGCGCCATGGGCGCGGGATGGGCGAAGAGGGCCGCATTCCCCAGGGCGCGCTTAGCCCCGTCAAAAGCCTGAACCCGTTCCAGTGTCCAGTTAACCTCGTCTTTTGCACATCGGGAACACAAAGCTTCATACAGTGGCCGAAGGAGGTGAGCAGCACAAGGGAGGAAACGGTTGTAAAAATTGACCATGCCTAAGAACTCCTGCAGCGCTTTGACTGATGCCGGACGCGGGAAATCAGTCACCGCCTGCACCTTCGATGTCAACAGAAGTGCGCCCTGCGGTGAAAAGCGTTGCCCTAAGAAATCAATCGATGAAAGACCAAACTGACACTTAGCCGGGTTGATAATTAGGCCATGCTTGGCTAGGCGGCGGAAAACCTGAGTTAGGTGCTCCAGGTGCACATTAGCCGACGGGCTGGCTACCAGAATATTGTCAAGGTAAACGAAAACGAAGGGGAGATCACACAGCACCAAGTCCATGAGCCGTTGAAAGGTCTGGGCGGCCCCCTTCAACCCAAAGGGCACACGAAGAAATTTGAACAGACCAAACGGGGTGATCACCATGGTCTTGGGCACATCCTCCACGTGTACTGGTACCTGGTGATAAATGCGCACCAGGTTGACCTTGGAAATGATGGTGGCGGCCGACAACCGCACGGAGAAAACCTGGATGTGGGGAATAGGGTAACAGTCGCCCATGGTCACGTTGTTCAACCTGCGATAGTCGTCAAACAGGTGCTAAGGCCTTGGGCACCATGTGAAGTGGGGAGGCCCAAGGACTGTTAGACCGCCTCACGGTCCCCAAATGTTCCATGGTAGGGAACTCCTCCCGAGCAGTCGCTTGTTCGGCAGCGTCCAGGCGCCTAGCCCGCACAAAAACCGGCAGCCCCACAGTGGGGATAAAATGCTCCACTTTGTGTCTCAATGAACCGGTGGAAAATGTGGGTGTCGTCAGCGACGGAAAATCTGCCAACAACCGATGATAAACATCCCCTGAAACCAAAAAATTGGTGTGTGCATGTGGCCAAAACTGCTCTGTCTCACAGGGATAGGTGGCAAAAGACAATGCGTCATTAAGGCGGCGGTTTGCGAGGTCCACTAACAGGCCGTTGGCACACAGAAAGTCGGTGCTGATAATGGGGGCCATCAAAGCAAACTGACAACGACTGTAAACTGAAGGTGTCTATGGCGGACCTGTTCGCAGCACTTAACAGCGGTCCGCTGCCTCTGGCCCGCATGTCCTCCCTTGTCGGTGGAATCAGGCTCTTCTGCGATCCAGAGTTAACCAGGAACCTGAGCCCGAACAGCAGCTGTGTGTGATTGCCGGCGCTCACAGCTACTACTAAGCGCCGGCCTAACCGCCGAATCGCTGGTGGAAAAAACAAGCCCGTCCTACGTCTCCTCTGTGCGGATCCTTCAGCTATGACGGGTGCATCCTCGTCTTCACGCGCCATCTGCGAGGGCTCCGGAGTTGCACTCTGGACAACGAATGTTCTGGAAGCTAGCAAGATGCGGTCAGCCTTCTCCGCCAAGCCACGGTAGTCGCCGGCGGCTAAACATCGGGAGTTCACCAGGATCGCACGCACAGAGGCCGGCAGTTGATGCAGAAAAACATGTAGATAAAGGAACCCACCATCGTCGGATCCCAGCAGCGACAACATGTCCTCCATCAGATCCACAGCAGACCTGTCTCCCAAGCCGGACATGGACAGTAGCCTGTCCGCCCGCTCTGTAGCGGACAGCTTGTACCTCCGAAGTAGGAACTGCTTTAACGTGGCATACCTGCCGCGCCGCGGAGGGTCGTGTAACAGCTCTATGGCCTGTTTCGTGGTCTGTTGGTCCAGCGCCGTGACGAACAAAAAATACCTGGCATCCTCTGACAAAACTCGGGTCCAGCTGAGCTGGATGGGGCACCGTAGATGAAGTAGAATAGCAAACTTCACCTGATTCAGACATGCTCAGTTTGGGTTCACTAATGTGGTGTTTCAATGATGAAATAATGGCGGAGGCATAGAGGAGTTCTGTTCATTAATTTGAAACACCAACAATATACAACTGGAACTTGAACATCCGGGATCAACTAAATATACCCAGCTTAACCACACGCGCTGACTGTTAGTCCCGTGGAGTGAGAGACCACGCCCCTTTGTGTCTGCCACAATATATAATATTTCAGCCATCATCTGTTGCCAGGCAGGGTCAAAGTCAAAGAAATCTGCCTCATGGGGCTGCACAATCGGTTCTGCAAGCCCTTTACGCAAAAAAATAAGTGTTGATGACACTGTTGCTTGAGTTGGCGACATCGAAGCCTTCTAGCAGGCGACAGCAACTTCAGCGTATTCACACCCTCTGGTTGGATAGTCAGAGAGTGGACCAGTGTATTGGCAAGGAGAAGTGTAATAGCCAGCTGCGAACAGAAATATAGTTGTGTTTGTTTGATATCTGTATTGTCAACCCACAATGGCTGCAGGAGGAGAGGAAGAAGAAGAAGAAACAGAGTAAGTTGCTAATATATTGTTAAAGCCATTTTTAGATGGGGTTTCTAGATGAACCTGTCACAACCAGGAAAAGGGTTTGCTGGGAGTGCTTGGAGCTGAAGCGCACGGATAATCTGTGCGACAGAATAATTGAACTCTTGAAGTGAGTTGTGAGTAAAATGCTGCTAGTTTACTAAATAATACTTAAGTTTATAAGGTTATTATTGGTGTTTTTATGTGTCGCAGCTGTTTCATATAAAGATATCTACTGTGGCTACTGTCCATTTTTGTGGCTCCTGCTCCGGGACCAGACTTTGTTGTCCAGGTGTGTTCAGATTTAAGTCAGGGAAAACCATCACAACGGTCAGGATGGTTTACTCAAAGTCAGGAAATACACTTACGAGATATCCCGGGCCAGAGATATCCCGGGCTAGAATGAATGTCACCCTAAGAGGATCGTTCACCCTCTCTGCAGCACACCGGCCGAGACGCGTCCAGCGGATGTGCAGGTGAGGAGGTTCTGGCCCCGGTTCTGGCGCGGTCATTTTGTACCATTTTATACCTAATGAAGACTTGTTTTATACACTCTTGGAATTGTGGCACTTGGGATGCCGGGCCGCGCGGGAAAAGCCGCGGGGTGCGTGACCGATCACGCGCGGGGCGTGTCAGTGGTAGAGTACGGAGTTGGGCATCCCTTTGTCGTCACGTGATGCGTTCCTGCGAGCGAATTTCAACACTGCACGAGTTATCTATCCACTGTTGTCATCGGGCAAGAGGTTTGGAATGTCTATTCAATTTGAATGAAAATACATTTGTGAACACACACACACACACACACACACACATATATATGTATGTATACATATACATATATACATCCATCCATCTTCTTCCATATGCACCCTGGACTGGTCGCCAATCAATCGCAGGGCCACACAATCGCAGGTAAACACACATATATGTATATATATATATATATATATACATATACATACACACACACATACACACGCATCACATGTATATGTAATGACATCAAGTCTAATCACACAAAATATCACAAAACATACTTAGTAAATATTTCTGTTTATTCTGTCCAACATGTGATACTGCATTAGTTAGCACAAAAGTGTAGACATCATCAGTCACTGTGTCTTCTTCCTCCTGCTATTGCTGCTTTATTGTCACAGCACTTTTTGTGAACAGAACCAGGATCGTTTTACATCCCTCCAGATCTCAGATCAGCCAGGAATTTGTAAAAAATGATGGCCTGAACCAGTCCCAAAGTGAACAATCGTAGCACGTGTTTCCTGGGATGAGCTTCCTATAGATAAGAAAATGAGAATAAATGATGTAAAACATTACAAAACAACCCGGTTGTTCACCATCTTAAAAAAGAACCATAACTCTTGGCAGCAGGCCGTAAATGTGTTGTCCTGTTTAACTCCAGTGGTGGTTTGCTGTCATGGGGGTGGGGATGGGGGGACGACAAACAAACCACTACTTGCCAACGCTTTGCCATCTCCGCTGATCAAACACTCCATCTCCGATAAAATAAAAGCTGCTTAAAATTACACCGTGGGAGCCAACAGAGACATGGGAAGAAGAAAACGAAAAAAAAAAAAAAATCAATGTTTAACCACTTCATCCACTTCATCAGTCAGTCCAGGATCTCTTTAATGCACCAGCAGCAGAGGAGGAAGTACAGGCACTCCTTCACAGACTGGATGAAGCCGTAGGCAAAATTCCCCCCGAGGAAGTTCTTGCCTCGCCCGAGACCCATGGCAAAGTCTCGCAGGTGCTGTCCGAGAGAGGACGAAGGCATGGCCTGGGGGAGAGGACGCTGAGGGTGCATATCTCTGGCAAAAAGGGGAGGGGCAGGGGAATTCGGGGGGTTCAAGGTGAGCCGATGAGTAGTAGAACAACAGCCTTCAATCTGCCGAACGCGATAGGACTGGACTTGCGCAACAGCTGAAGTCCTCTCACAACCTGCTCCTCTACTTATTACCTTCTGTCCAGCGCCACGAGGCCTCCCTCAGCCTCTGGCACTTTCTCATCCTTTCCCTGCTTTCACAACACCCACTGATTGGTTAATGGGGCCGTCGGCAGGTTCACCCCCAGCATCCTGTGACTCCCACGCTTGCCCCCAATAATTCCCTGAATCAGCCCCCCCCTGCCCCCGACAGTTAAAAGGCCATGGTTATTCACAAACAGGAGAGTTCCAGCAGCTCCCACACACTACTCTCAACTCTTCTTTGTGGACCATGGGACCATGCTCACACTTTCTGGTATCATTATTGCTTTGATTTGTGGGGAAAAAATATATTAAGTTTAAAAAAAAAAAACACAGAGAGTTGAATGATAAATGTATTTATATATGCAATATGCAATCTTTTTTTTCCAGATACATGTGTAAACACATTTCCCTAAAAACAAAACAAAAGCATTAAAACTCAAACACAAGATGGAAATCAATATCTCTGGACAATCATCTCAAATGAACCTTTGGCATTTCAATAAAGAAAACAAAAACACAAATTAGAAAAAAGCACAACAGCATAAATCCACGATGTCACCACCACCGGAAAAAACACTAGCATTTTTTTAAATTTGTTTTTGTAATACGGTTTTCATGCAACAAAAGGCAACTGTGATGGACAAAGAACAGTTTCACTGACAACGCTGGGGGGGGGGGCACGCACAAACGTGCAAAATAAGGGACGCGCACAGAAATGATCAAAGCAATAGCTCTGGTGTTTCCCATGTCTGACGCATAGACTGTGGATTTGCGAGCAGTGCATTACCTCTCTGGGCTTGTGTATTTTCTTTTTGTTATCTTGTGCATGAGATATTTAATACATGCACAGCCTCTGACGGCTAATCCACAGAAAAATAAAAGATCCCTTCTCGTGTGTCAAGGGTTTCCCTCCCTCCTTCTCATTCGCTGACAGGACCAAATGGCTTTATAAGCACTGGCTCCGGTGGTTGGCGGTGATGGGTCAGGCTGGCAGGTGGCAGTGGGCGGAGCCAGCTACATCTCCAACAAGCTTTTTAAAAATGTACAAGTTCAGACGCTGAGCTCTGACAGTCAATGTTATTTACAGATGGTCAGGAAATACACCTCCTCCCTCTTGAATGGTGACATCAAGTATCTGTGGCTTTTTTTTTAAAGATAAATGGAGGTGTGTGAGTATGACTGAGGCTGCCTGAGTGAGGCTGCCATCACTGGATCTGTGTGTGTGTGTTGTTGTTGTTGTTATTTACTTGTTGTTTTTGCAGCCTCTTCTGTGTGAAATGAGATTTTCCTGTAGTCGACTACATTTGAGTTAAGCACACCAGGTGACTGCACTGAAGTGAACGTGACTGCATTTCAAGAAACAAGGCACAAGTATACACACATACATACATATGCATACATACATATATATACACACACACATACATATATATACATATATATATATATATATATATATATATATATATATATATATATATATATATATATAACGAGATGAAGAGGAGGGAGGTGTGTGTTTGTGTTTGTGTAGATAAACAAGAGCATGACCATTGCCCTCCATTGTCCATCGCACATATTGGGAAGAACAGCAGAAGAGGAGCAATGTTTCTCTTAATTAAAAATTCAATTTAAGTGATTTAATGCAAGGTAATGGGGAAAAAAAATCGATCAGTGAATAAATCAAATTTAAAAGAAAAATCAAGATTCACAAAAACTAATTTTGCACTCTTTTTGTAGTCATTATTTTTTTGCAGAGGGCCGTTCATTATTTCAACACCGACGGCTGTTTAAAGGGTGCCACTCTGGGATGTGGCGGGGTGAGAGTCGAAACATATCGTAGATTGTCGTTGCAAACACGTTCACTTCATATTAGGTGACATCATTGCACGCTTTTCTTTTGAAAATAAAAAAAAAATAGAAACTAAAAAAAAAATAAAAATAAATCACCTCTGATGATGTAATTCAGGCACATGAAACTGTAGCCACTTCCCTCTATAACATCCAGAATCATAAAATACACTTCACTCTAATTGTACTCGTAGTGCAGATTAGGACCAATAACTATCTTCCTCTGTGGTCAGCAGCCGTGTACGTGTGTGTGTGCACGCGCCTGTGCTCTTTGGTGGTACGGACTGTGTGGCGTGAAGGTATGTGTGCGTCCCGGTAGGGTGGGGGTTTCAGGGTGATACAGTCATTTTGCCTCCTGTACTATGCAAGTCTGAAAAAGGTCAACGAATCCCAAGATAAAAATCTGCATTAAACTAAAAAACAAACCACATGATGATTGTTGGCATTTCAGTTCATGTTTTTTTCTTTTTTTTTTTTTGCATACAAACTTTTCCCATCACTGCTCTGGGAGTTCAGAGGCCTTCAGGTTGGATTTGTTGGGGATGTGGCGGGGGGGTCTTCCTGATTTGCCCAGAAAAAAAGAAAAGAAGAAAAGTGATTTCATCTTCACTGGGCCGGTCTGGATCTGTTAACAGTCTATGGGAGATTTTCTTTAATTCCCTAAACATGTTCCATGTTCCATGTGCAACAGTAGAGTTAAAAGGGGCACCTCACTTCACATCCTATCTGATTGTGCCCCGCCTCCTTTGTACATGATTCCAAAATAATGTTTTCTTAGAAAAAAAAATTGCATTTGTTTCCTAGGATTTTAACCGAAAGGGGTGGGGGTTGGGGGGGGGCGTCCTCCCCCGGTTCACAGTAAGCCCCCAATGACACGGCACCGTTCACAGTTTTGGCTTTTTGAAGGGGTTGACAGCAGCGTGAACTGGCGGTGTTGAGAGACCGGTGATGCTATCTGTTTTTTGATGATTGTTTTGTTTTGGTTTTCTTTTCTTTTTTTCTTTGTGCACACATGTAGATGGGCGGGTGTTCGTGGCAAGTCTGTGGAAAGCAAAGTGTATATTTGGCAGGCTGCGAGTGTGTGTGTGTGTGTGTGTGTGTGTGTGTGTGTGTGTGTGTGTGTCTGTCGTCAGGCCCTGCGTTCCACGGGCTGCTGCAGACACACTTCACTCCCCGCCGATACAATGGGCAGTCTGTTGTCCATGTGGTAACTGATCAGGTGACTCACGCTCTCAAACCGGTGGTCTTTGGTACGAACCTGAGAGGAGAAACAAAAATTAGCCTTGTCACTTTGCTTTTGTTTGTCTCTCAAACAGTAAAGAGTTTCTAATCAAATTATATTCGTCCGAAAAGTTACAGATTACTGTTCTGTTCTTAGCAAATACACTCATTCATTCATTTCTTATCTGTTACGCCTATCCCAGCTGTCATTGTCATCACTCTAAACTGCACACTTGTGCAATTGCACACGGTCTCAGCTTGCTGAAAATCTGTGCACAAAATAAAAATCTAACCTGAATCAAAAATAAAATAAGCACAGTGGGCACTGCGAAAACAGTCTCAGTGCACAGAAAATCTGCGCTGTGCACATAATAGAAATCAAACCTGAACTGAAAATAAAATAAACACATTATAATCTATTCTATACCATTTTGAAGTGACTTGTGACTGATCAGATGATAATCTGATGCGGTTTTCACACGTATTCATGCAGCTAGTCATTGATAGCGTCACTCAGCGGTGTATCTCCCTAAAAAAGGCGGAGCCGTGGTTAGCTAGCTCACCATTATGGCGAAACAAATGGGCAGTCGCACATCCACCCACCAAGCCAATGTAAAAAATAGCATGTCAGAAAATGTGCAAACGGAAGACAAAGCATGTAAAAGCATGCAAAACATGTTACGAAGCCAAAGTAGCTGGCGAGTTTTCACAGGGAAAAGTACGGCTCATCATTCAGCTCACAAATCATTTAAATGCAGTTGGAATTATATGAAGGTGCAAGACGGGAATGGGGATCAATACATTATTGGTCTGGATTCAAAAGTCAAAGAAGCCTGGAGAAAACCAAAAAAACAACTTTCTCAAAAGGGAGTTATGACTTTTTAATCATAAGTATTTGCTCTTCTATTTTGTTTTCAATTTCTTTTTCTATTGCCATAATCCCCATCTATGCACTTTTGACTGGGTATTTCCACCCCCTTGTGGCAGCGAATGCAAAGGCGGTCAATCAGTGGAAAAGATTTTTTTTTTCATCTTAATCAACGATCCTATTTTAATATCAACTGAAATTTGGAGAAAAAAATTGCAAACTTACAATGGTGCTATTTAAGAGGTTTCTGTTTGACTTTTATCATCAAACAAGGCCATTGTGCCAATAGGAGGACATCCTTTTTTTTTTCGAATAATTTGACACTTATTTACCACCTGCTGACTGGAAGGGGTAATTAAACATTTGCAACACACCAAACCTATGTCCTCTGAAGATCCAGGAACAGAATCACCCCCTTAGTCCTGCACATTTAATCAAGCACAAGCGCACAAGGGACTCATGTGAGTGTTTTTGGACTGGGGATATTGGTGACTCACCACTCCTTCGGGGTCAACCAGGAGCAGGTGTTTGGGCTGCCCCCCCTGCTGCCCCGTCAAGACGTACTGGCCCGGTGTAGTGCCGGACTCCCGCACCAGGAAGTCTCCGTCACGGGTCAGTAGCCTCTCGGCCTCCCTGCGACTCAGACTCCCATGGAACCAGGCCTCACACTGCAGCTGCTCCACCAGAGGGGGTGCTGTTGTCGACATGCTGGGGCCACCCTGCACGGAGACTCCCAGGGCATCGTCAAATGGCTCTAGGAAAAAAAAAAAAAACATGAAAGCATCACCCTTAAACATCTGTTTACATACAAGAATAATTTGCATTTCAATTGGTATGACTTACTACCTTTACCAAAGAAAATAACGATTACAAACTCTTCAAAGTATTTTCAAAGGAATATACATCCAATCAGCCAAAGCGTTCAAAGCTACGAAATGACAGGAAGAATATTCTAAATCCGGCAATACTAATCCAGGTGAAAATGTTGGTGTGCATGTGGAGATGTTGTATTAACTGTGGAAATGCTGTAGTAACTGTGGAAACGTCTCCCCTGCCTTTGGTCGTCCTGTTGCTGCATGCTGTGCTGACAGTGCACAGCTGCTTTAACGTAAAAGAAGGCTTCCTTCCTTGGGGTTGCACCTCGCTGCAGAGTGCAGGCAGGCAGCCCTCCTCCATGTCGCATCAGCAACCCATTCACCCACTATGACTTGAACATACCGGTTGTCAGAAACAAATACTGTGCTCATATTACCACTTGGTGAATGTTGGAAAATTCACGTGAAAAATGGTTTCTGGTCTGCATGACAACCTCCAAAAAACAAATCAAAAACAACAGTGCCCAAACTCACATAAACTTGCATGAAAATGATATTGGATGACAATACTGTAAATCCAACTGAGAATGTCACAAATTCAAGAATATGTGCCTTAAAAAACTTAATGTAAATGATGAAGAGCTACTAGATGCATGGAAAAAAAAAACCAAAGAAAATAGAAAATGAACTAATAATTTTAGGGGGAGGGGTCCAATTTAATCTTTGTTATGTACCGTAATTTCCGGATTATTAGCCGCGACTTTTTTCCACACGCATTGAACAGCACGGCCTCTACAATGATGCAGATTTTTATGGGATACAAGCTTTAACATGTCTGACCAATGAGATTACCGTAAAGTTCAAGGTGGACCAATGAAACCATGTGATTTTAATCCAATGCACTTTGGCTAAATTCCTTTCATCAGTCATTTTGTGCTTGAAGCACATACCCATCATGGAAAAAAACACACAAAGAAATGCAAATGATACTGCTTTCAAATTAAAGGCGATCGATCTGGAAGTGAGTAATTGAGGAATTCCAAAGCTGTTTAATTCTGACACATTAGTGGTTTTCCTACGCAGAATGATAATGAAGATAGGGATCAATGACTTTACCTGTTAGAGTAATGTATTTTTCTTTTTTTTTTAATTATATTTTTTTTTAACCAGACCTGTTACAGAAACTGTTCAGTAAAAAGTATGTATTTAATTAAAAGTTCAAAAAATTTTTCTGTGTGACATCTCTCTGTGTAAATATGTCATGTTACAAAATTTCAAATGTATTGGGTATGGCTTATATTTAGGTGTGCTCAATAGCCTGAACATTACAGTATTTAGCATTGCTGACTCACTCATGTCAAAAGCATCCCTGTGGGCATTGCCATTGGCTGTGGCTGGCGGCCGAGGTTTGTCCACATTGACGTACGAGGGGTCGTCGAACAGTTCCCGTCCCCCCTCCTTGGCGCCCACTGAAGGCAAAAACACAGAGGATAACCTTGACAGACGGCCACATTTCCATAACAAACACAGATAAGGACTGTGGAGGAAAAGGACGAGTTATGCCCTGAACACACGATAATCCGCAGGTCAAGATGTGATAGGGCAGAAACTAATATACTAAGCTGAAAAAAAAAATTGGGGCAGGGTTTGTGGCCAGGCAACATTACCCACATTAAAAAAGGGTGTCTATTATCACCTTGTTACACAAAGCAGCTATGATTTCGGGGGGTCGCTATCACAAAATTGACATTTATGGAGGCAAATGTGTCCAAGGAAAATCGTGAAACGACAAGATGGATGGCTGGGAGGCTAACCTGGCAGAGGAGGCAGCGGCTGCTTGTGGATGTCATTCTGGCCCGGCTGTCCGTATGGCTGAGAAACACAGAACACAAGTGATCAGCCGCGGTTGTTTACTCAAGTAACAAATGTTTATGTTCTTCATTTAAATGCCCCTAAAAAGGTTTCTTCGGTTAGGTCAGTCTGTTTATTCATATGAGGCTGCAGGCAGGAACGGGTTGAATTGGACAATATTAAATCAGAATACACACGTCTATAGGGGAAAGTATGCTGCATGTCACGAAGTGCGTTAAATGCACTCGTCACATGGGGTTTTATTGTATTAGTGATTGGATTGCAGCTTTGAAAATAAGGCTTTTACCACCCCCCCCAACCCCACCGCAGCCTAAATGACCCAGACGTCGGTTGCCGTCACGGCATCTCACCAGCGTGGCTCCGGGCCGGGTCCTCATGTCAACCAGTCCACCAGGTGGGGGCTGCTTCCCTGGAAAATTATTATAATACGGGACTTCCAGAGGTAAAGCGGCCTCTTCGTCCTCCTCTTCCCACGCAGAGCCATCGAACGGAGCCATTCTGTCGAGGAGTGGAGTAGAGGACAGGGTGATGATGGATGTTTCAAGAGGGAGATGGGAACAAAACCTTTTGATCCTGCAAACGGACCGGCTCACCTGTCGTGAGGCGTGACCAGTTTCGGCGGATTCTTCAGGTACTGCTTGAAGCGCAGCTCGAACGCCTGGCCAATGGTGCTGATTACTTCCTGGGCCAGACCTTCTGAGCACTCCAGAATGTGACAAGCTGCAAGGGAGAAGACATCAAACATGTGCAAAAAAAAACTGGATGATAATAAAAAAAAATAAGAAAAATCTAAATTATGTTCAGCATAGGATACAGCTGCACAATAACTGTCAAATCCCCAGATTTATTTTTTCTCCCCCCTAACCTCACACCCCTATTTAAAAGTTTACATAATTCCTATTTTCCTCTAAGTAGCTACAAAAGTTTTCAATTTGTCCCTTTTGGAGAAACTAAAGCAGTGTCTAAATGAAAACAGCCAACACACACAGCAGAACTCCTTAAGCAAAAAGAAATTAATAAAAAAAACTTACACAATATAAGTGGGTGTGACTCGACTAAAAAAAAACCTAATTAATTTGAGGCTCTGTAATTAATTAATTGATATTAATCACATTTCATTACGCAAGAAAAAAAAGTTTATACATAAGCTTTAACTTCAGTAAAGTTTATGTCAATGCTGTTACATACGTTAGCCCCGACACGTTTAGCGTTGTTGTGCTTACGGCAGGTGGGCGAGCGCCTTGTGATACGCCAAATCCTT
Organism: Fistularia commersonii; assembly: GCF_037954325.1. Classification (NCBI taxonomy): domain Eukaryota; kingdom Metazoa; phylum Chordata; class Actinopteri; order Syngnathiformes; family Fistulariidae; genus Fistularia; species Fistularia commersonii. The sequence continues at coordinate 19,847,845 of NC_141294.1, read as the reverse complement.
CTGCAGAAAGCTCAAAGAGCACTACAGGGATTTCTTTTAATCTGCATATCTGTGAGTTTATTGTATTATTATTTCCCTTCAACTAGCCTTGTCCATCTGCCTTGTTCATCATGCTATCCCGCTGTGTACTCATTGGTATACTCTCACTCTCCTGGAACTCATGCCCTGAGAAACGATGCGTGGCATTGAAATGCGTGAATTAACGGGTTATTTTTTTCTGAGATTAATTAATTGAAATTAAGTCCAAACCATTAAATAAGTTTAAATAGATATGTATCATGTAACAGTTCCGAAGCTGCTCTGTGCTTTTATTTTGAAATCTCATTGTCCACTGATTCCTGTCCATCATATCATACATGCAAAGGTTACTGTCAATCAAGAACATGATTTATTTAATTTAAAACAGGCTTTTAATGTTGCTTAATTCTTAAGGTACAGGGTGTTAAGACTTTCAATTTCATTTCTATTCTTCTTCTCTGGTCTGAATGGCGAACTGCAAAACAGTTTTTCTCCATCTCCTATAGTAGTTGTGTGGAAAATCCAGCTACTCCAAGTAATTAACACATAACTGGAGTGGAAATAAAAAAAGAAAGAAAATAAAAGGAAAAATCAGTACTGCCTGGTACCTGATTAGTGGAAATTGTTCTGCACATTATGCGCATGCGCATTTTAATATCTCGGCTTGAAAAAAAAAATTACTAAAAGTTGTTGTTTTTTCTCACATTAATTTCCACAAAGTCCAGCCCAATAAGTGTACACACACACACACACACACACACACACACACACACACACACACACACACACACACACATATAAATATACATATTACATATTACATATATATACACACACATACACATATAAAAATACCTATACAGTCACTCCTCACTTAATGACGTACTCGGTAAAGGACAAGAGTGACATCGGGCGTTTTGAAGTCAATGTGTATGCTCCGAGTACAGTGGCTGTGCAGTCGAGAGTGTAAGTGTATCCAAATATAAATGAGTACCTTAAGTTGGTAGCAGTCGCTAACAATCTTGAGGGAGCATGAGTACAGTACAGGAAAGGAAATGTATACCAGTTGAATTGGAAGATAATGGTAAAATGAAAGATCTATAGCAATGACACCAACTCTATTGTCAACATTAGGCTAGGCTACCTTGTATAGTTTCACCGACAGTAGGTTAACTTATAGGCTACGGTATGCTTTACAGTATTCTTCTTATATGTGATGATTTGATTTGAAATAAGGGGAATTCTTTGCTTAACATTGAATTTGCTTAATGATGTGGTCGTTAACATAGATCATTATTGTTAAACAACGAGTGACTGTGTATACATGCATATCTTCCTCTTCTTCTTCTCCTTTGGGCTTTTCCCTTCAGGAGTTGCCACAACAAATCAACTTTCTCCATCTAATCCTATTCTCTGTATCTTCTCTCACTACGTCTATAAATCTTCTCTTTGGTCTTCTTTGATACCTTCTACCTGGCAGCTCCAATTTCAGCACCCGTCTGTCAATATATTCACTATCCCTCCTCCATGTCCCAATATCTCAGTCTGGCTTCTCTGACCTTCTCTCCAAAACATCTCAAGTGTTGTTCCTCTGGCAGATACATTGCTGATTCTATCCATCCATGTCACTCCCAAAGAGAACCTTGGCATCTTAATCTATGCAATCTCTAGCTCTGCCTCCTGTCTTCTCATCATTTAAACTATTTCTAGGCCATATAGTAACGCTAGTCTCACCACTGTCATGTATACCTTTCCTTTCATTCTGGCTGACAGTCTTCTATTGCATAGTACCCCTGACACTTTTCTCCACCCATTCCAACCAGCATGAACCCGCCTCTTCACCTCTTTTTCAACACTCTCCGTTGCTCTGCACTGTTGACCCGAAGTATCTGAAATCATCCAACTTCTTGATCTCCACTCCCTGTAGCCTCATCATTCCACCCGGGTTCCTCTTATTCATTCCCTCTCCCCATTTATGTATATATGTATGTATGTATATATGTATCACAACTCGTTGCCGATTGACACTGAATAATCCCAGAGTCTCTCCGCTCTTTGGAGGGGAGGCATTCAATACCAACGTCGATCTAGACAGCAACGACAGACAGCTTCTACTAAGAGAAGTCAGCTTGGGAAGGAAAAAAAATGTGTCTTGATATTCTTTTCCCCACAACTTTTCTCAAAGTGCGACTGACTTGACGGACGCTGGCTGATAGGAAGTGTCACTTTGCTGTTTCTGCTCACCTCTCTGGTTCACTGGGTCCTTGGCCACATATGCTACATACTCAGCCGTATCCTGGGGGAGAGAGGGTGAGACAGTTAGGGAAGGGGGGATGGGAGGAGAGAAGAGAAAAAAATATTATATATTGATGGGAGCAAGGAGGGAAGGGCAGGTTTAGGTTAAAGGGGGGTTCAGAGGGGGAAAAAAGCTGCATCTCTTTGAGTCATGGTAGAAGCTAGGAGACGTACACAGAGCTGAAAGAGAGACTAGGAGGAGTAATAACATCGGGTTTGGGGAAAGAGACTGCCGGCGGGTTGAGGGAGCAATGGGGGGTGGGCTGGGGGTGGAGGCGCAGCATTCACGGGAACGCGAGTATGACATGAAGACAGGAAGGAAGGATATGCAGACTGAAGAAAAGATGGAAAAGGGCCAGATAGAAATTAGAGCTGGCAGGGTGGGAAAGGGGGGGACTCACTGGGTCTCCTCCAGAGGCAAAGGAGATGGACTGCATGTGATGATTGGCGATTATCTGTGGAGACAAAGATGGAGGGAAAGGGGGGTGGGGGGAGAGAGAGAGAGAGAGAGAGCGAGAGAGAGAGAGAGAGACACGGGTGATGTGAGGCATGTGGGACGTGAGATGGAGCAGTGCGGATGGAGACAAAGGTGAGTTCCTCGGTTGCTGACTGCATGAAATTTGGTAAAAAAAAAAATTTCAAAAAGGCCGTGGACAGTTGATGGAATCCTGTCCTTTTAACAGCCGGCAGCTGTGGCGCACATCCAATCAATAGGGGCATTGATGTGTGCAGAGGGAGAGAAAGAAAACAAATAACTAAATATACATCCTGCACGTCTCTATTTGTGCAGTTTCTTTTGTGCTATGTGTTAATGCGGAGGTGCTGCACTGCCCCTGTATATGCACCAGTCATTCGAATGCATGTAGTTCATTAGAGCTGAGGATTGGTCATTACTGATTGAGGTAGATTAGGCTTCGCCTTTCCAGGAAGTAGGGTTCTCTTGACATGTCCCCAAAAAGTCTGGATCTGATCGCCAAGCAAAAGTCCTCGTGATTAATTCCCACGTCACTTGCAGTAAGTACTTTGAACAAGGCGGGCACCTTCAAAAAGTAAACAGTGAAAGTGGGACACTCCAATTATCCTTTCAGCTGAGTCAGAATTTGAATGTCTGAGAAGGTTCTCAGTCATCTAGGTTGTGGTAAATTCTTGTCAAAATTTTTAGCGTGGCAACTGGACTGGATTTTCTTCCATTGAAGACCTTTCACCTCTCATATGAGAGGCTCCTTCAGTTCTAATGGGGAGTTTCTGAATATAACAACCGGGATAAGGGGCCAGTACAAGTAAGCATGGCGTGTTATGCAAATGTGGAGCTGTTGAGTACAAACTGCAGGACTGTCTCAGAAAATTAGAATATTGTGATAAAGTTCTATATCTTCTGTAATGCAATTACAAAAACATAAATGTCATCCATTCTGGATTAATTACAAATCAACTGAAATATTGCAAGCCTTTTATTATTTTAATATTGCTGATTATGGCTTACATATTAAGAAAACTCAAAAATCCTATCTCAAAATATTAGAATATCATGAAAAAGTATTTTGTGTTTTTTTAATTGCATTACAGAGGATAAAGAACTTTACCACAATATTCTAACTTTCTGAGACAGTCCTGTATGTCGAAGGGGTTATTGTGCTAATGGGTTTGTTGTTAGGCGGGTACTAAGATACACCTTCTAGGGATTGAAATTTGAAAAGGTGTAGATAAAATTCTCAATGGAGATAAACCAGTCAGATCACATGGATTAAGTTAGTAGTTGCCGGGTCTTGTTCCGGTGTTGGATCTTACCGGATGGTTTGAAGGGTGCCGATAGGACCGTCTGTATAAGCTAATCTGTTGAATGGATCTCAATCCAGCATTATACGTAGGTGAAAGGCCTAAGGCCCCCTCCTCTGTTCAGAGACAGTTTTTCAGAGATGATATTTCCGTTTTGACGAAGATGGCTTTATTGACTACTTCCTCGAACCATCTGTCCTTTCTGTCCAGATTGCGGACATTGCTGTTTTTCAATGGAGTGCCCATGTCTTTCAGGTGTAGATGGACGAAGGAGTTCTGTCCTGAAGAGGTGGCTCTCCTGTGTTGGGCCATTTGTTTGGTCAGAGGCTGCTTTGTCTCTCCAATGTAGACGTCATCACAATCCTCAGTGCCGGTGACAGCATACACAGCATTTTTGATCTTGTGCCTTGGTGTTTTTTTCTTTGGGTGGATCAGCCTTTGCCTCAGCATACTGTGAGGTTTGAAGTGTACTTGCATTCTGTGTTTACTGAAAACCTTTCTGAGTTTTTCCAAAATGCTAGCTACATACGGTATGACGACCTCCTTGTAATACGAATGTTTATTTTTGTTTGACCCTCTGTGACAGCTTTAACGTACCTTCGGTTTCCGTATGATCCATTCTTGAAGATGCAAATAATCAATCTGATTTCCAAAAGGGTTTCAAAGAATGGTGGATCATAACCAAATGGGTCACCTCCAGCAGGGCGGCAATTCATACCAGGATCAGACAAAAAAATGGTGCCCTTCCTCACTACAGCCTGATGAGTTGTTTTTAAAAAGGGAAGCGTAAAACATTAGCCAATTGATGTGATCAATTGCAGTGGATAGCGCTTTGCCTAGCAGCAAGGAAGTCTCTGGTTCAATACTGACCAGGGTATGGTAGTCACGAGGCGAGACTGAACCCTGCCTCTTACCTGGCAACATAGGACTTAATTACAAAATGTGATATTCCAAAGCTGACTGCAATTTTTCCGTTGGGCAAGGTTCGTGATTTTGAGTATGCAATTAGCCAATGATATCTAACAAGTCTAATAAAAATACATTTTGACTGTTCTACCATGAAGCATGTGTAGTAACTTGTACTCCTGACACAGGGTGGCAACAATGAGCAGAAAATCTGTGTACAAAATGCCATTAAATAACAAATTGAATAACATTAAATAACTTGGTCAGGACTCCCATGTAAAATAGGTTTTTAATCTCAATGGGACTTTATTTTCCTGGTTAAATGAAAGGTTAAATAAAAAATAAATAAAAATCAAGAGAAGGCATTACTTCTACTACTACGATAACCGCAATTTCTGTTTCAGTGTCTGAAATTAAATAGCAGGTTAAGTTCAGATAGAACTTATCAATAAACTGAATAGGGGCCAAGGGATAGCTAAATGCTAACATTAGCAAACAATGTGAACAATGTGTCACAAGGTTGCTCACAGGAGATCATTTGCCATTAGAGGAGCTTCTTGGCTCAGTCCGCCAGACTGGTGTTGACATAAAACGATCACTGCACTACACCATACCCTGTTCCAGTGAAACTACTGTCCTCTGGCTCTTCTGAAACACAATAATTTTGAAAGTGTAAGAGCACCTCGAGATTATTATTATGTGGCCAATCAAGGAGAAAAGAGCAGAAGAGGATATTAGAGGCTGGATTCTCAAGTGTTGAATCTTTATAGACCCATGGTCCACACCGGCGAATCTGGGTTTTCAATTTTTTTTTTTTTTTAAATCATGTGACAGAGAAAAAGCTTTTAAAAGTTTATTAGGGGTGCTGCCCTGTGGTGCTGCATCCAAAGTCAATTAGCGTGCATTGACAGGGTGGGCCACCAATATCAAAAAACGGCACACATAAGCCGATTTTGTGGGAACATTTGTGGTTCTGAGAACCTTTTTGGAAACTAGGCCGATTCTTCATGCAATCGGACAGAGAAGTCCAAACACAGTTCCTAGAATCACTTTAATTCAGACTCAGTCTTTTTACAGTTCCATAGGAACTCGAGCTTCGGGATGGGTGGAACCCATTACTAAGTACTTCATGCAGACCACTTTTTTTTAAAAACAATTGTGGTCACTCGTCAGCTATTTTCTTGCCACTATAGCTGCTTTTGGACTGAAAAGTCCTTAGAACAGTCCTGCCCGAGAATTGTTCAAGGAACTACCCTACTACAGTGGAACCTGTTAGTTTTGTATTGGCACAGGCATTAATGAACAATGGTAGGGACCGTTGTGGAACAAGCATCTACGAGATGTACCTTTAAGCACCAAAACAAACCACCAATAAGAAGAGGAAGACGACACAAACGATATGATGGGCAAAGCTCCCGCAGCATTCATGTTCTGCATGGCAGGAAATGGTTTCAAATGTTTTCATTTTCTCTGAAGAACCCAATCCCTAGCTAATCGAATACTTGTTAGGTTGCTCTCCATGGTCTGCAAGAAATATCTGGTCATGGTGTGGCTTATGAGTTACTTTGGAAATGTAGACTATGCCTCAGAGTAGGAGCAAAAATGGCTTTAAGGAACTCAGGTTCTGGTTTCTATGCTATTTGAATTCACTGAAAGGGTTCCAGGAACCAAAAAGAAGTTCTGACAGGGAAAATTTGGCAAACTTGGACAGAGCCTGCGAGAAATGGAGCGACGAAGGGGTTGGCCCATTCTGGCCACCACAGAGGGATGTTCAGAGCTTGCAATGGATCAAACATTTGAGCCAAAATAAGTACTTGGTTGGCTAACAGCAGGGTATTTCCCACAGTGAGGTAGCACAGGAGAAAATAAAACGCTCCAACCCATTTGATAGTCCATAGCTATTTTTCCCGCCATGTAGAACATGAATGCAATGACAACTTCCTTCTCCAAGTAGCCTGTATCCTCTCCCTTGTTTGTTTTTGGGTATGGTGCTTAAGGCACATGTCACAGTGGTCCCTACTATGGTCGCTTGCCTTTGCAAGAACGCAAAGCTAAGATTCCCCCAGAGGTGGGTAGTTACTAGGGGTGTAAATCAGAGCCATCATGACGATTCCATCCGATTCGATTTCTCAAGGCAACGATTCGATCAAAGCAATTTTTTTTTTCGATACTTAAAAAATGCCCCACAATTCGATTTGATACGATTTTTTTTAACTACGATACGATTTTTTTTTAACTATTTCAAATTTTGAATAAATCAACGGAAGCTGTAATATCATATAACTTCATATATATTCAATTAACTTCAATTCGACATTCTTTACATATCACCACATCCTTTACCAATTCTTTCCCGTTTTTGCGGAAGCTGAAATACTTCCACACGAACGATTTTAAACCTACAGGAGTGTGTAAGTCTGCGTCCTTCTCAGCCATATCAATGTCCACCTCTCGAATGTTTAAATGCGAGTGCTATGCCAAAGAGGCTGTGTCCGCTGAAAGACTGTGCTGAAAGAGGGTAAGGGAAGCTAAGTTGGTGGAGACAAAGTAGGTTACCGCCACCCGCAGCACAGAGTGAGAATTACACCTCAGAGCAGACTAAAAATAGACAGGTAAAATGCATACATGGATCGATACTCTTGCGGACGTGTCGATGCATCGGATCGTCAGCTGTCGGATTGATATATCGATATATATCGATTTTTTTTACACCGCTAGTAGTTACTAGAACCAAACTCAAGAAGCTTAGAATAGATAGATATCCCTCCGAAATTGGCAATTTTAAAAAAATAGCAAAGTAGACTGCGAGAGGACAAAAGTTGATATTTGAGTTCAGTCTAATAACTAAGTTACTGTTTCTGGAGGGGTCCGTGATGATGGTCACGGTCTCACCTGTTTGCAGTCGGAGGCCAGGAGGTTGAGGCTGCTGGTCGAGATGGTGAGGCTGATAGTCATGCCGGCGAACTGCAGGTTGCTCTTCCCCAGAATGGACGCCAGACAGCGAGATGACGGCTGCCACAGGAGAGAGTTATGACCCACAAACCAAAATATAAAAAGATAAATAAAGTTGCAGAAATTGAAAACAAATGTCTTTTTAAACTTCTCTGCTCTGCCGGAGCATTGGCTTCCTGTGTGTGCGTCTGCGGGCGAATGTGTGGAAATGCCTGTGACTGGGAACGGGAGAACAGCTGCAATTGCAAAAGCAATCCAGCGTTTGCGGGGCCCAAATGGTTAACCAATGGTAAAGTAGACCTCTCTGTTCTCTCATTACCGGCTGGCGGCCAGCAGGGTTGCGCAGAGCATGCCAGCAATTATATCAACCCTCATTTTCCCATGGCAGTCATCCATATCAGCTCCAGAGTACTGGAAGCGCAAGCCTAGGGGGGCCAGGATGCCATGGTGGACTTTGGGTTGACCGAATCTGAGGCCTGTTTTGATAACTGCGTCATGCCCCTGAGAGATTCACCTACAAGGGATGGTTGGAGCAAAGGCAAACGCGCCGACCGAGCCCGATCAAACGCTAATGTTTTACTCGGCACAGTGCTGTTGCTGGAACAAATCACGCAGGAGGAGCTTGTAAACATCTAACAAGAGTTGATGGCATTGATGGGAAATGCTATCATGGCCAGACCTATTGCTATTTCAAGTGTAACGCTAGTCATGTGACACACACACACTTCCCCCTTTGACAAAGGCAACAAAACAGTTTGTATTCTCTATTTTTTGAACGTATTTGGAGAAATGGCCCGTTTGTCCATTGAGCATTTCAGACATAGTCACTCCATCACCAGATATGACGATCACCAGCAGGGGAAGTTCTTGCTATAGTGCAGGGGTGGCTCAGACTTTTTTGCTCAGGGGCCGCATTGACTTTTAAAATTTGACAGAAGGGCCGCATCTGAACAAGATGCGATACATATACAAAAAAAAATGAATTTGTTAACAGTACGTATCAGACTCATCTGACATTTCTCTGAACATTGTCTGACATTTGCTTTGAAAATAAAACCAGCTTGGTTTTGTAGGGCTCTACAGGGCTATTATTTCATGCACAAACCGTATTTTTCAATCGTAGCTTCATGTCCAGCTCATTCATGTGTGTCAGTATGCCCACAGTAACGGCTGAATCACAAAGCCAGTCTGTCAGTATCATTCAGCTCAGAAAAAAAAATCAAGTGATCTCCAGTAGCTCCAAAGATGAAATAATCTCCTGTTTGAGCTCCCACATTCATTGATCCAATCATAATCATTCACATCAAGTATGAATTCTGTATCAATCTTTGGCGGGCCGGATTAAAAAGACCAATGGGCCGGATGTGGCCCGCGAGCTGTAGTTTACACACCCCTGCAGTAGTGGAACCAGGATCAAGAAGACTAACCAGAGACATCCACTGACACCTCCCATTATGTGCCATCGAGCAGCTTTTCAGCAAAAATGAATGGAGGCCCTTCCCCTCCCCCCAACAATACTGTATATAGATTCTTTAATATATCAATGGTACACTTGCATCACACATAACATCACACATAATATCAGTCGCTTGCTGTGCAGGTGACATCCTGGACTTGATCTGCCACCCCTCCTCCCAACAGCTCCTATGAGCTCCATGTGAGAAAGGGCAGTCCCGATTCATGCCACAGGGCCTTTTTTGACCACACCCTGACCTGCATCCAATGTTCCCAAGCAGCTCAGGACGGTTCAGATCCCGCAAATGCACTTTGTCTGGGGTTTTCTTCGCCGCCAGACATTCTTTGGCAACCTCCACAGATGGCGTCCAGATTTAGCCACCTGTTTTATGGATGGCCCTTTTTTTAGTTTTACACACAGTCTTCAAGAACAGACTGGAAGCTGTAACTCTGGCTGCGTATAACCTGCTATTTCAACCATCCGGTCTCCGTTGAGGGGGGAAAAAAAGGAAAGCGAACAGTGACAGTGAATAGTAATTACCTGCGAGGAGCCCACTAACCACCGTGCATGCAATAAACCTAAATCAAGATCCGTCTGTTTGAGTGCAAACTAAATGGCCGACTGACCACAGAGTGGACAATCGAGCTAAATACAGCTCTCATCCAGAACCCCCACAACCCATTCACTGCTGCCGCCCACTTAGGCTACGTAAATAAATAATGTCCTGTATGGGTGCCTGCCGGCGCGAGTGTACCTTTCTCCGTCGCTGGGCCCCCTTGGCTCCGGGCACAGCCTCGCACACCACTGAGATGGCCTCCCTGGAACATTAACAGCACACAAATGTTTTAGTGGTGTTTTAAGCCCTCCCCCCTTTGCCCCAAACACCCAAGACCAAGTCCGAGAGGACCAAGTCCGAGAGGACCAAGTCCGCCGATGTACGTAGATAAGTGTCTAATTGGTTACTTAAACCCCCCTCCCCTGCTCCGGAGTATAATGGTTGATCTCACCTGGTGACCTGAGTTCTGGTATTGAAGTCCAGCGCTCGCATGGACTGTAGCACCTCCACGCAACCCATGTACTGTGCATGAAAAACGGGAAAAGCACAACATTAGCAACACAAGTGTCCAAGTGAGGTGAGCCTCTCATGATGGTCAAACTCCCTCAGGACAAATGTCTCAGTCCCTGTAAAAAGCGCAGGACAACCAAAGGGGAAAGGAGGAGTACACACTGACGGTAGAGAGACAGAAACTGGAGACGGACATCTGATACCAGACGGTTGATCCGGCGTTTGGGCACTGCCATTGTGCGAATGGTCTCTTAGATGTCATAGAAATGCAGTTACTCATACCACATTGCTATGGAAGCCTTGGTTACCTGTCATAGCACTAGTTCATGACAATAATCTATAAGAAAGGCGTGACTTGACATTACATACTTAAATGAATCATGACATTCTAGTGTCCAAAGAAGTATCATTTCTTCCATTTAAGACCCAAAGCAGCTGTGCTGAACTGCACCGCAACCCATCCAGAAATGAGCTTCCTGTTTTTTTTTTTTTTTTTTCAAATCAATGGCAACTTGAGACTAAAACTGATTTTTGGCAGATTTTTAGAGGTGTACATAACTACAGATGATATATCAGTTTTTTTCCATGCAGCTATAAATTCAAAAAAAAAAAATGGAAAAACTGGTCTCTCACCCGTACGGTGTAAGACACCCCAGTGGTGCTGACCACATTGTCGGAGTGCAGCCAGCCACGGGTGGGCTTGTTGACGAAGGAGCCGTGGCGCGTCCACTCATCTCCCCCAAGCTGCCCTCCTTCCACCCGTGCCCTCCTGGACGCCCCTCCCAGCCGGTTCATGTCCTGCATTGGGGGTCGGGAAGGGGGAGAGGGAGCAGTTAGAGGCAGGGCCGCCGGGTTATGAGGAGGAAGAGGAGGACGAGGGCAGGAGCCGGCACTGCTCCTGTTATCCCCGGACAACTCCATGGGCACGTGGATCTGCTGCGGCCTGCGGGGTGCCTTCAGCCCCGGCAGCAGGGTGGCGGAAACCCCCAGGCGGAGGGATCCCATCCTGGGGAAAAAGGAGCAGAGGGTGGTGGGGCTGTTCTCAGCTGGGTGAGGAGAGGCCGGGGGCAAGATGGGGGCAAGGGACGAGGAGGAGAGGGAAGACGGTAACCTGGGAGAGGGAGTGAGAGGAGTGGCGGGGCTGGAGGGAGGGAAGGACGACGGATTGGAGTTTGTGTCGTCAGTGGAGCTCAGAGACTCACTCCGAAAATGGGTGTACTTGGTTTTTGGGACGAGCTCCATGGCAATCAGTTTTTGTTTTTTTTATGTGTCTGCTCAAGTCCACAAAAACTCCAGTGATTTGATCAAAGTCTCTTTGTGTCAGTATTCAAAGTTTCTTTCTAAAGAAGCCACACAGACATCGGTCTGTCCACTGGGGTGTGAGAGGCCGACCGCTCTCTGCTCATCACTGCACAGTCGAAACCCAACCGAAATAAATGGCTTCATCCACGACAGAAGCGAGGTTACAAAATAAAAAAAATAAAAATGTCCGAGTTTCCCGTCCCGTCGGTGGTAGCACTCAGATGAAGAAAAGCAAGTTTTCAGTTTTTTTTTTTTTTTGTTTTGTTTTGTAGTGCAGATCACGTTGTAGTCAGTTCGCTTTTTGAACCTGCACTGGAGTTTGGTGCTTCCTTCCTGGGAGCTGACGGCAGCAACACGGTGTCAGCTCTCTGCATTTTTTTCCTAATTTTTTTTTGTAAGACAATATCCATGGAGAGGAGGGGGGATTTACGCCCTGATTCCACGGCCTCCGACACTAACAACTGTTGCCAGCGCCATAGAGAATTGACACAAGCGATTGTCTCTCAACACTCCCTGGTATGTATATGTGTGTGTGTGTGTGTGTGTGTGTTGATGTTCTGAGGGAATGCTTCAGAGATAGTGTATTCCTGTGCATGCACCTCCCCTTGGTGACACACGCCGACAAAAACCCTATTAGAGGCCAACAAGGCGATGGAAAGGCAGACCACGGCAACATCACGCGGCAGCATGCACTAGCCAAAACCTCAGAATGGCTAAATGAGAGGAGGGAGGCTCGCTAAAGCTTGCACACGACTCCTGATGGCGCTGCCCTGAACTCTACTCCCTCTCCCTCCTCCTCCACACCGTCTCATGTCCACCATGGACTGCTCTGGCTCCCTGGCTCCCAGCCTCTTCTTCCGCCCTTTTCTTCCAGATGACCTCCGGCACGGCCTCCTTGCCTCTGCCGGCTCCCGCCTCTCTCCTCTCTCTGTCCCCCCTCCTCTCCTGGAAGCCCTCTCTCTTCCGCCACACAATGTACTCTGCCAGCCTCTGCTTCTCCAGCGCCTCCGCCCTCTCCCGCGCCACCACTTCCTCTCGCCTCTTCCAGACGATCTCTTGCTCCCCCGCGCCCCCTCCCTCGTCCGCTTGCCCGTTCTCCAGGCTGTCCTGCTTTGCTGCCCCTCCCCCTCGCCTCTGCGTTAAAAGGCGAACGAGCGCCTTGCTGTTGAGCCCAGGTGCCTGGAGATGAGGGATGGCTAAAGGCTTGGCATGGTCCCCTATTTAGACACCAGTACGAAGAAGAAGAAAAAAAGATAAAGTTAAGGTCGGGCCTGCAGAGCTGCACCCGTTTCCTGACTGAAGTTCCTGATATGGCTGAAACAAGTGAGGCCACCTCAGTTCAAGAGCGTCTGGCCACCTCAGCTTGGATGTTATGTTGACTGGAGCACCATTGGAAAGTGTGGAGGTTGAATCTGCAGACGTGGTCTGTTCTACTGAGATAAACGCACATGCACACACACAAACACAGACACATAAACAGACACGGACACGCTGCAGCAGCACGGCGGTGATGTAACTCCGGAGAATGTGGGTCATTGGCCGATAGCGGCTACTACAGGTGGGCTCACAGTGACAGTTATGAGACCCGATTGGTCTGGTTTGAGTACTTCCTGGGTACGGTTTCAACTTCTGACTCCGATTTCCCTGAATGTCACTGGAGGCCCATCCATGCGAGCTCTCAGAGTCCAGCGGGAATTTTACTCAGCAAGATCAGGCTGACCATTCCGTACGCGCCTGTTACTTTTATCACTGCCTAGTTCAAACACAAAGTCATCAGTAACCTGAGAGAAAAGCATCAACATTGAACCTCCACTCTGAATTCGGGAAAAGCTTTCCCTCTGACCAAACGACAGTTCACACGCCCTGCGATAAACTGTGACACAGATGCCTTGTCACATCCTGGGTTCTGCATAAACCAGCCTCTGAGGCAAATGCAACAGTCCAATCGCATTAACAGTCCGTTGTGCAGACAGCAAGAGAGGAAAAAAAGAAGAAAAAAACAAACAAACAATAAATTATTATTTTTTTAAGTTTTAACCTCAGGTGCAGGCCAGGTTGCACCAATAGTCCTGCAGAAAAAAAATAATTCAATAAAAAAAAAGATATAATAAAAAAAAAACAAAAAAAAAACAAAACAAAAGATCCTGTCTACATCTCGATTTGTTTCAGGCACTAGTCAGGTTTACAATCTCCTGACCCTTTTCACTCAAGGATAAGTATGCACGTGATTTGTCTAGACTATTTGCGCATAAAAATTTGGCACTAACGCTTCAGGAATCCCGAAGAAGAAAGAAAAACTTCTGACTGCGTGGGCGTTGGCAAAATGAAAAAAAAAGAAGCAAAAACAGTCGCCCACGACAAGTCTAGCACCGCAGATGGGATTGTCTAGTGTCTCAGGTCCTCCATCTGGTCCAGGCCCAGAAGCACCAAGGAGGATCTGGTTTCAAACGCCACAGAGACAGCTGGGGAGGATCTTTGGAAGAGGCCAGAGCAAGAATGGCGAAAATAAGACAGGGTGATTGGATGACCGAAGAGCAGAAGAAAGAATTAGCACTTTTTAAAAGAACGGATACATTCTTTTCTGTGCGAGGAGTGTTGACCTTCGTCCTGATCGGAGGATGTTTGAGCAGGAAGGCGAGCAACAGCAGACAGGTGACATGATAGAATCCTGATTTTCGGAGACAAAGGAGCTCAACACCCCCCCCCCCCAAATAAAATGAATAATTAAAAAAAAAAAAAAGTGAATAAAAAACAACCAACCAACCAAAAAAAATAAACAGTTCCTATTTGCTAAATGGAGCAGCACCAGTTTCAAAAAACAAGTCCCGAAAAAACACCAACTTTTACATCTTGTTCAGTCTGCGGCTGCCGCCGATTGCTATGGCAACAGACAATAAAGAGAGATGCCCAAAGAGTACGTGAGCTGAGCACTCCGGACTTCTCCGGAAGAGAGAGAGGAAAAGGAAAATCACATGACGGTGAGACTACCGGTGTGTCGAAGGCTACACGTTTGTATGCGCCTGGGTTTTTTTTCTTTTTTTTCATCCAAAAGGAAAGGGGTGGCGGGCGGAGGGGTGGACTATAGACTCCTAGAAAGATCAATAGCTTTCAGGAAATGATCAAAGTTTGACCCAGTGTCGCACCATCTATAAACCCCAATCAATGTTGACGTCCCATGTTGGCAACTGACGTTGGTGGGGGACAAAAAAATCTAAATCAAAATAATAAAACAAAAAAACAAAACAAAACAAACTACAATGTTTCAGAGAAAACAATGCGGTCCACTTGTTTTCCGATACAAAAGAAAAAAAAGAAAGAAAGAAAGTAACGCAATGGCGACAACTGTGTAGAAAAACTTGCATAAAAACAACCTGAATAGTGCAGCAGCTAACAAAGGTAATGATTGTATAACATCCTGCAGAGAAGGTCCTCTTGCAGGAGAGGACACCGAAAGTCACTGATTTTCTTTTTTAACCAAATGTATAAAGTGAGTCTGGGTCAAATTTGGCATTAAAAAACAAAAAACAAAAAAAAGGCCTACGGTTGATAATCCTGTTCTTTTTTCTTTTCTTTAAGCTAAAGCAGGGCTCTCAACACACATGGGAACCGTATTAATGTTTAAACAGCCACAGTCTCTCTTGGTCATCCGTCCGTCTTCCTCTTTTTTTTTCTCCTCCTTTCCTCTCTTCAACCCCACCGCTTTCCGTTCGTCCTTTTGTTTGTCCACTCCCTGGGAGAAAAAAAAAAAGGAAAAGTGGTGCTTCTCCTCCACCGATCCCCCGCTCTTCTTCCGCTCGATTAATTTACAAAGTCATTGTCGGCTGCTCCACTCCATCTATCCTCTCCTCTTGTTCCACCGTTTTGTTCCCCTCTTCCCGCCCTCTTGCTCTCTCTCGCTCTCTGCCTCTCTCAGCAGATGTCGAAATGGCAGCGCTGCCAGGGTAGACAACAGCAGTACTTCATCGTGCTCCGCTTCTCCCCTTTTCGTCTGCCTCTCATCCCCACTTTGCTTCCACTGCCTCTGTTCAAGGAGAGGAGCGCGCCGTCTGTCCTCCACCACCATCCCCCCGCTCCCGGCCTCCTCCCCCTTTCCCCCGTCTGGGTGGGTGATGCTGCCTCCCATTTTCTCTCTTACCGTCTATCGCCCTCTCTCTCTCTCTCTCTCTCTTTCTGTCTCTCTCTCGGTCTCTCTCACGGCTGAAGCTCCTGCCTTCCCCGCCTCCCTTCCTGTTTCTTCCCTCCACCCCCAGCCCTCTCTTTTTCTCTCTCTCTCTGCTACCTTCACTTTGGCATGTGAGGATGCCATGCGGCGGAACATTAATGCAAATGATATGGTAGGAAACGTGCAGGGGTGGGGAGGGGAGGAGGATAGGTTGGTAACATGACAATCTGATCTCCTCTCTCTTGACACGAGGTCACCCAGTGGATGGAAGTTGAAAAAAAAACTATGAGACTGGAGGGTTCAGATGAGGCAAACAGAAAGCAGAGTACTTCTATCCAGAGGGATGTGCTACAGAAAGCTCTTGGAGAGCGACACATCGCCCGAGCTAGAAAGCCAAGTCCTCAGATAACACCCGTCCACAGAGGACACACCGGTGCTGCGGTACCATATATCACCACCAGGCTGTCCAGCAGTGCAGACCCTCAGGAAAAAAGGTGGCAGCCCAGATGATCTGATCCACTTGCTGCATTTACACAGTAGCTTACAATTGCGCATCAACGTGCGTACAAGCTAGAGTGCACTCTGTGTATCTGCAGGGGAATTCAGATGAGTGTTTGTGTTTATGTTGGGAGATGGAAAGATCAGAAAAACAAACACCAACAGATGACATGTTGCTGTGGCCACCAACAAACTTCTCGCAATGATGTTACCATTTTCTTGCCCTTATTTTTCACCTCAATGGGCCAGAAATGTTTAGTTTCCCCAAACCGTTGTCTGAAAGGCAAGGGGATTACAGCATGTGTGAAACTGCTGGTTCCAAAGAAGAACACCTCTTCTTTGCAGCCATTTGTAAAGTTTTTCAACACTGATGTCATCATGGAAAAAACAGGAGAATTTGATTCTGAGTCATTGGAAAAGTAGCACTGTATCACAAATTAGCCAATTTACTAAAAATCAACGTAAGACCACATCGTTACAAAATCAGATCTATGACCAACTACATGACCCTACCCTGATCCTCCCAGCAGTCACATGATCGGTGGAAATCAGCGGCCTTGAGCCATAACTGACCGCCCCGGTATAATTTCAATCTGAAAGCCTGTCTCGACACCCTCAAGCGCTCACTCTGATATCCTGTGGTTTCCCCTTGCAGAGCCAATTGTGACCATTTTCAATGTGACGATAGGCCAATGGTTTGAGAGGAACCAAAATGGCTCCAGAGAAGGGCAACCGAGGATGTGTATCTGTAAAAATGGCGGCTACCTGATGTTATTCAACAAAGAGGAAGAAATAAAACACAAGTATGAATCGTATGTTTTTATGAGGTTAGCGCAGTCCTTCTCAAATAGTGGGGCCCGCCGGTGCGATGACAGGGAGGGTTCGTGTGACCCTACGGAACATGTTTTTTTTTTGCCGTACTACAATGAAGTGTAATTGAACATCCACTACAGTAGTTTGCAGTGGCGCTCTGATTGTCAGAGTGTACGCAGGGAGTATTAGCTCTATGGTGTTGGGGTTTTTTGCACCGAGCAGGCGATATGAAGTGCAGTAAACAAACCCTCAAGAGACAACATGAATTTTTTTTAACAGGGATGAAAAGAAAGGCGGAGAGAGACGAAAATAATGAGACAAAAGAAAGTCACCTGACAGTTAAAACGAGGAAATATGACGAAGCGTACGTAGCGCTTGGCTTGGCTTCACTGTGACAATAGTGGGAGACGAGGAAACGCAACACTTTAAATCTTTTCTGTTACAGACTGAAAACAATGTTAGAAAAGTTATTCTTTGTTGTAAGTTGCACTATACTTCTTTCTTTTTTGTTTTCTTTAATGTTAATAAGGATACAATTTTATGCAGAGTTGTACTTATAACAATTTTATTGACAAATTATATTATTTATAGTCGCAGCGGAGAGTGGGGGGGGGGGGGCGCGAATTGTTTTCTTCTTGCTAGGTGCGGCGTAACAGAAAATAATTGAGAATCACTGGGTTAGTGGCTAGTCTAGTTTTGTTATGCATCCAGCGCCAGGAAAGCAATCAGGGACTCAGTATCTCGCTCATCAACACCTCAACACACTTGGAGGAGCCGCAAATCGAACCAGGAATGTTTGTTTCCAAAGACGATAGTTGTACCTCCTGCGCCACGCCCCCCCCCCAACAGCCTTCTGTAGCCGCAACGACTAGTCAACAAATTAGTTACCAGCTAATTTAGTAGCTCAGAGTGAGACATCGCACTCTGTCCCAAATCTTCGTAGACCGAAGCACCTTTGTTTAGGGGAAGAAAAGCAGTTTATTGCTGCTTGCAGTATTTGTATAATATTGAATGTAATATTTAAAATAAAGTTAAGAAAATAAAATGTACTGCAATATCTATAAGAACCTTGGCTTGGGAATCACAAATAAATCAGCCTATACACAGTTTTAGATTGAATTTTGAATTGAAAAACACAAACAACTTGTGGGCTTTCTGTGTTGTGGCATTGTAGCGTAGTGGCAGTCCTGCGTGGTCCTCTGCATTGTTTACAATGCTCATCATTGTGTTTGAACGCTATACCGTGTTTTTGTGTTTTTTTTTAAGTAAGCTAGCCATCATTATGACTCCCAAAAAAGGAAAAATAGCTAGTGCTAGCGTTGTTAAGAATTACAAATCGACCTGAAGAAGGAAATAACAGCTAAACGTAAGAACAGTGCTTGTGTAACGGATTTCGGCAAGCATTACGACACGGCTATGTCAACCATTTGTACAACACTGAAGAACAAAGATGCTCTTAAGAAGGGTGATGTGGCTAAAGGGGGTGACTACGTTAACAAAACAGAGTTATTGTGACTTTGGATTAATGACAGACAGCTTGCTGAAGATAGCATTACCGTTAGCGTTAATGGCCTTCTCCCATCTGAGCAGGCCTTTAGTTAGCTAATTTAGCGAAAGACATGTTAGGTAGAAGCGCAGGGAAGAAGAGAAAGAATGCCAGAAACACAGAAATAATTGGGATTATCTTTAATTCCTTTCTGTATTTTTGCCATAAAGAAACTCATAAAAATATATAAATTACTGTTATTTCCTGACTATTGAGCGCACCTCAACATAAGCCGCACTGGCTAGCCAATCACTATCTTGGGCTTCCTCCTGCGCACTAAAACCGTCAATCGTCTTATTCTGTGTCGAAGTCGAACAGACTCAGAATTTCCCAGTCATTTCATCGATCCGATGTGACCTGGATAAATGTTTTAGCAACGTGAAGCCCGTTACCCCCCCCCCCCCCAAAAAAATCCATATATTAGCCGAATCGTTTAGCCGAATCATCTCCAGTTCCCTTCTCTCAAATTTGCAGTTTAATTGCCTCCTCTTTGTTTCTTCATGAGCTCTTTCGGATGTTTCATCTGACACAAACCCGAGGAGGGGGCGGGGAAACCAAAACCTCTTCCGGTCCGGCGACGATGGGCAGGATGATTGACAGGGGAAGACACCCCCCCCTTGCCCACACAAACACCCCCCACCATGTCGGTTCCCAGGAGGACACAGGGGACACTGTGGCTCAGGTTGGACACAAAACGTTGCTCTGCGTGTATTTTTGTTGTTCCCAAGCTGCCATTAATCTTATAAGCACCACTTAGCCTAGAGATAGTTTAGAACTTTAGCTTTACTTATTGATGTCAGGCACATATGGTAAAAATAGGGTTTTTAGGTGGAAACTTTCTGTCCTACTTGCTTTCTATATTTCATACATATGTAAACAAAGCTTTTTTTTTGCTTTGTTTTTTTTTCTTTCCCAAATCCCAGTACAAGGTACATCAGGGTGATGTATAAGACGAGTGTTGCTCTCAGACTCAGGGTATATTGAAATTACGCTCCAGTTTTCTGCTGGCTGTTCCGAGAAATTAATCTCAGCGGATCGGACGAAGCACTGCTTTTTCTTCTTTTTTCCCCTCCTCTCTTCCCCCAGACTAATAAAATTACATTAAAATTGCATTTTCGGTACAAAATCTAATTGTAGTACTTTTGAGAGTACGTCACTTTTCTAGAATAATAATAAAAAAAAAACTACCATCCTTTTTTAATCAGGGTCACACTGAATAACTTCATTTTATTATTATTTCTTCATTTTGAAGTGCTCGCCTGCATGCAGGGACACATCGGTAGGGTTGGGGTGGGGGGCTGGGGTTGAGTGACTTAGTTCATGAAAACACTCGGGGGAGTTTTTACAGGAAGACAGGGTTTCAGCTTCCTCCCTGCGGCTAAAGTAAACAGTGACCCAGATACAAACGAATAAAACAATTGAAAAAACAAAACAAAAAAAAAACACAATAAAAATTCCTCTGCACAAGGCTCAAAAGTCAATCTAAAAGTGTATTAGGTCTGTGTAAAAAAAAAGAAAAGCCCAATTGCTTAGTATTGTTTGAAGACGTGACATTTCATTACAACTTGCTCTTTGTTTTTTTCCTTTTTGGTAATTTTTACACCCATCTTATCTCTGGACATTTCAAATTTGGACTTTCTTTCTCAGGGTCAAAATCCACTTGCAAGCCCAATCAAAGCCGATTTCAAGAGCAGCACTGACTGGGCTGCAGGTTACTATATAACCAATGCTTTACTACTACAATTCTGTATTGAGAATTTTCCCACAGGTATATTTCTCTTGTCCTTCATTCGTTTAATGAAAGCATTTTGCCAATCTGCTCATCATGTCAGAATAAGCTACTAAAACGAGGGATGCATTAGCTGAGAAATTGGATAGAAAAACTGGAAGAAATGGGAAAGAAAAGGCCGAGGGTAATCCAAAAAAAAAAAAAAAAAAAAAAAAAAAAAAAAAAAAAAACAGCTGAGAAAATGATGATGACATTGATCAAAAATTCCACATGAAAAAGTTTCCTAGATGTCATCCAGAAACCACCCTTGTTTAAGGTGTATGAAATTAATGAATGAATGTGTATGAATTACGCAAAAAAAAAAAAAAAAAATCATACATATTATCAAAGGGTCACAGTTTACTTCAGGTGTTTATGAACAAAGCAGCAATACTGTTTTCCTGGAAAAAGGAAATAAATAGAAAAATGGGAAAGATGACTGAAAGTGATAAGATAATGACTGGATCCTCGTATTCACAAACCATCTATCAAACTCACGCCTAGTTTGTAATCCTCCTCTTATGCAGAGCGGAGTAAATGATAAAGTTCGGGACTCGGCTGCTTACTCTAACCTATCTTTGAATGTTATTTTTTTTTCTTTTTATATCATCGTTCTGGTCTCAGGAGGCCAGAAACCTTTGGCCACAGTGTCGCCATGTGCTTTTGATTCACCGCCCGTTGTCGTTCGACGGTCTTACCACGTATTCCATCGGCCGTTGGCGAGCCTGCAAGCCTGCAACCCTAAAAACACCAGATTGCATATCAGCACATTGTGTACACACACACACACACACACACACACACACACACACACACACACACACACACACACACACACACACACACACACACACACACACACACACACACACACACACACACACACACACACACACAGAGTCAATCAATCAGAGCGTGCACACCGGCGATGTCCTCGCAGCTTCATGACTTCTAGCATGCATTACTCTGCAGATCAGCTGTGGATGGGGGGGGGGGGGGGGGGGGTCATGGGACCTCTTGATATAAAAAGGCCGCGGCTGGCAAAGCAACGGGAAGCGACACAACATTAGATATCAGATGAGGAGGGAGGGATGAAAAGAGAAGACAAGGAAGACAGCAGCCGGCATGTTGGAACACAAGCTCTGGAATGACAGGAATTAAGCGAAACGGGCGCATGTGTAGAATGTTTGTGTCTTGGCTTGCATCTGTGGCAGCAGCGTCCTCACGAGAATGAAAGAACTCTGACTGCAAGGCATTTGAAAGATCAAGCTGGGTGCTCGAGAAACGACAAAATATATTTAAATCTACACTCCTCCCCTGAAAATAAAGCTTAAAAATTGGATGATCGAGATGATTGGGAGCCAAAACGTCCAGTTTAGTGGGGAACTGGCTGAAGATTAGCTGAAGTACCAGGGGAAAATCGAGATTCAACCATTTGTGGTCTATGAAACAAAACAACTGACAATGCTCAGCAAAAATGGAAAATAAAACGAAAAAAGAGAAGAAAAAAAAAATTAAAAAACAAATTGAAACAATTTACTATATTAAGACAGTAATTGTTAAGAGGGGGGAATCTTCTTTATTATTATTATTATTATTGTTATCGTTGTTAATAATGCTTATGTGTTTAGTTAATCAAAAATGTATATGAGAAAAAAATGCATTCAGAAAAACAGCTTAAAAATATGTAGGTTTTTAAAAAGGAAAAAAAGCAATCATTAATAATTAAATTATAATTTGGTGGGAAGATCTCCCTTGCTCATAATAAATTCTTATTATTGTCATATACATGAGAAGGCAGAGGAAAAAATTGCCATGTCAATCAGGAAAAAAAAACAACTCAGGTTTTCTTTTTTGTTTTTAATCTTGACACACAAGATAGGTATAGATTATCTATAGATTGTATAAATTGCTTAGACAATATACAGGAAATTTAAAAAAAAAATCTGCACGAGGGAAAAAAGAGGGATTAATTTACCAACATTTTGTAGCTGCTGATGTAAAAACAGCCAGAGAATGGAGAGGTAGTGATGGGCTCAGATGTGAAAGAGTGGGCGGGGCTAACGTGCTTGTGTCGTCTCATTTGACGTGCCAAAAAAAACATCAACAACAACACGGTGTAGAGGTCAGAAAAAAGGTGTAATGGCTGACTTCCTCTCCATCAGGTCGCAACACCCTCGACTCATCAGTTCATGTTACACAACCGGGTGACAAAGGTGACAATGACCAGGGAGCGTCACACACACACACACACACACACACACACACACACACACACACACACACACACACAGGAAGAGGAAAAAAAAATGCAAACCCACAAATTTATGTAGATGGCAACCAAGTTCAAGACAAATAAAGGGAGTGGGGGCGTTTGGGAGGGGGGGATGCCCAGAGTGAACATTAGATTAGCAAGGCATTCAGCTGGAGGCAGCTTTCATTACTCGCTGTGCACACAGTGAACATGTGAGGGTGCTATTTTGGGCAAGTCCTACCCCCCGAACACTCCTACATCTCCATCTCCTTCCATCATTCTCTTCCTGTATCTCGCTCTCTACGTATCTGTCCATCCGTCTCTCTCTCTGTCTGTCTGTCTACCAAGTTCCTCTCACTGCTTCTAACGGCTCTTCTGTCAAGATGACGTCTACAACCCCCCCCCCCCCCCCCCCACACACACACACACACACTCTCTCTCTTAGGTGTCAGTTTTCATAACTGCCTTCACCACTCGGAAATAATCCGAGTGGTGGGTTGATGGGAGCATTCAAACAGATGCACTACGGTTTAAATCCATGGTAGACATTCATCCTGTGGACTTCACAGCAAGAGGGTTGGCAGTTCTACTCCTGACACACACCCCCAGCGCACATCCATCTAGGTTCCCCCATCTCCCTCCAGGTCCAAAAACTGCCAGTTGGTTCACTGACAATTCTAAAATTGTTGTAGGCATGGAAGGTTGGATGTCTATATGTGATGCTGTGATTGACAGGTGAGGGGTGAGACTTAAGACAATGCAGCAATGAGGCAGGGGAGAAAAATAAAACAAAATAATGCGCAATAACGTGTTAAAAGTAAGCAGGTTTTGTAATTTTCCGACGAATAAAGGCTGGAAATGGGATTCTACCAGGAGCCAGGAACTGTTTGTGTGGGAGCAACAGAGCTGCTGACTTGTTTCCATTCACACTTCCTGACACACACACACACACACACACACACACACACATATATGTATATATGTGTGTGTGTGTGTGTATGTATGTGTATCTATATGCGTACATACATACAAACAGACATACATACGTATACATATATATGTATGTCTATGTATGTATACACATAAAAAACAAATCCTCCTGTTCTTATTTTAATGCTATTCATAATCATTTGCGCAACTGATTTGTGCCCTGCCTTATTACTGCATTGTCTCTCACTGACATTGTAATGTCTCTCACTGACTTTAGTTTTTTTTAAAGCTAAAGTAAGGAAAATTGACTTTTCTCAGTAAACACAATATTTGGATAAAATAAATATATAGCAATATATTATATTTAATATATAATTAATATGCAAAATAAATATAAAAAATAAAAATACGTGCTCTTCAGATAAGCTTAGCAGATAATACAGTGAATTCACAGTAATAAATATGAAGCAATTCAAACAGATTTGCAGTTTCTCTTAAACAAAGGATAAAAAGACAATGAGGAAGTCTTTTAACTTCTTGTCACCAATGGCGATTGCTGTTATTCAATTTCTTGATACAGTTGGTCTGGTATTCTTAATTATAAAGAAGTTCAGAGATGCCCGGGATAACGGTTTAACTTTGAAATAAATAAAATTAAGTTGATATATGTTATATACCCATATCCGATTTGGTTTATGTTGTGTTTTTTCCGATTTTAACTGAATCTCACTATGCTGTCATTTTCTCTCACTTTCAGCCAAAAATGTCTTGGAACCTGTTCTTTCTGTGAATCTGTTCAAATGAAAACCACCGGCTTTTTCCAGTTCCCTTCATTTATGAATTTTAAACTTCTCTGCATATTTTGGAATATTTTTGGGGGGCAATTTTGTCACTCCCCTCAGCAGGTTCTATCGAGTAAAAAAAAAAATCAGCCATTCTTGTAAGGTAATATAAAAGCGGTAGTGCTAAATGCTAACTCATCATTAGCATTGCTCAAAACTTCTGCTCCTCAAATAGTCAGTGCCATTCATTTTGTATCTATACCATATATCCAGCAGTCATGGAGGCTGGAGAATATCTCAGATGTCATTGGTGGAAAGGTGGGGTTCACCCTGGACCTGTCGCCGCTCCATCACAGTGCCACATGTATTTATTCCACCATTCACTATCTCATTTAAGTGAAATCTTAACTTTCTCATTCACATGTCTGAGTGATTTCGGGTCACCAATTAATCTAATGCCTGTTATGGGATTGTGGGAGAAAACCTCAGAACCTGCTGGAAACCCACAGAAATGCTGGAATCGAATCATGAGCTTTCCTGCAATGAGGGGGAAGCTCTAACCACCAGCTAGCTGTTCGGCAATACCAAATCATGATGAAAACTCTTGAATCCCCCTTTTAGCTCTGTTAAAAAAATACATTCCTATGTATTTTTTAACAGAGCTAAAAGGGGGATTTAAGGCCCCTTTTGTCGTTGACCAGAAGGTGTCACCCCTCTGATGGGACTCGCAGTGGGGCCCATCGGGGGGTGGGGGTGGGGGGGTCAATGCCAACAACACCAAGGGCGCAATCCAAGGGATGTGTGCACATGGGTCCACGTGCATGGGCCAACACCCCTGTCACACAGTTGCGTCAATCAGGACTTTTCAGACCGTTGATTGATACATTCCCTGCAGAACTAGACAGATCCAATTTCAATCAAGTGGATTTAGTGGATGCTGTCAATTTGGCCCAATAGAGTCGCCGAGACTCTCAGCTCAGACCAAAAACTACTGGGAGCACATGCTGGCGTGTGTGTGCGTGTCATGTTTGTCCTCATCCTGACATTTGTCTGGAGTCTTAATGTTTCTCACATCAGGCCATGATTGGACTTTCCCTCTTCCATTTCATCAGCGGAGATAGCTTGACCATATAATATCATGTTGGCGTGAGCAGTGTGGCTGACGCTGATAAGACGCCAACCCCCTTCCGCTGCCTTCACACACCTCAATCATCGCACCCGCAACCCATTCGCCCACGGCTGCTGCAAAGGATTTCTGAAAACAGCGTTGTTTCGATGATCCGTCTCCATGGAGACTGCGCATGGAGGGGATAGTGGGGCGGTGGACCACAATCTTGGTGTGGGATTATGTATGGATCGTGAAGCGGTGGCCTATGAAGCTTATCTGGCTCGTAACTCGCTGAGATTAAACCCGATTCTTCAAGCTCCAGGATCTTCCGCTGCCAACCGCTTGAAATACTGTTCAAATACTGATTTGACCCCCCTCCCCGCCTTGTAAGGTCTTGTAAGGTCAAGATTTTTTCTTTCATTAAAAAAAAAAAAGTCGGTTATAGCAGCTCGTGATTTTGATTTTTTTTTCTATTTTGCCAAATCAAATAATCTGAGCTCAACATCCAGGTTTGGACCCTTTTGTGAAAAAATGCTTGTCTGTATGATAAAAAGCTGCAGAATTGAACGCATCCACGTTACCTTCAATCTAGAGAAGATTCTGATTTCTACTAATTGCTCCCTCAAAGCCATTTTTTTAAATTCCATTATTAGTTTTTATTTTTATGTTTTGTTGATTAAATTTCTTCACCTTTCTAGGGATATTTTTTCTTTTATTCATCCGGCACTTTCCTGAATATTTGAGGCAATATGTTCATGAGGTTATATCCTGGTAATTTTATAGAAAAAAGTTCAACATATTTCTTTACTGAGAAAATGGGGAGGAGGGCATTAAATGCTAAATAATAATAACAACAACAACAATAATAATAATGACAGTGATGATGATGATAAGCCTATTGTCTTCAGCTGAGCAGAATTGGTACAATTTTATATCATAATATTCAATTTATGTTAACCCAGTTCAACAATGCAATTCAATGAAATGTTTTGGACAAGAAAAAACAGTCAATACATACACACAAACACACACACACACACACACGCGCACACACACATACATACATATATATGTATATATATATATATATATATATATATATATATATATATATATGCCTGTGTCTGTATTTCTTGCCATTTATAGGGATTTTTCTTCCCTCTCTACTATCTAGGACATTCAAAGCCAATGTATTGATGATGGTCAAGCTACATGCTGCTGATTTATAATGTTTAACATAATTGAAATGTGATGAGGAAATTGGTGGGGGGTGCAAAATGTATAATAGTAAAAAAATAAAAATAATAATAATGTTAGCATTAATGACAATTATAATAACTTGACAATGATCTTGTCTTGGCTGAATAAGTCCAATTCTATATCATGATGTTCACTATTAGATATAATCCAAGAAAAGAGGGTTTCAGACTTTGTTGTGTGTTGTTACATTTAAAAGAAGACTAAAAATGCAAACATTAAGATTGTTTTAAATAGTTTGTCTTTAATTCTTGTCATTTCAAGGAAGTCCTTTTACTTTTTTGGCCATTGACAGGCAACAGGTTGATGTTCAGATTACATTCAAACGATTGGGAGAATGAAGGGATGGATGGAAAGATCGAATAGATTTTTCTTGTTGACTTTTTCACCTATAGTTTTATTTTTATTGTTTCTTTTAAATATACACATTTGTCTATGTCTGTACGGTGTCATTGAGTGTCAATAAAGGCAGCTAAAATAAAATGTATTATTATTATTATGAATATCTTAGATAGATGTCTTTTTACCACTAATAGTTTTTTATCTCTATTTTGTATATATTTATATAGCTGTACGTGTCCTTCAGTCAAGCAAGGCAAATGTGATAGATAGATAGATAGATAGATAGATAGATAGATAGATAGATAGATAGATAGATAGATAGATAGATAGATCAGACAGATTAGATAGATAGATAGATAGATAAAATTAAATATATCCAACCTGGCTTGGATCCGATCAACTGTCTTCTGACCGTCAACTATTTAACTCATCCGAGAACGACTGGTCTGACAACAACACCGTGACACACTTCTTAAAAAAAAAACACTAAACTCCACAAGCACGAATACACGCATGCACGAGTGTATGACACAGACGAAGAACAACTGTTCCCGCCGCAAGAAAAAAAAATTAACCAGCCCACGACGTCAAGGGAAACGTTTGAGAAAAGTTCGAAAGTCAAAAGTGGAGGATCTCTAGAAACTCCCCTCTGCTCACCCCTCCCCCCTTTCTTCTGGCTCCTCCTCAAAATAAAGAAATAAAGAAAGAAATAAAAAAGTGTGGTCAACTTTTCGGCCGAGCGACTCACCCGCTGTACTCCGGTTCCCGTCGAGCCGCGTCTCCACTCAACCAAACCCCGCTCTCATCCACACCGGACGCGGCCTCGACGACTTTTCGTCCAAAAGTTCATACGAGACGAATGAAACGAACTTCTTTCCCTTTTTCCTTCTCCTCCTCCTCCTTCTCCTTCTTCTTCTTCTTCTTCTTCTTCTTCTTCCTCTCCCCCCTCCTTCTTCTTCTCCTCTCCCCTTCCTTCCCTTCCCCCTCCCCCCCTCCACGGTCACGACAGAAGCCACTTCCGCGAACAAATGGCAACGTCATCTGGACGCGGATCCTGTATGCGCGCGTGCGTGCGTGCGTGTGTCCGCTCTGCACCTGGTCTATTCACTGCCTGCTGTACAAAAGCAGAAATAACCGACTGTCAATGGAAGTTTGATTGTGTTCTATTCTTGAAATATACATATGTATTTATATTTTTTTAACTTTTAGACACTATTAGTGTCTTAGTTGTTTATATTAACTTATACTGTGCTATTTCTATGTACACATGAAGAGTTCCATATGCTAATCTAGATAACTGGATGTATCTTGATTCGAAAAAAAACCCAAAATATTAATAATAATAATCATAATAATGATAAGATTATCGTTGTTATAAGCATTATTGTTTGTAGTACGCATATTAATTAATAATAAATAATACTTAGATCAACAACAACAACAATTATATTATCTTCTGAGTAATAATACCAATACTGTTATTGGTATTCTTATGGTATATTTTCTGCCTGTTGCACAAAAGCAGAAATACCAGACTGTAAATAGTAGTAGAAGTAAATTCAATAGTTATTATTAATAATTATTAGAATATTTGTGCAGGTTAAATAGTTGTGGTTGTTGTTTTTATTATTTTTATTATTATTATTATTTAACGGTGCCATTAACAATGATAATAATAATAATAAATTGTAGTATTAGTGTTATTATTATCATTATTATTATTATTGTTATCATCATCATTATCATTATTGTTATTGTTATACAAACATCACTATTATTATAAACAAAAATCAAAATAACTATTTTATACTATCGTCTGCCGCTTATCCTGCACTGGAGCCTATCCGAGCTGTTATCGGGCCACATAAACTGATGGACAACCATTCAACCACCCGGAGCATTTTTCACGTATAACCTGCTGCATGTTTTTGGACTGTGGGAGAACCCTTAGGAAAACCCACCCACACATTAGGAGAAAATACAGACTCCACACAAATGCATATATTGTATAGGGGGGAGCATTGATGTAAATTTCATTTTTAAGAAAATAAATAAAATGGATAGAAAATAAATAATCAATAGGTATGTATGTGTGTGTGTATATATGCATGTATTGTTTATGTATTCTTGTAATGGTTAATATACGTTAACAATACCTCACAGGCGCCTCTTCAAGAACGAGTGTAAACATGCTGAGGACGTTAACATTGATTCATGTCTCCAACTGCCTGCAGCACACTTCTGATGAGTCAAACACTGTATTTCTGAAGTATCTGTGAGTATGAATACTGTGTCAAAGTCGCAAGACTTAACATAAAAACAGATTCAGTCTTTCCATAAGTGAGACATTAATGACCAGTGATGCTCATTGATGCTCAAAATACTTGTATTACACAACACTGACATTGGCCTTTTAAATAAAACCTGAACCTAAGGGTTGGTATGGAGTTTAAAGCTTAAACTGGAAAACTATGAGCAAGTTCATGAATTGTGCTGTTTTGTAATTGGAGAGACAAATGTTGCATTTTTAATGGGATATTTAAGATTTTAATTCCATAAAAAAGAATTTCAAATAAAAAGTTCAGCATTTTTTTTGTCCTTATACATCAAAATTATCAGAATGTACCAGGCCCTCTTCCCAGCACAGGTTGTTTTATGGTCTAATCACTTATCATGACTGTATTGCTGTCTCCTCCACAATTTTAGCTGAAAACTGCAGCTTGTCTTCTTTCAATTATGATATGTACACAAATATCACAAGTAGTTTCACTGCCTTATAGTTGATCAGTGCAATAAAATGAAGGAGTATTAGTGGAAATATGGTCCGGTATACTAGTTCATAATTTTTCATTCAATGAGAACTTCGCAAAATAAGTTGTATCACTTGAAATCATCTTAATGAAAATCAGTTCATTGCAGGCCGCAATATTTTTGGTGTAGAACAGAAACAAATTACAATAAAACTTCAGTTATAATTCAGCAGCAGAATAGACATTGCGCCACTCACAGGCTAGGCAAATTACAACGGCAGACGGTGGCTCGGATTTTAAAGTTGTTATGAGCACCTCCCGCCAGCAGGGGCGACAGACATTCAGTTGTGTTCGCCATGCCGTGTGCGAAGAAGTGTCGGCTACTCTTCAGCATTTGCTCGCTTCATGCTAACAGGTGTAATTGAATCGGTGGTAGATGTGGCAAATGTGCCACTTAATTAACGTTATTTAGTTGTTTACGTTATAATTTAGGAAAAGCGGCTTAGTTTAAACTTCCTTGATGAAAAGGCGCCCCTGGGAAGATCCGCCCTCGTAAAATCCGATTGGCTTTCGCGCATCTGAGGTGTCGACTTCTCCCAGGCGATTGGGCGAATGCGTTACCTCCTCGGTGAGTTGCCGACACAGGGCGACGTAACGAGAGTTGACAAGACGCCAGTAAGTTAATTCTACTCCTGCAAGTGCCGAGGTCTCAGACTTAAACGAAAATCACTTGTACTTTGTATATTTGTCACAGTTATGAGAAGTACATGCTCGGAAGTACTTCTAGACAGTGACCGGAAGCGAGTGTTTGCCGACAAGTAACCTAGCAAAGACCCGCTACTGTTACCTAAGAGTTGTCGCTTAACTTTTGAATAAGGTCATTGAACGCACATGTCATGTCTCTCTGGGTGTGATGGCGAATCTTTGTTTATTATAATTATAACTCGGAGCTCGAAGTATTCATTTGAAGGGCAAACCGACGATGTGCGAAACCGGCTGCGCTGCCACTGCAGTGCGATGCTAATGGAGAGTGTCAATATCGCGGCTAATGTTTGTAGCAAGTTTTCCCCCGACGGAAAAATCTTATCTAAAACGACAAGTTAAAGTATGTCGGAAAGTCTTACCGCACCACTGTCAGTATCCTGTTTCAGCGTTTTCAAATAACCCCCCCCCCCCCCCCCCCCATGCGTCGATGCAGTTATGTGACATACTGGGTTGAATGTTCATTAATTTATACAGTGCATGTACTCCTGTAGTGAGATCATGTTTCTTTTACATATGTAATTTATCCTTTATTAATCTCCGTGGGGAAATTCTTTCTCTGCAATTAACCCATCATGGACGAACCACGATGCAGTAGGCTGTCGTCCGCCAGCGGAACAGCCAGGGTTTCAGTGTCACGCTCAACAACACTTGGACACACTTGAAGGAGCCGGGAATCCAACCTGGAATGTTCGGTTCCAAAGCTCCACCTCCTGCGCCACGCCGCCCACTATGTTTGATCGGCCTGTGCCTGTTTTTTCATCCATATTACTGAGGCTGGAAGAATTATCTGTAAAATATCCATGAAAATTACTGGAGGGTGAATCATGTGTCAATACTGAGCTACACTGAAATCCAGGAGATCCCCCACCCATTTCCTTTCACATTGCAACACAGGGCAGGCAGACTTCACTAGAGTTCCAGGTGGAACCTTTAAGGAAAACTACTACTGTTTACAGTCTAAAGTCAAAAAGTACCAAAGTTTTTGTAGGCTTCACCCATTTAGGTCCAGTTTTAACATAAACATGCACCGACAGTAACTTGCCAACTTCTGTACATACAGGGTTTTACAATGAGAAGAAATCATTACAATTAATCTTTTTTTCATCTTGAAAACGCATTATTTTACATTATTTACATATTTCTTTTTCCTGTTTCTATGATTATGGGGACTCACGTGATTGGGTCAGCAGTCTGTCAGTTTCACAAATCAGTACACTGTCACATCAAAAAGCCAAGACATTGGATATGAATTAAAAAATCCGCAAAATAATCGGCCTAAAATATATGATATGCACAACAGCCAAATAAAAAAAAGGACAAGTGTTGAAGACTATGCTTGAAACGTCCCTTAATGTATTAAATAATTTAAGAAATGTTAAAAATGACAGGGAAAGTGTCAGTTAACTGTGGAGAAAACACACGTTCAAAAAGAGAATTCAAATTTTTGTAATTTATTTGAATCAAAGTGTCACTTCAAGATGATCTTGCATTTTGAGCAGACTGATGCTATTTTGAGTCTCCTGAGAGCTTTGTTTGTCATTATTTGTCCTGGAAGAAAAGGAATGGAAATAAAAAAAAGAGCAGATATTGCCAAATAATTAACAAATGAGTTTTAGACTGCGAGTTAGCTGAGGGTGTCACGAATTGATGAGGCACAAGGCTGGAAGACACTGAGAAGCTCTGTCACTTATAACTGATGAGCCGGTTGATCTTATATGAACATTGAAATAAAAGGAAGCAGCCGTCATCTCATGTCAGGAAGCTCACGGTGCCTTTCAGTCACTAATGTTCTGCAACACCCTCTGCCAGATGAGATGTTGCGGTGGCAGATAGATAGATAGATAGAGAGAGATTTTTTTTTTTTAAGGTTCTCAATATTCAGCTGCAGTGTTGTCAGGACTTGCCAGGACTAATCTTCTCCCTTTCCTTTGTGTTTT
Organism: Fistularia commersonii; assembly: GCF_037954325.1. Classification (NCBI taxonomy): domain Eukaryota; kingdom Metazoa; phylum Chordata; class Actinopteri; order Syngnathiformes; family Fistulariidae; genus Fistularia; species Fistularia commersonii. The sequence continues at coordinate 19,815,162 of NC_141294.1, read as the reverse complement.
TCCCTGAAAAGTCTCCATGACGGACAACATAGTCTGAGCTCTTATGAGACGCCGTGTGGACCCTTCATGTTGATGTAAGAATAAAAAAAAAAATCAAAAATTGAAATATTATTCAACACACAAGCATCGCAGATCTACTAAAAATAGAATCCTATTTTTTTTATTTATTTTGTATCTAGCAATATTGGTAAGGAATTATTTGAATGCTTAATTTTGACATCAGTGCGTCTTGCTACCGGAACTATTGTTGCAGAATAATGAAGCAACTCTGGAACCATTTACATAATATGTTGAATATCATAACATAAGACTGTGATATTGGATGATAGAAGAATCGATAGTATCAGAGTTTGCGACAAATTCACCCTGTGTGAAGCTGAATCAACCTCTTGACCGAATCGGCACAAATGTCAGCCACCACCAATCTGGTCACAAACACAATTTCGGTCAGATTTTTGTGCTTCTTGTATTTTCCACACCACCCAGTGTCGATAGCCCCGTTTTCTTGTGTTTTGCAGACGGAGCTTTCTGCAGCTGAGCAGTGTGAGGAGAGTTGTGAATCAACTGAGCACGGTGGCCATGTCCACGAGCCCAGGGACCTCCAGCACCTCCCACATCGCCAATGGTGACGTGCCTACCGCTGCCATCCTCATTATCGGTGATGAGATTCTCAAGGTGAGTGGGGCCTCGATGGCTGCCACCACTTTTATGAGATCGTCTCTCGAGTTGGGATTGTAAGACTGCGCAGAATTTATCATCACACCAATATATCATATTGTATATTTACTACCCCGTCTCCTGGTCTGAGGACTCCGCAAGATGCAAATATATTGATGATTATTTATCACAAGGGCTCCTCGTATTTGAGGACATTCGGGTTAATTCTGACTATTCTTGGGTTATTTCTTGTTCTTTTTTAAGTGATTGTATTCCATTGTAAATTTCTTAAACAGTTTTAAAAAGTAATTTGAAACAAAGGAAGGAATGTAAAGTTAATATTGGCTGCAAGGAAAAAGCCAGTCTAAGGAGTTTTTTTCCCCCCTTTTTCTTCTTGTAACCATTGAGCATAGCAGTATCTGGTATATTAGATTGGACGGTCACATCTCATCTATATTCATTTGCCCTTGACAATTAGAATTCAAGAGAAATTTGTCAATAACCCAGTGGACTTTGAGCCATGGAATTATTTTATAATACTAGTAATCGGATACCTTGTTGCTGTGGACCATTACCCTCACTAGTTATCACACTCTGATTCACCAGGAGGGTCTTTTGATGTATATTAGATGTGGGAGCTGCGGTGTTCCATGTCCAGACAACGAGCTGGACGTTAATTCTTTGACTCAACACCGCTGTGATGAAAACATGAGGGCCCTTTGATTTTTGGCCGATGTCACATCACGCACCTAAACTGTGTTCTCTGAGTTGTTCCCTTCTGTCGCGATGGGGCCTTGCAGACAAGGCAGCGTCCTTGCTCATTGTGCTGTCTCGCCCTCTGCTCTCTCAGGGTCACACTGTTGACACCAACAGCGCCTTTTTGACACGTGCTCTGAGGAAGCTGGGGGTGGCAGTGCAGAGGATCACAGTGGTACCGGACATTCAAGATGTCATTGCCAGAGAGGTGTCCCTCCTTTCCTCTCAGTTCACCCACCTCATCACCTCTGGGGGCATCGGCCCCACCCACGACGATGTGACATTCGAGAGTATTGCCATGGCATTCCAGGAGGACCTGTACCCCCACCCTGAGCTTACACGGCTGGTGGAGGAGTTCTTCGGGGTGGTGGACAACAGCAGTGCCGCCATGAAGCTGGCCATGGTGCCCCGTTCGGCCAAACTCAACTATGGAACCGACCCGCAAACTGGACAGCCCCTCCGATACCCGCTGGTGAGATGAGGTGCCAATCACTACTTCCATAATCATCTTCATGCCGTGGCGATAGTCCTGTACCTGATGTTCCGCTGCCGTGTTTTACTCCATATCTACATTTCACATTTGCTTTAATTAGGGTAGGTATATAATCCATCGATTGATCCAGATCCAACTTAAGTTCTGCTTTGTCCCCTCATGGTCTCTCGGGCTTTTGTCAAGTGCATCGTCGCAGCGGAGGGTGGTGGATCAAAGACCAGCCGAGCCGACACTGCGGCTGTCTCTGGCATGCCACTTATTAAAAGTGATCGACAGCAGTTGGCAAAAGTTTTTTTGCTGTTTGATGTTCCGTCAAAGTCATGGTGGCACGTCTCACCCGGGGGGTTCTTGGAACAGCTCACAGCTGCAGTTATTACGCTTTATTTGAATGGAGAATTGGCTTCTATCAGTGGGCCAGGCTGCAGCAGATCCCTTGGTTACTGTGTGCAGAACCTGATGATTATTTACACACTTAGCGCACACAGGTGGACCTTTGCTCCTCTTATATGTCAATGATTTCAACAAGTCGGAGGTACTGATGTGATTTTACACTAACACCGCACGCAGAAATGAAACTTTGCATTCAAGGTCATCACCAGAGTGATGGAAAGCAAAGGATCGGAGGTTCGGGGAGATAAACAAGCACCGCATCACCCATCTCATGTCATCGGGACAGTGATCCTTTTAAAGGGTTAAAAATAGTTCAGTGATTGTTGCTGCAGGACTGTGATAACAGACACGCAAGTCCAAATACTCTGTCAGATGACAGAGCTTCCCAGGTAAATACTTTGCCGTCAAAGAGCTTATCGGTTTGTTCTTGCCCTACTCTCAGCTGTGCGCTAACATTGGTTTGATGGTGAAAGTTGGTTGTGGCTCCTAATGCCAAGATGTCCGATGTCGACTGCCTGATTGCGATCCTGACAATCTCGGGCTGTGTTGTTAGCTTACTAAAAAAAAACAAATACCCAAAATGTCCTGCCTTTGGCATCCATTTTTAGTTCTGTATAGATTACAAGATTTGGCCTCTATGGAGATATGGTTCTGCCTGCTGTCTTTTGGTCATTGTAACAGTTTCTAGTCCATACATCATTGCTGGTCTCACCACTGTCTTGTACACCTTTCCTTTTATTCTGGCTGAAAGTCTTCTTTCACATAGTACCCCTGACACTTTTCTCCACCCAGTCCAACCTGCTTGGACCCATCTCTTCACCTGTTTTCCACACTCTCCGTTGCTCTGGACTGTTGACCCTAAGTACCTGAAATCCTCCAGCTTCTTGATCTCCACTCCCTGTAGCCTCACCGTTCCACCCGAGTTCCTCTCATTCACACACATATATTCTGTCTTGGTGCGACTAACTTTCATTCCTCTCCTTTCCAGAGCACCTCCACCTCTCTAGATTTTCCTCTACCTGTTTTCTGCTCTCACTACAGATCACAATGTCATCTGCAAACATCATGGTCCACGGGGATTCCTGTCTAACCTCATCTGTCAGCCTGTCCATCACCATTGCAAACAAGAAGGGGCTCAGAGCTGATCCCTGATGGAGTCCCACCTCCACCTTGAACTTCTCTGTTACCCCTACAGCACACCGTACCAGTGTCTCACAGCTAGCATACATGTCCTGCACCAGTCTAACATACTTCTCTGCCACTCCAGACTTCCTCATACAATACCAGAGCTCCTCTCTTGGCACCCTGTCATATGCTTTTTCTAGGTCTACAAAAACACAATGCAACTCCCTCTGACCTTCTCTACTTTTCTATTAGCATTGTCAACGCAAATACTGCATCTGTAGTGCTCTTCCTAGGCATGAAGCCATACTGCTGTTCACAAATGCTGACTTCTGCTCTCAGTCTAGTTTCCACTACTCTTTCCCATAACTTCATTGTATGGCTCATCAACTTTATCTCTCTATAGTTGCCACAATTCTGCACATCCCCTTTATTCTTAAAAATAGGCACCAACACACTTTGTCTCCATTCTTCAGGCATCTTCTCACTCTCTAAGATCCTGTTGAATAATCTAGTCAGGAAATCTACCGCTGCCTCTCCTAGACACTTCCACACCTCCACAGGTATATCATCAGGACCAACTGCTTTTCCCCTTTTCATCCTCTTCAATGCCTTCCTCACTTCACTTTTACTAATTTGTGCTACTTTGTGGTCTACAAAAGTGCCTCTTTCATTTTCCACATTCATCAGCTCTTCAAAGTACTCTTTCCATCTTCCCATCACTCTTCTAGCATCAGTCAGTACATTTCCCTCTCTGTCCTTAATCACCCGGACCTGTCGTACATCCTTTCCATCTTTATCTCTCTGTTTCGCCAACCTGTATAGATCATTCTCATCCTCCTTACTATCCAACCGAGCATATAAGTCATCATACGCCCTTTGTTTTGCCTTTGCTACCTCTATCTTTACTATTTGCCGCATCTCCCTGAACTCCTGTCTGTTCTCTTCAGTCCTCTCAGTATCTCACTTCTTCTTCACTAACCGCTTTCTCTGTATACACTCCTGCACTTCCTCATTCCACCACCAAGTCTCCTTATCTACTTTCCTTCCAGATGACAAACCAAGTACTCTTCTACCTGTCTCCCTGATAACACTAGCTGTTTTTGTCCAATCATCTGGAAGCTCACCCTGACCACCCAGACCCTTTCCTAACTCCTCCCTGAAAACCATGCAACACTCCTCCCTTTTCAGCTTCCACCACTTTGTCCTCTGCTCTGCCTTTGTCTTCTTCATCTTCCTTGTCACCAGAGTCATCCTACAAACCACCATCCTATGCTGTCTGGCTACACTCTCACCTACAACTACTTTGCAGTCACTGATCTCTTTCAGGTTACCTCATCTATACAAGATGTAGTCTACCTGCGTGCTCCTACCTCCGCTCTTATAAGTTACCCTATGTTCCTGTTTTTTTCTGGAAAAAGGTATTCACTACAGCCATTTCCATCCTTTTTGCAAAATCTACCACCATCTGTCCCTCTGCATTCCTATCCTGGATACCAAATCTGCCCATCACTTCTTCATCCCCTCTATTGCCTTCACCAACATGTCCATTGAAGTCTGCACCAATTACCACTCTCTCATTTCTGGGAATATTCTGCATCACTTCATCTAACTTATTCCAGAACTTCTCCTTCTCTTCAGATTCACATCCCACCTGCGGGGCATAGCCACTAACAACATTGAGCATCTCACCTTCAATCTCCAATTTCAGACTCAAGTCTATCTGACATTCTTTTCACCTCTAGGACGTTCCTTACAAACTCCTCGTTCAAGATAACTCCTACTCCATTTCTCTTCTTGTCAGTACCATGATAGTACAACTTAAAGCCTGTTCCTAAGCTTCTAGCCTTACTACCTTTCCACCTGGTCTCCTGGACACACAGTATATCCACCTTCCTTCTCTGCATCATGTCGACCAACTCTCTACCTTTTCCTGTCATAGTCCCAATATTCAAAGTCCCTACTCTCAGTCCTGGACTCTTTCCTTTCCTCCTCTCTCTCTGCTTCTAAACACGCACTCCTCCTCTTCTTCTTGTTCTTGTTCTTCGACCCACAGTAGCCCAATTTCCATTAGTACCCTGTAGGTCATCAGTACCAATGGCAGTCGTTGTTAACCAGGTCTGCGACCAATCCGGTATGGTATAGTTTTGGTTGACTCGCATGTTTGGTTTTGGCAAAAGTTTTACGCCAGATACCCTTCCTGATGCAACCCTCTGCATTTATCCGGGCTTGGGACCAGCACAGGGAGACACTGCTCCATGCCCCCCCAAGGCAGGCTTGGAGAGACATAGGCCAGTCCCGCCCTGTGGCTGCATTTGTCCCCCAATTGGTGTTTCCTCCTGAAATTGCCACCACAACCCAGCTCTGGTCCCCCTCTCTGAAGAAAGTATATATAATCAAGCTTAAAGTACCCTGGGAGGATTCAGTTGAAGAGGCTTATGAAAGAAAATCTCTATGCAATATGGAGCTGAGGACTGAAGCACAACAATGGGACACTAAAGTCCGACCTGTGGAAGAGAGGTTTAGAGGTGTTGGGGCAACCTCTACCACCAGACTGCTCAGAAATGTTGGAGACAGAGATCAAAAGCAGTGTGCAGCCATCAAAGAACCGTTTGAAGCAACTGTTAGGGGAAGCCAGTGCCTCTGGTTGAAGAGAAAAGATCCCTGCTCAGTCATAAAGTGAGGGGCCCACGGGTATACCTTCGACTCTGGGAGGAAGACAAGCCTGCCTTGCATCGTCCCGGGGGAAGCCTGACACTTCTTATAAGGAAACACCTCTGGCCAATTGGGCATGGAATGCAAGCTCAGGACTGAACACATGCACCGGTTCACCTTTGAGGGTCAAAGCTTAGGTAAACTACTGAAGTTGCACTCCCAAATTCAGGCTTGCTTTTTCTTTTTTTTTTTTTTTTTTTTTTTAAGTTTTCTTGTATGTTCTGGTACCAAGGATCACAGCATCTGGTCCTGTGTTAACTGAATCAAGTTACATTGTAACTTCAAACTAAAGTATAACACGAGTCTGGACGTGTTCATCCCGCAGGTCAGCGTCCACAATGTCTACATCTTCCCTGGGATACCATCTTTGATGGAGCGGGCCTTTAGTGGGCTGGAACATCTGTTTGCCGGTTCCGGTACAACCTTTCACACTCGCGAGGTTCGAAATTCTTTTGTAAATGTTCCCGGGGTTGCTACGCGAACTATTCATGGGACAGTTTTTTTTTTCCCACCGTCAGGTATTTGTAGACGCAGATGAGGCTGAGATCGCGCCAGTCCTCACCAGGCTCCAGGTTGACTGGGGTCGGAAGGTGGCGCTTGGCTCCTATCCCGACTGGCTGAGCAACTACCACCGAGTCAGGCTGGTCCTGGACTCGGACAGCCAGGAGGACGTGGAAAAGGCCCGGGCGCAGCTGGTGTGCGAGCTCCCCAAAGGCAGCGTGGTGCCGTTAGTCACTGATCCGGTGGCTATTGCCACTGCTGAGGTTTACACCCTGGCCAACAGCGGTGAGGGGATGAAAGAGGGGACGACGGAGTCCCAGATTTTTAGGAAATTATTTGATTTTTAAGCAGCTAATTTATTTGAAAACTAGCATTAAAAATAGTAAATAGTTTTCACTTAAAAATAAAAAAAATTATATCTATATATCTATATGTCATATAGATATATAGATATGTATATATGTAATCTCGCTCTCTCTCTCCATATATATATATATATATATATATATATATATATATATATATATATATATATATATATATATATATATACATATATATATATACATATATATATATATATACTGAGTGAGAGTATTTATCAGGTGTCATCACTTTGCCCTTGGCAGCGTTTTCCTTTATGTGCTTTAAAACGACACATCAAGCACAGAACTGAAACTCCAGTCTATGAAATGGTTATTTTTTTAATAATATCTGACTGATGAAAGCCGTAGATAAGATAAAAAAATTATGCAAACGGAATATTTCCTGGGGTCGTGCGTTAGAGCTGACAGAAGGTGGATTTCGTTTCTGCAGGCACACCGCTCGGTGAGAAAGTCATGTCAGCACTGAAAACAATCGAGGCTGCCCTGGATCGTTACCCAACGGAGGAGGTGTGCATCGGCTTCAACGGAGGCAAGGACTGCACGGCGCTACTGCATCTCTACTACGCCGCCATGAAACGGTAGGAACCGAGGCGCCGCCATAGAGGGTGAACGGTACCTAAACAAGTCCATTGGTTAGCGTAAGACCCTGAGAGGTCGGCGATCGGAGTGAGCTGTCAGAACAAGCAGTGAGGAAAGGAGCAAAGGAGCGGTGGCGGCACCAGCTATGTAGACAGATAGGGTTTTAGAAAATTCACTTTTTACTGGCTGAAATAAAGCCTCCACTGATCAAAAAGTAAAATCATTTATTTCTAAAATGTCAGTTTTCGCATCAGATTTTTCTGAGGGCTCTGCATCAAATGTTTGAACAATTGAATCGACCTGAAAAAAAATAATTAATTGTGGATCATTGATATCATATGACGATTAGAGGCGGCCTGGATGTGAAAGTGGTAGATTTTTTCATTTTCGATGCGACGCAAGGTAAACTAAACAAAGAACCTGCAATCTCTGTTCACATGTCCATTGTTATCTGTCCTCTTAATCTGTCCCGTGTTTTCCAGGCGACATCCTGACGGCAAAGACAAGGTTAAAGCTCTGTATATCCGCATTGTGTCTCCGTTTCCAGAAATGGAGCGCTTCCTTCAAGATACTATAAAAAGGTGAGTCACCCCTCCAAACACCAAGCTAATTATTGTTTTGTTGTCTTGGGGTTGGGGAAACTAATTTGCAGCACTTGAGCTGAAGGTGAGCGATGAGTGTGTCTGCGTACGTAGCACATTTAATGTTTCAGAAGGCGCTTAGCAAATGGAGGTGTGTATTACCGACCGTGTCAAAACCCGGTAGTCCTCCCAACGATACACTTGAGGGCTCTTGACACACTCCTCAGCACGATGCGCCCATGAAACAGCCAGTACTTGAATAGTTCAATATGAAGGTTCATAAAATCTGAGAAAACCCGTTGTCGTGAGGACGAGGACAATTTTTTTGCATGTTTCAAAAGCAACAATTCGCCCTTATATCTGCTTACGTTCCCACACCCGCAAGAGAGCTGAAATACATGCAAACAAAAACTCCCGTGGCTGGTGGGCCCTAGTTTTCGTACGAGGACCAATGTGTTTTTGGCTCTCAACGCCTTCCATGACGTTTTAATTCACCCTGATGGTGATGAAAAATAAAACAGAGAACGCAAAGAAATCAATTGGGGTAGAAACCACATTGAGTTACCACAGTAGACTGTTTATGTGCACTGTTAATGTTTGAGCTTGACTTGCCTGCAAAGTCGTCTTCTTCTTCCTCCAGTAATTAGGAGGTCATGAATGAATCCTCCCCAACTTGAGTCTTCTGATTCCAAACCGCCAAAAACCCCCTCTTTGCACCAGAGGACCCATCTCACTATCTGGCAACGGTGTCCTGCAGGTACGACCTGGACCTGTTCTCCGTGGAGGGCAGTATTCGGCAGGCGCTGAGCGAGGTGCAGGAGAGGAAGCCGGAGCTAAAGGCCGTCCTGATGGGGACGCGCAGGAGCGACCCCTACTCCCGCACCCTCACCCCCATGTGCCCTACAGACCCGGACTGGCCCCAGTACATGAGGGTCAACCCTCTACTGGTGAGACTTGCCCGTATTTGTCTTTTCCTCTTTTCTTAATTTGGAGTGGGGTGACATGAGAAGGATAATAGGAAATGTTGACGTTGGAGTCTGAGGTTTTGGAAAATTCTATATCAGGACCACTGCAGAACCAATGCTTGTTTCCAGCAGTAATAGGGATTCGATTTGTTCTTTTTAGATCACAAATGCCCTTTGTGTTGCTACTGATTTTTACAAAAGATACTCAGTTATCTTGTTTCCATTGGGATCATTTTTGGTATTTAGGCTTTTTGAAATAGACATTTTTTTATTTCACTTCTAAACATATTTTAACTAATATATCCTGTTGATTTTTAGGGTTTTCTTTTGAGCATTTAGTTGCGTTTTTAATTTTAGTCCATCAGTCACAAGGAGAATTTTTCATTGTGCTCCATGATAGTTTTTTTGTGGCCAATCCTCACTGAGGTTAACTCTAGTTCGCAATTGCTAATTAGCATTGTCAGTTTCTAATGTGAACGCAAGGGCTGGAGGTAAATCGCCAAATTTTTCAAGGGAGGGTCTGGATGTCTTCCAGGCGACTCAAGATTGTGAGACCGCACTGTCAGACTCTCTGTCATTCATCAAAATCAGTGAATATGATGCTTTACTGACGTCCCTGCGCCGCCTCCTTTCAATATCCCAATGTAGCTTTATGATTTATGGAACACCTCCATTGCAAACAGTAGCATAAAGAAATGTTGCCATAGACACACTTCATTCTGTAAGCAGGAAAGGAATTGCACAAAATGCCTGTATTCTCCCTGCCCTAATGTTTTTTAAAGGTATAAATAGCTTTTTAAAAATATTGCATCATGTTTCTATTACACTTAAGAGATAGCTGTGGGTAAATTTTACTTGTTAGCGGTACCAGCTTTAAATCTCCTAGCAGAAGTCAGATCTCAGGCATCATCTTCAACGCAGGACTGGACGTATCACGACATCTGGTCGTTCTTGAGGACCCTCTACGTCCCCTACTGCATCCTGTATGACAAAGGGTAAGGACACCTACGTTTCGATGTGGCCTTTTCCCGCCGTGTGTTCCGCTAACGCAAGCTGCCCCCTCTGCACCACAGGTACACCTCACTGGGCAGCATGGACAACACGTGCCGCAATTCTGCCCTGCAGTGGGCGGATCGCAGAGGGGTGACACGGTACCGCCCAGCCTACCTCCTGGAGAACGAGGAAGAGGAGCGAAACTCTCGAGCCTGACATTCCTCCGCATGCCTCAGTAAAGAAGCCCGAGAGTAGGAGGAAGAAGCTCCCCTCTGGCTACAGTTAAATGAACGTTTGTTTTTTTTTAATTTGACTATATTTTTTTGGGGGGGGGGACAAACGAAAAAAAAAGCCTCTAAATGAATGACATAAATAAAGGCTAGTCCTACACCAAACCGATTTTTTTCATGAAAAAGAAAACGCGTAGAGAATATCTCTGTCCTCAGAAAATTGCAACACCGACAAATTGCCCCAACTGTACGGCACGCCAAGTGGGAGTTTGTTCTTATAAACATTACATTTGGTTGACTTTTTTTTTTTTTCCCCCTGATGTTTTGCCTATGTATTGGAGAAGACCTTCGGATAACGCACTCACCCTTTCACTTGAGGTTAATGAAAGGATGTGCAGAGAAAATTGGGAGTAAAACATGAACATGCTTTTTAGGTAAGAATGATGTACGGTGAATTTGCCATTTCACGTGTGGCATTTTCCTGTCATTAAAAAAAAAAAACAGTTAAAGCATCCAAAACACTAAGAAAAGAGAGGAAAAATATGATCTTGGTGGTCACGTTCTCGAAGTAAAACACACAATTTTTCTTTTAATGAGAAAAACTATTCAATCCTGGCAAACATTAAGGCTAATGTTTATCTTTAATTATCTTTTCAAGGTCACGTCTAGATTTTTCTCACCAAAAGACAGCTTATTGGATTTTTTAAATCGCTAGTGTGTTTACGTATGTATCTGTGTAAATAAGGTCCTTAAATAAACCACCACATCTGTCTTCTTCTATGTGACTTTTTCTGTCCACGTGCACACGAGGGTGATTCATCGTGCTTATTTCCGTATGTCCTTTTTTTTGTTCTTTCTAAATCCAATAATCTCTGTCCTGTTTCAAATCACGTCAGCAAATTTAGACTTTTTTTTGTTGTTTCTGCGGCAGGGTGGACAGATGAGTGAAGGTCAAACAGCCGGAGCTGGCATTGATCCCCGCCCCCTCCCCAACTCTTCTCTTCCAATCATAATTACAAGAGGGGGGGTTGAGATTAGCACTGAGGCCTCTTTCCGTTCAACGTTGCAGTTCTCCCCGAGCTCCTCACGGGCGCGTTGTCCTCACGTTTTCCATTTAGCGCTGGCGATTTACTATAAATTACCTTCTCCGTTCTCCAGACATGATTGAACCCAGGCTGATCGATCCCCCCCACCCCACCTCCCCTTCTCCTCTCGCTTCCTCTTGAACCCCTCCTCCCACCCCAAGCCTGGAGATTAGTCAACGCTGGGCACGCAGACAATCGATAACAGCCGATCTAATAAAGCGGGTCGCTTACGAGGCCACTGCGGGTCTACGCACACTGTTAGACCGACAATTACCGCCGCCTCCTCCTCCTCCCTTCCCTGTCTGTCCCGCCTGATTTATTAATAAAAACAGTAATAAGAGAGACAATGAGCTGAAGCGTCACAATTGCTGGGAAGGGTGTGTATTTTTTAATTTATTTATATATTTTGGCCTCTGTGGTACATCATCAACTGGAATGATGAGAAAGAAGAATGAAATCCTTCATTATTTAGGGCGCATCTTCTTGACACCCAATTGTTTTAGTGTCATAATATTTTGTCAAGCTGCCGCTTTCCCCTGGCCCTCTCAGACCCTCGCTTGAGAGTTGGATTTTGTTTGAAGGGAATGCTGATTTTTTATTTATTTATTTATTTTTTTATTATTTTGTTTAAATTCTATTTTTTAGACGTTAAACACAGGTTGTGTGTGTTTTTTGTTTGTTTTTTTTTCCCCCAAGACGGTTGTTGTCACATGGCAGTGGTGTCTTCCAGTAGATTATATCTGCATGCACTTTAAACTTTATAGTTTAATGTTGTACTGTGAAATTGCAATTTATTATTATTTTGTTAATGAGAAACATCTTGATTCCTCTGTATCTCTACTACATGTGGAGAAATTGCCAAGAAAGCTGACCTGCTCTTGACATGCACAAAAAGCGTCAAAAAGCACTCCGGGGTGATGTAGATGAAATTCTCCTGTTCTTTTCCATTTGACAGTGAGAGGACTCTTATTTACTCCTCCTAAGATTTCCTGGCTTTTGAGCCAATTGTTGTAATGAGGTTTTCCTTTGTGAAATCTACAAAGCTAATGCGCTGTGGAAAAAGTGGCGAGCAAAGTTTTGCGACAACTGAAAAACCCAGTAAATGTTATTATTTATTTGGGGAGGCTTAGTAGAGTGGGTATCTAACCGATTGGAATGTCGGTAGTTCTATTCCCGGTACATCCTGTCTGCATGGTTAAGTTTTGAAAATATAATCTCCAAAAATTATATTAATAATATAATTAAAAAATAATTCTATTTTCATATATTATTTCAAAATTAGAATAATAATAAATAAATTGATAAATAAAATGACACGCTTCAGCAATATAAAATATTTTTACATAAAAATTTCAACACAAGCAGAGGCAACTCAGGCTGCAATGGTGATTGGTGATTGGTGATTGGTTAAACTCATAAGGTCTGCCCATTTGACTTCAGAGCAGCATTTTTTTAAAAACTAGAGCTGAAATGGGCTGACGCTAGCCTAATGTGGTCCCTTTCTGCCTGTGCGAATGCTATGCTAAAAAGTTTCCTCGTAGTCCGATAGTTCCTGGAAAGAAATTCCTTCGTCGTCATGTCTTCTCCTACGGAACTTTTACTTTCTCACCAAGCATCTTTGGTTCCCAAAACTCCTTCCTAAGAGGTTGTGGGGAAAAAAATCTTCCCTCATATCCAAACACATTAATTCGACGCACGGCGATTCCCCAGCCCCCTTCCTGTGCGGCCAAACCCACACGTCTCGGTGTAATATTGATTCTGAACGTGATGATAAGTTTCTTTACGGGTCGAGAAAATTCCTCTCTGTTCATCATAACCAGGTCTTAAAAAAAAAACAAACAAAAAAAAAACTCGGAGCAGGCTGTGAAAACTTATCACTGTGTCGCTGGGCAAAAATGTTCGGACTATATGCTGGATGTAAAGAGGGTGAAAATGCCACCTTGTTCCATGTGAGTGATGGCTCCTCCACGATCCAACACTTCACTGTGGAGATGGAAGAAAAACATGACTTAAAGGTTTAATGCAGCTTTTACCTTTTATGAATAATTCACCTGGATGTCTGAAAAATGACTGCTCACTTTCTTTATCTTTAAAGGGGCTTGTGTGTGAGTGTGTGTGGCAGAGATCTGGAGCCAATCACCAGCTGGCTGTGGGTGAAAGGTGGGTTTAACTCACCTGTCAATCACAAGTTGACGCTTGGACACATCCGACCATTCACCCTCTCATTCAGGCCTACTGATGGATAAGAGGCTTTGATAGTCCTGCTGCCAGCGTTTGGACTGTGGAAAGATGGAGAACTTGGAGAGAACCAAGGTAGAACATGGAGAGAAGCCAGGTCAGAAAGCATGGAGAGAACCTAGGTAGGGGAAAATGGAGAACCGAGGCAGATGAATGTAACGAGAACCCAAGCAGGAGAACATTGAGAGAATCCAGGTAGGAGTTTCTAGAGAGAACCCAGGTAGTCCACAGTAAAGGCTGAATCACATAGCCGATCTGTGTCATTCAGCTCAGAAAAATTCTCAAGTGTTCTCAAGTAGCTCCAAAAAAGGAATAATCTCCTGTTTGAGCTCCCGCATTCATTGATCCAATCATTCAATCATTCACATCTTGAATTCTGTACCAATCTTTGGCAGGCCGGATTAAAAAGACCGACGGGCCGCATGTGGCCCACGGGCTGTAGTTTGCCCACCCCTTGTTTAAATAGTTATAGATTTATGTTGTTACCTAATAGTAACAGTTTTTGCCTTCAGTCATAGCAAAACATTATAGTGTTATCAAGCTGTTAAAACATTTTTGGGATTAATTCTGTTTATTCATCATTCAGTAACAGTATATCTGTTTATTTTATTTATTTATTTTTTTTAAATAACCGCGCTTTGGCCACAAACGGCTTTCATGGGTAGACAGACATAAAGTTTTCTCATCCCCAAATCATAAATGGCAAGATGGTTCAAGGAAAATGATGTATGAATGAGCAAGAAATTACAAAATAAATAAATACAGTAATTAAAAACCTAAAAATAATGAATGAGTCATGTAAATATTTTGCAAGATGTCAAAAAAAATCATAATTTATGAGATAATGTGCAATAAATCAACCAAACAGTAGAAAAAAAATCATGAAAAAAATATCCTTTAATGATTATTTTATGTGGAAAGTGATCATGAAATATAATTGTAAACTTGCATAACTAATGGCCAAACTCGTAAACTACGCCTCTGGCACCAGATTTTTCCCCACTCTTCTTTGGAGCATACCGGCCCATTTGACCTCACCTGAACTGACCTGTATGACCCTATAAAATGTCCATGACACTGAAGTTGCATAGAACTGTGTTAGAGTGGGGGCATGATATGTCTGACAGCTGTGAGACAGTGGTGAGGGGTGACAGAAGAGTTCAAAGTGGAGGTGGGAGTGCAGCAGGGATGCCCTCTGAGCCCCTTCTTGTATGCGGTGGTGATATCCATGTCCATGCAGTGGGGATGTCCATGGACATGTCCATTACATGTCCATGGACATCTACAATGTCTACAATGTTTACAGATGACATTGTGATCTGTGGGTAGGACGGGGGCAGGAGGAGGATCATCAAGAAGAATTTCCCCTGTGGGGATCCATTAAGTATTATCTTATCTAGAGAGGTGGCGTTATACCCTAGAGCAGAGGCTGGCAACTTTTCCAACCAAAGGAGCCTTTGGACCCTTTTCCCCTCAGCAAAGAAAACATCGGGAACCACACAACCATTTTGAAATATAAAATGAATTAATGTTATTAACGTGGTATATAACGTTATTTTTGTTGCCTTTATGCTATGTATAAACAAAGTATGTGTTGCATTTTTTTAAATCAATGACCATCTGCAGAGATAAACTTTAAGAAAAATACTCAATGGCTATTTGAGCCAAAAAGCTGAACTTAAATTATCCACTGGCAGCAAACCAAATATGTCCTCTCTCTGCGTATCATTCTTTTACTGCCTCATGCAGTTGCTACAAAGAGCTACAAAAATATTTTAACACATTTTATTTAGATAACCTACAAGTTTAAAATTAAATTCTAAAAGAAACTAAAAAAAATACATTTCAATTAAATACCCGTTAATCACTTTAAAAATCCACAGGGCGCCGCTTTAGGGGGAACCAAAAATCTAAGGGTTGCCAACCTCTGCCTAGAGGATCAAGTTGCAACTGGACAGAATCAAAAAGGCACCCTTGTGAGGATGTATAGGATCAGGAATGAGTCAAGGGACAACGCATGTTAGATGTTCTGGAGATAATGTCTAAGACGGTTCAGACAAGAGGAATATGAAGATCTGGCAACAGGGATGCTGAGGTTGAAACTGCCAGGCAAAAGGCCTGGAGGAAGACCGAACAGGAGGTTGACAGGTGGAGAGAAAGAGGACATGAAGATAGCTGGTGTGAGAGAACACGATACAGAGAATAAGTAGGGTTAGATGGAGGAATTTGATTGGTTGTGGCGAATTTCAGAAGGAAGTGAAAAAGAAGACCGGAGAGCTAAACTGGATGTTAGTTATTTAGTTATCAGAAGTCTTTTACGTTCTTGCTGCACAGACAGTCATTATGGAGGTCTTATTAGCATTATGCGTCAACTTAGTGTCTTTTAAGAAGACTGGAGGCCCCGCCTCACTGGGGGCTGTTTATTCTGCCGGGCCTTTTTATTCCCTTTATTTTATTTTTATTTTAGGGTTACAGTAGGGCGTTGAGGTTATCAAATCCACAAATCCCTGGGAACCTGGTTCTCACCATCCTCCTCAAAAAAGGGAAAAACTGGGCAAGGAGAGTCTGTCTTGACAGAATCCGCAGAGCTAACACTGGCGCTAACGCGCTCGCTACTTTCTAGACTCCACGGCAATGCTTTGATACTTGAGCTCCATCTTAGAGATGAGGAGATGTAACCCCCCCCCATCTGATCCTTGCAAGCCCCCCCGCTGCGTAAAACGAGACTTGAAGTAGCATGAGACAGCAATTCATGCGTTGTCCTGGGAGGAGTGGGGAGGATGGGGGTGGAAGGGGCGCTTGACTCGTAGGGATGAATAGACGCTGCGTTGTCAGAAAACATCAGGAGAGCCCCTTTCTTTTTTCCTTTTCTTTTCTTCCTTCTTTTTATATTTGAGCCTATGCAAATGACAAAAACCATCTGCATGTAAAGGCGAGCGACTGGAACATGAGAAATGGGATGTTCAGTATCAAAGTCTTGCACATTAAAAGAGGATGAAAGAGTGGATAAAAAAAGAGGGATGGATGGGGTGGAGGTTGAGGTAGCAGTGTTTGTGTGTGTGTGTGTGTGTGTGTGTGTGTGCGTGTGTGTGTGTGTGTGTGTGTGTGTGTGTGTGTATGTGTGTGTGTGTGTGTGTGTGTGTGTGTGTATGGCGAGGGGGGAGGCTTGTGAAATGCGACTGACGCTGCAACTCGTTTGTGTCTGCTTTGGGTGCGTTGAAAATTAAAAAATAAGAAAGCAAAAGGCGAGTCTCATAATCCTGAGTTTGTCACGGCTTGGAAGTTTGCTCACAAATCATGCACGCTCACACACATACATACACACAAGCACAGATGTTTATTTTGAAGTTTTGTAGTGATTTTCACATTAGACAGCAATCAGATAAATTTACATCATGTATGCTAATATAGTTAGAGGACTAAACACCAAACCAGCGTGTGTGTGTGTGTGTATGTGTGTGTGTGTGTGTGTGTACGCGTATGCCTGTATGTTTTTTCCCTCTTTAATTTACTTGTGCCAGATCGGCATTCATCACTGTTTGTGTGACCCGCTTTGTGAGTGGATGATAAAATATGTAAAAATAAATTGATCAATCAATAATAAAAATAAATAGAAATAAGTACATACATAAATAGGATGGCGAACATCTGCCAGCTCTGGACTTTTTTTTCCTTCCCTTTTGAACAAACTGTCACATTGATTGAAGAGCAAAATCTTTTTCTTCTCCTTTTAGGTTTTCCTTTCAGGGGTCGCCACAGCGAATCAACTTTCTCCATCTAACCCTATTCTCTGCGTCCTCCTCTCTCAAACCAACTACCTTCATATCCTCTCTCACTATGTCCATAAATCTTCTCTTTGGTCTTCCTCAAGACCTCCTGCCTGGCAGCTCCAATTCCAGCATCTACTAATATATTCACTATCCCTCCTCTGTACATGACCCAACCATCTCAGCCTGGCTTCTCTGACCTTCTCTCCAAAAACACCTAACACGTGCTGTTTCTCTAATACACTCATTCCCGATCCTATCCATCCTTGTCACAACCAAAGAGAACCTCAGCATCTTCATCTCTGCGACCTCTAGCTTGGCCTCCTGTCTTTTCGTCATTGTAACTGTTTATAGGCCATACAGCTTCGCTGGTCTCACCACTATCTTGTACGCTTTTCCTTTCATTCTGGTCTTCAGTCTTCTAGTCTTCAATCACATAGTAGCCCTGATACATTTCTTCACCTGTTCCAACCTGCTTGAACCAATTTTTTCACCTCTTTTCTACACTCTCTATTGCTCTGGACTGTTAACCCCAAGTACTTGAAATCTTCCAATTTCTTGATCTCCACTCCCTGTAGCCTCACAGTTCAACCTGGGTTCCTCTCATTCACACTTTATTTCGTCTTGCAGATAACAATGTCATCTGAAACATCATGGTCCATGGAGTCGCCTGTCTAACCTCATCTGTCAGCAAGTCCATTACCACTGCAAACAAGAAGGGGCTTATAGTGGATCCCTTATGGAGTCTCACCTCCACCTTGACCTTCTCTGTTGCCCCTACAGCACACTGCACCGCTGTCCCACAGCTAGCATACATGTCTTGCACCAGTCTAACATACTTCTCTGTCACTCCAGATTTCCTCATGCAATTCCAGAGCTCCTCTCTTGGCACCCTGTCATATGCTTTTTCTACGCTCACAAAAGTGCAGTGCAGCTCCCACTGACCTTTTCTGTACTTCACTATTATTAGCATTCTGAAAACAAATACTACATCTGAAGTACTCTTTCTAGGCATGAAGCCGTACTGCTGCTCACAAATGCGGACTTCTGCTCTCAATCTAGTTTTCACAAGTCTTTCCCATACCTTCACTGTATGGCACATCAACTTTATTCCTCTGTAATTGCTGCAATTCTTCACACCCCCTTATTCCTCAAAATGGGCACCATCACACCATTCCTCAGGCATCCTTCACTCTCAGATCCTGTTGAATAATCTTGCTAGAAACTCTCTCACTTCATCCCCTAGACATTTCCGCACCTCCACAGGTGTATAATCAGGACCAACTGCCTTTCCACTCTTCAATACCTTCCTCACTTCATTTTTACTCATCTCTGCTACTTTGTGGTCTACAATAGTCACATCTTTAGCCTTGCCTCTTTTTCATTTTCCTTATTCATTGGCTCTTAAAGTATTCTTTCCATCTACCCATTACTCATCTAGCATCTACCAATACATTTCTCTCTCTAACCTTAATAACCCGGATCTGCTGTACATCCTTGTCGTCTCGGTGAGATCCAGGGCTTCATCGAGGTGGAGGAGAGGGTGGAGGGGAAAAGCGTCTGTGTCAATATTCGGGGGTATGTGGGGTGATTTGTGGAAATACTGACCAAGGGAACTGCTGGTGGGTGGTGGGGAGGGGGGAGTAGTGGTTGTGTGTTTCTTTAGATTCTCATGAATATAGTCGGGGCTGAGGGGGGCTGTCTGTGGAAGCTTCTGGTGGGCGGGCGGAGGGGAGGCAGGTAATAGTTTTGTCTGCGAATGAGGAGATGGGGTGAGGGGGGGTGTCCTTAGGAGCTGCTGCTGGTGGGCTGGAGGATGAGGCTGGGGGGGGCACTGTGCGTGGAAGTTCCTGGTGGGCATGGGCAGGTGGTTCTGGTAGTGGCCATGTCTGTGCTTTGGGGGATGGGATGGTGTGGTGGAGGAGGGAGGATGTCAATGGCAGCTTCAGATGGGCGGGGGAAGGGGGGGCAGGTTGTGGTTTACACCTGGGTTTGAGGAGATGGTGAGGCGGAGTGAGCGGGGGCTGTCCTTAGAAGCTACAGCTGGTGGTCAGGAGAAGAGGGGTGGGGGAGAGGCAGGGTGTTAATGGGGAGGGGAGCAGAGCCCAGTGGAGGTGTGAGGGGGGGAGGAGGTGGGGGATGGGGACCCAGAGCTCCCTGGGGTGAAAAACATATTGAGGAAAAGGTATAGCTCCGCAGACAAATTCAAGGTGTTTTGCCACACCCTGTCAGCTTCCTCACCTCCCTCCAAACCTCTTTTGGTTTGCTATGTCCCATCTTGGACTCATCCTTTAACTTATGGTTGAGTAATGCCTCCTTCAGTTTCCTCCTCCTTCTGGACAACCCTGAGGTTCTGGTGGTCCTATGCCATGAAGGCTCTCTTCTTCCTGTTAAGAAGGCCTTTGATGTCCTTGTTGATCCATGGCTTGTTGTTATTGAAACAACAGACCTTTCTGGATGGGACTATGTTGTCCTTGCAGAATTTGATGCAGTCTATTATGCAACGGGATAGACCCTCGTCACTGAAGTCCTTTTCAAAAAGACTCCAGTTGGTGACATCAAAGCACTCATGCAATGCCTCCTCTGAGGCTTTGGACCAGATCTCCCCTGACCTGGTGCTGGGCACCTGCTGCTTCACCATCGGTGTGGAGGTGGTGTCCAGGTACCAGGTTTTGGTCCAAGTTGGCCAAAGGGGAAAGAGGGGAAGAGTTGTATGCATCTCTCACACTTGCATACAGGAGGTCTAGGGTTTTATTCCCTCATGTTGCACAGTTTACGTATTGGGTGAAGGTGGAGAGAACAGGAGTGAGGGGGATGTCTGCAGGTCCGCGATTGGCATCACCGGCGCTGCGGTGAGAGACAGAGGAACGTTTATGAGCACCAGGATGGAAAGTCCCAGATGAAAAGTCCCGGGCAGGTAGTAGGTGCGATGTCCCGCCTCCATGAGCTCCAATTTGGGGGTGATATGGTGATATGACCAGGGTTGCACCATTTCCTGCTGACATAGGTGGCAAGCCCTCTTCTTGTGTTTTTGCCACTCCGTCTCCCCTGGTGCGCACATATCAGCTTTGTCATCATATGGCATTTGTTTAGCCTGTGCTACCTCTATCTTTACCTTTCACCGAATCTCCCTGTACTCCTGTCTGTTCTCTTTAGTCTCCTCAGTATCCCACTTCTTTGCTAACTGCTTTCTCTGTATATACTCCTGCACTTCCACATTCCACCACCAAGTCTCCTTATCTACTTTCCTTCCAGATGATACACCAAGTACTCTCATACCTGTCTCCTTGATCACATTAGCTGTAATTGTCCAGTCATCTGGAATCTCTTCCTGACCACCCGGAGCCTTTCTCAACTCCTCTCTTTTCAGCTTCCAACACTTTGCCCTCTGCTCTGCCTTTGTCCTCTTGATCTTCCTTGTCACCAGGGTCATCCTACAAACCACCATCCTATGTTGTCCGGCTACACTTTGACCTGCAACTTCTTTGCAGTCACTGATCTCTTTCAGGTTCCCTCGTCTATACAAGAAGTAGTCTACCTGTGTGCTCTTACCTCCCCTCCTATACGTTACCCTATATTCCTGTCTTTCCTAGAAAAAAGTGTTCACTACAGCCATTTCCATCCTTTTTGCAAAATCTACCACCATCTATCCCTCTGTGTTCTAATCCTGTATACCAAATCTGCCATCACTTCTTCATCCCCTCTATTGCCTTCACCAACATGTCCATTGAAGTCTGCACGAAATACTACTCCCTCATCTCTGGGTATATTCTGCATTACATCATCCAACTCTTTCCAGAACTTCTTCTTCTCCTCTAACTCACATCCCACCTGCGGCATAGTCACTTACAACATTGAGCATCACACCTTCAATTTCCAGTTTCAGACTCATAAGTCTATCTGACAATCTTGTGACCTCCAGAACATTCCTAACAAACTCCTCCTTCAAGGTAACTCCTCCTTCCTGTTAGTACCTTGATAATACAACTTCAAACCTGCTCCAAACTGCTAGCCTTACTACCTTTCCACCTGGTCTCCTCTGCATTATGTCGACCAACTCTTTACCTTTTCCTGTCATAGTCCCAATATTTAAAGACCCTACTCTCAGTCTAAGACTCTCTCCTTTCCTCCTCTCTCACTGCTTCCAAACAGGCCTTCCTCCTCTCCTTCTTCAACCCACAGTAGCCCAATAGCCACTGGTACACTGTAGGTAATAGGTACCAATGGCAGTCACCGTTATCCCGGGCCTTGACCAATCCGGTATAAGATTTTTAGGTTAGATGTGCATGTTTGCTTTTGGAAAAAGTTTTATGCCAGATGCTCTTCCTGACGCAACCCTCTGCATTTATCCAGGCTTGGGACCGACTCAGGGAGACACTGGCCCACACTGCCCTGAGGCTGCATTATTGATTGAAGAGAAAAATAAAAGACCTGAATATGAACTGAAACGGCTCAGTCATTTCTCAAAGTGCAGAAACACATACACAAATATTTGCATTCAAAGTACTTTATTAAATGTTAGTCAACAGGTACTAAGACACTTTTATATTATTTCATCATCATTGTAATAAGTGTGTTCGCTGACACAGCTTTTAAGTTTCTCATGGTCTCTACTGTTATTGTCTTGTTAATTACATTGTTATTAAGGCTTTAAGGCGCCATTCCTTGAACTATAAAGATTTATTCCAGCTTTACTATCCATTAATACTGTTACTAATGTTCTTATGATTCCAGTGCTGTTGTTCGGGGCTAATAAATCATTAATTATGTACTTCAAACATAATCATGTTAATAAACTCCTCTTAGGTCAAGAAAATCAATGACAGTTTGAGATGTTTGGGGGGGGGGTGAAAGCCAGAAGTGTTTTAATTTTGCCTTAAATGGCCCTGCCACATTCAGGGGTATTTAGAACTTTGAGGTCTTTAAGGTTTTCATATCCGTTTTCAAGTTGATAGGGAAAAGATCTTGGAAATTATTAGCCCTGATTTGTGCTGTGTGGATCTTGCAGATTTTTTTTTTAAACAGGTGAATTCATCCATGGGGCATTGAAAATACAATAAAATCAATAGAAATAAGAATAAAAGGATAATAGTAACGATGAACATGATAAAGTCAGCAGGAGTTGTCAGATCAACGCTGTAACCAAACTACCTCTTGATTGGTCACTCATATGTGCAATCTGAGTATTGTTAGCATTAGCATTAGGATTGGCATTAACCTGACCTGTAATGTAGCCAAAAGGAACCTTGACTGGCAGCATTTTATCTTAGCCCTCAAAGCTAAAACAGAGCCTATTTTAGCCTCCTAAATAAAATGTGGCCCATCTTCTTAATGGAACCCATTTTTGGCCATTAATTTGCTCTCCACAGTTTCAACATACCTGGTATATGTGACTCAAATCACTTCTGCTTGTGTGACACTAGTTATTGGGTGAGGTAAAAAAAATCAACGCGAACAGGAATCCTACATAATGGCAATCCGACATAATGATGCCGGCGCATGACAAAAGCAAACTTTTCCAGACTCAATGTTAAAAAAATGCAATTCATGATTTGTTATTTTATGATTAGCCTGATTTTATATGATACGAAAACGAAACCCTCATGATTTCAGCAATTTACC
Source organism: Fistularia commersonii (assembly GCF_037954325.1). Classification (NCBI taxonomy): domain Eukaryota; kingdom Metazoa; phylum Chordata; class Actinopteri; order Syngnathiformes; family Fistulariidae; genus Fistularia; species Fistularia commersonii. The sequence goes on along the minus strand of NC_141294.1, from coordinate 19,792,082 downwards.
GTGAACAGTGAACTATCACTGTTTTTGGGGTTGACTTTTGAGCAGAATGGACCTGTAGATCTTGCATTATATATTTATTTATTTTCCATTTTTGTGGTTTATGGCTAGGTGGTTAGCACTTCTGCCTCACAGCAGAAAGGTCCCTGGTTCAATTCTGACACTGTGCCGCCCCTCTACAAAAATGTATTTAGTATTATTGATGATTATCAGACTGTACCCCTCAATCTCCACTAATACACATTTACAACTGTAGTATTACTGTTCTAAATCCCCAGTGGGAGATTAATATATATATATATGTAGGCCATTGAAAGTGTCTGTCCACTGGATTGTTCAACAAATATTAGACCAGAAGTGTCTCATGGTTTCTTGCAATGCGGCAAATGGCACCTAAAGCTCAGAGGACTACTACACTTTCCTGGAAAAAAATTACCAAGAAAATTACCTTCATCCTATGCACTACTTAGTACAATTTGCCATTTTTATAATTATGACAATAAGAAAGTGTCAACAAAACACAGTTAACAGTAAATTGGTCACCAGCTTGGTTAAACTAGTTTAGCCTATCTTAAATGCAGCCTCAGGGTGGCACTGGCCGGTGTCTCCCCGAGCAGGCCTCAGGGGGGCACAGAGCAGTGTCTTCCTGAACCGGTCCCAAGCCCGGATAAATGCAAAGGGTTGCGTTAGGAAGGGCATCCGGCGTAAAACTTTTGCCCAAACATGCGATTCAACCATAATAACCAGATCATACCTGATCAGTTGAGGCCAAGGTTTGCAACGACTGCCATTGGTATCCATGACCTACAGGGAACCAATGGAAAATGGGCTACTGTAGGTCAAAGAAGGAGGGGAGGAAGGCATGTTTGGAAGTAGAGAGAGAAGGGGAAAGGCTAGAGTCTGAAACTGAGAGGAGAGACTTTGAATATTGGGACTATGACAGAAAAAGGTAGAGTTGGTCGCCATGTGGCAGAGACGGAAAGTGGATATACTGTGTGTCGAGGAGACCAAGTGGAAAGGTAGTAAGGCTAGAAGCTTAGGAGCAGGCTCTAAGTTTTACTATCATGGTATTGACAAGAAGAGAAATGGAGTAGGAGTTATCTTGAAGGAGATTGTTATGAATATTCAGGAGGTCACAAGAATGTCAGATAGACTTATGAGTCTGAAGCTGGAAATTGAAGGTGTTTTGCTCAATGTTGTTAGTGTGCCCCGCAGGTGGGATATGAGTTTGAGGAGAAGGAGACGTTCAGGAATGAGTTAGATAAAGTGATGCAGAATATCCCCAGAGATGAGAGAGTAGTATTTGGTGCAGACTTCAATCGACATGTTGGTGAGAGCAATCGAGGGGATGAAGAAGTGATGGCAGATTTGGTATACAGGATAGGAACACAGACAGACAGATGGTGGTAGATTTTGCAAAAAAGGATGGAAATGGCCATAGTGAACACTTTTTTCCAGAAAAGACAGGAACATAGGGTAACTTATAAGAGCGGAGGCAGGAGCATGAAGGTAGACTACATGCTGTACAGACGAGGGAACCTGAAAGAGATCAGTGACTGCAAAGAAGTTGTAAGTGAGAGTGCAGCCAGACAGCATAGGATGGTGGTTTGTAGGATGACACTGGTGACAGAAGCAGGTGAGCAGAAGTCAGCATTTGTGAACAGCAGTATGGCTTAATGCCTAGAAAGAGTACCATAGATGTAGTATTTGCTTTGAGAATGCTAATAGAGAAGTACAGAGAAGGCCAGAGGGAGCTTCATTGTGTTTTTGTAGACCTAGAAAAAGCATGACAGGGTGCTAAGAGAGGACCTCTGGTATTGTATGAGGAAATCTGAAGTGGCAGAGAAGTATGTTAGACTGGTGCAGGACATGTAAGCTAGTGTGAGGCAGTGGTGCAGTGGGCTGTAGAGGTAACAGAGAAGTTCAAGGTGGAGGTGGGACTACATCAGGGATCAGCTCTGAGCCCCTTAAATGAGAGGAACTCGGGTGGAACGGTGAGTCTCCAGGGAGTGGAGATCAAGAAATTGGAGGATTTCAGGTACTTGGGGTCAACAGTCCAGAGCAATGGTGAATGTGGAAAAGAGGTGGAAAAACTGGTTCAAGCAGGTTTGAATGGGTGGAGAAAAGTGTCAGGGGTACTATGTGATAGAAGACTTTCAGCCAGAATGAAAGGAAAAGTGTACAAGACAGTGATGAGACTAGCGATGCTGTATGGACTAGAAACAGTTACCATGACCAGAAGACAGGAGGCAGAGCTAGAGGTCGGAGAAATGAACATGTGAGATTCTCTTTGGGAGTGAACAAGATGGATAGGATCAGGAATGAGTCTATCAGAGGAACAGCATGTTAGATGTTTTGGAGAGAAGGTCAGAGAAGCCAGACTGAGATGGTTCAGTCATGTTCAAAGGCGGGATAGTGAATATATTGGTAGACGGATGTTGGAATTGGAGCTGCCAGGCAGGAGGTCTCGAGGAAGACCAAAGAGAAGATTTATGGACGTAGTGAGAGAGGATATGAATGTAGTTGGTGTGAGAGAGGAGGATACATAGAATAGGTTTAGATGGAGAAAGTTGATTCACTGTGAAGGGAAAGGCTGAAAGAAGAAGAAGAAGAAGAAGAAGAAGAAGAAGAAGAAGAAGAAGAAGAAGAAGCCACCTGTCTTAAGCCTTCTATATGCACACAAGTCACATGGGCTCAAGCACGGAAGAATCTTCCTGAATGACAACTATGAAGCAATTAGCATGGCCACCATGTTGGTGGTGTTGGGGGATTGCCCCTTGACAACGACATTGATTGACACAGTTGGTAGCCAATCGGGGTGGAGCTCAGATCTCATTTACAGTTTTATTGGTTGCATTGTGAAGGTGACAACTGGCCAGGTGGGGGCGATGTTTCACACATGTCATTGAGCTGCTTTCAATCCCAGACTTTAGGGGAGCCACTGAACTGAGGCTAACAATATTGCTGCCTGTCTTGACCAACTGTGTCTAGTTTAATAAATATTACTGTTACCATGTAACTGAATAAAGCTTGTCAGGAAGGCTGGCTCAGTCCTGGACTCCCCTCTGGACTCCATCGAGGTGGTGAGCGAGATGAGGATGTCAGCTATCCGTGAGGGACGACCACGCTCAGCCTCTGAACGACACTGTGGGTGCTTTAAGCAGTTGTTTCAGCCACTGCAGAGGGAACACTCCTGTAGGTCCGTCATCCTATCGGGTGCCAGGTTGTTCAATACAACAAGCATGCAAACAATTTTTCTGGATGTAGCGCCCATGCTGCTCACAAGAATCTCAAAATGCTATTTTATGTTTTTCCACTACCCCACTTCCTCCATCCCTATTTTGCACTATCTCTGTCTCTCCTTATGACTCTTGTCTGTGCAATCTTTATATTTATATTATATTTATACATTCTCATGGACACATTTTACTGCCAAGTCTCCTGTACACCTGTTATTTCTATTGTGGTGGACATGAAAGGGTGTGGCCTCTCACCCCTTGAGACTAAGGGTTGGGGGGGCATGGTTAAGCTGGGTATATATGAGCCATCCCGGATGTTCAAGTTTGAGTTGTTTGTTGGTGTTTCAAAATTAAAGAGTCAAACTCCTCCAAGCCTCTGCCTTTATTTAATCATCGAAACACCACACAACAACCATTCTCCACACCATGCATTTTTTTTTGTTTCCTTTCACATACTTTAAGTTTTTTTTTCTATTGTATATAATGTGCATAGTCTTGCTCATTTGTATCTATATTTCTACTTGCATATTCTTCTTTACTATTTGCACACTTTTCTACCTCGTAATGCTGCTGTGACAATTGAAGTGAAGTGTAATCAGACCACTGGGCTGTGATTTGTCACTATCTAAATAAAATCTGACTTGAATCTGACTTCAATTTTATTTTTTAAAACCAGTCATTTGCTTGATTTTAGGTGGCTAATTATTTAAATATATCTTCATGGTAGATAGAGGAAAAATATGGTGGCGTGTGGTCAGGGTCTAAGAACTTTCAGGCTTGAATTTGGTTACAGGAACTACCCTGCTCCAGGGGAACATTCAAGTTTTGCATTCCAGAAGACCTCTTCGTTAACCCCATTTCTTGCCAGTTCTGTCCACCTTAGCTGCTTTCACAATGTAGGAACTTTTTTGAGAACTTTTTCGGGGACTAAGCCATTTCTTGGTGCATTCAGACAGCATGGGACCACGGACCTCAGTTTCTCAGTTCCTTTTTTACAGTTCCATTGGAACTCATGTGGTGTAGGTGCTTGGTGATTGATAAGCCACATCCATCACCACATAGGTCTTGCGGACCCTTACTTCCTGTTGGAATGCAAAACTGAAAAGGTCCCCCTCTGGAGGAGGGTAGTCCCTGGAACCATTTCAAGCTAGATTGAACTAACTGCAAAAATGCACACTGTAAAAAGAATCTGGTGATGCACATGGCTTAAAAGTTCCACCAATCACCCAGCAGCTACATCTCATGAGTTGCTATGGAACTGTAAAAAGACCTGAGGAGATAAAAATGGTTCTAGGAACTGAGGTTACGTTCCAGGAAATGCAGAGTTCCTGCTAATGTTCTAGGAACCGCCAAAAAGTTTCTACAAAGCAGCTCTTGTGGTAAAAACACTTGAGGCTGTTCGAGTTGTTAACGTTTTTAAAATGCAAATGCACTTGAAATGACTGCCCGGGTGGAGCGTGAAAGGGTTAAAGCTGTTTCCGAGGCGGCTTTTCAAAATCCAAGCTTTGACGCCGACCCCAATAACCGAAGGCCGCAAGTACCATATGCCGTTTGGTTACCTCGTGCAGGGACTGATGGCGAAAACGTAAATAATAAGTTCTAAAAGTGGAAAAAGAGAAGAGGAACTTTAAAGATCAGGCGTCGATTTTCAAGCATCGACTCGCGTTGGGTTTACGCCTTTCCTTTTCAACTTCCAACTGTGACTTCCTGTGTTCCCTCCAATTTCAATATGACTTAGTCAGCCACTCACTTTGACTTTCAGAAAAAAAATAAACAAATAAATGATAAATAATAAATAAATATGGACATGAAGGTCAGAATCAAAGCGGGTCGGCGACGAAGCGCCCGAGCGGCGACAAACATGTCATCATAAAGCATGAAATAGCAGCATTAGCTCTATTATCCAGGAAATTGCCTTTCTGGCTTCACACATCACAGGCTATATAAATGGAAATGCATTTACAGCTTATTTGGGTGTAGATTTCGATATTTACACCAATAATAACAACAGTGCTCCTCGCCTCGCATCCAATCGCGTGTTTACTGGGAGTAAACGCTGCCACCGCCTCCGGAAAAAAAATGAAAACAAAACAAAACTCCTAATGCCGTGTTGAAGCGTGAGAGTGGCCAGATTTACAGCCAGCTGCATCTCCCTTGCGAAAGCCATTATCTGTGATATAGAACTGATCTGAAGATGATCCAGATGTCATTTCACTCGTATTCATATAATTTACGGCTTATTTAATAAAAGAAGTTTTTCTTTTTTTCAGACAGCTCTCCGATGACTTGAAAGTACGGTTTTGTCCCATTTTTTATATCATTTAAAAAAAAATTAATTCAATGTCATTTCTCCACTTCTTTGAAACCTCTTGGATTTTTGGCGTTTGTGTTCTCATAGGTCTGAAAGGGTGTGCAGAAAGAAAAGTGGATATGATTGGACAGGTAATTTACAGCTAAGGAGCAGAGAGATTTGGGGTGAAGACAACGAACCTGTGAACATGGAGAGAACCATCAGTCCATCTTAAGTACAGGAGGCAACAAGAAATTGAGAGACTTGTCATAGAAAGAGGGTGCCTAAGAAAGGAATAGAAGAAGGCTTCAGATGGGAATAGGAAAGGACTTGAGGCGCTACAGGAGGGCAACAAGCAGCGTCTTGCAATGCTGCAAAGAACAGAATGCTTGAGGGAAGAAAAATAAGAAGAAAAAGTGAATGAGGATTTCTCCAGAGATCCCTACAGGTTTTTCAAAGACCTCTTCTTCACGGAGAAATTTGGGACCACCAAAGTACCCACAATGGAACACAAGGAGCACCTGAGGAATACCCACTCAGAGGCATGTGACAGCCAGCATTCCAGATGACATGGAGCCAATCGAACCACCTAAGCACCACCTGGAAGCAAGGCCCCCCTACATGGAATAAAATCTTGAGCACAGTTAAGTGGGCAAGAACAGCATCAGCCCCTGGCCTGAATGGCATTTCGTATAGGTTCTATAAGAACGCCCCGGTGTCTTGAGGTACCACTGGAAGATAATGAAAGTGGCATGGCAGAAAGTGTTAATAAAGAAGGCATGCAGGATCCAGATTCCTAAGGAGAAGAATTCCTTGACTATTTACCAGTTCTGCCTAATCAGCCTTGAAGAAAACATATTCTTCTTGTTGTGGCCCAAAGGCTCTCAGTATTCTTGCAGGAGAATAACTTTATCAACAGCTCAGTGCAGAAGGCACTGTGGTTTCTCTGGATCCCTGGTACATGCAACTATCTGGCACCAGGTATAGACAGCTTTAAAGGAGAAGAAGGATCTACATGTGCTTTTCTTACATCTTGCCAATGCCTTCGTATCTGTCACGGGGCGCAGGAGCGGACACGAGCAGGGAACCACACTTCAGAGCAGGGATGGGTTGAAAGCGCTTTCATTGCGTTGAAATGGCAGGACGGGTTGCAGACGGGACTGTGGACGGGTTGCAGGCGGGACGAGTTGCAGGCGGGACGGGTTGCAGGCAGAACTGCAGAGGCTGGGTTTCACCAGGACGGGTTGCAGACAGGACGGGTTGCAGACGGGACTGCGGAGGCTGGGTCTCGCCAGGACGGGTTGCAGGCAGGACGGGATGCAGGCTGGACAGGTTGCAGGCAGGACGGGCCCCAGGCAGGGTGGCAGACTGGACGGGGTCAGAGGTTACACCTGCCGACTGGGTCCAGTCGTAACGAGAGAGGGGACAGAGGTTACACCGGCCGACTGGGTCCGGTCGTAACGAGGGAGGGGACAGAGGTTACACCTCCGGTCCGGTCGTGGCAGGGATGGGGTCCGGTCGTGGCAGGGCTCTGCAGTTATCTGAGAGCCACAATCCCCCGGCGCCAGGCAGAGCGTGCCGCTGTCCTTTATAGGGATCTTGATTAGCGGCATCTGCTGCAGCCGGCGCCGATTACAACTGGGATCAGGTGTGAACCCTGACAGTACCCCCCCCTCAATGGGCGCCTCCTGGCGCCCCACGGAGCCGGCCTGGGTGGGTGTGGTTCCCCGAGGCCATGTTGGCCGGGTCTCACCAGGACGGGCCCCAGGCAGGGTGGCAGACTGGACGGGTTGCAGACGGGGACAGAGGTTACACCGGCCGACTGGGTCCGGTCGTAACGAGGGAGGGGACAGAGGTTACACTTGGAGTCCGGTCGTGGCAGCGATGGGGTCCGGTCGTGGCAGGGCTCTGCAGTGATCTGAGAGCCACAATCCCCCGGCGCCAGGCAGAGTGTGCCGCTGCCCTTTATAGGGATCTCAATTAGCGGCATCTGCTGCAGCTGGCGCCGATTACAATTGGGATCGGGTGTGAACCCTGACAGTATCAGTGCCTCATAATATAATATTATATGTATATATATATATATATATATACATATATATATATATATATCTTATCCACGCTCCCAGGATCCATGCTTCCATGCTCGTTGTGATAACTGCCATGCTGTGCACACAGGCCAGACATGTGTTTACTCAAAAGCCGTGACGGCACACACGGTGTGATATATAAAACTCCCAAGTCCCTTTAAAGAAAATGCATTTATTGATTTTTCTCGTTTTTTTAGTCACTGTTGTCATCGCCGCGTTACATCGGGAAAAAAAGAAAAAAGGCTCAGACTGCAGTCGATCGGCTCTTCACAGAAGAAGCTACATTCTTCACTAAAATGTGAAAGAAGAGTTGACATGGAGAGGAAACAGAAACTGGGAGGCTGTTTGGGACACACACACAAAAAAACAAAAAAATACAAAAAAATGATAAAATTGACTGTGGAACAATTTGCATCTGGGAGCCTCGATAGGGAGAGAGCCTGGTAATAACTGTGTTATTACAAAAAAAAAATAAACTCAAAATCTCAATAGAAATTGCTCATTTGTAAAATAAAAATCAAACGGAATTCAGGTTTCACAGAAATGGGCCGAAATTCTGACCCATCGTGGAATTCCCTCCTTGGAATAAATGTGGAAAGTCTTGGTATCAGCAGACTACAGAGGGAAGCAAGTTATGAACAGAACAGCCAAGACAGATATGAATGTATGAATGGAAAGGAAACATGACAAAAATAGAAAAACCTTGAAAATGGAAAATCATACAGCTAATAAAATATTTAAACATAGTTGTAACTTTTTTTGAAAAAGAATATATTAACTATATTATCTAACAGAAATACAGTTTTGAAAAATGCTGTGGGAAAATATAATACGGAAAAAAAATGAAGAAATGTAGAAATTCAATCTGCCTCCCAAAGAAAACATCAAAATTAAAATACAGAAATAAAAAAAGTGATTTATATAAAAGGGACACGTAAAAAAGTACAAAAAAGAAAGATATATTTGTGCGTAATTTTTTTTTTTTTTACTTCCAGCTTCTTGGCGGGATGGTACTTTTCCTATTCACCCGGCAATCCTTTCAGTGTATGCTCCTGATGGGCTTCTGTCCAGCAAGAGCAAAAATCCTTGGAGGTCCAGTCCTCATCATCATGAGGCTTTGGCCCCCCCTGCCAGACCAGTTAAGCTCCAGTGCAGTAGGTCTCTCCCCAGTAGGGGGCGCATCAGTCATGCCTCAATTCCCCCCCACAACATTCCTCAACTCCTCATCAACAATTTGAGAAAGAGAAGGGCAGGAGTTGCCTTAGAGAAGTTTGACCTATGACCTGAGTCAAAAAGTTCATTTTGCTGAAAGGAAAAAAATAGGGGTCTCGCAGGAGGAAGCAGGAGAAAATGAAGGGTGCGTCCAATGCCCTGTTCGGTTTCTGCCAAATAAAAAATGCACCTTTTGTAAACTTAGACCGTCCTTTTTAAATGTGTGTGTGTCACCTGAAAATTCCCTTTTAATTTCCCACAATCCAATGCCTTGTTTGAAACCAAAAAAGAAAGATCACCCAAAGATCTTGGTTTTTCAGAATAGACAGAATAGACCTCCCCCCCCATAAATCAAGAGGCGGCAATTTTTTTTCCCGTGGTGATTTTTGTTTCACGGGGAGATTAAATCCCAGTGCAGAATCCCAAGGCGTCTTGACAGCGATGCTAGGGTTCAAGCCATCAGGAGCGGGTAGAGGAGGAGGAGGAACGGGAGCATGAGTGGAGGCGACCCTGGTGGGCAGGAGCCGCTCTGAGGTTCGGTCCCTGCGAGACAACAGAACAAAAGAGGGACCGGTCAGTCAACCATCTCCACAGAGAGGATGCCAGAAATCGATATTGATCGCGCCGGTAGCGCCGCATGTCCAATCCATTCGGTGCACTTCTAAATTGATGCTTCCATGGTTATTATGCCGATTGATTGTAAGGCCAATTTCAGAGACACATCACTTTATTGATCAGGGACCATGATCTGAAGAAACATATAATATGTATATGTACAGAGTTTCTGTAGGTAATAGCCAGTCACTTTTTAAAGCCACTTTAAACAAATCTGATGCCCGTGCCCAATTGCTAATAGGTTTATTTATAAAATCATCAATCATTTAAACCTGAAATAGATTTTGCACAGTAGCAGATATGTGCATTTGGATACATGAATTATACATTGGTGTATGATAATCAGTGCATATTTATTTAGATTTTTAATAATTGATTTATATTTTTCATAATTTGTTTCTTTTCATTTTTTTAATTTTTTTAAATTAATTCTGTTTCCTTTTTGCTCAAACTCTGGCGTTGTGACTTTGTGCACTGTCAGAAGCAATAGGTGATTAAAGGGTTCTGCTTCTCAATCATTACCAATCATCACACTATTCCAATCAAAATAATTAAATGTTCATATAGCCTAATTACAATAAATTGTTTTCACCCCATCAAGTGTATTTAAATTTCTAATGCCTCTATTTAATGCTACTTAAGGCCCTCATTTTTGCTATATCTATTTAATGACTTTAATGCTTTTTAATAATCCACAGAAACCCTGATATATATAATATCAAGAAAAAACATAATTTATAATGTTTATATAATCTAGCATGAAATTGTTTAATACGTTTTTGTCAGAAATTCGATATTGTGGTTTCCCATGACGATAAAAAAAGAAAGAGAAATCAGGATTAAAATAGAATTTTCTGACAAATGTTCTGAAATGACAGAACGATCAAGAAATGACCCCCAAAGCCAGGATGAAAAAATAACACAAAATTATAGAGCCAATCAGAGATCAGGGAGATGTCAGTACACCACAAACAGGAAGTACAATTATTTTTTTTCATCTATTCCTTGTTTGCAGTAAACAAGGCTGGCCTCTGATTGGTCGGTAATAAATCTGACCCCGTAACTTGTTCTGATTGGCTTATTGTCTGCAGGCAGGCTGGAGTGGGGGCGGGGACAGTCAGAGGGTGTGCAGTTACCATGGTGATAGTAATGCCTTCCCCCAATTGATGGGTTGTTATTTCATCAAAACTCATCTGCCTTTTTTTTTTATTCAAACCCTTTTGGCAGTGTTTCTGCCCATGTGGAGGCTAGGCGCAAAGGTCGGGAGAAGAGCTCACCTTGGCGTTTGGACCCCAGGGAGGCTAAAAAGGAAAGGGGGGGGGGCAGGGAGAGAGAGAGATTTAGATGAAGTCGCTTCAGGGAAACAAGTTGCTGATAAGTCATTTTCACATGTTTTACTGTCTCAATAAAATTTGCTGTGAGGTGGGAAAGGGAGGGAAAAAAAGAAAAAGAGAAGAGGGAGCAGAGGGAGGCATTTCACTGTAAGGCCGTGAAATATGACCAGTGGCGGGCAGTGTAACGCTTAAATACACCCCCCCTTCCTGAAAATTTTTGTAAAGGTCGGCGCGGCGACAGGAAGATAGTGTGATGTAGATGAGGAGGTGGGTCACGGGAGGGTGGGAGGGGGATTAGAATGATTGAGATTATGTGGGGAGTGGAGGGGAGGGGGTGGTTGGGAGGGGGGGTGCAGGAAGTGGGGGTGGGGGGGGGGGGAGAAAATTCCAAATGACAGAGCGAAACTGAGAAGTGAACAGAAGATGAAAGCAGAAAAAAGGGCGGGAAAAAAAGTTGGTCAGACAGGGAAAGAGACAGTGTGTTTCGGGGGGGACTCACTTTCTCGGCAGGGGTGGGTCGGCGGACTAGAAAGGAAATAATGGAGAGGATGGAGGGATGGTAGAAAAAGAAAAAATGAGGGAGGGTTGGGAAGGGTTTAAAAAAAAGGAAGGAAATAGCGGGTGAAACATCAGAGGGAAAGGGAGGATGAGGCCACACAACAATTGGCGCTTTTGTTAAATCCATCTTCAACCTTGAACCTGAATGTGACAGTGAACACACACACACACACACACACACACACACACACACACACACACACACGTTTGCGGACCCAGTTCCTCCCTAGCTGACTGGGATTATATGGGAATCTGTGTAAGGTCAGATTGCTTTTTTTTTTTACAGAGGTAATTGTAACGTCCTCCCATCAGGATCACTCCAAGGTTGCATTCAAGCGCAATCGGTCCAAGGAGGTTAATGAAGCGTTTAACAGTATTGCCCCCCACCTTCCCCTGCTTGTGTTTGTAGGAACAATCAAGGCAAATAAAGAGCGACACTTTGCACTTTTGAATAACCTCGTTACAACGGGATGCGACAAAAAAAAAACAGCTTTTGTATTCCAACCAGATGTGGGAAAAAAAAAAAATGAGGTGTGCAACTGCTAGTTTTTAAAGTGTGCTCTGTAGCCACGCGCTGTAAAAAGCGAAACAGTTACATATCAAAGAAAATGGGTTTTGACTTCTTTTTGCAAAAGCAGCTTATTATTTCACACTGATTAAAAATGAGTTAAAAAATAGTACATTTATCTGAAGCTGCAGCTTTAAGGGCAGGGGAAATAAAGCGGATGAATTATTGACGACAAGTGGAGGCTGAACAGGGTACTGCCCCCCCCTGTATTTGATACACATTTGTGAATAAACCATATAAATTGGGGGGCAAATGATTTAAAATAATTATTTCTTAAAATGTGTGCTATTAATCCACATTTTCTTGCCATGATAATCCTGGAACCAAAGACATTCAAAATGCTTTTCTGATGGGTAAACAAAGAAAAAAAAAAAAAATAAATAAAATAAAATAAAATATATATATATATATATATATATATATATATATGTTCCTTTTTTAAAGAAATGTAAAATCATTTTGCTGACATTGAAACAAGTGTGTCTGTGTGCCGCGGAGAATAACCAGTGTTTATAAACATGTGCTTTGGTGACTGAAGTGTTTTGATTTAGATGGAATTTTTCATGCCATAAAAAAAAAAATCCAGAAAAAAAATGAAATATGAAAAATCAAAATAAGAACTTAGCCACTATATATTTTGAGTTCTTTTTCGCATTGATTTGACACAAAATGGCATTGGTGGTTTTGCGTGTGCAATTTTTTGTGTCTGCAATGCAGTCACATAAGTGCACTAGTGTGTGTGTATGTGCTTATTGCGTGTGCACATGTGCGCACGCGCGCAGGAATCCGTGTGTGTCGACAGACAGAACGCCTCGCTGCAGACGAAGACTCTTTTTCCACCATTCCGCCTCTCCGCTTGCACCGCCATTTTACACAGACGAAGGAGCTAATGCTAACTGTGACCAGAAAACATAAGAAAAAGCAAGACAAATAAAAAGAAGACGATAATAAGAAAAACCAGTTTACAGTTTAGGGGAAAATACTTTAAATGGTGCATTCAGGGTCCAGAGGGGTACAAGCGGTGTGTGTGTGTGTGTTTGTGTGTGTGTGTGTGTAAGTGTCCAGAGTTCAGAGGGTGCAAAGGTATTTGGGGTGAAAGTGCTAGTTTTGTGGGCGAAGCCAAGAAGGGGGCAGCTGAGTAGGACATCTCAAGAAAGAAAAGAAAATGGTGAAGCAAACAAATAAATGATCACAGTGGAGGGAGGTCATGGGGGGGTGGCTTCTCACAGCAGGAGGGAGAGAGACATTTTTATTCTGATGCAAAATGTTGCTCATCAAGAGCCCGAACAGCACACACGTTCACACGCAAGAAAAAATTCAGGATAATTAACACAACAAAGTCAGGTGTCTTTAGAACTTACTGTATCCCTATTTGTGCTTGCACACACTCACACACAAAAGACGTACATAACCTGACCAAATTCTTGCCAAGACCTTATAACCAAGTTTACTTGATCCAACATTGCTGTAACTCTAAGCTGCTACTCTCACTCACTCACTCACTCACTCACTCACTCACTCACTCACTCACTCACTCACTCACTCACTCACTCACTCAAATGTGTGATCGGGTGTGCACATAAACACACACAAAAAAAATCAAGACATGTAACGCCAAAAAGTCAGGCGACCTGAAAACTCACTTGATCCCAATTTGTGTGTGCACAATTGCATTTGCACACGCACACACACGCACGCACACACACACACACACACACACACACACACACACACACACAAATGCACAAACACATCACATACATGCAAGAAAAAAATACTTAACAAAGTCAAGTGTATTGCTGGATCCCAATTTGCACGCACGCGAGGGCACATACGCACACACAAGAGATATAGATACCGTGACCAAACTCTTGCCCAAACCTTAAAACCAAGTTTTTGCTTTGTGCTGGCGGGATTAATGTCGCTGTAACTTTAAGCTACCCTGCTTGTGCTGCCTGCAGGATCCAACATTGTTGTAACTTTAAGCTCCTGCTTTTCGCACACACACATACACACACACACACACACACACACACACACACACACACACACACACACACACACACACACACACACACACACACACACACACACACACATCATTAGTAGTGTCCTGCATCCATCCTGCATCTGTGTGCGTTCTTGAGTTAAATTAAGGCGATAAACACACACTTTCACACACCAGAGAGGAGGCCGTGGGACTGCCAGGCAGAGGGTGACCTTGGAGCAAAGCCTGCGTACCCCCCGCCCCCCCTCTGTCACTACTCTGTCCTTCACACTGTGTGGTGTGTGTGATGCAGGTGTGTGTGTTGGTAATTAATTCAGATGCCCACAACAGGGCATCCCCACACGGGAACTCACCTTTTAATCACTGTTAAAGAAAGTTTGTCGGAGGTGGTGGGAGACGCACGGGGGGATTGAAGTTCAGATAAAAGACGGGATGGAAGTGAAGGACGGGGGGCCACACACACACACACACACACACACACACACACACACACACACACACACACACACATGCTACCATGCTACCTGTCAGATGAAAAAAGGCAACCTGAGCAGGGAAAAGAACCAGAGAAGAGAAAGAAATGTGAGGTGTTTCCGTGGGGAGCAAACACAACAACAGCTGTGGTAAACCGCCACTAATGGAAGGGGGGGGGGGGGGCGGCGGCAACTCTCCTTCATCTCCTCTCTCATCCATCTCGCCCCGCTCTTTCTCTCTCAAGCTTTGCGTTTTCTCATCCGGACGCAGTGGCGGGTATGACAGAGACAGAGGGCGGCCGGGGGAAAAGAAAAAACTAAAACAAAACGGAAACAAACACACATGCGAAAACAGGGAGATGGATGGGGGGAGGGGGAATGGAGGGGGTCAGTGAATCGTAGATACGGAGGTGTGACACGAGATCGGAGGTGAAGAAGAAGACAGAGAAAAGTGGCGGGGGAGGAGGGCGGAGTCAAAGAGGGGCCAGGAGGAAGGAGGGATGGGAAGGGAAGGAGGGAGGAAGTGTGAGAGGGCTGCCGTTGGATGGAGCCTAGATTAGTTTTGCTCCAGTAGCGAAAGATCATAAAAATGAGCAAGGGAGGAGAGAAGTGAGGAGACAGAGAGAAGGGGAGGATTAGTGCCACTTCAGGAAGGACAGAGGACCAGAAGAGGTGGAGAGGGTGGGGTTAAATAAAAAAATGCAAGTGGGAGAAAAGGGAGATCCGCAAATTTAGTCCGGATTAGTTTTGGTCAGAAGACAAGATGGTGTGTGTGTGTGTGTGTGTGTGTGTGTGCGGCAGCAATGGATGGACTCTGGATCATCTCTGGGCTTTTTTTTTTTTTTTTTTTCATTCTGATGTAAAGCGGCGAAAGTCTCATTGCAACCCCACAACCCTGAAACACACAGTGGATCTGTCACTTGGAAATGTTTTGATTAGCGACGATTGCGTGTGTGTGTGAAAGAATCCAGGGTGGAGGAGGAAGAGAAGGAGAAGATCGTGGCAACATTTGAAGTTAAAAAAAAAAAAAAAAGAAAGAAATGAACTGCGTTTTGTTTCACAGATGGTTTCAGAACCCTAGGATGGTGAGGGAATACGTTCCACTTGCCACAGCCCTGGACTAATCTCATTGGTTGCCCTTTGGGTTCAACTGGGTTCTCCACAGGTTCACCATCTTCCTCAAACACTAAACAGCCAGCAGGGTTATTGAAGACTCAAAATTGTCCTTCGGTGTGAATGCTGGCGAAAGGTTGGATGTCTCTATATGTGGCCCTGTGATTGACCGGCGGCTCCAAATTGAACCTATAGCCCCGCCGACTCAACCCTGTTCATTCATAACATATAACGGGTTTCAACCTGGACCGTTGCAAGTCGATCACAGAGCCACAGATATCGACAGAGTAGAACCTCGACTTTCGAACAGCCCTAATTCCAAACAAATCATCTCATAAATAGAGATTTTTTTCAGTAAGTGAGCCTTCACTGTGGTTCCCAAAAAGGTTAAAAGTGCTAGTGATAGTGGTGTTAAGAATAGGTTAAGAATTACTATTGATCTGAGGAGGGAAATAATAGCTAAATACGAAAGCAGTGTTCATGTTACAAATCTCAGCAAGCACTATGACATGGCAAAGTCAACTCTATGTACAATCTTGAAGAAAAAACATGCCCTAAAGACTGCTGATGTGGTGAAAGGGGTGATTGCTTTAGCAAAGCAAAGTTGTTGTTAGTTTGGATGAATGAAAGACCGCTTGCTGGAGATAGCATTAGCAAGGGTCTCATATGCGAGAAGGCTTTACTTATGCTGAGTTAGCGAAGGAAACGCCAAGTTCATAGCCAGCATGAAGAGAAAGAACACCAAAAACAAAGCAGTAATTTAGATCATCTTTAATTCCTTTTGTGTTTTTGCCACAAGTAAACCCATATTAATTTCCAAATTAGTATGTCTTTGGGGCTGGACACCCAATCAATGGGATTGATGTTGATTTCAATTGGAAGAAAGGATTCAGTTCATGAACATTTTGATTTGCTTAGAGACAAATTAAATTCGTAAGCCAAGGTTGCACTGTACATTCATTTGCTTTCTCATTAACGCATAATATCGACATGCTGTAAAACCATTCACTCTCTCATTCTCATTATATGCACAATATAATATGATATACAACCATTCACATGTTCATTTACATGTCTGGACTATATGAGGTCTTTGATGAAAATACTGCATGGTTTTAGACGCTCGGAAGGAAACCATTGAGCCAAGAGGAAACCCACACAGACCTGGGGTAGAAGATGGAGACTCCACATAGAAAGGCTTCCTGTCGGAATCGAACCAGGTCTTGCTGTGAGTCAACTCCTCAGTACAAATATGGAAAAAATACTTTAAATAATATTTCATTATCAGTTTTCACAGGACTCGGTCGATCCTTGGATAGCAGTGACTGCCATGTTCTTAAGAGCCTTAACCAGAATACAACTGCAACAACTTTTTTCTCGCTGTGGATTCTTACGCCGCTAACATCTTGTTTAGCCGTGGTGGGAGATAACTTTTTGATGCTTACTCAAAACAAATCTAAAAATAGCCTTCAAAATGTCCATTCAGAACGAGAACAGGTGCACGCTATCTAATCAGTAAAAATTGTTTGGTTCATTTGACAGTAACCGATGATTATTCAAGTTGAGAAATTAAATATTTGGCTCTTGACAATTTCATACAGGAAATCAGTTCCAGTCATTGCGCTACGAATTGCTAAAAACGTGGTGCTGTTTATGCGGTGGAGCCAGTGAGCAAGCATGCCCTGCCCGCCACTACCATCTGGTCTACTTGTTTACTGGCTAATTTAAAGTATTGAATCCAATACATTAAAAATCTAAATAAAATCTATTTCTTCTCTAAAACCTCTGCTATCTTTCTGCGGCGGTGAGGGTCAAGAAATTAAATAGCTCCTGCTAATGCTTTTGCAAATCTGCACTGTAAATTTCCACCAAGAAAACCATTCCTCCAAATGACTTATTTAAATTCAGTGTCTCAGTATGCAGACACAATGGCCCGAGAAGTTAACAGCCAACCTCTGAGCCACCCACAAGCAAACTGAGAAAAAGTAATGTAGCAGCAACTGGAGTGTTAGCGATGAAACTGGGTACGTTCTAGTCTGAATGACAAATGGTACTCGACGTTTTCCATAAAATCCAATGGGAAAATGTACATTGGTGTCAAACTAGCTCCTCTGCTATTTGTCCACTCTGCTAACCCTCCTCCCCCCTGGATCTCTCTCAGAAGGCCAGGGCTGTACTGACATACTACAGGAGCGGGGCTAGCTGTAGTACCTCTCATTAGTGTTAGCAGCATAATTAACATATGATGCTGGTTGGTCTGGAAATGAGGCCCGGATCAGACGCCATACTGCCCCCGATGACATTGGCGGGATTTAGAGACACGCTCTAGGCTGATGGCTCTTGTTATTCTGTTTTTATTTATTGTTTAAAAATAAATTTTTCTTCCATTTCTCAAACAAAACTGACACAAAATTGAGACTGAGATCGGAGTGTGGAGGGGAGCGGGGCGGGCATGCTCGATGGTGTAAAGGAATGTAGTGAATGGGCTTGTAATATGCAAAGGCAGATGCCTGCACGCAAATGCATGCACACGTGTGCACGCACACGCACACACACACGCACACACACACGCGCACACAAAGGAAAAAAGTTTTTAAGCTTGGGAGGGCACAACGGGCCCCCCTGCGGACAGAACCAGGATGGGAACTGGGGCAGACGTCTCAGACACACACACACACACACAAACAAACACACAGTCACAAAATCAACTTAGATCACGCAATGGATCCACAGACTGGCTGCACACACATACACACAGTTATTCAGAACCTATTATGTATATGGATAAACCTGAGGTGGTTTTGACAAGCCTCGATTATAAGTTCAGACTCTGAGATACTGGGGAAGAAACATGACCAAGTCAGTAGGAGTGGATTCAGAGACGAGACTTGCCAATACACCAAAGCAGACAAACCAACAGTAGCTAACATACCAATGTGGATGTACCAATGTTTGCTAACAAACCAACTTAGATGCACCAACACTTACTAACTCACAAATGGTTGTTAATACACCCACGCAGATGTACCAACACTTGCGAACCCACTGTGGCAGACATAGCAACGCATGCTAATGCATCAACACAGATATACCAAAGCTTGCTAACATACCAATGCAGACATAACAACACTTCCTAACAAACTGATGCAGACACACCAATGTAGATGAACCAACACAGACACAGCAACATTGATGGACCATTGCAGACAGACCAATTAAGATGTACTAACAATTAAACACCAATGCAGACACACTAATGCAGACACAGCAACAATGATGCATTATTGTAGACATCCCATGCAGAAACACTAAAAATTATGCACCATTGCAAACACAACAATGCCACACCAATCAAGACACACCATTATAGACACCAACAGTGAAGAGACACCAATCCAAAGGCACAAACGCAGACACACCAACGATGACTAACCAATTAAAGTATACCAAGAGAGACACACCAACGCTTGCTAACACACCATTGCAAACGTTCCAATGCTTGCTAACACATCACCGCAGGCATGGCAAATCAGACACACCTATGTAGATGCAGACACACTAAAAAAACCATTGCAGACACATACGCAGACGTACTTACATGACACACTAATGCTGACAGACAAACAGACACTAATGCAGACACAGCAGCAATGATGCACCAATTCCGACACACCAACCCAAATGCAACAGCGCAGACGTACTAATGAAGATGAATCATTGAAGACACATACTATGATGCACCAATGCCAACACATCAACAATGATGCACCATTGCTGACAAAAACGCAGACACACCAACAATGGCGCACCAATCAAGACACACCAATTCAGACATACCAATAGTGACGCATCATTGCTGACACCCTATGCAGAAACACAAAAAATTATGCATCAATGCAGACACACCAGTACAGCCACACAGAGCCTGGCACACAAATCTAGACACGCAACCAGTGACATCAGTGTGAATGCACACACACACTAAGTGGACACACACACTAAGTGGGCACAGAAACGCAGACACACCATCGCAGGAGGGCGGGCAGCATCCCCGTGGACCTGAAGAGACGGCTCAGCGGACTGGAAGACTAACATCACTGCGGGGGGTAGTCTGGATTAGATCAACTCTGGGAATTTCGCACTGGGATGCGGGGGTTGAAGGGAGAAAACAACGCTGGGAACAAAACAGGGAGGGGGAGCCTCTTATTTGTTGGTAATTTTGAAACAAAATCTTTTTTTGGGGGGGGGTGAACTGTACTGTGGTTCCCATGACAACTAGGGTCACTTCCATTTAGGCATGCGTATTTTTTCTGAAAACATCCAATTTTGGATGTTGTATTTATGTTTTTTTTCACAATTTATTACAATTGATATTTTGTGACTTTTTATGTGGATTTTCAAATAATTTGTTGAATTTTTTTCACCATCTCAGAAATTGTCTCAGATCATTTGAATTTCTTTGAATTTTCAGGAAATTGATTATGGTAATTGATTTTTAAATTTTTGGTTTATTTATTTAGGGTTTATTTTCCCTCTTTGCGAAGTGTTCCGGTGCCAGGGTTTGGGCACCTTGAAGGTCCTTGAAGGTTGTGAAACGGCAGAGTGTACCAACTTTCATTGATAAAAAAGTAGTTAATGAGAGCAGGGTGGAGGAGGGAGTGGTAATAGGAGGGATGCAGAGCGGCGCGACATCACGCCAGGAGAGATATGAAAAGCGAAAGGCTCAGCATCTCGCAGTTAGAAAAAGGCGGCTGTGGAGAGAGGGTGGGGGCATGAAAGGGGGGAGGAGATGAAAAGAGGAGTGAAACTCACTGGTCTCGCAGCAGACGGTGACGCGGAGCTTCATGCACGGCAGCCGTGGCCCTTCGTCTGTGGGCAGAGCTGAGAAGAGAGACACCATCAGAAAATAAAAAGAACCCAATCTCTTAACCCTTTAGAGCCTGAGGAACCACTCCATCATCTGTTGACAGGAAGGAGCAAGTCCACACCGACTGCTATTTTTTTTTTTTTATTTTGTATAATTTCTTGCCATTTGTAATATCTTTATATGTGTTTTTCTGACAGCGAATCTTTCTATCTGCTTTAATTCTTGCGAATTTAAACCTTTTGATGGCTAAATGAATCAATTTCCTTGCAGGAAAAATACACACATTTTTTCAATTTTTTTTGACATCCTACAGGGGTGACTGAGTGTCATACATGTCCCGTCGCATTAGCGCCAGGATTAAAACACAACGCTGGAAAAGCACACAGTTGGTAGGGGAGCCAGGAACACTACGGTGGCCGCGGGTGTTCACATGACCCCAGTGTGTATCAGAGTCCCAATCAGGCGGAAAAAGAAAAACAAAGTTGGATGCTTTCTCTCCCCTGGATCTCATTAACTGTCCATATTTACACCCTGTGCTTGCTCATTAGTACTTAGTTCTGAAAACTCCCAACTGCACAGCACTTATTTATTTAGACCAATGTGAATTAAACAAACCTCACACAATGAGTGAACGTCAATAAAAAAAAAAAAAAAATAGAACACGACCGACTGTTGTAGCGCAGGAGCAACTGACAATTTGTCTATTTAGCAAAATAAGAGTGTCGGCGTGACGATTGATTGTGCTGCATATTAACAGCAGTTTGTTTTCAACCGACATTTACTTTGTTAACAAGGCTGTGTTTAATATTCTCACGCCGTGAGAAAAACAAAACAAACTTTACCCAGTTTGGAGTATAGCAGGTTTTGAGCTTCTTGTCTGTGTATGTGTGTTTATAATGTCGATTGGCCAAAGCCCTTTCTGGCTTACTGCTGAGGGATGTAATCAGCCTTGTGTGTTTAAATTAATGCTGATTAACTTGACTTCCGTCCCTCTGAATAAATTCAGGCTGTGACTTTCAAGGCCAACATTGTGTTTAAACTAGCATTTAACCTAGGGTAGGGGCTTGATTCCAAATTAATCAATTATAAATGCCAGAATTAATTTATCAAATTAATCGTACATTGATGTTTGAACTGAGGAAAAATAACTATAATGAATAAATATATGCAGGCTAAACGCTTGTTTATTTTCCATCAGTCTCTGACATAGGCCAATAGATGAGTGTGTCTCTTCAATTTGACAGGTTTACTTCCTTGTTTTGTTTTGACATGGTCTATCAATTCGTAAATTCTCATGAGCTGTGTCTGCCAATGAGAGGACAATGGTCTCAAGTCTACAGGGATCCACCTTGCCAGTGGATTAGTTGATTTGTTGACACTGCAAGTCTGTATCAGTTGTGCTGTTATCATCTGCAGCAAAGCTAATATAATCAACCTGCATGCTTGTACATGGCTAATATTACAGACCTGCATACAAGCTAACAACATGTTAAGCATGGAGGTGCTAACAAAGGGTGGTGGTGCAAACTCCTCTCTGCTCAAAGTCCAAAGAATAGCATTTCTGTTTTTTACACTCCCATCAAGAAATTCCTTTTATCTAAATTCGTTCATCGTGCCATCACACTGTGCATCACCGTAATCCATCCCCTTGAACTTGCATAGTAAAAATATTCCGCAGTGCAAATAATTGGTATAAAAATAAATAAATAAATAACTAAATAAAGAATCAAATTTTCTTCAGGCATTATTCTTTCCATAGTTAAAAATATATTTAAAAAATTTACATTAAAGTGTTTAAGTCCCAGCCCTATATTTGAACCGGATATTTAATCAGATTTTAGGTTTACTGAGTTCCACCTTCACTTATCAGAAAACAGCTAAGATTTTAAATTAAATATAGATGAGAAGAAATTAGTTTTTTTTCACGTATTAACAAAAACAAACCACTTCAGGCTTTATTATCCAGGGCAGGATGCGTGGAAATCAGGAAATCCCTAAATCTGTCTCATACCTGGAGGGTGAGACAAATATCAAAAACAAAAAAAAAAAACACAGCAGCTCCTGGTGTTTTACTCTATAACCAAAAATAACTTTTTGCAGTTTGGATGTTTTGAGTTTGACCTGGAAATGTCGGCCGTGATTCCAGGTGGATTCTGTTCTATTCTTTATCTGGACAGAATTATTCTGCTCATGGAGAGGGAGGGGAAGGGGAAGGGGGGTTGCTCTCGGTCGACATTGAGCTGGGGGTGGGGCTTAACACGGTTGGGTCATTTGTCAATGACATGGCAACAGATAGAGACATCCAACCATTCAGTCACTTCAGAGTCTTCAATGTACTTGCTGACTGTTTCTGGACTGTGGGTGAAAGACAGAGAGAAGCCAGACAAGAACACGGTGAGAAGCCAGGTAGGACAACCTGGAGACTCCAGACACAAATGACTCAGTTGGTCACTGGTTACTCCTGACTCTGATTCAGCAGCTCTCTGAAAAACAAATGATGGACTTTAATAAACAAAAACAACTCGAACTTTCCTTAAACTCCTGCAGTGAATGACGCTGCCTTAGGCTAAAACAGATATCAATACTATTCAATGATTTCGTATTACTGTTTATCAGGTAAATCTCAACATATGAAAAAGAAGGAAAACAAAATAAATGACTTCTTCAATGCTGCATTCAGCTTTCTTAGCTGATGGCGTATAGCACCCCCTGCTGGATGAACTTTCACGACAATGCCCTTTTCTTCATTTGTAAAAATGTCAGTTCATGAAAAAAGGAAAAAAAAAGGCTATCTAAAATTTTCTGGGGGTAGACGCTAGGGTTTGAGCAGCGAGGGCATTTGATCTGATAAAGGGTTCTATAAAAGGAACTCGCTTTTCCAGAATTGGCATGGGGAGGGTTTATGTACATGATTGGCACGAATGACAGTCAATCAAAACATGACAGCCAATTAGAGACAAAAGCATGTGATAGAGCCAATGTTCACAAAAAGCAGAGGCGGCAAGAAATATCCCTCTTTGTTGAATATTTGGTGTTCCATTCAGGGACGTCCCGGAATTCTAGATATTGATATTAGGCAGTGGTCCCCAACTACGGCCCGGAGGCCGGATAGGGCCTGCCTCCACATTTTGCCCAGCCCCTGAACAATACCAGACATGCATTATAATTTTTTTTTTTCATTCTGGCCACATAATCGTGACTTGTACATGCATAGAATGTAACATTCTATTCCACCCTTCTGCAGTCTGTGTCTTATCTGAAACCCGTCCCTCAAAAGAAAAAAAATCCTGGACACACCCCGGTCAAATAACACGGAATAATGGCAAAAAGATTAGGTGAGAGACAAATATATTTGTAATGGAGAGTATTTAACCTGCAGAGGACAAATTATTATTTTTTTGTTCAATTCATAGAAAAGGCTGTTTGTCTCATCTGTCAAGAGACGGTGGCTATATTCAAAGAATACAATCTGTGCCAACACTATGAATCGCGTCACAAAGACAAGTATGATAGCTTGCAAGGCCAAATGCGAGCAGATAAACTCTCAAAGCTAAAATGGGGACCGTTAACTCAGCAAAGTACATTTGTACGCCAAGCTCAGTTGAACTAGTCCTCTGTTCGAGTGAGCTTTCGGGTTGCTCAACTGATAGCGAGCAGCGGTAAACCTTTCACTGATGGAGAATTTGTCAAGAAAAGTTTGAAACTGTTGCTAAGGAGGTTTGTCCTGAGAAGAACGATGTCTTTTAATGTCATGAGTCTGTTGGCGACTACAATCACAAGAGGCATTGTAGAAATTGGGGGTAATGTACATTCCCAGCTGCAGTGGAACACAAAAGCATTGGACTTTTATTCAATAGCGCTGGATGAGAGCACGGATGTGCAGGACACAGCACAGCTGCTACTTTCTATTTTTTGGAGTTAGCGCAAACTTTGAAATGTGCGAGGATCTGGCAGCCCTCCAAAGTCTCAAAGGGACTACGACTGGGGAGAATATTTTTGGCAAAGTATGCCAAACCATGGAAGAGTTGAACCTGGACTGGTCACGACTGCCGGAGCTCCTAGTATGGTGGGCGCATCTCCCGGTCTAATTGGGCTGAATCGGGCTGTCCTAATCTGGATGAACATATATTGGTGAGCTTACTTTCCTGACTTGAATGAGCCATTCTGAGTACAAACAAATATTATCATAATGAAATCTACTGGGATAAAATCCATTCTACAACCATACAGGTAGTGAAATGTGTTGTGTTGGTAGGTGTTGGTATCAGTTCGGTTTCATAGCCTACTTGGTTTCTGGTTTTCACGGTGAATTTGATATGAGAGAACCGCAAACAGTTGTGTCTATAAGAAAGTTAATGTTCCTCTGTCTTTTCTTCTGTAAAAAACTTGAAAAGGGTTATTAATCATTTCATAAATATTGTTATTTTTATCATGTTATTATTTTCTGTTTTTATGTCTGGTTAAGATCCCAGAAAGGGTTAATATTTGGTTATGTGTGGCTTTCTGGAAAACAATAAATATTTATGCTAAGACACCTCTGCAATCGTCACACTTTTTGTTACAGACTGGCCCGGCCCCCTCGTAAAGGAAGGAAAAAGTCATTTGGCCCTCGCAGAAAAAAGTTTGGGGATCCCTGATGTAGGGGATTAACGGCAGTTTGATTCCAGGTCAATTCAAGGCTGAGTCCACGTCCAAACCAGACTGATTCCAGCCTGATTTCAAGCGCATGTTAGACCGCCTCCAGGACCAATCAACAGATTCCAAGCCACAGTTTTGGTTCATTCCAGGACAATTTCAATGTGATTCCAGAGTGATTCTAGGCTCATTTATGGCCCTTTCCAAACCAAATTCCAGGCCCAATCCCAGCGGATTCTACGCCAGCTTCAGGCCTGTGTCGAGGCTGTTTCCAGGCCTCATCGGGGGCCAATTTCCAAGCTCATTCCGAGTTCCTTTAAGGCCGATATCGGACCAGTTAATACCTCCGAACATCGTCTCCGGAGTAGCATCAGAGACGAGGCTTGTAGCAATTAAAAAAAAAAAAAACGCTAACAGCATTAGCCCCCCTAATGCCATTGTACAACTCTTCCGAGCCAACGGCCATTATACTGTCTCCTGTGTCCTAGGCCCATTCCACCCCATCCCCTTTTACCCAATTCCCCCACAGGCCCAGACATTTAGACCAACTTGACGCCTTACCTCTAATGTGGACAAAACACAATTACCGCAAGCACGATTGTGGCTGGACCGAGGGGTTTTGGGGGGCATTGTTGCAGCTCGCTGGACTGGGCTGAACCACAACAATGGCCCAGTGTGGTTGTGTGTGTGTACATGTGCGTGCATTGTATGTGTAACATGTGTGTGTATATGGACACTCCCTCCCAAAACACAATGCTTCATTGTCCCCGCCAAACACAATAGTAATTTATGTAAAGAGTCTTTCTTTCCCTTTCTCTTCCACTCGTCTGTCGGCTTTGTCACTCTCTCTTTTTCTTCGTTCCCTTGTCTCGTTTTCTTCCCTCTCTCGCCCCCCCAGCCCATTCCACCCTCCCTTTACTGCCAGACTGTGTCCATCTTTTACTCTTTCACTTGCTCCGTCACTCCTCCTCCTCTTCTCCCTGGCTGTGGTCCCTTTGTATTGATCTCCAGTCCTTCCTCTCTCCATCTCTTTCTCGCTCCGTCTCTTTGTCGTCATGCTATCCATGCTGGCTTTTCTTCTTTCACCCCAGTTTCATGTCCTCCCCTCCATGCTCCAGCTGACACCAGAAGTCGGCCATATAAATATATATGTATTTAAAAAAAAGAAAGACTCTAAATCCTCTTCTGTCTTTTTTTCTTCTTTTCTGTCTCTCCTTCCCCACCCCAAATGGTTGGACTTAAATGAGTGAGGTAAGAGGAGTGTAAGAGGAAATGGGCAGCCTGCAGGTTTTCCACAAACATCAAACTCCAGCAACTTAGCCCAGATTCATAATCATCTTTTTTTTCTTTTTTTTTCAGGCAGAATCAAAGTGTTTAGCGCCTGTAATAATAAAAAATAATTTCCTGAAAAGTCAGCAAAAAATACAAAATAAAATCTTGTTATTACTTTTATTTTAAAAAAAAGGATTTTCTGGCAAATATTGCATAATTTATTACACATGCTTAATTCGAAGTAAAATAATTTTGGAAATGTATAGAATTTCTATGAATTAACAAATCATTTTTTGGCTACATTCATGAAACTGTCATTTTTGCACGTCTTGCTAATTTATCAACCTTTTCAATATATTTTTTTTTATCAAGCGATTAAAAACGAGCTAATTATTCAGTGATAACTTGCTATTTTTTTCCAGCTTTTAATTTTACTCATGATATTTTTGTCACAAGTATTTGGTATTTTTTTACCTTTTAAATTGGGTCATATTTAGACAGAAATAAATTATTTTTATTTTCTTATTTCTTTTTTTAATTTCATCATTTATGTTTTTTTTTTTTCCTTAAATTAGGGAAATTACTCCATCTGTGGGACTATTTGCAGGAAACTAACCCTGCAACCCTGTTTCAATTTAAGACTCATTAATACGACTGAGACTGAGTTATCTGGAAAAATCTGGTCAAACAGAATATTCTACGGGTGGAATTACTATCTTAGTACTAGGGATTGACTGTCTCACACACACACACACACACACACACACACACACACACACACACACACACACACACACACACACACACACACACACTTCCGTTCTAAGTAACGCTTGTTCTTGCAAACATTGTTGTTCTTGTTCTTCTACAATCCTCACAAAGATTTGGGACGGTTTGTGTAGACAGTGGTGCGGTGTGCTGTAGGGGTAACAGAGAAGTTAAAGGTGAAGGTGGGACTCAATCAAGAATCAGCTCTGAGCCCTTTCTTGTTTACAGTGGTGATGGACAGGCTGACAGATGAGGTTAGACAAGAATCTCCGTGGACCATAATGTTTGCAAGTGACATTGTGATCTATAGTGAGAGCAGAGAACAGGTTGAGAGGTGGAGGCATGCGGTGGAAAGGAGAGGAATTAAGGTTAGTTGCAGCAAGACAGAGTATATGTGTGTGAATAAGAGGAACCCCGGTTGGAACGGTGAGGCTACAGAAAGTGGAGATAAAGAAGTTGGAGGATTTCAGGTACTTGGGAAAATTGAAGGTGTGATACTCATTGTTGTTAGTGGCTACCTCCCGCAGGTGGGATACGAGTTTGAGGAGAAGGAGAAGTTCTGGGATGAGCTAGACAAAGTGATGCAGAATATCCCCAGAGATGAGAGTTGTAATTGGAGCAGACTTCAATGGACATGTTGGTGAAGACAATCGAGGGGATGAAGAAGTGATGGCAGATTTGGGATACAGGATAGGAACCCAGTGGGACAGATGGAGGTAGACTTAGCAAAAAGGATGGAAATGGCTGTAGTGAACACTTTTTCCAAAAGAGACAGGAACACAGGGTAACTTATATGAGCGGAGGAGCACACAGGTAGACTACTTCATGTGTAGATGAGGTAACCTGAAAAAGATCAGTGAGTGCAAAGTAGTTGTGGGTGAGAGTCTAGTCAGGCAGCATAGGATAGTGATTTGTAGGATGACTGGTGACAAAGGAGACTAAGAGGTGTTATATGGTTTTCAGGGAGGAGTTGAGAAATGCTCTGGGGGGGTCAGGGAGAGTTTCTAGATGATCAGACAACAATAGCTAGTGTCAACAGGGAGTACTCGGTGTGTCTTCTGGGAGGAAAGTAGATAAGAAGACTTGGTGGAATGAGGCAATGGAGAGTTTGAAAAAGAGGTGATGAGGGGGGTTCAAGCAGGTTGGAATGGGTACAACTATCTAGATAGACTATCAGCCGGAATGAAAGGAAAGGTGTACAAGACAGTGATGAGACCAGCGATGCTGACTTCCTGTTTTCCAATGATGAAGCAAGCGACCCTCATTGGCGAAACAGTCAGAGCGGGCCGAACATTTAAACCGTCGCCTGAAAAATGAGGGCTGACTGTTCTGTCAAGTTGCTAAGGCTACTAATGTGAACCAGAGAGGGAAGTCCCAGCTGATTTGGGAGCTGGGGGTTGATTTAATTGCAAGAGGACAGATTATCGGAAAATTATTACTTCATAAAATAACACACATGCGTCTACTCACAGCTGTAATAGTAATGGTGCCCTGGGAGGAACTCGAACCCCAGAGAGAAGGGCGTGAATCTCTGGATCTTCTCGGAGAAGCGGGCCGGCCCGAACGGAGCAAATGGTTCGTTGCACTCCCAGCGTTTGATGGCGCCCTTGGTCTCCACGCAGCCACGGAACGTCACCTCTGACATCAGGTAGAGGGCCAGCGTCTCGGGCTGCCCCGGGACACCCCTGCTGGGGTAGTGGGGGCAGTAGATGTCCACGTAGTCGTTCATATCGACTTGAAGGGACAGGTCCCCTGAAGTCAACCTGGGATGGCGGGGAAAAGGACAGCGGCATTAATATTTCACCCTGTGTTTATGAGGGTAATACGAGACTGGAGGGGGGCGGGCGTTGATTAAAGGCTGACAGACAGGGGATGAGCAGGAGGCAATAGATAGCAGGTATCCCATGATGCCTTTGGCACCTGGAGGAACGTGCAGATGGATGGTTCATCAATATTACACATAACAATTACACAGTGAGATGTGCAATTTATTTTAAATGAACGTTTCGGGTTTTAAAATATTAGACGGCCGGCGCTGCGGGAGTTATCAGACCAGCCATGCCGAGACAATTCCTCTGATGCTAATTAAGACCGCAGTGGAGTCGAGTGTGAAATATACTTGACATCCCCCCTCTGTGCCCGATGCCTTGCCCCCATCCTTCTAGCCGAACACACGCCTGTCGCTGGTCTACGTAACCCGTCTTGAAGGCGTAATAACAACAGCAACAACAACGGCAGCAGCGGACAAGACAGCATCATTAGGAGGGAAGAGCTGCATAATACATGTTGTGTTGCTCAGCGGCGGCAGATGGCAGCGTCCAAACGGTTACAGGGTGAAGACTTAACCTCATATGAACTAGCCAGGAGGCAATGGCCCCTGGGAAGCAGAGGTCGTTCGTTGCGTGAACAGGTCACGTAGCAAATTCAGTGCACCCCTCAGCCACATTCTTGATGCTGGGCTGCCATTTTGGCTCCTCCAGTATAATGGAACGCTCTGTTGTAGATTAGCTCTGACGATCAGATTGGGCGAATTTCCCTCATGCTGATTGACAGGTGACCGATCTAGATTTAACGCCGTCTATCAGCCTGGATTGGCTCCACCCCTCACCTGTCCTTAGCCATATCTGAACAGATGAAGGAAAGAACAATCCCGCTTTGTTGCCAACTAGTGTCTGGGCGGTGTAACTACAGTACATCACACAATCTGCTGCCTCATTACACCAGATTCATGCCGTGAGTGGAATGAAAAGGAACGCCGCCGATGATGAAATCCCCAGCACGTGACGGAAAGGAACCAATAGGACGGCAGTTGCATCACGGCCTATCGGATGGGCGGGGCTTTTAGCATTCGCTTTGAGATGCGACGTGGGAACCTTTTTAGACAAAGACGGATGAGGGGATGTCAAGGGGCAACGAATGAGACGGCGAGGCCTGGGGAGAAGGTTTCGTCGGGCGCAGACAGACGGAACGGAGAAAGACGAGGGGGCGAGGGAACCGGGGAGGAAAAAAAACATGGTGAAGGTGGCGGAGAAGAGGAAAAAGTGGGTCTGAGAGGGGAAAAGAAAGTTAAGTGTTTTAATTAGTGACCCCGGAGAGTCTGAGAGCAGACACATGGAGAAGAACAACCGAGTGGAAGAAACGAAGGAGACAGACTTTAATTGGTCTCCTCTTCGCATGGAGTGCAGGAGGAAGAAGGTGAGGAGGAGGTGGAGGAGGTGGGTAGGAAGTGGTCTGGGCAAAGTGAAGTTGAGGTTTGTCAGTGGGAGTCTTTATAAAGGGGTGACAGAGCGGAGGAGAGCCGGGGTGCCCGAGGTTGGCGAGGGGGAACGTGGGAGGGAAAGGAGGAGGAAGAGGATGGAGGAGGCAAACAGAGAAATCTCAAGCAAAGTATGGAGAGGAGACTCCAAAGGGGGGAACCGATGAGAACCGAGATGAAACAGACGGACATGACAGAGAACAGGGCCCTCCAACGGTCCAGTAAATCTGCGGACGGGGTCGGAGGTGGGCGGGGGGCAACCATGGCGGGAAAGAACATGAAATCAGAGGAGGGTGAGTGAATCCCCATGCCACCTCTACAAATAAAATATAAAACCTGTGTGTGAGCCCACCAGAGTGTGAACTGTGCATATCTGTCGTGGGAGTGCAGGTGATATCCTGCCCCCACTTCTACTGCTGACACACACGAGCACACACACCCATCCCCCTGAGGCAGGTATCAACCATATCCCCAGGACTCGATAGCTTCCAAGCAGGAATTGGTGATCTATCGGGGACGGAACGCTATCGATAAGACTCTGAACACACACCGATCAATATCCTGCTCCCTCTGAGTGTTAGGTTTGTGCATGTGCAGAAGGTCACATCCGATTGCTATATTACCTGCATGTGCTCATAATGGCCGAACAAAAGTGCTTGAGGAGGCAAAATACACGCGCGCGCGCCCACACACACACACACACACACACACACACACACATTTCCTTGAAGTGCAACATACATAAAATGTAACTTCAATATAATATTTATATTGAAGATTGTGACATTCAAGTTGTTTTTTTAAAAAAAAGTGTAATAAAATCAGTTTTTGGTTGAAAAAGTCAGGGAGACAATAGATGAAAGAATACACGAAGGGAATCAGCACAGACAGACAATCAAAGCTAAAGGCCTAGTGAGAGGCGGAGCTTAATTCAGATCAGTCACCTTTCAATCAAAGAGCAATGTATCCTGTATGCTTGAGAGACTTCCATGAATCTTCAGAGTATTTTGGAACTGTGGGAGGAAGATGGAGAAGCTGGAGAGACAGGAGAATAGACAGACAAACACTGGGCCTTGGAATTGAGCATGGGACCTTCTTGCTATGAGATGGTGGTGATGGTGGAGCAAACATCTCCAGTAGCAAAACTATCTGTGCAGCTTCACAGTAACCACTATGTTGACATTAGTGTTCAACTTTTGAATTCTCTGCGCATGTTTTGGAAAGCCCTGGAGCTGATTGCGTTCAGATTGAGTGAGAGGCGGGGATTAACCCTGACCGGTCACCTGTCAATCACAGGACAGCGTATGGAGCTGTCCAAATACCAACCGCTTTGGACTTTGGGAGGAAGACAGATAACCTGGGAAAAACCCAGGCAGGAACTAAGAGAACATGGACACCACTCACGGAGGAACCCAGGAACCCTGCCGACCACCCTTCAGCACACCCTGTGCGTGTGTGTGTCTTTTTGCATGCGTCACAACAGATGTGTGTCATGTCAACATCTTGTACCCCCTGCTGTTCATGTCATTCACTTCCAGCGACAGCTCCTATTCCTCCACCACCCCTTTACACCTCATGGTTCCTTGCTTTGCCTTGCACACCCCATCTTCAGAGCGCCCCCCCACCATTTCTAGGCTGGATTACAACCCCCAAACCTCCTCCCACAAGCCTCTAACTTTGGGCTGCGCCATATGCACACCAGCAATTATGGAGACTGCGCGCTCCACTGATGTCAAACTGTCAGACGTCTTTCCCTTTTGCCCCCCCCCCCTCCATCTACACCCCCCCCCCCCCCCCCTTTCCTCGAACCCCAAAGCTCCCCCGGAAGCTCAGGTAAGGCCCTAATTACACCAGGCGTCCACCCCTCCTGACGGGCGACAGTGCAAGGAGCGCAGAGGATGTGTCAGAGAACGGGTGGGGGGGTGGTGCATCACCAGGATGGTCGGTAGAGAAAAAAAAAACACCAATGGAAAGGAAGAGCCTTGTGGCTGCGGCGCACTCTCCTGAGATCATACGCTGACACACACACAGACGCACACACACAGGCACGCAAACACAGACATGAAAGTACTTGAGGATAAAATGTGCTATATCTCTAGTACCAGAAGGCGCAAGCGGTGACACCCTCTCAACTTGATAAAGAAAACTCATCAGAACTACAATAAAAATTAAAAAAATGTAAAAAGAAACACATATACCTACGCGTGCGCGCGCGCACACACACACACACACACACACACACATAAATCAATGACGTTCCTAAAATCATGACCATTTATCACAGGAAGCGAGAGTTAAAAAAAAATTTAATCAAAAAAAATAAATCCTGCACAACCCATGTTGCTCTATGTTGCTCTCCACACGCACAAGTGCGACGACCGTACATGTGCACTCGAGTGCCTCGAGTAATGAAATTCACGGGGGTTTGCTGTGGCTGAGACCTTTGATCCTTTAATATGAGAGAATAATTAAAGGGGCAACAATCCCACAACACGGCTTCCGGAATACAGAGTTCCACCATGGCGCGCTGCGTTCTACGCATGGTGAATACGCCATTGCATGAGGGAGTGAAAATATTCCCCGACAATGAATGGATATATACACACACATATACACTCACTGGCCATTTTATTAGGTACACCTGTCCAACTGCTGGTTAACACTTAATTTCTAATCAGCCAATCAAATGGCGGCAACTCAGTGCATTTAGGCATGTAGACATGGTCAAGACAATCTCCTGCAGTTCAAAGCGAGCATCAGTATGGGGAAGAAAGGTGATTTGAGTGACTTTGAACGTGGCATGGTTGTTGGTTCCAGAAGGGCTGGTCTGAGTATTTCAGAAACTGCTGATCTACTGGGATTTTCACGCACAACCATCTCTAGGGTTTACAGAGAACGGTCCGAAAAAGAAAAAATATCCAGTGAGCGGCAGTTCTGTGGGCGGAAATACCTTGTTGATGCCAGAGGTCAGAGGAGAATGGCCAGACTGGTTCGAGCTGATAGAAAGGCAACAGTGACTCAAATAACCACCCGTTACAACCAAGGTAGGCGGAAGAGCATCTCTGAACGCACAGTACGTCAAACTTTGAGGCAGATGGGCTACAGCAGCAGAAGACCACGCCAGGTGCCACTCCTTTCAGCTAAGAACAGGAAACTGAGGCTACAATTTGCACAAGCTCATCGAAATTGGACAATAGAGGTTTGGAAAAACGTTGCCTGGTCTGATGAGTCTCGATTTCTGCTGCGACATTCGGATGGTAGGGTCAGAATTTGGCGTCAACAACATGAAAGCATGGATCCATCCTGCCTTGTATCAACGGTTCAGGCTGGTGGTGGTGGTGGTGTAATGGTGTGGGGAATATTTTCTTGGCACTCTTTGGGCCCCTTGGTACCAATTGAGCATTGTTGCAACGCCATAGCCTACCTGAGTATTGTTGCTGACCATGTCCATCCCTTTATGACCACAATGTACCCAACTTCTGATGGCTACTTTCAGCAGGATAATGCGCCATGTCATAAAGCTGGAATCATCTCAGACTGGTTTCTTGAACATGACAATGAGTTCACTGTACTCAAATGGCCTCCGCAGTCACCAGATCTCAATCCAATAGAGCATCTTCAACGGTTCAACATACATACATACATACACAAATGGTCATCCCTTAACAATGGGGTTACATTCCAAGGGTTATGTCATTAAGCACGTTCGTCGTTAAGCAAAACACCGTTTCTATCGTACTACCATACAGTATTTGCATACATATTAGCCATTTGTACTGTGCTAGTTTACCTTTTTTTCCTTTAATGTTAATATTTGCATGAATACAGGCCAATTATAACCACTCACAACTCAGCTGCCAGCGCATTCCGCACGTATTTTATTATTATCGCAAAGCCCATCATAACTCTGAGTTGTCACTCACCAAGTACGTTGAGTGGGGTGGATAGAGGCTCCATGCTAACCTCAAGATCTGAACATGCTAACATCATGCTAGCATCTGAGGCGGTGCTTCCCACACAGAGGTTTGGCAGGCGCCACTGAAACTAACTCCCTGTCCTGTAAGAGACATGGTGGCATCTGAAGCTGGCACTATTCACTTGCAACGCTAGCTGGGATTTGAAATGGACAGCAAAAAATGAAGGGATGTAATAATTTCTTTGGGTGAGGGGGTAGGAAGCAGTCTGGCCTGGCCTTGAACCCCTAGCCTGCAGCCTTGAGGCTACGGTGCTAACTGCCGGCTAACCATTGAACCACACAGATGCTGGCATCAACAGAGAAGAGCACCAGCCTTGCCTGTGACGTATGAAGCCATGCGAGCATTGGGAAGCTCATACCCGAGAGGGAAACGCCTTCGTGGTGGGGACGCAGAATGAAGTGCTGGCGGAACCGAAATAGATGCTAACACACACACATGGCTTTTACATTTTTTTTCCAGTGTCCAGAGGTTTACAGCTGCAACTCCGTTGCGCTTCTTTTGAAAAACGTGCCACAAATGACATGTTAGCTTGGGTGAAGCTCCGAGCTGCGGCGGGTGAGCAGATCTGCAATTTACCAGCGAGTGATGGGGCTCTTTAGCTTCAGCGATTTCCTGTGCTGGCCGCGAGTTCTCCCCGCCTGCGCTTTTCTGGCATCATGCGGAACCCAGGATGCTAAACTTATCTACAATCTGGGAAAATGGGACAACGAGTCACAAATCTACAAGGGTTTACCTTGACTTTCCTTGCACATTTTGGGAAAAATTTCAACATATACATATTTTTAGCGTAATTTTAGTGGAAGGAATTGTTAGGTAATTTTAAGTAAGTATAGCTGTACCACCAGGGGTAGAGGGAGGAAATTAAAAAGTGGCTGCCAAGACAGTTGAGTGATGCGGCTTGGGGTGGGGGGACCAAGGTCAGACCCGGGAAGTCCTTCCAGGTCTTTCCAGGCGTGTGGGAGACTTAAAGGGTTTCTTGAAAGGGATCATCGCTTCCCCTTGACTCACCCAATGAAAGTTTCTGTCGACCTCTAGGTGGTGCGCAGGATTGCTGCCTTCTGAAGATGAAAGACTGAAGACGAACCCACAACGCCTGTCAGAGCTGAGAGATGGAGGAGGGGTTCCCTTATATGACGGCGCAACCTTTTGGGAGTTTCCTCATATCACTAACCTTTAGCTTGCCGCCGCAGAGAACTTTAGACAGGAGCGTGGGATAGGGAGAAAAAAAGGGGGGAATAAAATGAAAGAATCAAACTCAACGTGTTGATTCGCGGCTTCAGTGGCCACAGCTGAACAGCTCCCCCGCAGGCAAGAAAAACTGAATCAGATGAATGCCGTTACAAATCCCTCGCTTTCCACGGTCTCAGAACAATTTGCATACGTTTCCTAATTAATTTTTTTTTTTCTATTTCATGATATTTCTTGCTGCAAGTCACTGCAGTTTTTTGAAGGGGTGGACATTTTATTTTTCATTTATTTTGCATGACGCCCTGTCACCCTTTCCGCATACATGTATGCACACGCACACACACACACACACACACCAAACAGGAAGAGCAGGGCTTGCTGCCCCTTCTACTCATCCCAGTTTGACTACAGTGAGGATCTGAGGAACCGAAGGCCTTGAGTGTGTGTGTGTGTGCGTGTGTGTGTGTGTGTGTGTGTGTGTGTGTGTGTGTGTGTGTGTTTGTGTGTAGGAGTGGGGGTACCCTGGCTGGGCGGGCAGGCAGGCAGAGGGGGGAGGGATTTCTTGTTTGTGCATGTTGACGGGAAATAAGCAGCAGGTTAGACACAACACTGGCATTTGTGTCGGGGGGGGAGGGGGGGGGGGTGTCCTCATTCTGTAGCTGGCTAAGAAAGCAGAGTGAGTCTGCTGTTTACACCTATCAGCCAGCCGCTGTAAAACGTGACGCCGCGTTTCCAGGTTAAAAAAAAGGTTCACGTCAATTTTTTATCAGGTTTTGGGCAAGTAATTTCTGGGGAACTTTTTGTTGACAGTCTCCAGCTGATTTTCTGAAAGTTTTTTGTAGGAGGGGCGGGACGGGTGCTTTGTCAATAATTCAAAAACTGACTAATGATTGAAGAAATAACAAAATAAAAATAATAACTGACCCGACAGTGATCTGGGACCAACGGAGGGGGGAGGGTCAGATCTGTTTACAGCTTTTTACAGTGGAGGGAGAGGACACTCACAAACACGCGCACACACACTCACATACACACCCTGTTCATATTTATAGGTAATCCAAACACATGGTTCACACACACATATGCACACATATGCACGTGTGCACACACACACACAGTAGATACATAAAGAATGCAGACACATAGTAGCTCCATACACAACCTAGACATACACAACTCTGCCATTGACATGTATGGATAATCCAAACACACAGTCCACAAACACACACAAACACATTGCAGACACATAGCTACAAAATGCAGAAATACACTAACACAATCCTTGTCTGTTTACATACACAACCTCGACACACACACACACACACACACACACACACACACACGTATGCCCATACACACAACACTTTTGTTGATATTTGTAAATTAACCATACACCCGGTCCATACCAGCACACGTGCATGCACATGCGGTCTCTCTCTGTCTCTCTCTCACACACACACAAACAATCACAGACACAAACACACACACACGCACACACAGACACACACACCGACAGTGCAGACACAAAGTAACATAATCCTTGTCTGTCTACATGCACAAGCTAGACACACACACACAACATGGAGACACATAAAGAATGCAGACACATATTAACACAATCCTAATTTGTCTAAATATACAACCTAGACAAAATCATGCACACACACACATACACACACACTGCAGACACACAGTGCTACAATCCTTGTCTGTCTACGTACACAAGTTACACACACACACAACCATGGTATTGAGATTAAACCAAACACATGATCCACACACACACACACACAAACACACACACACACACACACACACACACGTAATGTAGACACAAAGTAACATAATCCTTGTCTGTCTACATGCACAAGCTAGACACGCACACACACACACACACACCGATCCGCGGCCTCCTGAGCATCAGTGTTTTTCTTTGTTAATGCAACAAGTTCCTAAGTTAGCTGACATGCCTATTGAGAAACATTACAAATTCTACGCTAGTCACCAAAGGATACAGTTCGTGAGAAACCACAAGAAACCTCTGTCAGAAAACAGCGAAAGACACAAAAAAAGAAACAGAAATTCACCCCGAAATTTCCTTTTGAACTTCATAAAAATACCTGGTGGTTAAAAAAAAAGGGCAGTTATTACAGTCTTATAACTCCTCTGAGTTTATTTAGTTTTTTATTATTTCGTCACTTGGACATTTCTTCCCCGTTTAGTAGGAGCTTTCCATTTGTCCATTCGCTCTCTACAGTGGTGCGAAGTTGGCGCTCCAGTATGTACTGGACTGAGAGCATTTTATGTGTGTGCATGTGTGTGTGTGTGTGTGTGTGTGCGCGTGCAAGATCCAAGGCTTTATTTAGCGTTGGGTCCCTGCGTACCTGTCACCTTTACAGATTTACAGATCGGACCTGTACTTACACGGTGGAGGCAGGAAACCGCGGAGGGCGCTCATTAGTCCGAGGTCTGGCCCGGAGTAGGGAGGGAGGGGGTGGGGGAAAAAAAAAAAAAAAAAGATGGATGGGTGGGGCTCTGGCCTGGCACCAATCCAGGCTCGGGATAGGTTGTTGTCCTGGCAACAGCACGGCTGACCTTATTTACCCCCCCCCCCCGTATTTCTTCGCCTCACTGTAAGATCCAACAAGTTGAATTTAAGATTAATTCAAAATCCAGTGTACATATATGGTGTACAGTGTACATGTTTGGTGTACATATATGTACACCAAAAATTGGAATGTGGTTAAAAATGTCTTTCAAATAAACGTATCATTTGTGATGTGGCATTTGTGGTGTGGCTTTTCTTTTGATTTAATTATTAAGTGTCTGAAAATTAATTGTGATCGATTCTTTTTCTTCAGGACCTCAAATCTTTGCAGAGGTACTGATGATATCGGGATGGTTGATTGAAAAATTAATAACAATATTTATATATTTATATATTTATACTTAATTTTTCATAAAAGTGAGCCTGAAGTATTAGTCTCTTCCTTGCAACAGAAAGTATGAAATTTAATTTTTCATTTTGATCTCAGGAGCTGAGGACAAAGTGCAGCACAAGAGACATGTTCTGTTGTGATTACACATTTTCAACCAAGGATGCTTTAATTTACAGTAAGATGAAGAAATTTTAATTATTATGGAGGGATTCATATAAGAGTTATTCATTATAAACCGGAAAAATCAACCGCACCCCCCCCCCCACACACACACAGAAAAAAAACAAAACAAAATAGATAACAAATGAGAATAAAACACACAAGTGTGTGTTGAAACCTCAACAACCTTGGCTTGAATTTCAGGGGCTCCACTTTTTTTCAGGAATTTATCTGAAAACTGTGGAGTACTGTTTTTTTGGGGGGGGGGGTTCATAGGTGTTTTGATTTATTTTAGCAAAACCTTTTTATGGCAAAAGAAGGGTGAGGTGACGGGCTGCGGCTGGCCGGTCAAAGCAGGACACATAAACACACACATACACACAAACACACACACACACACACACACACACACACACACACACACACACACACACACACACAGGCGCGTGTGTCAAGGAAACCTGCCCTATTAGAGCCAACAGGCCTGAAATATTTAGAAGGAGAGAGGAATAAAGGAGAAGATGGAAGGAGCAGAAGTGAGGCAGGGTGACCCGGACCCTCTCGCCTTGTTTCCAGAAAAGATAGGAAAGACAGAAAGAAAAAGAAAATGAAAGAAAGAACCTGGTATTTTTTTCTGCTCCCGTCTGCTTCCCCTCCACCCGTCTTCTTCACCTCCTCGCCCTCCCTTTTTCTTGCCGCTTCACCCGCCCGCCCCCCTAGCCGTCTCTCTGTTTATCTAAGCACTTTCACGGTCACTGCTCTGGAATCCCGGGAGTCCGAGGCATCCCCTCCGCCCCCTCCATCTTTCTCCGTCACAACCGTTAGCATTCATATCAGCGTCCGTGTCCCGGGTATAACGGGCTCCACCGCCCTGGCACTCCACCCCCCGTGATCCCCCCCCCAGGGCAAACGGCTCTGTCCTGTTCTAGTCACGCACAGCTTGCCTGGCCCCACCCCCCTCCCGCTCTGGCCCCGCCCCCTCCTTGCAGCGCACGCCAGGGGCCTCGTTGTGTCTAAAAATCTATTTCAATGAGAATGTTAGCTT
The DNA here is from genome assembly GCF_037954325.1 of Fistularia commersonii. Lineage (NCBI taxonomy): Eukaryota > Metazoa > Chordata > Actinopteri > Syngnathiformes > Fistulariidae > Fistularia > Fistularia commersonii. The sequence goes on along the minus strand of NC_141294.1, from coordinate 19,752,479 downwards.
AAACCAACAAACACTGTCATGGTGGGGGAAATAAAAAAACATAACTAGAATGTTTGCATTGTCATGACAATCAGGGTTGTCACCGGGTTTAGGTGAACAAAACGACGTCCTCACAGAGAAAACTCGATCACGACTGTTGGCACAGTCAACGACGATGCCATACTGGTTAACTTGTGACTAGCCGGACAAAGAGGTCAACAGCTCATCACTGCCATGGCGACAGAGAATGTTTTGGTTTCGACTGAGGCTGCTATTATTAAGCGAACCAAGACTGCTGCTGCAACGACGAACGCAGCGTTTACGTGAAACTAGCTCAAAAGGGAAAAAGTCTTAATCAGCTGGGTAATAACACTGTTAATAACATGAACAGAAAGTGACATTTTTCCCATTTGAAACAATTAGAAATCTCCTCATGCCGCGTGATCATTTTATTTTCATTATTTCTGTCCCAGTGTTTTTCCATCCCTTCGCAAAATCCTGGGGGCTGGACACTGCTGGGTCTTTCGAGGGCCGGGCGAATGCCATGACACAGATGAAGGGTTGCGACACAATATACGGGTGGGGGAGATAAGAGGGGGGGCCTTGAGAATGGGAAGGAAGGAAGGAAGTGTCGAGGGTCAGGAAAGGAGAGAAAAGAAAAGGTGCAGACACTAGGGGAACAACAGCCTGTGGCTGGACCTGGATTATCTGATTAATTTGGGATTAAAGATGACTGGCCGCCTCTTTAATGAACCCCAGTGACCTAAAATGACAAGATTAACAGACGGGAGGTGTGTGAGCGTGCAAGTGAGTGTGTGTGTGTGTGTGTGTGTGTGTGTGTGTGTTTGTCAAAACACTACGAAGCGGAGAAGCACATTTTCCTCAACAACGCGACTGCAACAATCGTTTCCCTCTGAAAGGAAACCAAATATATTATAGTACATACAGTATGTATAAAATCTGAGTCAGGGGATTTTTATGTTGTATGTTTTTTTTTTTTGAGAAGAATACACAGATTAATTCTGCCATGGTAAACATGGAGTGTCCACTTCGGTGTTTTGAAAAGCAGGAGGTGTTCAGGAACTCCATTTCCAGCTGAATAGAGGAGCAATGAGATTCATGAGTTCTCCCCGCTAGCAGGCAGCGGCTATGGAGATTCAAGGGGGGGGGGGGGGGCACAAGGCTATTTCCTGTCTCCCCTATTCAGCACAAAAACACGCTGCCGCCCATCGCTACGGACGCTTGCCGACTGCGAATTACCCCCCCGAATCTGTCTCTCTTTCTGACCAGTGTTGGTTTTGGAAACACCTGCTTATGTGGCGCTGCGTGGTGGGGAATAGTCGGACTGACGAAACGAGTTGGAGTAAAGGGAAAGTCTGCCGTAGTTTTTTGTTTTAATTTTTATTTCCCAAAGAAAATAAAACAGACCGATGTGGAATTGCCACCCTCAAATCTGTTGTTGAGCTGGAAGTGTTGAGAAATGGCGGTGGAGATAGAAGGCAGACAGGCCGTGAGCAGAGGTGGGAGGTTTTTAACGCATCCCCGCAAAGTAGCGTAAAGAATCTGCATCCCCAAAAAAATACAGTTTAGCAAACAACAAACAAAATGGAGATACTGTCTAACGCACAGGTGTATGAAAACAACATGGCGTCATATGTGGACTGTGTATGTCGGGTCCCCCCACTCTAAAAAAAACTTCTCTCCAGACTTTGATTTTCCATAAAATGGTGTAATAATCCGAAGAAATAAAGAAAAAAATCCTCAACAGAAAAATAACAAAAAGGTTGAGGCAGGAAAGAGGAAGGAGGTGGAGAAAAGCGAGAAATTGTGGCGCTGCTGGTTTAAGCCTCGAGCGCACACACAAATGTGCACACACACACGCATCTCCTCATCTCAGAGAAAACACATTCGAATCAGAGCACAGGAATGTTTTTTTGATATCACCCTCTTTTCATCACCACATGCTTTCTTCTGACATTCTCCCACAACGTGCACAACCAGGAGAACAAGTCTAGTCGTTGAAATGGGTACGTCCAGCGCGCGCGTGCACGCACATTTTGTATCTCGTCAAAAGCGGCGTGCAGGAAAGTTTAAACAGGCGGCTAATAGCGATCAGTTTGTACTCAGCATGGCTCCTAATCAAGTAGTAGTACAACCTGCCTAAGCAGGCGGGACACTTCCACTCACTAAAAACACATACATACACAGATGTCTCAGCATCTGACGGTGCGAACAGGAATGTTGGAATGAGCCTTGCGCTTCCTGTTTGTGTCATGTACTTTTCTTCTTTACAATATGCAGTGGCAGAACAAGTCTGTGTGTTTGTGTAATATGCATGCACACACGCATGCACGCACGCACGCACGCACGCACGAACACTCTCTCTCTCACTCACTCACTCACTCACTCACTCATTCACACACACACACACACACACACACACACACACACACATATGCAACAAACTTACATGCAATCCTCTTACACTCAATGAAAAAACAAAAGAGAAACAAGTTTATACAAGCAAGCCACATTAGCCACATTTAGTCACTTTCACTTTACAACATGCATAAGCATGATTTTTGTGTGTGTGTGCGCGCACATGTCTAAGCATGTTATATCATCATATCTTGTCTCTGGCAAAGAAAAAAATGTTCAGGAATGTTTCATTAAGCCGCAGATGTTATTTCATCAGAATTCAATACTTTTTTTTCCTGAAATTTAACATGCTTCAGCAGCAGGACATGTTTCAGGGGTGCACGCATGTTTGTGTGCGTGTGTGTTTGGCAAGCGTGCGCGCGCACACACACACACACACACACACACACACACACACACAGCAGAGTGGTTTGAAATGATGGGTGATTCCTAACCCAGTTCCCTAAAGACTGAACACACGTGCGCATAAGTGTGTGTGTGCGCACGTGTGTGTCACACCTGTATATGAGGGTGAGTGTGCGCGGGCACGTCTCAGAGATGGGAGTTGTTTTTTTATCTTTCCTCCCTGCTCCTCACGCCAACCCATGACAGTGATAGTAATACCATATGACATCCCCCACCCCCCCTCCCCTCCGCCCCTTTGCCATCCCCGGGGGGTCCGGCGCCTGTTTTGGGAGCTGAAATCTGTTGACTCCCCCTGACCCCCCCATCCCACCCCCTGCTATCCCATCCTTTACAGTGCTCTTCATCCCCTCACCACTGCAGGTCTAATGTTTTCTACCGTCTCTCGGGGAACAGGGTGTGTGTGTTTCATGTCTGTGCACTTTGTATGTAGTGTAAGAGTGTGTGTGTGTGGGTGTGCGCCTGTGTGTGTGTGTGTGTGTGTGCGTGTGTGTGTCTGTGTTACGCATCAACTGAAAAGTAGGCTGCCAGTCTTCAGGGAGGCATCTCCAAAATATTAGTTTTTTGTTGTTTTTTTTAATACATGCTGTGGAGACTTTACGCTCTGAGCATGTGCGACATTAGTCATGTGACCCGCTTTCTTTGAGGAAAAAAAAAAAAAAAGAAATACTTAACTACGATAAAAAAGCTCCTCTCTCTTCTTTATTTCTGGGGCATTATCATCTCTCTATACACGATAAATCCGATAAAAGCTAGGACTGTTTATAGGCCGCTGCCGTTCATGAAACATCCTGGAGACATTTTTAAGGCATTTCTTGAACCAAAATTTATCATGAAGGGCGGGGAACCCAAAGAAATTGGTTTGAGAAGAACCTATTTGAGGTGGAAGCAGCCAGGGTGTCGTCGCCTCATCACGCAGTGCCGTCTGCCATAGGGCGCAGGTTTCCCGTTGTAGCTCGCCTGCGAATTCCTGACTGGCTGCCAGAACAATTTAAAAAAAAAAAAAAGGTCGCCAAGCTGATGCCGTCATTGAATCTAAAATTGACGATGCGTTGTTCTAACCATTTGTAGAACACGAGAATACCCCGTCGACCCTTCGCCCCCAGCAATTGCTCTGTCCTCGATCAAGGACATCACGTGGGCGAGGTCTTGACAAACAGAGCTTTGTTCTGCTCGACTCAAACTTGTGCTCCCCTCGAGGTACACACCCTCTAGTGGATGGAAGATGTAACAACAGCAATGGAGTTACTTAGAACCATGGAGTTTCTTAGAACCTTTTACGGTGACAAGTCAATTCTTGGTGGAACCGAGGACCTCAGATCCTACAACCATTCTAGCTCCGACTCTGAGGCAGGTTCTTTTTACAGTTCCTTAGGAACTCATGTGACATGGTGCTTGATACAGCTCATAAACCCTTGCCAGATACTACTATGGTCACTGCTCAGCTATTTTCTTGTGACAAGACGGACACAATTGGTGAGAAACGGATCGACAAAGACGTCTGATGTCTTCTGGCCTGCTACGCCACAAAGACGTTTCCACGGCTCAGAGTGGAACATCAACATTTTGGGCAAAATAAGTACACTGTATTTTCATTGTATTATGACAACACCCATACATCTCTTGCTGCCTCTGCAAATGCAAGGCTTAAAATATTCACCCGGGGGAGAGGAGTTCCTAGAACCAAATTCGACTGGACTGGACAAAATGGATCACTGTCCTCAGATGAGTACGTACCCATCTGAGGACAGTGGGACTAAAGCACTTGATGCTACGGTGGTCCCTTGAGGACAACCCCCCAAAAATACAGCTTTTGTAGTTTGGTCTTGTGATTACACACCAAAATCAACCCCATATGAGGACATTTATAAAAGAAATACAATTTTTTCTTAGTATCATAAAAAGAGAATAGAGATAAACGGAAGTAAGCTTACGCTTTCTGATAAGGAAAGTCCACAGCTGCTAGACACCCTCGAGTTCACGCCCTGGTCAGCTATTTTCTTTTAATCTGAGTGTTTCTTTTCCGTTCTGAGGCGCTGCGCTCTCCGGCAGGTTGAGGTCCTCTAGAAACTTCAAAGATGGCCGCTCCACGTCTCCCCTGTCACCACCACGAGAGCTGCTCCGAGACACGCGGAAGCGCGGGGTGAAATACAACAGAGTGCTGCCCACTGCTTCCCATGATCTGTTTCATTTCCTCTGATCAAGCCAGGCCTCTCGTCGGAACTCGACAAACAAGGGCATATCACACATGTTTGAGATGACAAGTCCTCAACTTAATGTAATGGATGCTGAACGGTGTCTCTGACCCAATTGCAGACACCCCGGAGGTGGAATGGCCGACATCCAGGGTTACAGAGAGATCATTGCACCATGCGGTTTGTCCAGCAGGGGAATTCTGACTGGACTTGAGCGACCTGACTGAAGATTAGTTGCCACTAAGTAGATCCAGATGTAATTATGTGGTTAACCTCGTAAGAAAACGTCTGAAAATATATTGGCATTAATGGAGCTCCTAACAGGTAATCCGTCACTTGTGTTTGTGGACGATACAAACATTAGCATCTGCCAACAAATTGATTCTATATTTGTTGGGTCTAATATTTTTCAAAGGCTGATTGGCTGTGGTTATTACTGCCATGAAACCAAAAAAAAGGTTGATTAGTGTGTCTCGAGTTATTGCTACACCAATCAACTGCACAAGTTCGCCGCAAAGTTGATGACAATGTTCAGACCACAACCACCTGGACACCACCAGAGACATATGTAGAATTCATCCACTGTTTAAGTTGGATAAAAAAAAAAATAAAGAAAGAAAGGAAGAGCTTTAGCGACTACAGGCCCCCGATAATCACTTCTGACATTTAAAAAAAATATAGAAAAGAAAATTAGGGTGGCGGTATGACGGCAGGCTCATTCCCCCAGGTGACGGAGACCTTGCACGGAACAATAATCCAGAACCAGGGCTTCGGCTCCTGGCTCGGCGCGGGTCAATACTAATTCAATTTCTTTCCCGGGGAATTCCCAGGTTGCCATTTGCCAGGGTTTCCGAGCCAAGTGCAGGAGAACGCCTGTGTGTGTGTGTGTGTGTGTGTGTATACTTCAGATATCTCAAAATTGGCTTCAACGGATTTGACAACCCCCCCATCAAACAAACCCCCCAAAAAACACCTGACACCCTGAGCTGACAGCACTCTGCATGTCAGAACAATTTTTCTTATTTTAAAGAATCTTTGCACGCCTCGTTTGGTGAGTCGGAGAAACACACAAGCTGGCCGATCATCGACTGACGGCCTCAGACTCGACGGTTCAGTACTTATTTTATATCAGTACCGCTCTGACGCAGGTGCGAGGAAGGAACCTGGGAGGGAAAACTGTGTGTGTGTGTGTGTGTGTGTGTGTGTGTGTGTGTGTGTGGGGTGTGGGGGGGGGGAAGTATTATCCATATGCAGCATGGTGATAATGTGAGAAGGCGGGTGATAATATCTGGGTGCTAAATTGGTATTGATTGACCAAATACCCTGCCCGGGGTGGAGGGGAGCAAGAAAAAGAGCCAGGGGGGGTCTTTTCATGCTCATGGCCGTGACTATCTGATCTGTTTCAACACAGACATCCTCACCGCTGGTTTGTGCCCAGACTGTATTCCTTTAAACGCGCCCACTCCTCCTCCGGGTGTGACTATCTCCGCTCCGCTGCCTGTCGAGGTGCAGACTTCTGTTGTGGCGATTTTGCGTTCGGTGAGCTGATTAACTGAGGATCCGCTCAGGTGCGCGTAGGGGAAAAAAAACTACATTTAAAAAAAAAAAAGGGTCATGCAAAATCTAAAAAGACATGGGGGCACACTGCGAATGTCTACAGACCACACCTACTCAATGAACACCCGGTCTGTGAAGGCAGCAACTGCACCTTTCTGTTTGGGTGCCTCCACTGCTGTATCAGTTGGACTGGTCCAGGTCATTTAGGGACAGGTGGGGGTGGAGAGCAGGGTCGATTGAGGACTGACGAGGGGAGAAATTCAGGGAGGCCTGTCAGCAGGTTGGGTTCTGCAGGAATAGTCCACGTGTATGTTCAAAGGAAAAAAAGAGCCGTGGAACCTCATATCCTCGAATGCGGTGCAGGAACACGTGGACCCCCCCCCATATCCCTGTATCATCCATGTGTGTTTCCTTTGCACAACCGCACGTTCTGCCACAGAAACATTGCAAAATGTGGCTTATGAATGCCGGAAAAAACAACAAAAAAAACATACAAATTCACAACAAAAGCGTTAGAATGTTCCATGTCAAGAGGGGGTACTTTGACGGTGCATTTGAACATCCCAGATTGAAAACAAATAAATAAAAGAATACTGCAAGATCATGTGAAAATGATGCAACCTCTTGCAAAGTATAGTGAAAATGTCCCAAAACCGTGCAAAAATGTGGCCAACATGTCTATGTTCTGTAATTCTTGGCTGAATTATATTTAACCAAAACCATAAAAGGTTGCTAAACAGGAATGACCGTATGAAAATGTTGTGAAATGGTGTGAGATTGCTGTGCCATTGTAATTTCTCATGATAACATGGAAACGTTGCGAAATACCACGGACACGTTGCCAGATGACATGGAAATGTTGCAAAATACCACAGAAATATTGTCAGATAACATGGCTATGTTTCAAAATAACATGATAATCTGCCTGATAACATGGATATGATGTATAATACCATAGAGCGTTGACAGATAAGATTAAAAAAAATGTTGGATATCCTTGTGTTCCTGTCCCATCGAGATGACTGTGCACAATTTGAACACTGAAACCCTCTCTTCTGTTCGCTCTGAGTTTATTGAGTAAAATTTAGATATTTTAAAACAGTAACTATAATATAATGTGGACTTCTGACAAGGCCAGGGATTTCTGTCTTTTGTGATTCCAGACCTGCAAACACCTCTCCCTCCCTCTCCACCAGGAAAGAAAGACTTCCTCTTTCATGCAGAACAATGGGTCATGTCCAAGAACTCACAGCCACACTAAACGTGCGTGCGCACATACTCGTGCAAATACACAGCACTGAGTGCACTATTGCTCCAGTGATATTAACTTTATGGCTCAAAATATCAACCGTCAATATAGAAGCGCATGCGTCACTGTAATCACACCTAGGGCAGGGTCTTCCTCGGCTTCTGATGAAGACACCCAGAGGAGTCCGCCAGTTTTGGCAAGTGCTAGTGACAGATGATGCACTCAGTAACATGAACGAGCAGACAAAGCACATTTGGGGAGCCGACAAGGTGCGCAATCGCCGGCACATCTCCGCAGTGGCGGTAACAAAGGCATTGACGAGCGTATGAGTATGGGCGCGCGCGCGCGCACACACACACACACACACACATACACACACACACACACACACACACACACAAACACACACAAAGAAAGGGCAACTGAGAGGCACTATGATACCCAGCTAGATGACAGATGAGCAGAGTGAGAGAAAGGGAGCGGGAGAGAGGGAGGACGAGATTGCTTTGTTAGCAGGACAGGGAATAAAGTGGTAATTACCTCACTGTGGGTTTGTTGATTACGGTTCATCCAGGTTCTCCGTGTTTATCATTTACCAGGGGAAGTGAGAGATTAGCAGAGACAGTCCTACCTAAAGGAGATAGCAGGCAGTGCGTAGCTGGTATTCATTCACATGCACATGCACACACGCGGGCACACGCACACACTCACACACACAGGGGAGGGCCAGATCGGGCCAGCCGGTGGGTAAGGAAAGAATGAATTGGAAAAAAAAAGAAGGCAAAACTCAGCTTTGAAGTGCAATCATCTCTGACAAGTCACAATCACAAACACTGATTTCTCTTTATTGTATGCCGCCCGCTTTTCTAAATCCACCAGGGTGTGTGTGTGTGAATTTGTGTGCTGTGTTTACCGTAAAAACCACACCATTCAAACAAAGGCACCGCAAAGTCATGTGATGTGAATGCATGTGGAAGAAGTGGCAAGAAACAAAAAGTGAAAACGAAACGTGCGCCAAGCCAAAGCCCGACTTCTTAAATATGAAAATGCATATTCATGAAAGTGTTGTGCGTCACAAAAGGTGCCATTGTTAATTTGCCTGAATCAGTGAAAAATTCACAAGAGAACATTGATGAACAGCACAATTGTGCTTCCGTGTGTGTGTTTGGTCCCTCACACGTGCAGGTAAGTGTTTTGTGTGCTTACTCAAAACTGGACCGCCACACCACGGGTTTTTTTCAATAAAGTACATAAAACAGCCTCCCTATTCAAATGTCTAAAACCGGGGGGGGGGGCAAGCAGAGGGGTCTGGACGGGTTTGGTTTTTTTGGAATATTTCAGATGCCCGGACATGCTGAGTAAATTCACAGGGAGGATGTTTAGGTGAGAAAAAAATGGTGGTTTCTCGTTTTTCGGTCATAGCAGAATATCTTAGCGAAAATGGCAAATAGCTGTTGTGTCCAATTAATGCCCCGCTGATTCAATCGTCTGCGGAGGTGATGGGAGGGTTGAGAGGGAGGGAGCCAGAGAGAGGGAGAGATAGACAAAGGGGAACTACAGAGAAAGAAAAAAAAAGGAGAGTGGAATTCAGAGGAGGCGTCTCAACAGGTTTCCTGCTCCCCGTGACTGATCTGGAGAGCGGCTCACAGAGGAGAGTAAAGGAGAAGAGGCGAACGTCCTTTCACTTTTTGCATGTCGGATAATTTCCAGGAGCATATATGTGTCATTAGAACCACCTTAACGCCACCTGGGGTCTGCTGAGGGTCGAGGGGGCAATTTAGTCCCAGTGTCCTCAATCAAGGACTTCCACATTAGCAGTGTCGGAGCTATTGCTCACCTTTGCCACCTGGGATCAGTAGGATCTAAATAATTTTAAACACTGATTATTGTCGATGAATACGGAGTGATTTTAGTTTAAAAGGCAGACATCCTCATATGGGAACGGTTAGATTTCCATTAATGTCACAAAAAAGCAAATCATTATTTTTGTTACATCCAATCCCCTTGGTAGGTTCAGATTGTCCCAGAATGAATGCTGTTTGAGGCAGTGACGTGCAGTTAGTGGAGGCAGGTGAGGCCAGGCCTCACCTGGCATCATGGAGAGAAAAAAAAAGTAAAATGAAAAAATTATTTGAACGGTTCTATTTATTCAGTGATTTGTACTATAAAGTATTTTCCACCTAACTTCACCATTTTTAGTGTTTTTTTTTCTAAAATCGCTGAGAAAAAAAAAAAAATCACATTAAGCATTTAGATATGAAGAAGGGCCGTGCGGTGACGCGGCAGCCAGCGGAGCCCACTATGGATTGCGCAATAACTGCAATAAAATTTTCAAACACTTCAAGCACTAATATATGAACTAAATTTCCATACTTAAGCTGATGTGTATCATTTTTTTTGTCAACAACTGTAACGTGTTTCTCGTGCCGAGCGATCGTAAAGCGGCAGCGAAGACACACTAAGTGAGGCACGCAGTGACTGGGCCTCATGGTAGGGGGCACTGGTGATCCCAGGGATCCTTTTTACTACTCCGCTGAAGAATAACAGAATTTGCAATAGCAAAGCAATAGCAATAGCAAGTCAAGTGCAGCCATCCAGTAACTTTTTTCCTCCTGCTTGGCTTTATTTCTAAAATGGAGGATTACATAGCTAAACTGAAAGAATTTTCTAAACTGGACTTTCAGTCGAAGCAGGAGATAATAAGTAAGGAAAGACCGACGCCGATGCTAATGGATTTGCTTCAGACTAGGAGACAGAAGACTCGGTCTGTTCAAACGGAGTGGTACACACGAGAAGGCTGGCTGTGTGGATATCCAGTAAGAGAGCGCCTTTTCTGCTTTTCCAGCATTCTTTTCTCAACTTCTGACAATCAAACATGAGCGGTCGGCCACTCATATGCAAAGTCAAATCGCGCTAAAAACATTTGGGATGTCCAGGATAGATTTGGCTTTGAATGAACAGCAAAGACTCAACATTAGCATCCACAATGCTAAGGGAAAGGAAAACCGCTCAGCGATGCATGGACTTCATTTATAAGTAAAGGTAAAAGATAATAACGTGTTTTTTTATGTGCTTTTTTCTATGCTACAGTTTGTATATGTAAAGAATGCTGATATAATATTTTAAACAAAACACGTTAACTGCTGTCAATAAAATGGTGAATAAGCTACTCCATAGGGTTCATATGTTTGTAAATCTGACTGATGACGTCAGTGCCTCACAAGCCATGAACCTCACTGCACGTCACTGGTTTGAGGTGTACTTTAATCAGATTCTCAATACAAATAAAGAGGGGAGCCTTACTGATAAGTTTTGAGCTAAAACCTCTGGTGTAGTTAACTTGGTTGCTCTCTGGGAGGTTCCCTTTAATTTTCCTGAGGACTAGGAGATTGTTTTATTTGTTTTCTGGAACAGTAAGTCCTACATATGCATAAAAACAAATGTATGTCTCAAAACATCAAACTAATTTTGAAAAACAATGTCCTCATACAGGGACGAGGTATTTTTTTTCTTTTACCCCCCCCAACCCCCACCCCACCCACTCAGTCCTGAACAGTGGGAATTGAATTCATATATACATATATAAATAACTCAAATAAATCTCCTCAAAAGTTCATGAAAGTTGGTCATTGTTGTACTCAAATTATTACGATGTTTTTTACACCATGTGGTAGCAGCGTCTACCACCAGGGGGCGCTACACGGGCCGTGGAGAAAAGTCTGAGTTTGAGGCGGGCGAAGCTGAGAATCATAATGCAATATCCTCGGATAAGGACTTGGGGTGGTAGGAGGGTGGCTGAATGAGCCAATATGAGTTTGAAACTAGGGGGGAGCTTGGAACAGGCTCTCAGGTAGCTCAACATGGCGGATGTAATATTTTAGAACCACACTGTTTACTGCCCCAGGAAGTGTAGAGAAGGTAATTTACACCCTGACGACAAAGTATTTGCTCCGAGAGGAAACACCAATTGTTAAAAAGAAAAACAAATGAAAATAATGGGAAATGATCATTAAGACCCTCTGCATAAAATCACAACAGAGAGAAAGAGAAAACAAAGATGGCAGTGCATTGTTACCACCTGCAGTTCCAGACCCCTTTTGCTGAACGCAGTCGGAGCCAAACATGGCAGTCAGGAGCGTTTCGTAGACGAGGATTGCTATCAGCCCCCTTGCCGCCGCCCGTTGAGAGACGAAAAAAGGCCAACGCTCCAGTTTTGGGGGACCAGCAGCAGAGGGAGAAGGTAGAGCACAGCTGAGGCTTCCTGCAGCCAGGGGAAACAGGAAGGAGAATGTGCCTAACCAGGATGGGGAACCCACAAACTCACACCACAAATATTGATGGTGGGGGGGTGTCAAAAAAGTATTTACTTTGGAGAGGATGAGTTGACAGTAAGCGGAGAGGTAATAATGAAGGGCAGCGGGAGAAGAGGGGATGGGAGGAGACAAACAGTAAAGAAAGTAAAAGCGAGGAGGAGGTGACTGGAGAGGGGAGGAGAAGGAAAGAGAGATGGGATGGTATAGAGACAGAGGGGAGAGGGAACAAGTGGTTTTGTGGAGGAGGAGGTGAGAGGGGTGGAGAGTAGGGATGATACAACAGTGAAATTGGAGAGGAGATGAGGTGAAATTTTAAGTGCGTCCCAGCATCAGAGGCCACCCACCTCTGGTGAGACGTGCTCTGTGTGAGTGTGTGTGTGCGTGCACAATCTCTCCTTCCACTCATCCCATCTCCACTCTCTCATCCCTGGAGCTCCCTGCAGCGAGGAGGTGCTTCTTGATCCTTGATCCCACTCTCCTCCCAAATTACAGGATGCGCTTCTTCTAACCTGAACTTCAAGATGGCAGACATGGCAAAGACACCACCAAGGCCTTTGGGAAATAACCTTCGCGCAACTCAAGAGCACCTGGACTGGCTGGCAGGTGGGGCTCACTGGTATCTCTCTCTCACACACACACACACACACACACACACACACACACACACACACACACACACACATACACACACACACACACACACACACACACACACCTGACCCCTTCCCTCCAAATTCATCTTGTCCTAATTCAGGTCTGAGTGGCTAAAAGATAGTGACTAATAGCTAATAATACTATTGGGCAGAAATGAGCAAATAATCTGCGGAGATGACAAATAAGGCCTGATATTTAACTTGGGAATGAGTTTAGGCTGAATAAACTATAAAACTTAACGCTGTGACCGTTAAACAACCCGAAATCAGCAAATTCTCACTCGTGCATCAGGTGTCCCGGAAGTTGCTATTGCGCAATAAGATGGCGGCGCAAATATCCAATTGGCTCACGCGAAGTTGATGTAATCGATGGGGACCTCTTCCCTTAGCTTACCTGGTGTTCGTGGAGTTCCAGTACACCGCGTGTCTTTTGGCCACGGCGGCCAAGTTGACGTTCATGAGGAAAAAGGTGACTTTCCAGGCGGGCAGAGGCCCCGGGGTCCACGCCGAGGGGCCCATCTGAGCCCTGAGGCGTGGGATGGAGGGGGGTAGGAGGGAGGGGGCAGCAACAGGAAGCGGAGGAGGAGGAGGTCCGTCCGTCTGGGAGTGGCAATCAAGTCGAGGCAGGTGAGAGTCCGTTTAAAAAAAAAAAATGTGTAAAAAGAGATTTCCCCCTACTTCGCACAAACTCCTACGCCACCTGCGGGCACGTCTCACGTTCGTGAAGCGAGAGCGGAAGGTGTGAGCCTCTGCGTCGAGGAGTTCCCGAAAGTAAGTCTGCTGGGCTCATGGTGAGGCGTTCACGGGACGGAGTGGGGGGTCTGGATCCGCAGTGGCGGTTGAGGCTCGGGCTTGGAGGTCAGAGGATGAGCGGAGTCAAGCCGCGACGACAGGTCGTCATCTGCTGAAGTCCGCCTGGGACGGTTCGCCGAGACCGCCAATGGGGGGCGGGGCCTTAAAACTTTCAGCCAATCAGCTCCCGAGGGTGTGGTGGTGCGGGAATCGTTGCGAGCGGCGCCGACTGGTGATGGCGAACTGTCACAGGTTTTAATGATGAGAGACGAGAGCAGAGGAAAGAAGAGGAGGGAAATTGGCGAGGAGAGGAGAGAAGAGGAGAGGAAGAGAGGAGAGAGGAGGAAGTGAGGGGATGAGGACAGGAAGGGAGAGGATAGGAGGAAGTGAGGAGAGGAAAGGAGAGAAAGGGAGAGAATGAAGAGTCAGGGGAGGAGGAGGGAGGTGAGGAGGTAAGGAGAGGAAGAGAAGCAGTGAGGAAAGAAGAAGGAAACGGCTGAGGAGAGGAAGGGAGGGAGCGAGGAGAAGAGAGGAGAGGAGAAGAAGGAAGGGAGTGAGGAGAGAAAAGGGCGAGGTGAGGAGATGAAGGAAGGGAGTGAGGGAGGAGAAGAGAGGAAGTGAGGAGGTTAGAAGAAGTGAAGTGAGGAGAGGAAGGGAGGTTGTGAGAGGAGTTGAGGAAACTAGGAGAGGAGAGGAAGCAGGAGATGAGGAGTTGAGAAGAGGAAGGGTGAGGAGAGGAGAAGAGGAGAGAGAAATGAAGGGATTGAAGAGATTAAGTCAGGCGATGAGGAGAGGAAGAGAGGAGAGGAGAGGATGCGAGGAGATGAGGAGTTGAGGACAGGTATTGTGAGAAGAGGAAGTGAGGAGGCGAAGGGCAAGGAGAGAAGATGAGAAGAAGTTAGACAAGAGCAGGTGAAGCGGTGCAGGGTGACATGTGATGGTAGACTGTCACAGTTGTCTTTATTGAGGAGGAGAACAAGGGAGAAGAGAAGAAGGGTGAAGAGAGGAGGATAGGAGGGAGGAGGTGAGAGTGACCGCTGATAGCAGACTTTCCTATAAATGAAGAGGAGAGAAAAAGAGGATAGGGTGACAGGTGATGGCAGACTTTCTTTTTCTTAAAAATGATTTACGAAAGAATAATAAAGAGAAATAAATAAATTAAATCAAACAAAATTCAGGGGAAAAAGGTAAAGTGAAACTGAATAGAGGTCCCGATTCCAGAAATCAGTTAAAAAATGATCGATAAACAAAAATGCTGCCAAAAAACTGGTTGGATAGAGTTTCCAGAAGATCTGAAATGCAAATTAAAAGAGAACCATACAAATAATTAATCATTGATGAATTAATCACTGAATTGTTAGCAGGTGAATTTAGATTGTCTGGAGCAGCAGCAGACTGAGAAACAAAATAGTGAGGAAATCCCCCCCCCCCCCCCCAAAACAAAAGAATTAAAAGAAAATCAGTGAAAAAGAAAAGAAATTCAATAGCAAAAAAAGAAGAAAATTGTGGGTGATACATTTCCTGACTGATGACGGTAGACTGTCACAATTTTTCAATTGGGAGGAGAGGAAGGGAGACGAGAGGAGGCGAGGGTGTCTTGTGGTGGCAGTCTGTCACAGTTCATGTTTTTTACTGAGGTGAGGAAGAGGAGGAGGAGGAGGAGTGGACGCAAAGGGAGAGGAGAGAAGGAGGAGAAGAGGAGGTGAGGGGACCGTGATGGCCGACTGTCACAGTTCATGTTTTTAATGAGGAGAGGAAAGGAGGAGGAAAGGAGAGGAGAAGAGAGGAGGTGAAGGTGACTGGTGATGGCAGGACTGTCAGTTTTTTTTTCATTGAGGATAGGAGGCCAAAGGAGGTGAAAACAGTGAAGGAGGTTGGGAAAAGGTCAGAAATCTCAAGGAGGGCTTCTTCATCGTCCACTTCCTCTTCCTCTTCCTCCTTCTCCTCCGGGGCGAGCCGACGCCTTGGATCCTATCCCCGACTTCTCCGCTCCTTTAAATTTAGCCCCCCGTCTGGCCTACAAACCCAGATTGGACATTAAAACCAGATGAATAATGCTGCGTTCCGGGTGCCTGACGACCACACAGGGCCACCGCCCAGCATGGGTGCCCGCCTCCTTGTTACGTGCAGTGTGTGTGTGTGTGTGTGTGTGTGTGTGTGTGTGTGTGTGTGTGTGTGTGTGTGTGTGATAAGTATTAATTCTTTGGCTGTTGTCAGCTGCCCCGGGGGAGGGTGTCATGACAGTAATCACCACGTCTCCATGGGGTGGAAGCCACCGGTGGTCCCCTCTAATTATCAAATTCTCTGCATGTGTGTGTGTACGCACACATGTGCATCCACCACCATTGGTCTTTCAGACAAAGATACATCTGTGTTATCTGGAGACCCCCCCATTCAAATAATCCCCTATATCTGTGTGTGTGTGTAACCATGTTATCCTCTCTAATCAGCAGCTGCAGTCGCATGCACGCTGTTCTCCTGTGAGATAATCCCAGAAACTTCTCATACTTCGCCAGGGTTCCCGTGATACCTAGCGCTGCAGTGGGCAGAGCCTGTGCAGACTTTGCAGGAGTTCTGCGCTCGAAGAGGATGTTCAAGCCTTGAAGGGAACCCCGACTGTGAGGAAGAAGAGGCTTAAATATGCTTTACTCTCGTACGAGAATGTAATGGTTAAAAGTGGCACAAAGAATTTTTTTTATTAAAAATCGCAATTTATAACACATATTTTAGCCTAACTGCTGTTTTACTAGCGTAATACATGCTAGGTTGATGGCGTATACAGGTTGCTCGTGGTAACTTTTGCCTTATGCTAGTGTTAATGTTCACTTGGTACGGTGCAGTAGATACGGTATTAATGCCACCAAATTTCCAGTCCAAGGGGGAAACAAAGAGACTGGTGCTAGTCTGCAAAGTTTTCCAAGGGACAAGAAGAGAAGAAAGGAGTCGGGAATCGTTTGTGGATGCACACAACTTTTCATGGCTGTGCTTTCTCTGTTTTTCTTCGGATGCATTTTATGCATTTAGCAAAGTTAAGCTGCTTAAAGAGCCCATAGATAATGCTAGATTTAAACGGACACTTAAGGCTAACGCCGTGCAAACTGTTTTCTTTCAGAAGTTCCTGAAACAACTGGAAACAACTGAAGCCCATTTGAAGAAACACCACAGGCGGGAAACGCTGGATGTTCTCCTGTGAAGATGTCAACAACCTGTTCCTGTAGAAGTAGCAACTGAGGATGAAAGACCAGACACCGGCATGATCACAGAGGAAGCTGATGATGAGTCACCCGTTCAGTCAACACGTGAGTCTACACTGAGCAGCCGATGACAAAAAGTGGAGCTACTTACAACGGACACTCTGTTGGCATAGCAACGCAGTTGCCACACTCACATGAGTGACTTTTGCTGACCCTTGTCTCTACTAGTCTTTGTTTGTCTTTATTTTGAGGCTCATTTGAACTTCTATCTTCAGTGTCGTCCCTCTCGCTCACCTCTCCCTCAGGTTCAAATGGGGAAGGTTGCATGGATTAAATGTTTTTGCATCATACGGTAAAATGAGCAGGATTGAGCCAAGGGTTAACCTCCTGGCTTTACTACCCAGCTGGTGTAGCGACGTGAACAACACTGGCGGCCTACGGGTGAAATGTTTTGTGCGTGTGTGTGTGCGGGTGTGTGAGTGCATATGTGCCCCGTACCCAGGATTCATTATCTCACTTCCTTAAGATCATTAATTTCCCATGATGCCTCGCTGCTCCTGTGTGGCTAATTCCCCCCTGCTGGTGATGGAACGCTCCCTCAGCAAACATGGCGACCGCGGAGGAGTTGAATCCTCCATAGGGGGGCTTGGTGCCGATTCCTCCCCCCTTTAATAATGAACAAATTGCCATTTTGTTTCCAGTCATTTATTCTCTGGAACATGACTGGATTAACCTGTTTGCTAATTTACGTAAGGGTGGGATTCGGAGGCAGGCAGGGTGCCCCAGACACCCCTCTCTGAGGTCACTTGGTCAATTTCTTCTGGGAAATGCCCTCCAGGGAGTCTTAGGCCATCCCAGGGCCTTCTTCCAATGGAATGTGCCCGGGAGGCTGATCAGATGTTTGAGCCACCTCATCTGGCTCCTCTCGATGCCAAGGAGCAGCGGCACTTCTCTGAGTCCCTCCCGTAAGACCGACTTCCTCAATCTATCTCTAAGGGACATGCTGAATTTGGGATAGGCTCTCATCCCCGAACCACTGTTTCCCACCTCAGATTTGAAGATGCTAATTTTCAGAGAGAGCTGAGCATTATGGTCAGATGAAGCCAAACAGGACCACAAAATCTGCAAAAAGCAGAGGCTCAATCTGGAGCTCACCAAACCAGATGCACACAAAACCGTCGCTGTCCATAAAGGTTATGAACAGACTCTGTGGCAAAGGGCAGGCCTGGCAGAGCCCAACCCTCATCACAAACTTCACTGACTAATCTGACCAGCGATGTGAGCCGAGCTCTGTCGTACAGTAACCAAAGGCCCATATGATGGAATCCTGGAACACCCCATCATTCCCGTTCCTGGAGCCAGCTTCTGCAGCTGAGGATTAGACTGCCAAGGTACAGACATCCACCACTGAGCTCAACCGAACCATTTGAATGCTTGGAAGGCGTGTTCGTGAGCAGAGAGTGGAAAAGAAAGAGGCTAGGACTGTAGGGACTTTGAAAGTTGGGATGATGCCAGGAGAAGCTAGAGAGTTGGTTGGAATAATGCAGAGAAGGAATGTAGATATTTTGCTTGTCCAGGAGAAAGTGGGAAAGGTGGTAAGGCTAGAAGCTTAGGGGTAGGTTTAAGTTGTTTGGTCATGGTATTGATTTGGTCATGGTAAAGAGAAATACACTAGGAGTTACCTTGAAAGAGGAGTTGGTTAGTTCTGAGAAACACAGGAAAAGATGGATTAATCCTTTATGTACCAACGCATACTGAGAAATTACTATGGGGGTGATACAAAGGAGTTTTTAATTGCATCCCCCTTCATCAGCGTTTCGTCGATTTAAGCCCATGATGCCTTTTATAGGGCTCAACGGTGACCTCAGGTGTCCCTGAAACACCTCCCCCCTCCCCCCCGTGTCAACCCTATCTACTACTTGCAGCCCAGCAGGTGTCCTTCCGCTTCAGCCAAAGCCATTGACTGCTCCGCTATCTCTGACAAAGCTTTGATGGCACAGCGCAGGCTTTGGCGTCTAACTCCTACGTCCCTGAGCAGTTTGGCGGTAGATGACGCTATGAATCCTCTACACCAGTGGTCCCCAAACTACGGTCCGGGGGCCGGATACGGCCCACCTCCACATTTTGCCAGGCCCCTGAACAATACCAGAGATGCATTATGATTTTTTTTCTCATTCTGGCCATGTAATCGTGACTTGTACATGCATAGAGTGTAACATTCGAGTCCACCCTTCTGCAGTCTTTGCCTTATCTGAAACCCCTCCCTCAAAAGAAAAATCCCCTGTCAAATAACACAGAATGATGGCGAAAAGATTAGGTAAGAGAAAAATAGATTCAGAATGCAGGGTATTTAACCTGCTGTGGACTAATGATTATTTTTTGTTCAATTCAAAGAAAAGGCTGTTTGTCTCATCTGTCAAGTGACTGTTGCTGTATTCAAAGAATACAATCCGTGCCAACACTATGAATCGCGTCACAAAGACAAGTATGATAGCTTGAAAGGCCAAATGCGAGCAGACAAACTCTCAAAGCTAAAAAGTGGATTGTTAGCTCAGCAGAGTACATTTGTACACCAAGCGCAGCTGAACCAGTCCCCTGTTTGAGTGAGCTTTTGGGTTGCTCAACTGATAGCGAACAGTGGTAAACCTTTCACTGATGGAGAATTTGTCAAGAAATGTTTGAATGCTGTCACGGAGGAGGTGTGTCCCAAGAAGAAAGATGTCTTTATCGTGAGTCTGTCGGCGACTGCAATCACAGGACGCATTGAAGAAATTGGGGGTAATGTATATGCCCAGCTGCTGCAGAAGACAAAAGACTTGGACTTTTATTCATAAGCACTGGATGAGAGCACGGATGTGCAGGACACAGTGTAGCTGCTAATATTTTATTTGTGGAGTTAGCGCAAACTTTGAAATGTGCGAGGATCTGGCAGCCCTCCAAAGTCTCAAAGGGACTACGACTGGGGAGAATATTTTTGGCAAAGTATGCCAAACCATGGAAGAGTTGAACCTGGACTGGTCAAAGCTTGTTAGCATCACAACTGACGGAGCTCCTAGTATGGTGGGCGCGTCTCCCGGTCTGATCGGGCTCATGAACCGGGAGATGGCAGAACGGGGTCTGATGAACATATATTGGTGAGCTTACTTTTCTGACTTGAACAAGCCATTCTGAGTACAAACAAATATAATCATAATGAAATCTACTGGGATAAAATCCATTCTACAACCATACTGGTAGTGAAATGTGTTGTGTTGGTAGGTGTTGGTATCACTTTGGTTTCATAGCCTACTTGCTTTCTGGTTTTCACAGTGAATTTGATATGAGACCTGCAAACAGTTGTGTCTTCAAGAAAGTTAATGTTCTTGGTTCTTTTTTCTGTGAAAAACTTGAAAAGGGTTATTTGGTTATTATTTATTTCATTAATAATGTTATTATTTATTTTCTGATTTTTTTTTTTCCTGTCAAGATCCCAGAAAGGGTTAATATTTGGTTATGTGTGGCTTTCTGGAAAACAATAAATATTTATGCTAAGACACCTCTGCGATCGTCACACTTTTTGTTACAGACTGGCCCGGCCCCCGTCAGGGAAGGGATAGGTTATTTGGCATTCGCAGGGAAAAATTTGGGGACCCCTGCTCTACACCCTATTTCCACAGGTTGGACTTCAGCCTTCCGGCCACGTTGTTGTGCTTCCACAGCAAGGTTGGCATATCTTAGGTGCTTCCTTTCATATGCCTCCTCCACAGAATCTTCACAGGGAATAGCAAGATCGATTATGAAGATCTTCTTGGCAGATGGGGACCAGAGTACCAGGTCAGGTCTTACGGTGGCAGTATCAACCTCTGGAGGAAATGTGAGGCGTTGACCAACATCTGCCAGCATTGCTATGTGACACAGCTATGTGAAGTTGGCTATGTTCTGTTATTGTGGATAAGCTCTTTTTTCTCTTTGCTCCCTCCCGCACAAATGGGACTACTGGCAGGGGACTGGATCCTGAGGGTATCTTAGTGTTAGCTATGGTTCCGCTGTGCTCCAGGAAGGACTCTTTAAAACCTGGTAATACTGCCAGATATAACGTCCCTGGGAAAGACTCACCCCACACCCAGTGAGAATGTGCCTGAGAAACGCTGGCTTGGAGCCGAGTGCACAGCCAGGATCCTGCCCTCGCCACTCCTGAAGATCAGAGGTGACAGAAGACCATCATACGTTGCCCTGATAATGAAAGTGAGCTGCTTGGATTCCATGCTCCACAGGTCTTTCCAGCTCAACTTCCTCTTCTCCATGCTGTCCCACCTGGTCCACTGTCCCTGCTTCCCAAGTGACACCACCTTGGCCCACCTTGCGTTTTCCTCCTGGTGTTTCACCTCCACTATCATCCTCCTTCTTACAGCAGCTGAGGCTTTGCTCCAGGCTTGGCAGCGAGCATTTAGTCCCAGGCCTCGTCTTCCATGCTAAACATGTCCCACGACGTCTGCATGCTTGAGTGCTGTCACTGCCTCTTCAACTGCTTGTGCTGGTCTCCATTTGCAGCCTGCTGCAACAGCTGGTCACATAACATTACATTACACACAACATTCCTGCTCACCACGGTATCTTTGGATTCCATCAGTGTCACCTGGAGTCTTGTCTTGGCACACTTGAACTCCTGCCTAAGATTGGTGAATGGCAACCAAAAGAGGCAATCTCCATATATGGCTGTGGGTGTAAGGCAGCATGGGACTCCCAGCCACCTCTTTATGTGGTTTGTAATTGCCGTCTCCATTCTCTCCACTGTTGAGAATGCCACCTCTTAGAGTGTTAGGGGCCACAGTACCCGGGGCAAGAGGCCAATGTGCAAGCACTAGATCTCAAGCTTCCCAGGTAGCTCAGTGTTTTCAATGGCCTGGACTGCTGATCTCCCTCTGCAGTTGTGCTACCTGGTCCTTGTCTCTAAGGCTTGTATCAAATATTGAAGGGATTGGCTTGTATCAAACCATCTGCCAAGGCTCTTGACTGGCTGCTCAGATATTGAAGGGATTGGCTCATACCTGATGAAGAATTTGAGATCACACAACACTCCCTTGTCAATGGAAATGCTGTGCGACTTAGATGGTTTTATCTTCATACGGACCCAACCGATGTTCTAACAACCACAACAGTAGCTGTTAGGATAGTGATATAATCCATGTACGCTCTGAGGATAAGGAGACGGGCGTCAGGGCTGAGTCTCTGTCCGCCAACTACCCATTTAGAGGCTCGGATTATGACCTCCATAGCCATTGTGAAAGTCAGGGTTAAACTCTGTGGTGATGAAGCAAAACTGCAGGTCTTGGAAATAGGAGTTGACTTGTGCTGTAATGTTGTCAGGGATACCGAAGAATTTGAAGGTAGCCCAAAGGAGCTCATGGGGCATGGATCCAAATGCATTTGCCAGGTCTAGAAAGACCACATGGAGACCTTCTATCTTTGCTTTTGCCATTTGAATCTGGTACCAGACCATGCTAGAGTGTTCCAGGCATCCAGTGAAGCTTGAGATGCCTGCCTTCTGTACAGATTTACCTATGTACTGGTGTAGGATTGTGTATCAGGTATATACAGAGAAAGAAATTAACAAAGAAGTGGGTCAATGAAGGGTCTGAAGAGTTGTGGAGAGAGGAACTGTGGTACTGTTTAAGGGTGTGGAGTGGCAGAGAAGTATGCCATCGGTACAGGACATGTATGCGACATAAGGCATTTGTGGGTTGTGGTGTTGGTGTCACAGAGGAGTTCAAGATGTAGGTGGGACATTTCGTTTTATTTTTATTTCGTATTTGTTTGTTTTTTTAAACAGTGAAGTCCATTTTCAGGGGAAAAGGAAAAGAAACACTTTAAAATATCAGAATTCTCTTTGTCAGTTTTCTTCCCTTGATCCGTTTATCAGTCCAAATACAGGCTGTGACACCAGACATTCTGAAGGGGACACACAAAAACACACACACACACACACACACACACACACACACGCACACACACACACACACACACACACACACACACACACACACACACACACACACACACACACACACACACACTCTTAAATTCCTTCCAAGGCACCTGACCTAAAGCTTTGTGTATAAATACTTACACATAAAGAAAACAAATCACTGGCCCCTGACCTAAAACTTTGCGTATAAATACTTGCGTATAAACAAAGCAAATCACTGGCGTCTTTCCAATGATCCGTCTGTCCATCTATTCATCCAGCCATACATCGATCCATCTATCTGTCTATTCATCCATCCATTTGTCTATCTGTCATCTATTATTCCATCTATCGATTAACTTTCTGCCTTTCTTTCTATCTTTCATCCACATCTGTTCTTTTCTTCTCACTCATCTTCCTCTCTGTTTATTTTGTGTTGGTCTTCAGGTCCAGCTCTGCCATTCCATAAAACAGCAGGCTGATTTCTAATCTAATTTCTTGCTAATTATTCGGTTTGCAGTTTCCTTGCCAGCTGATTTCAGTTCTTATTCTCATCTTTTTAGCTAATCTCCTTATAATTTTCTCATTTCAAATCAGGTCCTATGTTATTTTATTTTATTTTATTTTATTTTGACTTTCTATTTCTTCCATATGCTAGCGGGACGCCGTCTAATACGTTTCTTAAAAAATGGTGTGTTTGGTTCTTGTGTCAATCCCTGTGCTGAGTGACAGCAACCTCTGGCCAATTTGGATGACATCACGTTTGAAGTCTCATTTATGCTCATGTTATGTACGTAAATTGGTTTGTTTCAAAAGCTGTCAGATGTCACTGCCCACATACTTCCCTTCTGTGCTTTCTGATGCAATGGTTGCTAAGCAATGTATCCACTAGGGGGCAGTGCAGAGTTCACGTCCAAGTTCTGAGTTCCGTGTCCTGTTTAAGACAACAAAAAGAGACATAAGAAGAGGCATTTAAGACATGGCGACACATATCGTCCTCTCTGTTCCTCTCTCTGGTCGTATTTGAGCATCCTGTGCAACACTGCCCTCCTATCCTCAGTTTGCTGCACATTGGCGAACTCACCATACAGAATTATGCAGGAAATGAGTGCAGACAAGAGGCCCATCAAAAAAGTGCAGGATACTTGGTAGTGTCCCTGATGGACCCCCAAAAAGACACACCCTACCGCTGGAGCTGTGTCGGGGATGAGCATCACCAAGAGCAGCAGTTACCCCTCAGAAACCATGACGAATCCGAACTACGCACAGAACTCCATGCTATGTCGGTGGCTAGGCTACATTAGCATCTCAAGAGTGCAGGTTGACAACAGTGGTCCAAAAATGGGCATGTTTTGGAATAAAGTCATGGAGTGTAGCCCCTCTTTCCCCTCCTGATTTTGAGTCATTTTAATTGAATTATGGGGAAACTACAGCCAATCAACACTCAGGACTTCGTTTCCCATTCTCGGCGACCCAATTTTGAGTTGTTATTAATATCCTTTATTTTATTTTTCTTTTATGATTTTTCTAAAAACCCAGCATCTCCTGGGCATCTCTTTTCGTTCTCAACACCATCATCACTCCCCTTCTGTGTTTTATTCCCTTCAGTCATTTTTTTATCATTTCTTTCTTTCCTTTTTTTCCTTGTGTCAAAGCACTTTGTGTTACATCCCCTACCTTTTTTTCTTCTCTTCTTTAACTTTTTCCTTCCTCGTTCTCCCTCTCCCTTACTACTCTAATTACAGCTGTGGACTCAAGCTGCGATGGTGAATGCTTTCCCCCTTTCCCTCTCTCTTTCCATCTCCCCCTTCAATCATTCTCCATCTTGGCCAAGCAAATTACACCTCCGTTACCATGGTGACGTGTTTATCCAAACCTTTTTTTCTTTTTTGAACCCACTTTTTCTTATGTCCCTTTCTCCTCCCATTGACTGGTTCATCAACTCCTCCAGGTGTCACTTTTAACTTCTCCGCTAACAGTCGATTCTCGACAGGATGAGGCCGAGGCCTGTTAAAGCAGGCGGCGCAGTCCCCCCCCCCCCCATTTATTGATCGAGTGTCAACGAACGCGACACAGACGCCTGTCTTTTCTTTACCCTCCTCATCCCTCCTTTTTACCGCTGTTTGTCACCGCTGTGCCAAGTAGCAAGCGACGACGAACCACTATCAACTTATCAGGCCACTGTGCTTTGTTTTGTGCTTGCATGTGTGGGCTATTGTGTTATTGCTAATATCGATATCATTCACAGTTTTTCATTTTAATTATTAGTGGATTTCTATATATGAGCACCCCAACATTTTGCCAGATTTCAATGTTGTCATCATGACCTTCATCAAATAACATAAATCTCTGCTGCCACCCTTATTTTAAAGAAGATTCTTTATATTGTAGTGAGTCACGAATGTTGGGGTTTATGTTGATGCTTGTTTTCTGTGTGATTTTGGGGTTTCTGGGAATTTTGTGGGTGTGCTTTGGGGTGCAATGAATTCTGTTTTTTTTTACCTGGAATTGAGTGGGAGCAGTTAGTTATACTGCAGGTTCGTGTTGCGTGGCTGTGTCCAACAACAGCTCATTACACCCAGCTGACAGTTTTACTGTCAGCCGGGTGTTTCCCTGACTAAAACGCCCCTGTTCTGCTGTTTGCTTAAACTTCCTTCTTACGTACATGTGGACTAACATGCTCTTCCCATGTCCGCGTGGTTTCCCTCCAGGTTCTCCGTTTTTATCCCACAGTCCAAAAACATACAGGAAACACTTAATTTCCCCAACGAGTGAATGAAAGCGTGAATGATTGCACGTCTCTATATGACATGAATGAGTGAGTGAATGGTTGTACAGTAGAACCTTGGCTTACGAATGTGATTTGTTCTCTTACTTCATTCGTGAACCAAATCTCACCCATTGAAATCAATGTCAATCCAATTGCTCTGTTTTCCAGAGCCAACTGTGCTTGTTTGAAACTTTTTTTTAATTCATTTATTTGTGGCAAAGGAATTAAAGATAACCTTAATTATAACCGTGTTTCTGGTGTTCTTTCCCTTCTTGCCAGTGCTTGTACTCAGTGTTTCCTTCTCTAAATCACTAAGTAGAAGTAACGCCTAGTAGAAGTAAAGCCTTCTCGCATATAAAACCCTCGCAAATGCTATCTCCATCAAGGTGTCCTTCATTCTTCCTCACTTTTCTACTTCTCCTAAGACCTGAGACCTTGGCTTCATTAACATAGTCGCCCCCTTAGCCACAACAGCCGCTTTAAGCGCATCTTTGTTCATCAGGATTGTACAGACGGTTGACTTAGCCATGTTGTAGTGCTTTGCAAGATCTACACAAACACCATTCTCATGTTTAGCTATTATTTCCTTCTTCACATTGATTGTAATTCATAACCTCTTCTTAACAGCGCCATCACTAGCACTTTTAACCTTTTTGGGAGACATAATGAAGGCTAACTTACTGAAAAAAAGCACAAAAAAGCATTATTACATGAGGACACAAGGATGAACGATTTAAACAATGTGGAGTACCACGCACAACTGCCGCTACACTGCAACCTCAACCGTGAAGTTTGTTTGTTTGTGTGTTCGCGCACCGAGGGCTTGTTCGAAGCCCGATTCAAAACTCTCTTCATAGGCCAGTTGTTCATGGTTAGGGTTAGGGTCGTCCGTAAGCCAAGTTTCTACTGTATATCTCTATATGACATGAATGAGAGCAAGAATAGATGTATGTTTCTACACGACTTATGATGAGATTGAGAATGGTTATAATTGTCCTGTGATTGACTGGCGACCAGTCCGTGATTTACCCCAACTTTTGTCGGTCAACAGCTGCGCCCTGAGTGCAGGACAAGTGGTTTGGATAATGAATAAATGAAAGAATAACGTTTCTGATGCCAAAACGCCTGCCTGGGCTGGCATTAGTTGTTGGCTGATGATAGGCGAAGGACTTCTCTATGCCAGCATCAAAATGCTGCGAGGCATTCAGGGAATACCTGTGGATTACAGGCAAATTACAGTGCCTTAAAAATTTCACCTGATTTTTTTCTATTGTGATAAAATGCCAGTTGGTTGTCAAGTAATATTTTTGAACCCCTTCAGCCTTTTCTTCTTTATCCTCGCTTTCATTTAAGTGGGGCTGAAAAAGATGATACTAAGTCTTTAAAATAAATTGTAATTGGGTTCAAGGATGTCGAATTCTAATTTGAAGATCTCAAATTTCACTCTAGATATTCTGGTTGCCGGTTGTATGTGGACATGTTTTCTCTGTGTGCCTTTGGGTTTTCTGGTTTCCTCCAGCAGACCAAAAACATGCAGGATTGGGGACCCTAAATTCTCCAGACATGTGAATGAGTGGGTGAATTGTTGTATGCTTTTATATATTTGATAGACTGCGACTGCTACAGGTTTAACCCTGCCTCTCACTCACTGACAGTTTGGATAGGTTCCTATATGTATTGCTAATGAATGAATACAAATTTGGGTTTTACCAAGTTGCCTGAAATCAATCGTAAGTCTTATTAAAATTGAGATTTTTCTGAAAACTAGTCAAAAAGGATGTCTCAGTGAAGAAGAGATTCCATCAACAGAAGACAGAAAGACACCAGGGAATCAGAGAGGCATCAGATTTTAAATCAGTAGGCATTTGTCAACAGTGGGCCAAAAGTGACCAGAAAGTTGGAAACCGCCTACAAAAATGTACTATAAGCAGCTTGAAAATCAGCCCAAATTTTCCGGAACCTTCAAGTCAGGCCAAGGTCAGGGAAGTGCTGGAGCCTATCCCAGCTGTGATTGGGCAGGAGGCAGGGTTCACCCCGGACGGATCACCAGTCGACCAAAAGGCAGCTGATACAGACATACAACCACTCATGCTATCATTCATGTGTCATATAAAGGCATACAACAATTAATTCCCTCCACACACAAAAGTTTGACCCAACCATCAAACATTCAGGCTCAAAAGGCAGAAACTCGTCACGAGTAGTTATGCCCTCATCAGATGCAAGTTGTGAGAGATTACCAACTCACAGACACGACTCTAGGCCGTCGACTTGCGGCAGTCACTTTCTTTTCCTTTGGGAAGTACCGTTCCAGGGTTGTCACAGCCAATCAACAACTACCATCTAACCCTCTCCTCTGCATCCCCAACTAGATTCATCTCCTCTTTCATTCTATCCATAAACCTCCTCTCTGGGTCCCCTCCAGGTCTCCTGCCCAGAGCTTAACTGGCCCTCTTCTGTTCCTTTCCAAACCTTCAAGCCAGACTTTATATCCAGAATATACAACATGAGCTGCCCATCTAATGGACTCATTCCTGATCCTATCCATCCTCCTCACTCCCAAAAAGGACCTCAGCATCTTCATATCTGCTGCCTCCTCCATACACGTGTCTCTAAACCCTACACCAGGGGTGTCAAACTCATTTTCACCAAAGGCCACATAAACATAATGGTCGCCCTCAAAGGGCCATATGGGGCGGAAACAGAATAAATGTAACTAAATGTATTGTCAAATAAATCTAGAGACTCTTTAATCTTAAATAACTAATAATTTAACAAAAATATTACTTATGCAGTCAAATCTTTCTTGAAATGCCTTCCATCTGCATTAACTTTTCTCTTCCTGGACATTTAGTGATCATTTGTATTACTCAATTCCTGTGGCTGGCCGTGCATTTTACACCTAGGCCTTCAATCCATCCCCCGATAATTGGTTTATGGCCATAAAAAACATTTTATAATGCAGAATGCAGTATGAAGAGGGGTGCATCGAAGGTATATAACTCGTGTAGTGTTAAAATTCGACCGCGGGAGCGCATCACGTGACGACAAAGGGATGCCCAACTCCGTACTCTTCCACTGACACCCCCCGCGCTTAATCGATCGCTCACCCCACGGCTGTGTCCGGGACGCGCCCCGGTACCCCAAGTGCCCAAATTCCAAGAGTGTATAAAACAAATCCTTATTAGGAAAAAACGCGAACGTTGGAGCGATGGTATAAAATGACCGCGCCTCCTCGGCTCGGGGCCAGAACCTCCTCACCTACACATCTGCCGGACGCGTCTCAGCGGGTGTGCCGACAGCGTGAACGATCCTCTAGGGGTGACATTCATTGTAGCCCAGGATATCTCTGGCCCGGGATATCTCGTAAGTGTATTTCCTGACTTTGAATAAACCATTCTTGCTTGATCAGTTCCTTAACATTATGACGTTTTTCCTTGAATGAAATCTGAACACACCGAGACAAAGTCCGGTCCCTTGGCGGGACCCACAAAACGGACCGTAGCCACAATAAATGTCTTTATAGCAATTAGCTGCGACAAATAAAAAACACCAATAATAACCTTATTAACTTTCAGTATTATCAAGAAAAATAGCAGCATTTTACTCACCCAAATTCTGATCATTTGCAAACAAAAACCATCCTCCTTCCTTTCCTCAAATAGAGTTCAGTTATTCTGTTGTACAGATTATCGGTGCGCTTCGTCTCCAAGCACTCCCAGTAATACAATTTGCAGTGTACCTCGGAGCCTGTGAGCCAGGGGTACCGGTCATAGTTAGTGGCTTGAAAATGTCGGAAAAATCCTTTTCCTGGTTATGACAGGTTCACTAGCTTAGGAGTTATCCGACCTTTCTTTACTTTGCCCAGCTTTTTTTCAAAACTCCATCTAGAAAACGGCTTTAACAATGTATCAGCGACCAAATCCGTTTCTTCTCCTCCTGCAGCCATTGTGGGTTGACGATATAGATATTAAACAAACACAACTATATTTCTGTTTGCAGCTCGCTAGTACGCTTCTCCTCGCTAATACACTTGACTACACTTGTGACTTTATGCAATCAGGGGGTGTGAATAACTGACGTTGCTGTAGCCTGCCAGAAGGCTTTGATGTCACCAACTCAAAATCTGATTGGTTGAAGCGACAGCGTCATCAACACTTATTATTTGCATAAAGGGCTTGCAGAACTGATTGACTTTTCTCCACCTGTTCCAACCTTCTTGCAGATGTTGTTCCACCTTAGCGCGGCCACCGTTCATGTTGTGATGCAATGCAAGTATCCCTTAGTTGTCCCCCCCCTTAATGGATGGTTTTAGGGAGCGAGCGGCTCCAGGCAACCTGATTTTCTTGGAGACCTGACCCTTGAAGGGTTTTCCACAATAAAGTGGTTTGAGGAAGGGAATATTGGGGGCGGGTTGCCCTATTGGCACTTGACCATAGTAGGGTTCTTGTACCTCATGTCTGGTTCTTGTTCCACAAATCTATGTGAGCAATGCAACCGTACCACATAAAGGAAGTGGAGGCAAGGTGATGGAATTTGGAAGCATGTTCCCAGAGAATGGGATATACTTTTCTGGAGACTTCCATCCATCTTCCTCCCCTTATATCAAAGGGTGTGGCAGCCGAAGCAGAGAGCCCTGAACTACATTCATCCTGGTCTCTTTGTCCAGCTCTTCTGGGAGAACCCCAAGATGTTCTCAGGCAGGTAGAGACATAATCCCTCCAGTGTGTCCTGGATCAT